>NW_024412402.1:6625488-6740973 GCF_014898765.1 Herpailurus yagouaroundi | reverse complement strand
GGAACAGAGATAAATGACAAGCATTCCCTCCGGCAGGAAGAAATCTCTAGAGATCCCGGCCTTTCCATTCCTGAAAAGATCTGACAACTTGCTCTGAGGTGTGGAAATTGCTCTCACCGGAGACATTCTGGAGCCTCCTTCCAGCCACAAACATTCCAAGCTGGCTCCCCTCATCTCCTGTGACCAGTGCAAGGACTCAAAGGAAGATTGTAAGCAGCTCATAGTGTGAATGGGGACAGTGTCTTGGGGAATGGAGTGAACTTATGTTCAGAATCAGAACGTCTAGGCCACAAATAGGGCTTTGAGTCTCAGCTCCCCTTTGGCGGGAGGAGTCACGCTGTCCCTGTCCCCAAGGTGACACTTCTTTTTATATCCAGCACAACGACCAGTTCCTCAAGGGTCAGTGGATAATGGCAGAGGAGTCGATAGCCAGGGCTCTGGCCTGGTCCGAGGCCCAACTCGGACCCCAGAGAGTGTGGGAGATGATTACTAAGTCGTCTTCCCTTTTGTGGGGGGGGGGCTTCCCTCCTGCTACACGTGGCCTTCTAGATCCTGGGTCGTCAAAGCATGACCTTACCCCTTCTCACATGACCCGGTGCCGGGCTGCTACTAAAAGACTCTCATGTCCCAGGGTCATGCCCCCTCTGGGCCCCAAACTTTGCTGTCTGGGTGCCAGCCTTGGTCCCCACCCAGGTCCTGCGGTGCCTATGCCACTGCCTTCGGGCAAAGAGTTCGGACAACTCACCTGCCACAACCGACTACAAACCTTTCTTGTGTCCCCCCAAAGCAGAAAACCCTTCCTTTCAGACAATAATAGTCTTGGCCGTGTGCCCCTCCAGCCAGTGAGCGAATTCAGTTGTGGCCACACCTAGCGCTCCTGCCATCAGCCCCACTGCTCCTCCCTCCCTCTCTCCACTGGGGTCTCCTGACACTCTCTGAGGCCCACTGGCTGATTCTGCTGAAGGTCCTCTATTTCCTTTCCAAACATTTCTCTCCCAGGGCTTGAATTCACAGGCAGGATAGTCCACCAATGAAGCACGCGGGCTCTTGAGTCAGAGAGCTCTGTGTGCAAAGCCTGCCTCCGACACTACTTACGATGTTACCCCGGGCAAGAATTACAATCCACCAAGTCTCGGTTTTCCCACCTGTTAAGCGCGAATGATAATAGTACACCATTCAGAGAATTCTTGTGCGAAGATGCAACTGTAACACCTCACAGAAAGATCTCCCTGTTTTGTCGTCATGATTTTTGACTGCACACTAAGCACCTGAGGCACTCACAGTGTGGTCACGGACACCAGAGGAAGAAACAGACACATAAATTACAAACTGCAACTCAGAGTAACAAATGCCATAATAAAAACACAGTCAGTTCTCATTATTCACAGAATCTGTATTTGCGGATCTGCCTATTCGCTAAGATGTATTTATAACCCCAAAATCAATATTTGCAGTGTTTTAGGGATCATTCTTGGACACGCACAAAGCAGTGACACATTCGAGGTGCCCGACATACACATTCCTAGCTGAAGCTGAACGAGCCAACACTCTGTCCTAGTTCAGCGATCCTACTTTGAGTGTCCCTTTCATGGTCTATTTAGTGCTGTGTTTTTTGCAATTTTGTGCTTTTGTTGGTGATTTCACCGTTTAAAATGGTCCCACAGCATAGTGCTAAAGTGCTGAAGTCTATTGTCACTAAGCAAAGAGCTTGTGATGTGCCTTACAGGGAAAATACATGTTACATAAGCTTCGTTTGGGCACGAGTTACAGCGCTGTTGGCCATGAGTTCAATGTATGAATCAGCAGTGTATATTAAATAAGGTGTCTTTAAATAGAAACACTCATAAAACCAGGTTGCGTATTGATCAGTTGATATAGATGTTGGGACTAGAGGCTTTCAAGACACTAACCATGTGTTTCCCCCAGGAGCAATGGCTCAGCATTCGCTCAGCGTTTGCGATGACTAGATGACCGTATAGACTGCAATCACCAAGAATAACTAAGAATCACCAAGAATAACAAGAATCAACTGTAGGTACAAAGAGCCCAGAGAACCCAGAGGAGGATAAGTCAGCTGTGCCAAGGGAAGAAGCTTCTCAGAGGAGGGACTTGAGCTGGTTTGGCAAAGGAAAACTGAGAGCTTCCTGGTGGATCAGAGGGCTAGTGCGATTGAGGGAGGTGAGCCAACACACTCAAGGCTCGAGGGCCTGGAGGCAAATCTGTGAACTACTGAGCTAGAAGTCCAAAGGCAACCCATCATTCCTTCATTTAACAAGGAACGACCGAACATATCCAGAGCCAGGAAGGCATGGATGGGGGCTGAGAGTGGGGGGAGAGCTAGGTGGGGCCATTGAGAAAGACCCCGGACGCCACGCTGAGGGGTCTGGAATTAATCCATGAGCAACTGGAGGATCACCAAAGGATCTCAGGCAGAAGTATAGAGTGACCTAGTGCAGCCATTGTGCAAAAGGCTTAGGTAAAATCAAACGTTGTCTTGTAGTTGCAAAGTAGACTAAGTCACCCAAAGAAGCTATGACATTTCCTTCCCTGGAAACGTTGAAGGGCAGTGGAATCTATGTTTCTCAAGACCAGGTTTTGTTATTCCCTCACTAACAGCTTCGAGGGTCTCTCATCGGAATTAAATACAGATGCCTCCAGCCTGTCTGACTCGGCCCGCTTCTCAGAGCCTCTCTTACCACTTTTGCACTTCAACCCTGTACACCAGCCATAGGCAAGGCATCTCAGTTCCTCAGTGAGCCATGCTTTCTACTGCCTTAGGTCTTGGCTGCATTTGGTCTGGAATATGGTGGCCCCTCACGCCAGCCCTATGCCTGCAACACATGCTTTGCTTACCCTCCCCATCCTCCAGTCTCAGATTAAAAGTCACTTTCTCAGGGAACCATACCCAAGCACGTTCCTACGGGATGCTTTTCACACTGCATTGCTTGACTTGATTTATGGTCCATCCTTGCCAAATAGGCCATAAGCTCTGAGCAGGCAGGACCACAGGGTTAGATTTACTATCTGTATTCCTGGTACCTAGTACCTGGTACCCTAAAGGTGCCTGTGAGCCCAAAGGCAGGGAAAGAAAAGATTTACTCAGGGGACTTTGGCCTCCAGCTCACCTAATCTATGAATTGGAGGTTTTTCATCACATTGAAGGTTGAAGGTTCCATTCTCTTCTATGGGGATTGCACAGTCCCCCAGGATCCAAGCTTCCTTAAACCCCACATTCTAATGATTATCGAGTCACTGAGAGTACAGAATTTGCCCCCCAGCCAGCAGGACCCTCTGTGAACTGTGCAACAATTGATTCTTCTCCAATGCACTAAGTGCACTTAAATGTCTATAATTACAGTTGTATTCTCTAGAAGGACACTAATTATCTTTAATTCATGGATTATATTTATTGCCTGGGAGCAAGAAAGGAAAAAACACATTGCAGTGGTGGGGAAGAGTTCTGCTTCTTTGATTCATAGTGGGGTTTGGTAGAATTCTTTCTACTCACCCTTCGATGTCCAGCTGCCATTCTGTTCCACTATGGTAGGTCATTCACCCTGATATCTAGGGGCTAAGAGGAGAGAGGAAAACATGGAACACTTTCAGGTTAGTCTCCAGTTAACTTATCTTACTTCCGTGTGTGGTCTTCTAGGCTCTGAAACTTAATTTGTCACTGTGTCCATGGCCCCTCTGGTCATTGATTCACAGTATTCAGACTCCTAAGAGATGGAGTCATAATCAGAAAGCAGACTGTTTTCACCTGGTGAGAGGAGTGTGCATTGCCAGAGTTGGTGGTTGTGATCCAGGGGCATTCCTGTTCTCATACCCCAGGTCAAAGGACATTAGATATCTTTGAGGCGTGTTTTAGTCTAGTTTACCCTGATAAAGCAGAGGGCATGATTATTCCCACTTTTCAAAAAGACTAAGGCTCAGAGAGGTTTCACCCAAAGGTCATGATTTTCTGGATCTTGGCATCCTTTAGAACAAATTCAGGTACAGGCCTAAGTTTTATTAACTGTGATCTAACAATCAGAAATATAAATGGATAATCACATGTGAATTTTTATTGAAAGCCCTAGTAACTTAAGTCAGTGAAGCCTTAACCTGCTAACAGGTGGGGCTCAAATTTGAACCGAGTGCATATAAAGATTTCAGTCTCAACAATTTTCTCTTTGTCACTGTCTTAGCTCAGTTTCCCTAGAAGCAGAGCCCAAGTCAGGGGTTTGGGAACACGTAATTAATGGAGGGCAATTCTCCTGAGAAGGGAGCAGCTGTGAGCTCCTAGCTGCAGCCAACACTCATAGCAGCTGGGGGCTGGGCTGTGACCCAGAGGGGTCTTGAGGGGTCTGGGTGGGGCGCTGCAGAGTTAACTACAGTCACTCACCCTGTGTAGTATCCCTCTCATCTCCAGGCATTTTGTGCTGGTCTTCTCTCTGCCAGGAACTTGTTTCCCTCCCCTCTGCTCAGATAAATCTTATTTCCCCTTTAAGCCTCATCTTACACATAACCTCCTCCAGGAAGCCCTTGCCAACCTTTCAAGACTTCTCTAGATTCTCTTCTGCTTTCCCATCGATACCACATGACATATTAAAGCTGACTCCCCACTTGCCCATGCCCACTTGACTGTAAGCTTTGGGAGTTCAGGCACCAGGTCTGACCTATGTTCCTCTCTATCCAGCACTTAGAACTGTCCCTGGCATTCAATAAATGCTTTCTGGGGTACAGGAATTACTAATAGCCTCCCAAGGGTTTAAATTTGGAAAAAATGAAGTTGCAATTTGTTAGAAATAAGTCCATCAATCCAGTCAATGGAGGGACACAGAGACTCCGAGCACAGTGAAGCAAGGCTTTAATCAACGTTCTTACAAGAGCCAGTGTCTGATGGAGAGGCACGCTCTGGGCAGTTTCAGCAGACAATTTATCTCCTAGTGTGCAAGTCCCTCCCCTGGTTGCTCATTGGCTGAGCACTACAGAGGTAAGTCCCTCCCCTGGTTCCTCATTGGCTGAGTACTACAGAGGTTACAGCCTTACCAGAAGTCACCTATGCCCATGTAAGGCAAAAAGCAGTCTGATTGCAACACATGTACATTCCCTGAGGTGATGCAGAGACTTTCAGTCCCCCCTCCCTTTATTCTTTGGCACATGCTGGTTGCAAAGCCTGCAAAACTAAGTCGGCAAACAGAGAGGGGAGGAAGAACCAGGAAGTGAAGTGTCTAAGGATTTGGGACTCCACTGGGGGAGGGGGGAGTTTGTATGCATTTCCAAAAGATTGTAAACCTACCGTTAAAGTAAACAGCACTGCTTTTTACTTGGTATTTCCAAAAATGAATCATCTCCCTTACTTCTCACAGAGTGCACCACAATAGAGGCAGGGGGGTGAGAGCTGATGTCGTTTGGAGTGCTGGGGTTCAGATCTGACGGCCAAGAAAGAATTCCTGAGACATCTTTGGTGCAAAAATGTGGTTTTATTAAAGCACAGGGACAGGACCTGTGAGCTGGACTGGGATTGTGAGGAGTGACTGGTTGTATACTTGGGAGTTGGAGGAAGAAAGGATAAGGGGAATTTTCCCAAAAGATTTTCATATGCGAAAGAAGACTCCTAGGATCCTGGAGGCCTAGCTATTGTACAGCTAAGGTTCTTTTTCCCTCTAGGAAAGCATTAAGAGAGTTGGGAGTTTCTGGAAGAATGTCATTCTTGGCCTGTCTGAAGTGTATGTCTACAGGCTTCAGATTATAAGGAAATTTAATTTTATCTACGTTTCTTTCTGCTTTTGTTTCCCACATCGGGTGACATATACATTATTGTCCCATTATCATGAACAGCGGGAGAGTTTTCGGGCCAGAAAATGTCCTTATGCTGAACAACAGCTGGCCTGTTTGGAAGTGACAAGCACAGTGAACCTTGTAACTGACGTTTTCCCTCTTTGCTTTGGGGGCTAGGAAGCTCACAGAACAAGCCCCTGATGAAGCCAAGAGGGCAAATTTTCTCATTCTAAATATGGGCACTAAAGTTTCTTTTAAGGAAAACACCCTGAAGTTGTGAAGGAAGTGAAGCCACAGGGGTGAGGTCTAGGCCTGAAGCAGCCAAGTGAAATGAAGAGCTGGGTACAGATATTTGGAAGGGGAGGCAAGAAGCCAGGGAGGAGGGGACTGGAGACCAGAGAAAGGACAGCAAAACCACCTAATGAGAGGCAGCTAGAGAAAGCGAGTCACTGAGAAAGTCCCCATAAGGTTAAAGGCAAGGGTGCCCATATTTTAAGCTGCCACCATCCCACCATGTGAACTCCTTCCATTGCCTCCAAGCCTCAGCGAAGTCGGTTATTCATATATGTTAAGTGCCATGGGATTCCAGAGAATGAAGGGATCAGGAGTGTGGTCAGAGCATCACGTGGACAGAGAAAGATCAGCACATGCTCAAAGTAAGACGATTCGCAAACTGGGACTCAGTGCCAGCAGGAACACAGACTCAGGGGTCACCTGAAGAAACCTAAGTCACCGCCCCCCAAGGCCCCCCTGGAGGAATCATGGATTGTGTGAAGGACAGAGTTTTGAGCCAACTTCCCTTGAGCCTTGAAGAATGGGATAGGTGTAGGTGGCACTGTGTTAGAACTCTATTTTAATAAGTATTATTCTCTGATCCAGGAATCATCCAATGCTGGACCTCACAGCTACTTAATTCAGCCTCTCACTTTACAGCAGAGACACCGGCACGGGAAGAGGAAGTTCCTTGCCCCTGGTCACCGTCTTAATTTTGTCCCCCCTAAAATAGGACGTTTTGACTTTCACTTTTGTAAACCTGAACTCACAAGGAAGATTACAAATTCCATGAGGGTCAGGATCCCATCAAGTGAGTGGAACTTCCGTGGCATTTAACTAATATTATAGGGCCATGAGAAGGAGACAGAAATACCCTCCTCCTGGAAACATCTTCTCCTTATGGCGCATGGGCACTCACTGCCCCTGCTCTTAAGGAAAATACCAGTCACCCTGCCTTCGGCTTCAAAGTGAGTTGGTCCCAGTACCATTGATCTTTCTGAAGAGAAATCTTACCTTTGGCAGTTCCCATCTCCTCTCCTTTTTTAAATGTTTGAAAACTCTTCTCTGGTCACTGCGCCCAGCGGTCCCCTGAATGTGAATCTTGCTGCAACAGTGTTTGGATGGAACACATCCAAAGGCCAGGGAGGCGCCTTCTTCCAGCCCCCGATCACCCTGCAACCTCCTCCATAGTAGCAGCCTTCTCCGCCACCTTCACGCCCCCTGCCTCTAGGACCAGCCAACACCGGCTTTTGAGCTTCGCCCCGATTGCCGACCAGCCACGAGCTCCCAGATTTGCAGAACGATTCCACCCGCGTGGAGGCCGTGGCCAGCTGCCTGGCCAACCTGCATCTTGCGGGCCTCCTTCCCTACCTCTCTCTGGGCTTCTATTCGCACCGCGACGATGTGGCATTTCCTCCGCCAGTGGGCAGAGGACCAGCGCCAAGGCACTGAGAGCCCCTTGATGCCAACCCCGCACCGCGGCTGTGCCCTCTTCCAGGACGAGCAGAAGCCTCCCAAGACTGACAGGGCAAAACCCTGAGCTCAGTGGAAGCCTCCCCCACCCCACCCAGGAGAAAACCCTGAAGCAGGCCCTTCTAGATCTGCAAGCCCTGGGCCCCGCCCACACACACTCAGGGTCTTGCCGGAGGACCGAGAACTAGAGGAGCAGGTGAACCTCATCAAGAAGATGGGGTGCACCTGCCTGAGCTCCGGGGGCCAGGCTGCGCAGCGTCTCTTCCAGAGACTCACCCTCCTGCCCCCTAGCAGCCTCCGGAGCCCACGGCTTTTGAGGGGCCCTTCTGCACCCCCTGGCGTGGGGGCTTCTGACAGAGCCTCTCCCCGCAGCCCCTAGGCAGCTTTTTAACCACCCTGCAGCCCTCTCCCGAGCCCTAGGCCAGATAGAAGCAATAATGCTTTTTGCGGGGGGAGGGGGGGGGAGCTTTTCTCTAAATAGAGAAAGACCTCTATAATAACCAACCAAGGAAGAACCTATTTCCTGAGGTCGGAACAAAGGCAATATTAACTCCCAATTATTTGGGGAGGGTTTGAAATTCAACTCTAACTGGTCCCCTGAATTCATCAGACACTACTCACCTAAAAATTAAAGTTTTAAGTATTGCGGTTTGGCCAGCAATTATAGAAAGATTTCTTCACTTTTAAATATTAAAATTTAAAAAAAAAAAAGCTGGGTTTTGAAAAAGCACAAAAAACTTCTTTTTCCTTTTTTTTAATAAACAGGAAATAGAAGGTGATGGTGAGTTAACTGCATAATCTAATATTTAACATTTCTTATGCTAATCTCGCCCAAAGCCTCTGTATGGTTTTATTAAAATTTGTATGTTGTGTATAGGCCTAAAAAGGAAAGTTTTACATGTATGTATCTATAAAAATAATTATACATATTTTTTTGTTAAAGAAAAATAGGTTGACTTCTCCCTTCCCCTTTCCCCGGCAGCCTCATAAGTGGAGCACACAAAAGGAAATAACTGTGGAGAGCTTTCCTGTTTTGGAAGGTTTAACTCAATTTAAATTCCTTGCAAATTCAGAAATGAGGGTCTCCAAAAAGAGCCACGTGCGCCCTCTGCTGGCGGCCGTACAGCCCAGGAAACATCTCCATTCAGGGCAAAACCTGCCTAACAAGAGAGAAGAGACAATGGTGGAGAGGTTCCGGAAAACCAACTCACTGCTCCCACTGGAAAACGTCAAGTAGAAAGCTTCAGTGATTTTGCTCACGGTGCTGTTTTTCTTTGTGACAGACTTCCTTAAAGACCTGGAATATCTAGCACTTATCCTAAGGTTCTGTGAGAGTGGGTTACTTTCTGGTGTCCTTCAAAGGGATGTAAGTCCCATGATGCCAGAGTCTGTGTGACCTTCAGCATAACATCCACGGCGCCCAAACCCAATGCATGGCACATAACAGGGACACGATGAATGTCTCCTGAATGAAGGAACAGCTATGAACAAGGCTCTGGATTCGAGGTGCCCGTGGTGCTGACTTCGATACGATGCATGCTCGAGACAGGTTTCCCCAGTCATAGCTGGAGCCTCTCTATGACGTGATGAAGAGCTTTTGAAGAGCTTTTTAAAGAGCCTTTGAAGGCCATCCTTACTGATTCCATGAAGGGAATCTTAATGAACTTAGCAACATGTGGCTCAGCAGCTTTCCTAGCAGGGGTATCAAAGTTAATCTGGTAGCTATATATCCCTTAACAGATTACAAAGTGCCTTCGCAGGTATCTCATTTGCTCTCAATAGCCCTGAGAAATTATTATCACCCCTATTGTACACAAGGGCCCTGAGCCCAAGAAAGGTGGAATGATGCTTTCACAGCAATCAAGTGATAAGCTAAGATTCACACAGGTTCTCTGTGTCCCAGCTCTGAGCTGTTCCACCTCTGCCTAAGTTCCATAAGATGTAATGGTCCCCTTGTATTCTCCGTGTGGCTGAGGCTAAAATTAGACAGGACAGTCACAGCTTTTAAAGATCAGCCCTGGGGGCGCCTGGGTGGCTCAGTCGGTTAAGCATCCGACTTCAGCTCAGGTCATGATCTCGCGGTCCGTGAGTTCGAGCCCCACGTCAGGCTCTGTGCTGAGAGCTCAGAGCCTGGAGCCTGCTTCGGATTCTGTGTCTCCCTCTCTCTCTGACCCTCCCCCGTTCATGCTGTCTCTCCCTGTCTCAAAAATAAATAAACGTTAAAAAAAAATTTTTTTTTAAAAGATCAGCCCTGTAAGTCATATCATGGGCACCTCCTCTTATTAGTCTGACAGCCAGATGATGGGAATTACAAAGGCTGGGCTGGTCAGGCTTCATGACACCAAATGGGTGAACAACCTTTTTAATAGCTTTCTCTTCCCCGGTCATTGACCAGGACATTACACACAGACTTGCGTCTTCCTGCATCATAAAAGTTGGCTCAGGGGGAGACTGTTGAACGCTTCCCAGAAAGTGGACCGAAAACACTTGTGCTGGGTCAGTGGTCAAAGAGATTTATAAGTTAGCACCAGAGTGACCCCAACTCAGTGTTTGTTACTGACTTGGTTGGTCTGTTTGATTTCAGGGAAAGCAAACAAAACCCAGCAGCCAAATGTTTGCTTAGGTCCTGACTTCACTTGGAGAACAAACCTATGAGGATCGTGATAGCAGGGAGTCATTTCATGGCTTCGTACGCAGTGTTCCTCAGCTTGCCTTTCGCTTTCTGTCTGCCAAACACACCCCTGTTCGGCCGGCAAGACCCAGAGCAAATGCCACCTTTCCTGACATCCCCCGTCCAAAGCACCCTGTGCTTACTCATCTCAGAGCTCCTACCGCAATGATTTTCACCGTTTCACCTCAATTTCCCCCGTGACTCACATTTCTATAAGAACAGAGGTCATATGTTTCATCTCTCTGTATGGAACACAAGTGTTGGCCTCCAGAGAGGAGTCCCAGGAGCTTCCAGACGTTTCTGATCACAACCTACAGTAACAAATACCCTAATCCAGTAACAAATACTTACGGTTATATGTACATACGTGATTGCTTTACAAACTCGAAGAAACTTCACAAAATCATACTATACTCAATTGCTACTATCTGGGATTTGGTTTTCTGGTTTATTCTTTATTATTTTTTCAAATGTTCATTGATTCATTTTATGACACACAAATGAATGACAATCTGCAGCTTGAAAAATTTTGGTATAATTGAGTTCATCTGGCCCCAACTCCAGGGTTCTGTCTGCGCCTACAGGATGGCTTCAGATAGGAGGGGAGGAGGGAGGGGTTCTGACCCAGGGATGCCACAGGGAAGAGAGTAATGAGCACGGGCCAAATAGGGAGAAAACAATGTTCTTCCAATTCCCTTTTCAGCCCCTTGGCCTGGGTTTGAGCTCCTATTAGTAGGACTGAATGTTAGAAACTACTGGAATGTGGGGACCCCTGGGTGGCCCAGTCGGTTAAGCATCCGACTTCGGCTCAGGTCATGATCTCACAGTTCATGGGTTCAAGCCCCGCATCGGGCTATGTGCTGACAGCTCAGAGCCTGGAGCCTGCTTCACTTTCTGTGCGTCTCTCGCTCTCTGCCCCTCCCCCACTCACGCTCTGTCTCCCTCTCAAAAATAAATAAACACTAAGAAAAAAAAAAGTGGGGCGCCTGGGTGGCTCAGTCGGTTAAGCGTCCGACTTCAGCTCAGGTCGCGATCTCACGGTCCGTGAGTTCGAGCCCCGAGTGAGGCTCTGGGCTGATGGCTCAGAGCCTGGAGCCTGCTTCCAATTCTGTGTCTCCCTCTTTCTATGCCCTTCCCTCGTTCATGCTCTGTCTCTCTCTGTCTCAAAAATAAATAAACGTTAAAAAAAAATTAAAAAGAAAAAAAGAAAAAAATAGAAACTACTAGAACGTTATAAAACTTTGGGCACAAACCAGGCTACTTCGGGGTTCTAGATCAGGAATGAGTAAACTACAACCTTCGGGCCAAATCCACCCATCCACCTGTTTTTATAAATCATGATTTATTGGAACACAGCCGTGCCCATTAATTTGCATATTGGCCACGCCTGCTTTTGCTACAACTATAGATCTTGGTAGTTGGGATTGAGACCGCGATCGCATGTACTATTTGTAGATCGAGTATGTACTATTTGGCCCTTTGCGGGCCAAGTTTGCCCACCTCTGGTATAGACGGAAAGTGTCCCCTATGTCTGTGCGAGGAAACCAGCCTGGCTCTGAGACACCCAAAGGGCAGCTTCCTTTTCCAGACAGGCGATGTCATCCCTTCCCCAGCGTTCAGAGGCCAGGGATGTGCACCAGCAGCAGCAGAGCCCAAGTAGGAGAGGCTGCCCGGGGCGGATTCTGGTGTGGACCACTGCTGCAGGTTGGGGAGTGTCTGGAAGCACTTGGGGTGTTACTGCCGTGAGCCGGCTGACACTGGGGGTTCCATCTGCATTCCCACTGCCTGGTTCTAAATCAATAGTAAGTAAATGTATGGCTTCAATGAGAAAGGAATTGGCAAGTGACACAGAAACTATTATCAGAGCTCCTCTGGCAGGCGGTGCCGGAAAAGAGCCTGCGTGCCTGCAGCCCAGGACGATTTCAATTCTCTCTCCTACATAGTGATTCAGGACACTTTGCTCTGTAGTTTTGGCAAGTAGTTTGAAAGATGAAGACTACAGTTGGGGCGCCCGAGTGGCTCAGTCAATTGGGCATCCAACTCTTTTTTTTCTTTTAATGTTAATTTATTTTTGAGAGAGAGAGAGACAGAGTGCAAGCAGGGGAGGGGCAGAGAGACAGAGAGAGAGAGAGAGGGAGACACCAAATCTGAAACAGGCTCCAGGCTCTGAGCTGTCAGCACAGAGCCCGAGGCGGGGCTCCAACCCACTGACCGCGAGACCATGACCTGAGCCGAAGTTGGACGTTTAAGGGACTAAGCCACCCAGGCGACCCTGGGCATCCGTCTCTTGATTTTGGCTCAGGTCATGGCCCCACCGTCATGGGATAGAGCCCCGTGTTGGGCTCTGTACTGAGCATGGAGCCTGCTTAAGATTCTCTCTCTCTCTCTCTCTCTCTCTCTCTCTCTCTCCCCCTCTTTCTCTCTCTCTCTCTCAAAAATAAATAAATAGGGAGGCCTGGGTGGCTCAGTCAGTCAGGTGTCTAACTCTTGGTTTCAGCTCAGGTCATGATCTCTCGGTGTGCATGTTTGAACCCAGCATTGGGCTCTGCGCTGACAGGGCAGAGCCTGCTTGGGATTCTCTCTCTCCTTCTCCCTCTGCCCCAGCTTGTGCCCTCTCTCGATCTCTCAAAATGAATAAAATGAACTTAAAATATAAACAAACAAACTTAAAAAAAGATGAAGAGTATGATTATCGCTAACAATAAATATGAAGTGTTCACCAACTGCTGAGCATTATTCTAGGTCCGTTATATGTAGCAATTCCATTTTTTTTCTCACGACAGGAAATTCTACTTGAATCTCAGTTTACAGTTGAGGAAACCAAAGCACAGAGAGGTTCTGTCACCTGCCCAGGGAGAAACAGCTACTTGCTGGCAGAACCAGAATGTGAAAACAGGATGATCTTTGTAGTTGAAAGAAAGAAAAAAGGATTGCTGCGATGCCAGAGATGTTGGCTCATTCATCAAACCCGGTGGGTTTTCCTGCTCGGTTGCTTGCTGCCACCTAAGAATTCGCTTAGCAAATCGGCAAGCATGTGCCTATGTTTGTTCTCTTTCTATCTGTGATTGGTCTAGAGGTGGACGTGTTACTCATCTGGGTCAATAAGCTGTCAGAAACCTGCTGGGGGCTTCTGAGAAAGATCTCCTCACATGGAAACCCTACTCACAGGCAAAGGCAAGTGGAAAGATAGATGCGAATTTCTTATCAGTGATACCAATAAACCCCTACTGTTTGGACCATTTTTAGTCAGCTATTCTGTCACTTACACAGTCTCCATTCCATTCCACTGTACTATGTCCTTCATAGCTCTATTGCAATCAGGAACTATCTTATTTATTGATTTCTCTCCTTATCCGCCACTTTCTCTTCTAACACACAAACTCCCTGGGGCGCCTGTGTGGCTCAGTCAGTTAAGCGTCCAGCTACGGCTCAGGTCACGATCTCTGGTTCGCAAGTTGGAACCCCACGCCGGGCTCCGTGCTGACAGCTCAGAGCCTGGAACCTGCTTCAGATTCTGTGTCTCCCTCTCTCTCTGCCCCTCCCTTGCTCGCACTCTGTCTCTGTCTCTGTCTCTCTCTCTCTCTCTCTCAAAAATAAATAAACAGTGTTTTAAAGAGCTTTAAAACATAAATTCCCAAGAACGGAGTTCTTACATCCACCACTCACTGCTCTGTCCCTGGGGTCTAGACCATGTCTGGCCAATCTAAATGTAAACCCAAGAGTCTCACAGTGCAGTGGGGAAACAGAAAAATCAAGTTAAAATACCATGTAATAAATGTAACCTTCGAGGTAAAAATCAGAGAAGATTGTCCACTAAGGGGGCTGTGCTTTATAAAACTGTTGCCAGTGTGGTCTCAGATTTCCCCCTTTACCCAAATTCTCATAGATAAAAGCCCTATTATTTGAAAGCTTGCTTTTAAAAGAGATCACACAGCATCCATTTAAACCAGGCAATCCAGTTATGCAAATGTGAGTAAGGACTGGTCCTTTGGGGAGGTGACCCAAATGCCTAAAGTTTCAGAAGCTGTGACCTTTGTTCCAGGCTAGGGAGGTACATGGCACTTGGGATGGACAGGGCCCCGGTCTCCACAAACTTCGTTGCTTCTTTGGGGCCCTGGTGGCTCCTGGGGAGTTAAGTGCGTTCTGACAGAAAGGAGGCACAGGCCTGGTCATCCCACCTGCTTACAGGAACAGGGATGGACTTGGCTTCCTCCATGCAGCCTGGGTTGGCCTGTTCGTGCCCTTCAGGATGGAATCTCTAGAAATTGCAAATGTGAATGTCCTGTGAGATTGAACAATTGTAAACATCCCCAAAATGGACTGATACTGTGTTGTGACATGATCGGCCTACGCAACCAAATGAACAAACACGTGCTGATAATCGGCTCTCGTGCTCGGACTGATTGTCATTGCAGGTGGGGGGATGGGAGGGAAGGACTCTCGCTTGTGGGAAGCAGCGACGTCCGCTGTCAGCATTCCTGGGAAGAGGGGAATCTGGGGATGAGAAACAGACCGGAGAGATGGGTCTCAGGCTCGAGGGAGGACACTCCTCTCTCTAGGAAAGGGGTAGGCAAACCTCCTCTGTAAATATCCAGATACCAGATATTTTAGGCTTTGCAGGCCACACCTCTGGTTGCTGTCACAATTACTCAACTTTGCCATTATAGCATGAAAACAAGCATAGACAAGACATAAATGAACGGGCCTGGCTGTGTTCCAATAAAACCTCACAAGACAGGCAGCAGGCTGGGTTTGGCTCATGGGCCATAGTTTGTCTACCTCTGTTTTAGAGCACCGGGGTGAAGGGAGGGGGCCTAGGAACCAAAGGAGGTAGATACACCGTAGGCAGGTAAGCCTAATTCCAAGTAGGTGCCTGCCCAAGAGTTATGCCAACAGGCTACCTTCCAGAACCCTGTACGGATGTGAGCTCTGAAGATACCTGTTTCTTATAGCAGTTATAAGACAGTACCTGTTATCTCTCGTGCTAACTCCTAAACTTGCCTTCAGGTAGAAGTCACAGCCTTGGCCTGGTGTCTTAAAGGAAGCATGAGAAGGGCCTGCCTTATATGGGGGACCCAGGAGCAAAAGGGATGGCTGTTCTCTGACCCCAGAGGCGGTGGTGGCACCAGTGGACCCCAGCAGAGGATGGGGTCCCCAGAGAAGGTGGCTGTCGAGGAACAGGAGAAGCATGTTCCTGAGAGAGAAGGAAGCAGTAGAGCCCTAGGAAAGAAAGCCAATCACCGCAGACACTGCTCTGTTGGCGTGTGTTGAGTGTGGGCCGCCATGACTAGGATGCTTAAGGAAAATAAGGTCTTCTTTTCTAATCATGGGCAGTGAAGACTGGGTGTGCTGGTTGCTCGTCTTCGGACACACAAAGGAAGCACGGAGTAGGTGGTCAACCAGTTGTTCCTCCACTGACTGACTGTGCCCATCCCATCCTATGTGAGCCGGAGAGCCCCTGCCGTTAGATTCAGCTCAGCACAGTGACCAGGCAGTTAGAACCAAGAAGTTAACTGCTTTATTTTCAATCACGGGAGTCATACAGATTTGCTCAGCTTCCGCCCCACCAGAGAGAAAAGCCCTTCGTTGTCGCACATGGTGGAAGAATACCTTCGAGAGATCACCTCAAACTGCTCAACCGAGAAGCCAGCCTCCCTCACGGCAGCTTCTATTGCCTCCCGGCCCAGGCAGAGGCTGGAGAACTTCTGCTCGCCGATCATGTAGTAGCTGCTCTTCAGGGCATCCACCACCACCAGGAAGCCCCCCGGCTTTAGCAGGCTGCTGAGGTTCCGGAGGGCTGTGCAGTAGGCAGGGAGGTCTGGGCAGGCGGCATCCAGGCACAGCGTGCTGAGCAGGCAGTCGGCTAGGGGCAGGGGGACGCTGCCCAGTGGCCGGCTCTGGGTCACGTCGCACTTGAGCACCTGTGTGACCACACGCCTCAACTTCTCCTCCTTCTCCAGCTCCTTGATTCTGAAATACACAAACCAACAGATACCACTTGCTACCCTATACTCATGATAACCCCGGATCTCTGCAATCAGGGCTGAAAATGGCAGTATTGTCCCAAATGTTATATCCTCGGGGCCATCCCTGATGGGAAAATGGAGGAAGAAGAAAAATGAAGGATGCTTTGGCATATTAATGTGACTACGTTACCCTGTGCTGGATTAAATCTCTTTATAACGTGAGTAATAATATGGAAACAATAACAGAAGTACCTAGCTGCCCGCTTCGACCATGGACTGTCTCCACGAAATTATTCTTCCTCCACTGCTTAGGATAGTGCCTGGCTCCTTTATTACTGTTATTGTTATTATTATTATTATTATTACTATTACTTATTTATCTGTTTGTGTATTCATTATTACACTGGCCTCTTCTGTCAAACTGCAACATGGTGGTCATTCGACCGATACATATCAGGTAATAATGGCTTTAAAATGTGGAAACGGTATTTCTGCGTAGCTGCTGATCAGGCTGGGGCGTGAGGTCATCCACAGACATTTAGAGAACTGTTGATAAGCACCCAACAACGGCGGCCAGGGCCCCTCTAGAAAGAAAAGTTGCCATTCTGCAACCACAAAACATAACGCAGAGAGTGTGTTTTATGAAGGGGCTCATTTTCTGGGTAGCTTTGCTCAGAATACTTTCCTTTTCTGCAAAATCAGTGGGGTTTCCGGAGAGAAAACTAGTTCACGAAAGAGACAGAGAAGGGGAGAACTGCAGATGAAATAGAGTGTCTGGGATCCTTTCGGAATTTGTTAGGGGAGGCACGAAGGAACAGGCGGACAGAGGATCCGAATTAAATAAACATGTAGAGCGCACAGGAGAAACTGGAGAAAAAAGAAAAGGAGAAAGAAGTAGCAGAAAATCAGAGGGGTAAGAGAAAAGCAAGAATGAGCGTGTAAAGCGCCCAGAAGGCCACAGAGCCCAAGTGGTAGGAGCGATGAGTGTGTATCTAGTGCTTTGAGGAAATTAATCAACAGAGCCCCAGGGGTGCAAATCTAGCCTTACAGTCAGGAAACACACAGTCCATTTGCTGCAGGAGAAGACAGCCTCTTCTTGACGGAGACCACAGATGAAGGCCCAACATCAGAGCAGGTGAGAGAGGGACGTACTTCGGGACCACTTCGGGTCACAAGGAAGTCAGTGGTTCAAATAAAACTTGAAGATTTACCTCCACACAGAAAGATCTGAGATAATATCAATTGGTTGTGGACCTCCTATTTAAATATTTAGTTAAAATCCTAAGCCCCATGCATATACTCAGCTATTTATAGACATCCTATATGTCATAATTTTCCTAAGTTTAGCAATAAGCCTATGAAAAAAAATTCTCAACATTTTTGGCCATCAGAAAAACGCACATCAAACCATGAGATAGCACTTCACATCCACTAAGATAGCTGTACTAAAAAAACCAGAAAATAACAAGTGCTGGCAAGGATGTGGGGAAACAGGAACCTCCACACACAGCTGGTGAGAACGCAAAATGGTCCAGCTACTTTGGAGAAAGTTCTGGAAGTTCCTCAAAAGATGAACACATAGCGTTGTGGATGATCATTGGATTAATTCTTTCTCCCCACCCCCTTCCGCCCTGTACTGGAATCCCCAAGAGGATAGGATCCGTTTCTCATTCGTTCCATCTTGGATCCCCATTGCCTGCCTCTTTCCTGCCACATCACAGAGGTTTTAAAAAAACAAATGTAAAATAAATGACCGAAAATGGGAGTTGGGGCCAGATGAAGTCAATTACACCAATATTTTTCAAACTGCAATTTGTCATTCATTCACGTATCATAAAGTTAATCAATAAATACAGGGCACCTGGGTGGATCAGTTGGCTAAGCATCTGACTTTGGCTCACATCATAATCTCCTGGCTCATGAGTTCGAGCCCCGCATCGGCTCTGTGCTGACAGCTCAGAGCCTGGGGCCTGCTTTGGATTCTGTGTCTCCCCCTCTCTCTGCCCCTCCCCCGCTCATGCTCTGTCTCTCTCTGTCTCTCAAAAATAAATAAACACTAAAGAAATTAAAATCTATCAGCAAACATTTGAAAAAATAATGGAGAATAAACCAGAAAACAAAACCCCTGATAGTAGTAATTCAATATAGCATTATTTTGTGAAGGTTTTTCAGCATCACTTTGTTCGTAACAGCCAAAAGATGGAGACAACCTAAAAGCCCATCAACTTACGAAGGGATTAATTGTGGTATACCCACGCAGTAGAATAATACTCAGTCGTAAAAAGGAATGAAGCGCTGATTCATGCGACAACGTGGGAGAACCTTGAAAACATTACACGAAGTGAAAGAAACCAGACACAAAAGGCCACCTATTGTGTGATTCCATTTACATGAAATGTCCAGAAAAGGCAAAGCTCTAGAGACCAAAAGCGGACCAGTGGTTTCCAGCAATTGAGAGGATCCAAGACGTGAGAATGACTGCCAGTAGGCACAGGGTTTGTTTGGGGAGTGATGGAAATGTTCTAAAACTGGCGTAAAGATTGCACAACTACGTGAAGATACTAAGAACTATCATACTTTAGATGGGTGGGTCTTATGCCACTTTTATCTCAGAAAAGCTGTCATGCTAAAGAGAGAGAGAGAGAGAGAGAGAGAGAGAGAGAGAGAGAGAAGTAACATAGCAAGGTATTGGTTTGAGGGAAGTCCTGCCAGACAATAAACTGGTCTACACAGGGAATAATTACCTCTGGTTGGGTCTACCTACTCCCCTATCAAGGGTAGAAATGGTAGTAGGGTAACCAGTTTGTCCCGGTTGGTCTGGACTTTCCCTGTTTGCCCACTGAAGATCCCATGTCCTGGGAACCCTTCTCAGTCTGGGCAAACAGGGAAGGTCAGTCATTCTAAAAGCAGGGAAATCCATTACAAAGCTGCCATTCAGCCTGATAGAACGGGGATGGTGTGGCCGAACTTTTTAAGAAGAAACGATAACAATTCAACCTTATGGAAGTCTGTGTGAAACACAGATTTGACTAGGTAAAATGAATCTAGAAGAGAAACATTCAAACAACCTATCTGCACATATGGATAGCCTGGGCGTATACAAAAAGCTGAAGAAGTGGCAACGTGGCAGGTTTGAATGTGTTTAGAGATGATCCTTCATATTCGGAACACCACGGGCACGTGTGTTTACGTGATTCTGTCAGAAGCAGGTGGTCCTCTGGGCCCTGTTGTCTATGAAACTATTTGAAAGATACAAGTTACCACAGAACGAGTACCTGCCAGTCAATTTACGATGGAAATTGCTCCCAAACTGGAAGATACACTGTGAAGTCTAGAAAGCTCAGGGAGAATGTGCCAATTTGAGAGGCGACTTGGCTGGAAACACCCACTGTTGTGGAGACCTGCTCGTCTTTGGGCATCGAGCAAACACGGTGAACCTGGCCGCCAAGGTAGCTGCGTACAGATTACATCTCAGGGCTTCTCGGCACCAGGGAAATGGACTCGCCTGGAGACACAGGCAATTACCGCTCAGCTTCACGTCCAGCTCCAGGGGTAAGGAATAAACACACACCAGAAAAGTGTTAGGCAGTTCTACAGGCAGCTAACAGCAGTGTGGCCATTTCTGTAGTTCCAAAGATCTACCCTTTCAAATGAATCACTATGCAAAAAAGGGCAGCTGTTTCTTCTGTAAATATGCGATCCACCGAAGCTGGGGAGAGAGGGGATAAAGAGTAGGACTCCTGGGAAGAGCGCTTTGTGAGAATGTATTCCTGCACTCCAAGAAATTACCTCGAGGTTTACAGAGGTTCCTTCTGCCCCATCTCTGCAAGGCAGGTGGCGGACCAAAGCCCCGGGATGAGATCTTTCGATGACACTCACCGCCTCCCCCAAGCCCCATACCCAGAGGTTCCAGCAGGCCCTCCTGAGGGAGAACCAGCAGAATGTATAAAGGATGTAAAAAGCTTCACACACTTGGATATCAATATAAGAATTGTGTGAGCCAGGAATAATCATTGGTAAGCCTCTGGTACAGGCAATCGCTGACTCAGGGGAAAGACAGACATTTCAGGAGGGAGAGGGTGGAAAACAAAATACATGCAGTCATTTGTTTGACTTTTTTGTTTTTTATAACCTCTTTGATGTGACAGGAAAGGGGCGGGCGATGGGGCCCCAAGATAGAACAAATGAGAAATGGATCCTATCCCCTTGGGGATCCCAGGCTGGGGCAGAGGGGTGGTGGGGAGAAAGAACTTATCCAATGCTTATCCACAAAAATGACAAATTAATACTAGGAAGCAGAGGGCCGGCAGAGGAATGTTGGGAGCTTGACTTGGTCTGGAGTATCAAGGAGATCTCCTCCAAAATGGAGTCAGGTAAGCAGAGGTGCAGGAGGTAAATAAATAAGAGTTCACCAGGCCAAGGGGAGTAGGAAAGGGGAGATGTTCCAGCCAGGGGCAACAGCATGTGCAAAGGCCAGATGGTGGGAGGAAATACGGAGAGAAGGCTGATGAGGCTGGCCTCAGAAAACAAAGCACAGCGTGGTAGGAAGTGAGGTAACGGGGTTTAGCAGGTGCCAGACGAGACGAGGTTTTGGGGACCAGGTTAAGAACTTTGTTTTTTACCCTAAAAGCTGTGGGAAGTTACGAAACTGTGCCACCAGATCTACATTTGAAGGTGTTCGCTTTGGGACGAGAGTGGAGGTGGAAGGCCACTTAGGAGGGAGAGGATGGTGTCTTGGACCAGGAAAATAGCCTGGAGAGAAAATATTGGAAAATATACACTGGTTTGAGAGAAACTCAGAAGTAAAATGGACAGAATTTGGGTCACTGGGGTGGCTCAGTCGGTTGAGCGTCCAAATCTTGATCTCAACTCGGGTCTTAATCTCAGGGTCTGAGTTCAAGCCTTGCTGGGCCCCGCACTGGGCGTGAGACCTACTGAAAAAAACAAAATGGACAGAACTTGGTGCTGAGCATAGACCATGACTGAGAGGAAGAAGGCAAGAATGGCTTCCAGGCTCCCGGCTTCTTTAATTAAGTATATGATGGCAACACCCAGGGCGGGAAGCATGCAGAAGCGGAGCAAACCTGGGAAGACCGTAGCTCTATTTCGGGCACTTTCAGACACATGAGTAGAAACGTTTACAGTTTGAAGGAAATGGCCAGGTGACATTTCCTCAGTCTGCCCTGTTCATTTTCCCAGGGGAGGAATGCAGGGAGAACATCTAAGAGAAAGGGATGCTTTTAAAAGGGAGAAACCTTTCCTAGGGATCGCTGAAACGATCACCATGACCGTGGAGATGCCGATTCTGAGAAGGAACATCAATCTCTTACAAGACATGAAAATATAGACGCCAGTATTTCTCAAACTGTAAAATGCATACAACGCCCTGCAGATCTTATTAAAATGCAGATTCTGGTTCTGTAGGGAGGGAGCCAGGCCTGAGAGCCTGCATTCCTACTAGGCTCCCAGGCGCTATGGAAACTGCTTAGCCTGAGGACCACAAGGCAGGCAATGTGCTCCAAGCTGTAGGGGCCAGAGGTTAATCAGTGCCGTTTTTTTAAGACCTTTTCAGGTAAAACAGGCGTGAGTAGTCATTTCTACCTTAGCACTTGACTCTCTGACCTGATAAATAAATAATGCGAAGCCAGAATTTGGTACCCATGGCTCCGACTTTTTTTCGGAAGGTTTTTTCCGAAGGTTTTAAAGAGGAGTGGTATTCTAAAAGTATGAGTCACACTCCAAAGGCAGAGGACCAGGAGACAGCTCAAATTGTCTTCGGCAGCACTCAGCGCAAGAAATAGCTTCAGATAAAGAAGAAATAATCTCAAAGGAAATAGGTTGTGAGCTGATAGAGGTACTTGAAGATGCAAGAAAGACACACGTTGAATGGGATCGCTATCATTCTCAAAATAGTTGAAGCCACAGGACCTGGCACAAGGATAAGAACAAGAATGCAGAAGTTTCCTGCCAAAAATATAGTTCCTTCCTCTAACAGCGACTGGGAAGGGACACTTTCTCAAGAGCCAATTGTTAGGAGCTGACGATCCTGGCAGGAGATAAGTAATGCTTTTAGTATCCTGCTAGATTTTAAGGCTTCACTTCTGAATGAGATGGAAAGGCTTATGATAGCTAGGGAAATTGAGAAGAAAGTTTTTTTTTTTTTTAATTTTTTTTTCAACGTTTATTTATTTTTGGGACAGAGAGAGACAGAGCATGAATGGGGGAGGGGCAGAGAGAGAGGGAGACACAGAATCGGAAACAGGCTCCAGGCTCTGAGCCATCAGCCCAGAGCCCGACGCGGGGCTCGAACTCACGGACCGCGAGATCGTGACCTGGCTGAAGTCAGACGCTTAACCGACTGCGCCACCCAGGCGCCCCAAGAGAAGAAAGTTTTAAAAGCCTTCTCGACATATGATTTGGACTTCGGAAAGGTGTATTGTCTGACTGATTGAAAACTCTTTTATAAACTTTCCCTGAAATTCTATAAATCCTGGGAAATTCCGTATTTATTGAATAATTTGGAAATATTGTCCGAATCCTCAGAGCTATGGGTTAGTTGTTTTTTTTTTTTTTTCTAGTTAGTACCAGTTCATTCTGTGGAATCACAAAGTCGATAGAAAAAAAAAAAGAAGTTGGAATTTACATTTATTTTGAAGAATGTATCTTTAGTTTGAAGACTATCGCTAGCATAAAATTCTAAGTAAGGAGTTTCTAGGATTAAAATGGCATTTGAAAGTAGTCTCTCTCAGCTTCTTGCCAGGAAAAAATAGGGAAATATTTAGCAACATTAAACAGTTTTGCGTTGTTGTTCACTTATAAAGGCTACACAAATATATTCCCTACACACACACAGACTTAGAAAATGTCACTTACGTGTGCTTCTCGAAAACACTATTTGAAGACCTATTCTACAGACTAAAAGATGCATCAGAATTAAAAACTTAAACACTAGAAAAATCACATTAAATGAACATAAAATAAAACTAAATGTTCATATAACTGCAAATATGATTACAGACTGATAGCAAATAGCCAAATTGATCCTTGAAAGGAAATACGAAAATAAGACTTTAGGGGCGCCTGGGTGGCTCAGTTGGTTAAGCATCTGACGTTGGTGGAGGTCATGATCTCATGGCTCATGGGTTCAATCCCTACGTTGCTCTGTGCTGACAGCTCGGAGCCTGGAGCCTGCTTCGGATTCTGTGTCTCCCTCTCGCTCTGCCCCTCCCCTGCCTCTCTCTCGCTCTCTCTCGCTTTCTCTCTCTCAAAAATAAACATTAAAAAAAATTTTTTTAAATAAAATAATGCTTTAAATTACTATATTTGGACTTAAAATCGCCAATTTTAACAACAAACACTGGGGAGATAGATGCCACAAGGACTTTGGGCATCAAAAAATGTTAAATTCCTCATATAATGAGGAACAAAAAACAATTACTGATTCTTACCTGGCCTTAACAAGCTGAATTTGTTTCCAGAAGACCTGCATTTTAAGAGATACTAAAAAAAAAGTTCTTCAGGTGAAGGGAAATGATGCCAGATAGAAGCCTAGATCTGTAGAAAGAAATGAGGAAGGCTATGCAGACAGATATGTGGATAAACATCAAAGACTTTATATACGTTTGTTGAAAATACTACTGACTAGTGTGCATATACTTAAACTACTGAACTGTCTACTTAAAAATAGTTCAGGGGTGCCTGGGTGACTGAGTCAGCTAAGCATCCGACTTTGGCTCAGGTCATGATCTTGTGGTTCGTGAGTTCGAGCCCCGCACAGGGCTCTCTGTTGTCAGTGCAGGGCCCACTTTGGATCCTCTGTCTCCCTCTCTCTCTACCTCTCCTCTGCTCACAAGCCTGTGTTATCTCTCTGTCTCTCCCCCTCTCTCTCTCTCTCTGTCAAAAATAATAAATAAACATTTAAAAAAATAGTTCAGATGCTAAATTTTATGGTATGTGTTTCTTTAACTACAATAAAAAGTAAAATAAAATAAAATAAATAAAAGCACTACTGACTTTTTAAAGCAAAAATAGTAACAAAGTATCATAGTATTATCCTAGAAATAAAGTAAAATCTAGGACTAGTGCAGGGGCGAGAGTGGATGTAGGAATTACACTGTGGTAATGTCTTACATGGCTCGTGAGGTAAAATGTTAAAAATATAGGGGCGCCTGGTGGCTCAGTCGATTAAGCGTCTAGTTTCAGCTCAGGTCATGATCTCACTGGTTAGTGAGTTCGAGCCCCGTGTGGGACTCTGTGATGACAGCTCAGAGCCTGGAGCCTGCTTCCGATTCTGTGTCTCCCTCTCTCTCTCTGCCCCTCCCCCGTTCATGTTCTGTCTCTCTCTGTCCCAAAAATAAATAAACGTTGAAAAAAAAAATTTAAAAAAATAAATAAATAAATAAAAGACAAATTGCCAATATCAAGAATCAAAGAAGGAAGATCATGGTAGATCCTACAGACATTAAAAGAGTAATAAAGACGGGCGCTTGGCTGGTTTAACATCTCAATTTAGGCTCAGGTCATGATCTCACTGGTTGGTGACTTCAAGCCTTGTGTCGGGCTTTGTGCTGATAGCTCAGAGCCTGGAGCCTGCTTCACATTTTGTGTCTCCCTCTCTCTGTGCTCCTCCCCCACTTGTACTCTGTGTGTGTATGTGTGTGCGTGTGTGTGTGTGTGTGTGTGTGTGTCTCAAAAACATCTCTCTCTCTCTTTCTCAAAAATAAACATCAAGAAAATTTTAAGAGTAATAAAGACATATTGTTAAAAAACTTATGACAATAAAATTGACAACCAAGATGAATAGGATAAATTCCTTGAAAGATACTATTTATCAAAACAGACAAAGAAGAAATGGAAAATCCAAATAGCCAGTGAAAAACATTATTCTTAATTTTAAAAACATCATACACATGAAACAACCCTTCAGGTACAGGTAGCTTTGCTAGTGAATTCTATCAATCATTTAAGGAAGAAATAATACTAATTATACACAAACTCCTTCAAAAAATAGAGGAGGAAGAAATATCCTCAACTTACATGAATCCAGCATCATGCTGATATCAAAATCTGCCGGGCATATTTCTAGAAAAGAATATTACGGCTCAATATCGATCATATTTGTAGATGCAAAAATCCCTACCAAAATATTAGCAAATCACATCCAGTCATACCTAAAAAAGATACTACCTCATGACCAATGGGTGTATTCCAGTTAGATTTAAACAGTCAAAAATCTTCCAGTATAATTCACATTTTCGGAATAAAGAAGAAAAGTCATATGGCCATCTCAATGAATTCCGAAAAAAACTGACAAAGTTCAACATTTGAGTTAAAATTCCCAAGAAATTGAAATGTAAAGAAATTTAGTCAGATAAAGAATATCTCAAAAATCTAACTAATATTATACTTAATGTGGACACTAAAAGTGGACATTTTTCCTTATGATATGCAAAAAGGTACATAGGTCGACTTCCAACCTTTCTATTCAATATTGTTTTGGAAGTCCTAGCCAGTGTAGTAGACCAGAAAAATAAATAAAAGGCATAGAGCTGGAAAAGAAGTAAAACTATTTTTATTTGCAGATGATATAAGAGTATACATAGAAAAGGCTAAACTTAATTAATGAAGTCAGCAGGACTTCAGGACACAAGGTCAGTATATAAAATGCAATTGTACTTCAATATACTAGGAAATTTTTATATTTTGTATTTTTTCACAAGGAATATCATTTTATTACTGTAATCACAAAATCATAATTTTTGCATCTACAGAAATGCGTAAGGGGACATTAATCAGTGAGTTGATAATTCGCTTCATAAAGAGGGCAAACATACTACAGAATGTATTGTAAAGAAAACATGATTGTAAAATTCTCTGGCCTTGCAGTGCACTTTTTAGTGCAAGTATTTAAGACACAATAGTGTTCAATTAAGCAAAGTATATACTGGCAAATTAACAATAACATTAAAAAAACATAAAACAAGATTTTTTTAATGCTTAGTTATTTATTTTGAAAGAGAGAGAGGTGATGGGGCGCCTGGGTGGCGCAGTCGGTTAAGCGTCTGACTTCAGCCAGGTCACGATCTCGCGGTCCGTGAGTTCGAGCCCCGCGTCAGGCTCTGGGCTGATGGCTCAGAGCCTGGAGCCTGTTTCCGATTCTGTGTCTCCCTCTCTCTCTGCCCCTCCCCCGTTCATGCTCTGTCTCTCTCTGTCCCAAAAAATAAAATAAAAATGTGGAAAAAAATTAAAAAAAAAAATTTAAAAAAAAAAAAGAAAGAGAGAGAGGTGAGAGCATGTGCATGCAAGCTGGGGAGGTGTAGAGAGAGAGAGAACCAAGAGGGCTCCACACTGTCAACACAGAACCCAATGTGGGGCTGGAACCCAGGAACAATGAGATCTTGACCTGAGCTGAAATTAAGAGTTGGGCACTCAAATGACTGAGCCATACAGGTGCCCAAAACACAGGAATTTTTTAACAAAATATATATAGAATATGAGAACTACAAAACATTACTGAAACTAAAGAAGTCCTAATAAATAGGGGCGCCTGTGTGGCTCATTCGGTTGGGCGGCCGACTTCGGCTCAAGTCATGATCTTGTGGTGTGTGAGTTTGAGCCCCGTGTCAGGCTCTGTGCTGACAGCTCAGAGCCTACAGAGCCTGGAGCCAGCTTCAGATTCTGTGTTCCCCCCACCGCTGCCCCTCCCCCACTTGTGCTCTGTCTCACTGTCTCTCAAAAATAGATGTTAAAAAAATTTTTTTTAAATAAATAAATAAATAAATAAAGTGATAAACCATGTTTATGGACTGCAGATTCCTTATGTCCATTCTCCTAAAGTGAAATGTAGGTTCAAAGATCACAATCAAAATCTCAGCAGCCTTTTTGGAAGAGATTGACAAGTTTATTCTAAAATTTATATCAAAATGTAATGGCACTAAAAATGCTTTTGCACAGTGAAGGAAATCCTCAACCAGACAACAAGGCAGACTACTGAATGGGAGAAGTTATTTGCAAATGATATATCTGTTAAGGGGTTAATATCCAAAATTTATAAAGAACTTATACAACCTGACACCAAAGAAACAAATAATCCAGTTAAAATGGGCAGAGGACCTGAATAGATATTTTTCCTAAGCAGATATACAAATGGCCAACAGACACATGAAAACGTGTTCAACATCACTCATCATCAGGAAAATGCAAATCAAAACCACAACGAGATATCACCTCACACCTGTCAGAACAGCTAAAATAAAAAATATAAGAAATAACAAGCATTGGTGAGAATGTGGAGAAAAGGAACCCTCATGCATTGTTGGTGCAGCCACTGTGGAAAACAGTATGGAGGTACCTCTAAAAAATTAAAAATAGAATCACCATAAGATCCATTAATTCTACTACTGAGTATTTATCCAAAGAAAACAAAAGCACTAATTTGAAAAGATGTACACATCCCCATGTTTATTGCAGCATTATTTACAATAGCCAAGAAATAGAAGCAACCCAAGTATCCATCCATAGATGAACAGGTAATGATATGTGGGGTGTGTGTGTGTGTGTGTGTGTGTGTGTGTATCCAATAGAATATCACTCAGCCATAAAAAATGAGATCACCTTGCCATTTCCAACAACATGGATGGACCCAGAAGGTATAATGCTAGGTGAAACAAGTCAGACACAGAAAGACAAATACCATAACAATTCCATGTTTTTAAAATTCCACCATATGCGGAATTTAAGAAACAAAACAAAGAAAAAAGAAGACAAATAAAAGAAATAGACTCTTAAATACAGAGAACAAACTAGTGGTTGTCAGGACAGTGGTGGGAGAGGGGTAGGGGAAAAAGGTGAGGGGGATTAAGAGTACACTTATCATGATGAGCACTAAGTAAATGAATCACTATATTGTGCACCTGAAATTAACATAAGACTGTATGTTAATTATACTTCAATTAAATATATATATTATACAAATATATACAAAAATTGCCAAAATAATTTTGAAAAATAACAGAGTTAGAGGATTTATACCCTCTGATTTCAATACTTACTTTCCCTGGTAAAAAGGATAAAAGACCCAGTGGAAGTTTAGTGACTCTACATGCAGCAAAAACATTAACTGGGAAACACAATAGAAAACTCCCAGTTCATTTATATCACTATAGTCTAAGGAATTGTATAATCAGTGAATCACCTTGATAACTTATATCTGACAATCCACACTATCAGTTAGTGTAGTAACAATATGTAAGAAAACAAAGTATGGAATATTCCTACTAAGCTTGAATTCAGCACAGCATTAAAAAAATGAAAGGATTGGGGCGCCTGGGTGGCGCAGTCGGTTAAGCGTCCGACTTCAGCCAGGTCACCATCTCGCGGTCCGTGAGTTCGAGCCCCGCGTCGGGCTCTGGGCTGATGGCTCAGAGCCTGGAGCCTGTTTCCGATTCTGTGTCTCCCTCTTTCTCTGCCCCTCCCCCGTTCATGCTCTGTCTCTCTCTGTCCCAAAAATAAATAAAAACGTTGAAAAAAAAATTAAAAAAAAAATGAAAGGATTAAAGAAGTAGAAGCAGACTATAGAGTTAGTTTCAGAAGAGAACCTGATTCAGGAATAAATAAATTTGGTAGAGTGAAGAGGAAGAAAATTTAAGCGCACATATAGAAACATGAGTTGACCATAACTCCAGAGAAAGAGTATGGAGGTAGGCATACCCCTGGGGACATGTTAAGGCCACATGATTTTAAATTTATCCCTGGAATTCCAGAATATTACTTCACTCCTGTTTCTCAAGTTCAGAAACTTCAGAGTCATACCTGATACTTACCTCTCATCATTCCCCATGACCAATCATTACCAACTCTTATCCATTCTGTCTCAAAAATTCATCTTAAAATCATCTTCCTCTCTCCATCACCATCCAATCCATTAGTCCAAGTCATCATCATCTCTTACCTGGATTAAAGTGTCTCCTTTCTGCATCTCTCATTCTCCTCTAAACACAGCCATTCTCCACACAACAGCCAGAGATCTTTGTAAATGTAAATGGGGTCACATCACTTTCCGGGTTACACCTCTAATGCCTTCTCATCACACTTGAAGTACAGGATCTTTAGCCTGCCCTCAAAGCCCTAAGTGATCTGACACAGGCCTGCCTTCTCTGATATAAGGTCTAGGAGACACAGGACTTCCTCCATCTTGCCCACCAGTCTATCCCAGTAGCTAGAACTGTGTGGCACATCCTACATGCCCAATATGGGTTCACTGAATGAACAAACACTAGTTCCTTTAACCAAGAACCAAAAAGTGTTAGCACCTGTTTCTTGAGGGAGATTGTCTTGCTGGGAAATCAGAGCCCTTTCCTGACCAAAGAATGGAATATGTTAATTAAAAATACGTGTGCTTTCCCATTGTGAATGAAAAGCCAAGAACAGGAAGGACAGAGGATGATGTGCTGTGCAACACACAAAGTGTGCAGTACATGAGCAAGGGTGGGGGTGCAAATACAGGAAGAAGTGGATTGGGGAAGGAAGGGAGTTATGTAAAAATTAAATCATGGGCAAGAAGGTGTGGAAAGACAAGGGGAAATGCACAAAAACATACAGTAAGAGCAGGAGGAAAAAAAGAAATGTAAAGATAACTGAGCATATAAGAAGTAGTGGACAGGTCTAGTAGGATCCTGGGAGGAATACTGAAGTGGTCTTTTTAGACAGTTTGCGAAGAAGCCTGTGGGGCTTCAGCAACATGCTTATAACAGCAAACAGTCAGGTGGGCGGGACAGCGGAACTGGGCTGAGCCACTGCAGGACCATTGCCAGAGGACGGAGGTACATCAGGACAAGGGAAAGACAAAATGAAATGCAGACCTCACCCTACTGGCTAGTAAGCCATTGACAACTTCTCATGTGGAGAGAAATTAATCATTTAAATAATACTTGTCCACATAAACTGACTTGTAGACAGAGTCGGCTAAGAGGTTGATCATTAGTCGTGAGTATGTAAAGCTCTGATTTTTGTGGATGGAGAGGAACACATTCTTTTCAGATACTTCCTTTATGCTGCTAACAGTTTAAAAACTGAAGCAGCTTTTAGTTGTCTCTGGTGGTGTCAGCATTAGCCACCCTCACAGCAGATCCCTAAGCACTTGGGTAGTTAGCGGCAGGATGGCACTGGGGAACACCCAAAAGCTGCTGGTTGAGGAGACAGTTTCCCCTCTTTGTTGAACTTGGATAAATGTCGTTGTCTCATGGTACCTGACCTGCATGCTGTGCCCCCACACTGGTCTGGGAAGATTTTGTCTCCTCTTGGCTCAGTGGCCATTTCTTCAATTCTCTTCTGTGCCTTCTGCTGTTCTGGTGGGCACGCGTGCACACGCACACGTCCCTCTATCTCGTTCTCTCTCTCTACCTCTTCTCCATCTGGATTTCTCTTTGGCCTCTCCCTGTTCCCTTTGCTTTTTAACTTGGGCTCTAAAGATAATTCTTGGTTCAGAAAACTGAACTGTCACTCAAGGACCGTCAGAAAGCCCAGAAGCAGACCCTGGTTTCTCTACCTGTTCCCTTCGAGCTCACACACGTAGGTTACCACTGGGGACCAGTCAAAGGCCCCTGGTTCCTTCTTTAGCCATTTCTGCAGCTCCTGCAGGTTCTGCTCAGTGTAGTCGGTGACAATGATCTCCTTGAAGGATTCACAAGCAGAGAGGAGCTGGTAGATGGTAGGGCCAGAGCCAATGTCGATCAGGAGATCCCCCTTCACACCATCTGGTTTAGAGAAGGGAACAAGGAAAGGAGATGAGGCCTCATATGACAGTGGACAGAGCCGGTATGCACTGTTTTCACTGGGACTGTGCTAGAAAGTCGCAAAGACAAACCATCTCTCTACTCACTCCTCTTCCCTCAAAGGTTTCTTTTTTTTTTTTTTTTTTACATGATTGCATTTTCCATTATCCAATCCAAGCTGGAAGCATGTCGCTGGGATATTTTTAGGTGTAGGAGAAAAGATTGACATATGATATACAGACCTTTAATCCAGATAGACTGCTACACAGAGAATATAAAAACTATTAAGAAATACTTGGGGAAAGTTAAAATTTTGTTTTTGGTTTTGACTTTGGTTTTGGGGAGAAGGGAGTTGAACGTTCAACTAAAATAAAATTGACTTTTCATGTCTCTCTCTAAAAAGCATCCAATTCTTCACGTATTGGGAGGTCTTTATCTCATGCACATGTGCAACATTCCTTTGAGTTAGGAACAGAATAAGTATTAGAATCTCCATTTCTTAAGTGGCCCATCATGGTTCAATGGCTGGCTCTGGTCACCTAGAGAATTGATGTAGAATCAAGGACAGAACGCCTGTCTTTTGGTTTCCATTTGGCACAACCAAATGAGACAACACATAAAAAAGCACTTTGTAAATGGTAAGCTATCCCTATCAACATTAGTTTTCATCCTTGTTAAATAAATGAGTGATACCAAAAGGGCTGTCACATTGCAACGTCTAGACACCAACCCAGCAGTGCCCTGAGATTCTATTTATATGACTCACATTTCGGTGGGGAGACATAGGGATAACACACACACTTACCGAGGCAGAATATCTTGAAAAGATTTTTCAGAAGATGCCTAAGAATCTCATTTTCTGCAGAGTGTCTTGACCCAAAGTTGTAATATTTTTCTAGGTAATCCCGAGGGTTAAAATGTCTCAGATAAGTGTCCTTGGAGGTGAAGGTCGATTCCATTGTGTTTTGCTCCTGTGTCCACTCTGGCTCTCTCTTTCTCCCTCTCCTCCAGGACTCAGGGACTCACCCTGCAGAAGTTGTCTTTTTAAGTCTCAGGCTTCAATCCTTCTGTTAGTCCAACCTACCCCTTAGAGACTGTTATTTGGTTAAACACTAACTGGCAGAAACATCCAAGAATGTTCTGGCTGTTCTGGGAAGTGATGAAATTTTTGGGTAAGGGAACCTAGGAGAAGTGGGTGTGGGAAGGGGAGGGCCATGAGCTGTATGCAATTCTCGGCCAAGGGGTGAAGTTCAACTGCAGGAGAAAGCATCTGGGCTCATCGGGGAAATCATTTGACTCAGAGAAGAACCACTAAGGCTAGAGAGGTGTGTCATGTCCCCAGAGCACCATCAGTTCTTCTTGTAATGATTTTCCCAAAAAAGAGCCACAAAGAATGGTTTGAATTAAACAGTCTTAAAGAAAGCAAAGAGGGGAAAGAGGAGGATTAGGAAATGTCTTTAAGGGCTAAGAAATGTTGGCTAAAGAGGGAATCTCAGAGGAAATTTGGAAAGATGGTAAAAGTAATTTTAAAAATGGGATGAGGCTTCCTCCAATGTCTAGGCAAGCCACAGTCCTGTGATCCTCTCCTCATGCTCTCACATCCCTCCCTCCCCTCCCTGTACATCTGCAGAGTCCCAAAGCTACCAGTTTTCAGCAGCTGGCAACTACTTCCTCCCTAAGCCTCCCCACTCATTTCAATCCATTGAAATCCTGATGTTCTTTCAAAGTGAAATGAAATGTATAAGAATGCCTTATATTTCCTTTTCTGAAGCTCGCATTGCCCTTAGAATTCTCTCACCCAGCCAAGCCCTTGATTTTGTCATGTCATGTATTTGTTCCTGGTTTTGTCTGTGTCAATCCTTCTCCCAAAACTAATTTTTTACATGAATGATACACTAAGCTACCAGCTCCTTTAGATCAAGGACTATGGCTCAGTTCTCTTTGTGGTCCCCTGCCTATCACATCTACATAGTAGGTTTCAAAACACTGGTTGATGAGTTGACTCTTATCATGTTGCAGCAAATGCAATCTCAATGAGTGCCCTATATTCCATGAGTGATGACTTAGTAAGGGACCTTCTGGCTACAAAGCAGAGAAACTCACTCAAAGGAGCTAAAGGAAGAAAGGAATTATTAATAGAATATAATGGAAACACACTGGGGCACCTGTGTGGCTCAGTCAGTTAAGAGTCTGACTTTGGCTCAAGTCGCGATCTCATGGTTCATGAGTTCGAGCCCCACGTCAGGCTCTGTGCTGACAGCTGAGAACCTGGAGCCTGCTTCAGGTTCTGTGTCCCCAACTCTCCCTGCCCCTCCCTTGCTTGCACTCTGTCTCTCTCACTCTCTCTCAAAAATAAACATTAAAAAAAATAATGGAAACACATTGCAGGGTATCTCACTGGGTCTCACCAACCGAAAGAATCATTAGGCAGCTAATTTCTATCTCCCTCTCTGTCTTTCTCTCCCTCCTTCTCTCTTTCTTTTTGTTCTCGTTGGAGGTATAGGGTCTTGATTCTCCACAAACTGGCTTCTTTTGCTCATCTACTACACACTGCTCCATTCTGACTGTTCCAAATGGTGGTCTCTGCGCCTGACCTTACAGAATCTTCTAACCCATCTCCTCACAGCTGGCTAACTAGGTCTGCATGGTCCAAATCCACAGACCTTAGAAAGGGAACCTGTCTGGTCCAGTATGGGTCAGTCATCGATGCTTCTCAGTAAGTGTTGGGGTAGCAAAAGAGGTATGTGTGATATTAAGACTGCCCATTATAAAGACTTAGATGGAACAGACAAGTTGTCTCAGATTATGTAACTGTTGGACCTTCAAAAGTCAGATCACAGACTGGAAGGACGTAGAATCAACACGAGGTATCCTTGTGAGTGGATCGGAGGCACGGCTGCTGCAATGCTGATTATTTCCTGCTTCCCCCAACCACCCTGGTAGTGGAGTACAACCACCAGGGAGCATCCAGAACTCAAAGTCAAAAGACACAAATTGCCATCCTGATTTGCCAACAACGGTTTGTATGACAATGGCAGTTAGAAAAACTAAGTTTTGAGATTCTGAAGCCTCAGTTTCAATAGGGATAATAATATAGGAGAAGAGAAAAATTCTCTTTTCCCATCTTGGGATCTCTGGCTGGGCCTAAGAATTAAACTGACATGAGACAGATTAATAGGAGAAATGAACGTGAATCTTAGCAATATTTTACATGGGAGACTTCACAAGAGAATGAAGACCTCAAGATGTGGCCAGAGTGAGAAGCTTTTATATATCTTTTGACAAGGAAACAATCAATTTGTGAAGAATTGACAAGACAAAGGGGTTTGGCCTAGGGGTAGTAAGTGATAAATAAGTAACTAAGAAAGTAAAGATTGGCTTAACAAGGTTTGTACAGATTTCTCAGACCCAAATTTCCTGTCTCTGGTGATAAGAATGTCTTCCTTCCTCCCGGTACAGAGAGGGTACCTTTCATATGGGACTTTCATCTCCTGCTTACAGGAAGAAAAAGGAGGATCAGAGCAACCTTCCTATACCTACTGTTTTTTCAACGCCTTTAATTCAAAATAATCAAACGCCAAAGTGACATGTTTTGGGGTTTTCTTCAATAGTATCTATTCTGTTCAGTGTTCCCTGTTCAAGGTTTTGAGAAACGTAATTCATAGTTTCCCTTACACTGAGTCCTTACCTTGGGAAATGTCCCGTTTTCCACCCCATGAGTCTGTTTAACAGGGAAATTTAAAAATAGTGGTTATGTAGCTTATATGTGGCCTTGATACGGTAGTACCCCTCGCCCCCTCGTCCCGTCATTAATTTTTTTCCTACCCTTTTCAGAAGCTGCCAAGATGGATGGTCAGAATCAAATTTTGCTACAGATAGAAACCCGCCTCCGTGTTGGCCTGCTGCCCACTGTTCCATGAATGTCTGTTACAATTATGAACGTACGAATATACAAATACACACGTGGTGAAGATGTCGTTCCAAAATCAACAGCCTCTGGAAGCTTTTCTGGAAGGAAAATCTTCTTTTCTTTTTTAGGATTAACATATACTCTATGAAAACAAACTGTGTAATCATATAAAACAAAGGCCAGGTTTTTAAATCAGACACTGAACAGTTCAAACAAAAATTTAAGTGTGTGGTTTATTTCATTATCCCAAACTGAATTTTTCCTTTTTCCTTCTAAATGGCCCACTATGGAATTTTTCTTAGAAGCAATTAAACTAAAACCTCCAAATCCTTTCCTTCGTAGTTGCTATGAAAAGAACTAGAACCCCGTATCCCGTGTCTAAGAAAGATGCATAAATGAAATGCTTCCTTCTTTATCCTGATTATTTGGAGTCTCCGGAAGTCTTAGTTTCCTTTTGGATATGAATTCAGGAGCAATTCAACATCCCAATGGTGAAATGGGACCAGTCCTTGAGTAGAGTTGCAACAGTACCCTCATGGGCATCGAAGGGCACATCTGCTGGTCCACTGGCCTTCCCACTGGAACTAGATTCCACGGTGATTCTAACAGGCTTCAGTGAGCAAAGAAACTTAAAATGCCTTGGGTATTGGCTTGGAAAGGCAATCCTCTCATGGGGGCAAAATGTAGTGAAGACAAAGTTCCAAAATCAATAGCCTCTGGAAGGAACAAAGAGCACGAAGGAAATAGAAAGGGAGGAAGAGAGGCAGGGAGAGTGGAAAGGAAGGAAGGAAGGAAGGAAAAAAGGAAGGAAGGAAGGAAGGAAGGAAGGAAGGAAGGAGAGATGAAAGGACTCAAGAAAGCACATCACTGCCATCTAGCCTGGGAACTTGGTCTACTGGTAGCTGCTCTTCCCATGAGGTCAGTTGATAAAACATTTGCTTCATTACCTCAGGTCATGACCTCATGAGAAAATAGTTCTGCAATACTAGTGTGCAAACGATCAAGGTCTGAGATGAAAAAAAGAATGAAGAACAAGTAAGGACACGAACTTGTGGGTAATTCTAATGGATGTATAAAAAATAATGTCATATGTGGTTAAAAACAAGCAAGATGGAACTAAAATACACAATATCAATAGCCTATAAATTTCAGGGGAGGGTAAATACATGGGGTTGAAGTATTCTGGATCTTTGAATCGTCCAGGAAGGGTAAGACCTTGCTGAGAGTAAGACGTTAGTTAGGCTTTGCTAAGTAGATTATGCATATTGTAATTCCAGGCAGATGATTATACACTGCCCATACTTCCCGAGCCTGAGAATTGTCTCCGGTTGTAGGAGTATGTTTGGCCCTTACATAAAGCAGGTGAGAAAAGCTGGGCAGCAGCCCTCAGGCCCTCACCCAGTGACAAAGGAGAGTTGCTGAATGATTATACCGGCTTCCTTGGTCCTGGGATGAGAATGCCCAAACAGGTTCTATGAACTCTTGCAGAGGTCCACAGCGGAAGTGAGCCCCAGTTGCCCACAGCAGGAACTGGTTCATGAATGGGGCCTGATTGCCTTCCTTTCTTTCTTTGTCTCACGTTCCCATGCCCTCACCAGGGCTTTGGGAGATCCAAAGTAAAATACCTACACTGCAATCTTAGGCACCACAAAAATAACACAATCAGATTAGTAGAGGAGAGGAAATGGAATGACAAAAGAAAAATTCAGAAGGAGGCAAGAACTAAGAGAGAGAGAGAAAAACAACAACAACAACAACATAGACTTGTCAGGACAAATATAAAGCATAAAATAAGAAGACGATGGAGAGTTAAAGATAGATAAAAACATCAGTAAAAATATGTAATACGTGAGTAGCAGGATTCCTCGACTAGACTTAATGGATGCATATAAAATATTTCACCCAACACCTACACACGTGTTTTAACAATACAAAGCACATTAGAAATTACCCTACACTAGCTTACAAAGCAAGTCTCCACATATTTCAAAGGACTGAAATGAAACGGAGTATATTTTTGACCAACGTGTTTAAGTTAAAAGTCAAAAAACCAAAAAGATAACCAGAATACCCTGATTTGTTTGTAAGTTAAGAAATGTACCAATAAAGAACCTGTGGCCCCCAAAAAGCAATCAGAGTGAAAATCATACAACAGTTTGAACTCAGTAGTAATGGAAGTACCACATATCAAAATCCGTGGGTTGAAGCCAAAAGAGTATTTAAGGGGGAACTCTAACCCTCAAATGTACATACCAGTAGCGTAAATGGGGGTGTGGAAAGAAAATAATATCATAGAGAAGAAACTAATGAAATAAAAAGCTAAAATACAATTGGGAAGATCAGCAAGGCTCAAAAATCGGCTCTCTGAAAAGACAAATATAATTAGCAAATTTCTGTTTTTAATGATCAAGGGGGAAAAAAAAACAAAGGAAAAGGCACATACACCCAATGTCAAGAGTGAAAGTGGAAACTTCATGGCATATGGTACAGACCTTGCAAAGACGGCTATTAGTTACCGTGAATACCTCTATGCCAATATACCGAATATTTAATGGAGACGTTCCCAAGTAAACGTACAACACATGCAAAGCCTGAACTGACCTGTAACCATCAAAGAACTTAAGTCGAACATTGTTCCTGCATGAAACCCTCCAGGCAGATGGCTTCACAAGCGAGTTCTAGCATATATTCAAGGGATCGGTCATTTTATTTTTACCCAAACTCTTTCAGAGGATAGAAAATGAGAAAACACCCCTCAACTAATTTTAGAAGTTGAGCAAAACCATAATGCCAAGGTTATTTATGAGAAAGAAAAATTACAAGCTAAAAATCACTCATGAACACAAATACAAAAATCCTAAACAAATTCTTGTCTAGTCCGTAAAATAGCAAACACTTACATGGTGCTTACTAGGCGTAGACACCGGTTTAAGCATTTTGGACGTGTTACTAAACCTTACAATAGTTCTGTGAGTTAGGTACTATTATCCCCATTTCAGCGTATAAGGCACAGAGAGGTTAAGTACCCTGCCCAGGCCACACTGCTAGGTCGCCGTATAGCTGGGGTTCAGACCTACAACAGTCTGACGGGACAGCCTATTCATTTAGTCGTTACACTATGACCAAGCGGGTTAATTGCTGGAGTACAAGGCAATTTAACATGCAAAAATCAATTAATGTAAGGGCGCCTAGGTGGCTCAGTTGGTTAAATGTCAAACTCTTGGTTTCGACTCAGGTCATGATCTCACAGTTTGTGAGATCCAGCCCCACAGTAGGCTCTGTGCTGATCGGGTAGAGGCTGCTTGAAATTCTGTCTCTCCCTCAACTTTTTGCCCCTCCCCCACTCATACTTTCTCTCAAAATAAATAAATAAATTTAATAAAATCAGTTAATGTAAATCATCATATTTACATATTTAAGGAGAAAGGCCTTCTGATCATTCAATAGATATATGGAGGTGGGGGGAGCTCAAAATCCACATTCATTCACAACAGTAACAATAAAAACCACTTGGCAAATGGAGAGTAGGATGGAACTTCCTTCACGTGAAAAGGATTACCTACAAAAACTCCAACAAACATCGTACTTCATGATGACACTTTTATTTTATTTTATTTTTTTAAATTTTTTTTTCAACGTTTATTTATTTTGGGGACAGAGAGAGACAGAGCATGAACGGGGGAGGGGCAGAGAGAGAGGGAGACACAGAATCGGAAACAGGCTCCAGGCTCCGAGCCATCAGCCCAGAGCCCGACGCGGGGCTCGAACCCACGGACCGCGAGATCGTGACCTGGCTGAAGTCGGACGCTCAACCGACTGCGCCACCCAGGCGCCCCCATGATGACACTTTTAAAAGCTTTCCCTCTGACCTGAGGACAGAGGTGAGAACGCTAACAATTGCCAAGTTTTATTTCTTCTATCTTAACGATTACCCATGTTATTCAACATTTTACAAGGGGTCTTGGACAGCACCGGAGGTAAGAAAGATAAATAAAAGGTAGAAGCATTGAAAATGAAAAAGTTAAAATTATTATTAAAAACAGATAAGATAATATATAGAGAAAATTTAAAATAATCTACAAAGAAACTACTAGAATATAAAAGTCTAGCAAAATTTCTGGATACGAAGTGAATATAAAAAATTAAATTCATTTTTAACCAGCAAGAGTTATAAAATGAAATTTAAAACAGACTTCATGCACAATGGCATTAAAAAATGAGAAGTACCTAGGAATAAATCCAACAAAATATGTACAAGACATTAATGGAGAAAATTATAAAATTTTATGAAAAGACATTAAAGAAGACCTAAATAAATGGAGAAATAGACCACTTCATGGATTGAAGGACTCAACATTGTAAAGATGTCATTTCTGTCCAAATTGATTTATGGACTCGGTAAAATCTCAATTAAAATCCCAATAGGTTTTTGTTGGAACTTGACAAGCCAGCTCTAAAATTTATATGACAGTGGCAAGGGCCAAGAGTAGCTACTCTTGAAGAAGAAAAATAAGGTAGGAGGGCTGGCTTTACCAGACATAATACTTATTATAAAGCTATAGTAATGAAGACCGTATGGTATCGGTGTAAGGACTGACAAATAGACTAATGAAATAGTAGAGAGCCCATAAACAGACCCATAACTTTATCAACCCTTGATATACAGCGGAGGTGATATCCCAGATCAGTGGGGGAAAAGATAGACTCTTCAGTAAATAGTGCCAGGGTAACTGAGTATCCATAGGGGAGAAGATGGAATAGGACCTTCTTTGCACACTAGACACAAAAATCAATTCAGGTGGATTAAAAACCATAGACGAAGGGTAAGTCTCTGAGGATTTAGAAGGTAATGTAGAAGAATATCTTCATGACCTTAGGGGTAGAGAAGGATTTCTTAAACCAGATACAAAAAACCATCCATCAGAAATTTGAGATTTTTTAAGTTTGAGTGTATTACAATTAAGACCATCTGTTCAACCAAAGACACATTAAGAGAGTAAAGAGACATACCACAGAGTGGGAAAAGTTCTCACAACTCATAAAACTGACAAAGGACCAGGATCCAGAATTTATAAAGAACTTCTGTGCATCAAAATGAAAATAAAGAACAACCCAGAAAACATGAACAGACCCTTTATAAGAACCCTATGAAAAGATGCTTAATCTCATCAACGAAATGCAAGTGAAGTCACAACGAGATACTACTACAGAGCCATCAGATTGGCAAAAATAACGTCTGCCAGCACCAAGGACCTTGAGCACAGATATTCTCATGTATTTCTAGTGGGCAAATAAGCCGGTGCACCATTCTGGAAAACAGGCTGGCACGAACTAGGAGACTTGAGTTGAGCATACCCCATCTCCAGCAATTGCACACCCAGGGTCATACCTAGAGCAAACCTGGCACAGGCACGTGACTGTTCTTAGCAGCATTGTTTGAAGTAGCCCCCAGCTAGAAACAACCTAAATGTCCAGCAACAGTAGAATAAATAAATCTGAGTATACAGCGATGGAACTGCACCAATTATAGCTATAGGTATCAACGTGGATGGTTCTCCAAAGACGGAGAGGGAGAGAAACAAGAAGATACACATTTTTATTCCAATGATATACAGCTCAAAACAGGCAAAAGTAAACAAGCTTATCTAGTGATGCATAAAGGAACGGCAGACTATAGAGAAAAACAATCATTACCCTAGACGTCAGGACGCTGGTTGGCTCTGGAGGGGAAGAAGGGGGTGCTACTAAGACCCTTCACTGTTCTATTTCTCAACTTGGGGGGGGCAGTTACCTGGTGTTCATTTTATATTAATCTTCAGACTATATGCAAATGTTTTATGAGCATTGCTATATATGATCAAGCTCATGATAAAAAAACAACAACAAAAAAACATCCTGCATATCCAGATGCAGGACTGCTTTTGACATGTGCACAGATGTAGAGATGAAGAATCCTTGGTCATTTAGGTGGCCCCAGGCTTCCTCTCTGAGGCGTGCCCAGAGAGGCTCCTTTTACTCAATTTCACCCAATGGGGTTACAGCATTCAAGGGCACCGAAGGATAAATGACTGGTTCAACAAAAACGGGGCAAGAATGGTGGGGAACATAACAGAAACTACCACTCAAGCTTCCCTTCTCCAACACCGGAAAAAGTCTGTGCTTCAGACATCAAGGCCTACTTTAGATCAGAGGCCCGGGATGCTCCAGAAATGATTCAGACTCCCGTAGGCAGTGATCTCTCCTTTTACTCTCCCTGGCTTCTGCTTATCTCCAAGAGCGAGCCGCACGCCCAGGTACACCGCAGCAATTAGGAGCCTGCTTCTGCTGCCAGCGCGGGGCAGGGGTTTGCTCCTGCTGTAGAGACGGGCCTGCGCTGAGCCTCTTCCTCAGTCTCTGCTCAGACCAGACCTGAGGCCAGGTGTGAGGCCTGAGATTGGAATCCAAGGCAGAGCCAAACTGAGCAACTCCCAGAGTCAGAGGAACCAGCAATTTGGAGCCTTTCATGTGCTTGGTAATTAATAATAAACAAAATTACAAGCAAAATGATAACTCATCAAATTTGATGCGGCCCCACAGGGTCTGCTTTAGGTTTTAATGAATACGGATGGTGAGTCCAGGGATGATTCATCTGAGCCTTAATTGCAGGGAGGCGGGGAGCCCTTTCCTTGAGTCTATCACCTCTCTGTTCCCCTCTCTTCTGAGAGTCATAGCTCCCCGTGGGCAAGAAAGGAGCTGTCCCATCAGAACGCGAGGGGGTCCTGTGTGTGCGTTTCTTAGGGTTCTAACAGCGCATCCTCTCACGGAGCTTTGGGTTTTCAACCTAAAGCCACACAGCTACTGGTTCGGCCAAAAAGTTTAGTTCTCTACTTATCTATACCCACGATTTCCGGATTTCTTTTTTATGCTGATTTATTTTTCAGAGACAGAGTACAAGTGGGAGAGGGACAGAGAGAGGGGGAGACACAGAATCCGAAGCAGGCTTCAAGGCTCTGAGCTGTCAGCACAGAGAATGACGCAGGGCTTGAACCCACGAACAGTGAGATCATGAGCTGCCATCAGACGCTTGACTGAGCCACCCAGGTGCCCCGAGTCTCCAGATTTTAAACTGGCCACTGAATCCATTGCCTGGGTTGCAGGAAGCTTTGAGAAGGATGCCAGAGCAGGGAAGGAGAGGAAGGACACAGGATGCGAGCTCTTCTTGGAGGAGAAAAGAGAGAGCCGGGGTGGGGGTGGTTGAGGGAAGAGAAGGAGTTTCCTGAGCCTCAGCTGGGCCCAGTTCTGTAATCCAGCAAAGAGGTGCCCAGCCCCAACTCACCCCCATGGTATGGTTTGTGAACTGCAGCGAGATGGCATTTGGGGGCCTTTGGCAAAGCCGGGGGACCAGCGGCTTGGCCGCAGCAGGTGGCCGTCAGTAATGACCAAGTTCATGAGGCTGAAAATCGTGGCGGGGCTTCTACAACACCCACCTGGCAAAAGCTGAGAACTGGGGTGGCTTCTGGGCTATACAGATGATTCGGCTTTGCTTCCCTGTGGTGTGATGTCCCTTTGTCTTGCACTCACCATAATTGCTACCATCTGATTTAGGTCTATCTTCTCCGTTTCCACTGATTTTTTTCCCCCCTTGTTTCCTGCTAATTACCATTCGCGGTATAATACATATATTTGAAACACCTGTCCTGCCAGGTTAATGTATGTCACTCTTTTCCTCTGTGTTTAATACAGATGTGAAAAAGCAGCTAGTCTTAGTTCTTGTGTAAAAAAGCTAGACTGAGACTTGATGTTGTAATTCTCCTGTTCTTGTACCCGTCTCCTGTTTTGTTTTTGAGAAACCATGAGGTCAGGCGATTGAAAGGGAATGCTTAGGAAACTGGAAAATTAGCAGTGATGGCTGACTGTGCGGTTTTCAAAAAAAGTTGAGGAGAGATGTCACAGCCTCATGGGAATCCGACTCAGTAAAGGAAACCCAGTCTAGGAAGTAAAAAGCTGTGACTGTCAGTCTTCAGTCTCTTGTTAGAAAGCTTCGGAAAAGAACGTGTGTAGGGGGAGGGGATCCCTATCTTCTTGCTCCCCACGCATCTCCCACCCTCCCGAGGATTTTCCAAGAGGTTTAGTGCGTGTTCTTTTCGTTATGTGTATTTCCGTGAAATAGGTACTGTTGTTTTGTATGTACATATCTTCATTTACATCGTTTTCACTATGCCCTTAAGGCCCGTGCACGTGGCTATGTGGACATGTGGGCCATACCTTCTTGCCACTCCGTGACTTGAATCCCCCCATTTACGTATCTACTCCCCCAGGGATGGACACCCAGATTGCCTCTAACTCCCCCACACAACGCTTCTGTAGATGCCCAGGTCTCCTCTGTGCAGACCTGTGTGGGAATTTCCACAGGGTATATTCCCGGGAGTAGAAATGCTGAGTCACAAGCCAATTAAATATTTAATTTAAGTGAGAACCACCAGGGTCCTCCCCACCCCCCGACAAGCCTATACCAGTCTACATCCCCAGCAGCAGTACATGGGAGTTCCTGTAATCACCAACACACCCAAACACACCTCTAACCCCTACCAAAATTCTTGAAATGATCTACCTTACCAGTTTTTGCAAATCCAATGAAAATACGTGAAGTTACACAATTTTTTTTAAGTAGGCTCCATGCCTAATGTGGGGCTTGAATGCACCACCCTGAGATCGAGTCACATGCTCTACCACTGAGCCAGGCAGGTGCCCTTATAATTTTTTAAATTTCACCTTTCTCTAACCAATTGGAGCTCATCTAAGTGTGCACATCGGTGAGGTAAGTTCATTGATGTAACAACCCACACATCTCAGTGGCTTCACAAAGTAAATGCTGATACATCTCTGTTCACTCCACAGTCCAGTGTGGAGGGAGTCCGGGGAGGGATACAGCTCCAGGCGGTCAGACTTCTACAGTGCGGCTGTCTCATTTCCTAGGGGCCAGAGGTCTCCACTGGATTCTCTGCATCCAGCCCTTGGAGTAGGCATGAGATGCGTTCACATTCCTAGGGCCAGAACCCCATGCCACAGCCTGAGGCAAAGGACCCAAGAAATGGAGTCTTGCCGTGTGCCAGAGAAGAGAAGACACAGAAATCAGTGAAGAGTTACACAATCTGCCACAAAATGTTTGCTAACTTTGGAGATTCCTCTTCTACAAATTTCCTAATCACACCCTCACTCCTTTTTTTTTCTTTGGACTTCCTCCTAGTCCAAATTTGTATATTTTGACTTGGCTGTTTTTTGTATATTCTAGAAGGTGTTGGTTTTATCCACTGCAAAGATTTCTTCCAGTCTGTCTGCCTGATCACTTTGGCTACGGGTCTATCATCAATCAGCAATCTAATTTTTACGTAACCTAGTTAAGCAGTACGTAGCCTTATGGTTTTTGTTTGTGAAACTGCGTTTGTTATTTGCTTACAGGCTTAACCTCTGAATTCCTCTTAAATGCACCTCGTCACTTGTTAAGGCAACATGTAGTAGAAAGTCCCAAAAGAAAAAGCCCACCCCAAAACTAATTGCCCTGCTATCAAGTCTTTCCCCCAGCATACAGTTTCTCACAATCCTATAGGTCCTAGCCTGGAAAAACTCAATTCTCTGAAGCTTCTGTCTGAATGTACAAAACTGTTCAGAAAGCCCTTTCTACTGGCTGGAGAGTTGGGCGACAGCCAGACCACAGAGCGTGTGCCATTAAAATGGTTGCAACCTTTGGGGCGCCTGGGTGGCGCAGTCGGTTGAGCGTCCGACTTCAGCCAGGTCACGATCTCGCGGTCCGCGAGTTCGAGCCCCGCGTCAGGCTCTGGGCTGATGGCTCGGAGCCTGGAGCCTGTTTCCGATTCTGTGTCTCCCTCTCTCTCTGCCCCTCCCTCGTTCATGCTCTGTCTCTCTCTGTCCCAAAAATAAATAAAAAACGTTGAAAAAAAAATTTTTTTTTAAATGGTTGCAACCTTAAAGGGTGTTGCGTTGGAAATTTTTCAGACACACTGGAATGTCTTTTAATCTCCCTCCCGTGTTGTTTCTTGACTTTGATCTCTTGCTCATGTTTTCCCCTTGCCTAAAAAAGCCCTTTGCTTGGCTAAACCCTCCTATCCTTAAGACTCAACCTGGGTATTGCTTCCAGGAGGCCTCCTGTGACCTCCCTCGCCCCACCCCACATCTAGGTTAACGCACCTCCTCTGTGTTCCCCAGTACCTGTCCTGCTCTTGTGCGGAACAAACCACTCCGTGTGGCAGTGGCCATTTGCCCACCTGACTGTGAACTTTTTGGAAGAGCTGAAGCCAGTTCTCCTTTGTTTCCTTAGCACCAGCATGAGACCTGACACATGCATTGGCATTAATAGCTGTCGAGTGGATCTGATGGACTTGCTGGGCCCTATCCACTGCACTTGACCCTCCTGCCCCTGCCTCATGAAATTTGGGGAGATTTTCACTACAATAGAGAGGGCTCAGAAGAATTCCACTCCAGCAGCCAGCTAGGGCGCCTCTCCCTTGCTCTTTGTCCAAGCTACTAATGGGCTGATCCTTCAGCACAAGGACCTGGGCTTTAGTTTCTGTTGTGGAAGGGGAGGGGGGCATTCATCCTACATATGGTTGAGTGAAGGTCAGTGAAAATCAGGGTCCTCCGGCCGGGCCGTGGCCCTCCTCTTCCTGATTCCCACATTCAGAGGTCAGGTTGAACAGGAGAGCAGGCCTCAGGCAAACAAGGTTGAGGGAAGACTGTCCTCTGCCCCATGGACCTTGCAGTCCGCCAAGCTCAAGGCTCCACTGCCCCCTTGTGTCCGGAGAGTGAAGGACAAGGGAAATAATCCAAAACAGGTTTAGGACTGGTCCCCAGGGAGCCATCTTGCTGTCCTGCCTCCTTCCCCTGAAGGACACACTCACATACAGAGACACATGGTCAGGTGGACGGCCTGCCTCGTCTTCCAGGGGTGTGCCAGCCATCCCCCTCACTGCCTGCTCTTTCCCCTGGAGGTCTGAGTGCCTGGGATCCTCCTCTGGAAGGCAAAGTAAGGGTTGGGGGGGGGGGGGGCTTGAACATTGTAAAGGGAGTTTCTCCAGGGGAGGCTTGCAGACAGGATGGGAACAGGTAGGAGGGCAGCTCCCTTCTGCCTGTAGATTCTGCGTCCAGAGGCGTCCTCCCCTGCAGCTTTGGGGAGCTCTGTTGTAGAGAGAGGGACACTGCTGGGCTTGGCACCTCCCCTAGGTGCCCCGCCCTCATAGCCCTGTCCAGCTGTGCCAGACCTCAGTCTAGGTCTGTCCATCCCAGCAAATGTCTGAGCCCTTCTCCCACCCCCTCTGCCCCGGTTACTCTCCACAGTACCTCCCTGCTGATTTCCTTCTTAGGGCTCACTTTTTTTTTTTTTTTTTTTTGTCTATTCCTTTATTGTCTGCCTTCCCTTCTCCAAAGCCGAATGAGGGCAGGGCCTTGCTGGACTCATTCACCATATCCTCAGAAGACAAAACAGGGACAGGAATATAATGGCCACTTATTCTGTGTTTCCTGACTGAGGTTCCCCAAACATGACTGATGTCCCCGCCCCCCAAAGCTCCCACCTTGGCCAGGCTGCTTCTTCCGTCAGAAATGCTTTCAACACCCCAGCCTACCTCCACCCCACCTTCTGTTTGCCTGGCGATCGGGTACTCACTGTGAGTTCAAGACTCGCTTTAAACATTACCTCTTGGTTACTGGAGGGGGTGTGGGAGGGAGGACGGGCTACATGAGTGAGAGGCACTAAGGAATCTACTCCTGAAATCATTGTTGCACTAGATGCTAACTAATTCGGATGTAAATTGAAAAAAGTGAAATTAAAAACTAAATAAATAAAAATAAACATTACCCCTTTGTGGTGTGCCTGGGTGGCTCAGTCGGTTGAGCATCCGACTCCTGATTTCGGTTGACGTCATGACCTCACGATTCGTGGGACTGAGCCCCACACCGGGCTCTGCACTCACAGCGTGGAGCCTGCTTGGGAGTCTCTCTCCCTCTCCCTCTGCCCCTCTCCCGCTTGTACTCTCACTCAAAATAAATAAATAAAACTTTAAGAAGAAATATTGCCTCTTTGTGATGCCTCCCTTATCTCCCCCAGATTAAGAATGACCTTCTGTGTGCCCTCCCCTCTTAACACTGCTGTCATACCATCTGTGAATGAGCCCAACAAGGGCAAGAATTGTGTCATATTTGTTTTCACATATAAAACATATTTGTTTTCTTAGGGCCTGACAAATGGCAGGTTCTAAATGAGTATTTATTGATGAACTCTGATTACCCCCTGGAGAGTCCAATGCCCTGAGCTACCTTCCTATCCTTCCTTGTCCCCCAGCGTTCTCTCATAGGGATCCCACCCTCCAGGCAAAGAAAACATCACATCATTTACCTGGTATCTTCCCAAGGCCATGTTTTTTAGCAGTAGCATTTCTTCCAGTGGGAGCACTTTTCCAACAAGCACCCTCTCTTAAAACTCATCTTGGCTACCACTTACTCCGTGACACCTTCCTCAGTCCCTGAGCGAGAATGAATCCTGTCCAGTGGCATGGTTCCCATCACCATCCCTCTCCCAAACAAAGCCTGCCTTGCAGTAGAGTCCCAGGCCTACTCAGTGTCAACTTAACAAAAGCGTGTCTCTTGTTACTCCAGTGAATCATAAACCCTTTCCGTACTTTCCAGGCCACGAGCCACGTCTTGCACATATTGGTATCTCTCTACCTCCCAGGAAGCCAAACACAATGCTCACTCACAGCCCACAAAGTTTAAGGGGCAACTTGAATATCACGTAAGGGAGTCAATAGCTCCCTGAGGTGACTGCCCGTGTAACTGACACCAGGACCCCAGGGGAACACACCCCGGGATGCGTGCCCACACTTGATGCAGTGAGGTAGAGCATTGGGCAAGTCGGTCCCACTGAGACCACCTGTGCCTGGACACCCTCCCCTTATGCCACCCACCTTGCTCTTTATGTTTTCCAGCCCAGCCCAGCTTTCTGGCTGCACGCTCCAGGGTGCCCCTGGAGGTCTCCTTGGAGGAGGTGCGAACACTCAGCCTCTGGGTGCATCTACTGCCAGCTTTTAGTAGCTAACTCCTGATCTGATCCTAGCCTTGGAGAGTCTGCTTCTCCTATCACTCATGTGGTGACACCATGGAATGGATCTGACCCACCCGCTACGACCATCATCAGCACACACACACACACACACCCGTACCTACATATACACACAAGAATATACACAGATACACAGACATGGGGTAGAATGTGATCAAGGGCTTAGACAGGGCAAAACTGTGTTTACTGCGAGGACCAGCCCTGGGCAAAGTTTCTGACACACCTAGCACGGTGCCCGGTGTTTCGTAGGCACTCAACAAATATTTGTTGGATGAACAAATCACTTGCTTACCCATCTCCCAACCCCCGCCAACCGTCACTGCTTTGGCAAATTCTCTGCCCACTTGAAACGCTGGTCTGCTCTACCATGCCAGTGCCCAAGGTGTTTTATCAGAGATCTCCAGGGGCAGGGCCCCAAATTTTGTACCCAGGTGTCAGTTTTTCCTGCTCAAGTTCAGCAAACACAGCATGTTCTTTCCCCTCTGGGTCTTGGCACATGCTACTGCTACTGACAATTCCTGCTCTCCACAGACGATTCCCGCCCCGTTCTTTCTCCTGGCTGCCTCCCGCTCACCCCTCCCATCTCCCGGATCTGCTGCTACTTCCTTCAAGAGTCTTCCCCAAGGGCCCCGTGCCCGTCTGCAACTGGCTTAGGTGGGTCGCACCGGACAAAAGAGAACAACGCCTCCAGCTCCCTTTAGAATTGCTTATTACCGGGGCGCCTGGGTGGCTCGGTCGGTTGGTTAAGCGGCCGACTTCGGCTCAGGTCATGATCTCGCGGTCCGTGAGTTCGAGCCCCGTGTCAGGCTCTGTGCTGACAGCTCAGAGCCTGGAGCCTGTTTCAGGTTCTGTGTCTCCCTCTCTCTGACCCTCCCCTGTTCATGCTCTGTCTCTCTCTGTCTCAAAAATAAATAAACGTTAAAAAATTTAAAAAAAAAGAACTGCTTATTACCTGCACATGCAAGGTCAGTGAAAACACATATGCCATCGCACACGTAGCTGTTTAGCAGGTGTGTTCATGTTATATATTTGGGGTGTCACAGGAAGCCTGGGGAGGGGTCTTATTATTTGCATTTCAGAGATGGGGAAACTGAGGCTGTGAGATACGAATGACCTACCTATCATCACAAGAGCCAAGTACCAAACCCCACGTTTTCTTGTGCCAAAGCCCGCGTTCCTTTCATTTTGTGGGACGGGGCGGTGGTGTCATCAGCAGGGGTGAAGATGCAAATGATGAATGAGCTCAGAAGGCGAGCCGTCCCCAGATGCCTCAAGGAGGAGGGCACGGGGGACTCTACCCTCTTCGCTCCCATGCAACCCCAAGGTGCCCTCAAAACTAGGGGAGGCCAAGCTTTATTTTCTGGCCCAATTCTTCCCCAACCCCGGGACGTTAGTGGAGTATACTATGAACCTCTCTGTTTGAGAGGAACATCCCTAATTATCTGGCAATCACGTATAATAAGACGCTAAAAGCATTTGCTGGCAAGGAAGAGTTCTAAATAAAGCCAAGGGAAGGAAATGGGGCAGCCGAATGACCCCTGCAGGCTCACCCCCCTTCCAAGTCCAATAACATCAGTCATTTCTCTGGGCCACGACGACGAACATCGCGGTGTAGTCTGACTGCTCATCCGACATGGTCTCAGCTGCCCGCGGAGCCGTCTCCAGCTTCTCGATGGTGAAGCCGGACTTCTGCAGAGCCTCACACACGAATTTCTCCTTCAGGGGAAGGCAGGGGAACTTCTTCGCCCCCACCATGTAGAAGGTGGTGTCAAAGCCCCCGCCCAGCACCAGATGGCCCCTGGGCCGGAGCAGGGTCCTGATGTGGCGCAGGGCAGCCCGGAAGGCCTCCTGGGTGAGGCAGGCAGCCTCAAGGCACAGGGAGGAAAGGACGCAGTCCGCCAGGGGCAGGACTGCAGGCTCCAGGGGCTGTTCTTTATTCACGTCACACTTGAGCACCTGGGTCACGGTTCTCCTTAGCCGCTCCTCCTTGTCAGCCCACCTGTCTCTGAGCGGAGGGAAGAGGGAAGAGCGGCCAGCTGGGTCAGGCTCATCGTGTGAGAGGCGGACGTCACTCCTGCCTTTCTCTGCCTTCCACACAGACTCCCGGAATATCAAGTCACCAGTCTTACAGTGTCCCAGAGAGGGGACACTCTCTGAGTCCCAGAGAGGGACACGGTTGTGAAGCCAGCTGTGCATAAAGTCAAAGCCGGGGACCTGCAAACCCTGACCCCGGGGTCGCTGCTCTTTCCACCCGTGGGCCCTCGCTGAGCAACGTATGCCTGGTGCTTGGCCTATTCTGTCTCCACTCGGTCCGTGTTTAACACGACCCGGGTAAGTACAACCAGAAATGGAAAGCCAGCCTGAAATCAGCTGAGCAAAGCTACAATGCGAGCTTGGCCGACTTTGCTGGGTCCCCCAGGGTCTCCCGGTGTCTCTTGGCCACCCCACTCGACCTCCTCATCGCCTCATACGTTCTCTTCTTACCTACACGTGTTCTCAGCACACGGGGCTCATTCCTACTGAGGTACGCAAGGGGACAAGCACTTAAAGGTTTACCCTTTCCAGTTCTGTATTTTTAAAAAGGCGCAGTCTTAAGCAAAAGGAATAAGAATCCAATGTACATCTGCAACCGTCCTACCTAACTGGGGAGAGTGGTATTTGGGGATTGGAGGTGCCATGGTGGACCTTCCTGGTGCCCTGAAATGATCCAAGGTAAGTAGATTCTGTTCACTTGTGCAAGATGGGTCTTAATTCTAGGCCCGGCCCCTGCGATCTACGGAAAGATTCCCCAAGTCTGGAGCCACCTGGAGGTTGTAATTGGAACAGCAGGGCCACCTGCCAATCAGAACGGCTGTCTGCCCTCAAACACCAGCTGGCTGCCACCCTGCCCCATCCACATCGGCCTGGGGTCATGCCTTGGCATTCTGGGTAGGCGCTCATGACAGTTCCCTTTTGGCTCTGGGTCTGTCTATAGCCATCTGTTTCTGTTCCCTCTTTTTGGTCTTTATTGGATTCATGTCACACTCTTCCTCCTTTCTTCTTGGAACCCCACTAACTTCCTTCCTTCTTAGTCTCCACCTGCCTCGCCATTTCCACACGAGGCCCATGATAAACTCTTGATTCGGAGAGCTAAGTGCAGCTCGCATCGTGGCAACCCCAAAGCAAACAACAAACCCCTTACCTGTCCCCCTCAAGCTCACACACATATTTCACCACTGGGGACCAGTCGAACGCCCCTGGAATCTTCTTCAGCCACTTTTCCAGCTCCAGGCGGTTCTTGTCCGTGTAGTCAGTGGCGATTATCTCCTCAAAAGACTCGCAGGCGGAGAGGAGCTGGTAAATGCTGGGCCCGGAGCCAATGTCAATCAGGAGCTTTCCTTTCAGCCCACCTGTTTTAGAACAGACGCATTCTAAGCCGTCAGCACCGAACCACAGCTCTGAGGGCCTTCCCAAAGGCTCCGCTCTCTTTCCCACTTGGAGAGGCTGCGGGGAGTCGACCATCGGGGACTCTAAACTCCAGCGTTAGGGATTTTGCCTGCCCGGACAGCCTTAGGCGCTACGTCACACAGTGCCAGCACTGAGCGTGGGGAGCGTGGTAGGAGGGGAGAGTGAGCAGCAGGAGAGCCTGTTTGGGGTGTGTAGGGGGGACAATGACTAGAGAAGCAGCTTTGTCATTTCCACGGCCAATTTAGCACTGTAAATAAGTGTTCAGAGAAGAAATCTGGTCACATTTCCGAGGACACTGGCTTCCACATTCCAAGCACTCTTCGCTGAAGGGTCCTATGACCCAGAGACCATCTACAACATTCCAAAGATCAATCAGCAAACATTCATTGAGCACCGCCTGCATTCCCAGACACTCTCTTAGCAGTGTGAGGACTAAAAGGGGAATACAGACCTGCCGGCAGAGTCCTCGGCCTCCGCTTCCCTCCAGCCAGGGAGAGACTGGGTTAACACAAAATGGCAGCAGCATTTGGAATATGGCAAGGGGCTTCCGAGATAAACAACAAGGCAGCAAGGACAGAAACCCAGCTGGACTGAGGGATCCTGACCTGCTACTGAACTGAGCCTGCCCGTTTGCTCCTGGATTCTGCTGCTACATTTTGTTTGTTTCCCCTTCATTTGTGTTACCTGGAGGCTATAGTGGCAGATAAATTGAGCAAGCATCAAAGGTTTCAGAAAATGTGAGAGCAGGAGATTGTTAATTGGGGAAATTCTATCTATTGGGTTATGTTTCCTTCTCATGTGAATCATGAAAAGATGCCCAGTATTTGATTTTAATAGTTCGGGCTGCCGAGCACCATTCTTCCCCTAGGGGCAAATCTGAGAGCCACCCACCCACGATGTTTTCACGAGGCACAGCGGTAATCACACAAAAGAGCGAACGCTTCCTACATTTTCTGATGCCCCGTGCAGCTTCTTTGGCCAGGGACTCCTTTTGCTAGAAGATAGGACCACGCAGGACCATGAAAGATCGCAGCTCCTCAACTTCATGGGAGGAGAAAATCTTGTCCCAGCGACCCCAGAAATGTTTAGGGCATCCCACCATGTACCACACATCAAGTACATCTAACCTGGTCCCATAGAGCAGTTCTACAAACTCTCCATCCAGGTCGAAAGTTCCAGTCAATTGTCTGGCCACCCTTCCCCGCCCCCCCCCCCCCACCTCTACCCCCATCCTGAAACTTGCCCTAGGGTTGAAGAAGACGAGCACCTGATTTAAAATTTGCATCGCCACCCTTCCCCCCACAAACCTCCTCCAGGGTTCAAGGAAACTAGCACCTGATTTAAAAATGGCGTTGTAGTGTTTTAGCAGGAAGTAGAGGCAATCATCACCCACAGGGCTCTGGCCCATCTTGAAGTAGTCCAGGTAGACCATGGGTTCAAAATACGTCTGGTAGAAATCCAGCGCTGTGGATTCCTGAAGAGCCATAGAGAATCCTGAGTTTTGTCCAGGAAGGAGCAGGCAGCCTGATGCTCTGGGGCCTTCTCTATGGAGTTCAGACAGTCACTCCGCCAGTCCTCAAATACTCGGGGAAAAACCAGAACAGCCAATGAAGAGCGCTCCCCGAGCCCTCCTCCCTTCAGCCATTTGCCTTTGCCACACTTGGCAACTCCCCTCCTGTTCTCCAGCTCCCTCTGCAAGGAGTGGACCTGCCCTTTCCCCCACCCCGGTCCCCAGGCTTTTCAGTGGATTTGGCTGGTGCAGCAGGATTTCTAGGCTCTCCTGCTCCACTGTATCGGATCCTCTTCTACAGCAGCTTTGCAAACGATTTTAAAAGCATGTCCAGTTTTTAAACTACTCCCCTGTGAACCGCCAGTATCTCTGGCTGTTAACAGGATGGATACGTCTTAGTTGGTTTTTGATCTTCAGCGTTTTCTTTTTTTTTTTTTTTTAATGTTTTAAAATATTTATTTTTGAGAGAGTGAGTGAGAGACAGAGCATGAGGAGGGGAGGGGCAGAGAGAGAGGGAGACACAGAATCTGAAACGGGCTCCAGGCTCTGAGCTGTCAGCACAGAGCCCGACGTGGGGCTCGAACTCATGGACCTGGAGATCATGACCTGATGCTTAACCGACTGAGCCACCCAGGTGCCCCAATCTTTAGCATTTTCTGAATCACACCCACTCCCACAACACCCGGTTTCTGCCCCAGACAACTTGTTGGATGCGGACAATATTTAGAAAGTAGAGAAGACCAGAAGAGCAGGTTTTAGTTGAGGGGTGAAGAGGACAAGATGATGAACAGAGATGGGTTTAGTTTCAGCTTGAGGCTGAAAACCTAAGCTGACCCGGATCTAAGTCTGGACTGCACAGAGAGGTCGGAGCTGGAGCTGCCGATGTGGAATGAATGTGCAAAAATTACTTATTCTATAGCTGAACTGAATCTCTTCTTTGAGTCCCATTCAGATCGTGGCAGACGTTACATCTCAATCACCCAGAGTCTTCCTTCACCAGGCCAGGAAGTGGGGAATTTACGTGGCGCCAGGCAGGGGAAGCTGGCATTTGTCCACACTGTTGGCATCTACTGAGATTCCATTGCATAACCCCGTCTTAGATTACTGATTAACAAGGGTTGCAACATTCCCTTTCGGTAACCTCCAGGCCTCTGTCTCCCCCCCTGCCCTATTTCCATTTCCCACTCGGAAACAAGGGAAATCACTCTCCCACTCCTGCAGGATGCTCTGGGCTGTGAAGCAACCACAGTAACATTTCTTCTGCTCTGGTACCATATTGAGAGTCTGGTTTTTTGACCCTTCCTAGCCCATACTCAGGGAAAGGGCCACAGGCTTCGTATGTTCACATTTTCTTCAACAAAGAAGGATAGAAGAGATATTAAAATGGAATTACTAACACAAATTTGGTTGATTTATATGTTGAGCTCTATAGTCTGAAAACAGAAAGTAAATACCTTTTGTTAAAGCTGTCCATGGAATATTCAGGAATTTACTGTATATAAAACAACAGAGTAATTAGAAAACTTCCCCCAAGTATAAATACTATACAATAAAATACTCTGATCAAAATGCAACAAAACAGATATTCATTACAAAACCAGAAGAAGAAGAAAAAAAGATACTCTACCACACAAAAAAATAATTTATTTATTTATTATTTGCAACATTTTTTTTAGTTTATTTATTTTGAGAGAGAGAGCATGAGCATGGGAGGGGCAGAGAGAGAGAGAGAATTCCATGCAGGCTCCACACTGTCAGGGAAGAGCCCCATGTGGGGCTCAAACTCATGAACTGCAAAACCATGACCTGAGCTTAAACCAAGAGTTGGCCACTCATTCAACTGAGCCACCAAGGAACACCTATTTTTTATTTTGTTTTTAAGTTTATTTATTTATTTTGAGAGAGACAGAGAGAGAGGGAGACAGAGAATCCCAAGCAGGGTCCACACTGTCAGGGCAGAGCCTGATGTGAGACACAAACCCATGAAACCGTTAAGATCATGACCTGAGCCGAAACCAAGAGTTGGACGCTCAACCAACTGAGCCACCTAGACAACCCCAGAAATTTTTTTAGGTTTGTTTGTTTGTTTGTTTGTTTGTTTAGAGAGACAGTGTGAGTGGAGGAGGGGAGGGAGGGAGACAGAATCCCAAGCGGGCCCTTCACCGCCAGCGTGGAGCTCGATACAGGGCTCAAACCCACGCACTGTGAGATCATGACCTGAACTGAAACCAAGAGTCGAACACTTAACTGATTGAGCCCCTCAGGCACCCCTCTACCACACAGAAATTTTTTAATTTTCTCTTAAACACCCTTGGATCAATGAGAAAAGGAAAACAAGAATTTTTAAATATATATAGAAAACAGTCCCACAAATGAAAAGCTGTAAGACACACAGCAGGGGGAAATTCATGATCTTAAGTAGTTAGATTAATGAATGGAAAAAAAAATTAATAAATTAGGGATCCACATCCAGGAGTTAAAAGGATAACAAATACATTTAAAGAAAGCATAAGGATAAAATGAATTAAAAGAAAAGCCAACATGAATAAATGGACTGGTAAGGAGTACAGAAGCCAGACTGGAGGGAGGGAGGGAGGTGGAGGTGAGAGGGCAGGTAGGAACACAGGGTAGTAAGCGACACTTGCAAATGCTTGACTGGGGAAGGGAGGACACCAGGCAGCAGCCACACGTGGATATGCCTCAGCCAGAGAGAGAGAGAGTGAGCAACACTAAATATTTTGACAGCCGAGCAAAAGGCAAGGATAGGTGCCAATGCAAGTCGAATTTAGAGAACTGAGTGGGAATCTGAGAGTTCACAGCTGGAAATTGTGTTTTTCCTGAAAATGAGAAGGGAAGTACACACGTGTGAGATTCGAGGCAGAACCCACAGTCCACGGAAGGCAAAGATGATGGCACGACAGAAGTATTAGGTATTTTCAAAGGCCCAGATAACTTGGTAGGGGTTTGGTCTTGGTAGGAGTTCAGTGTGATTTTTCTCCAGAAAATCTCAAAAGTCTGGGTAGGGGAGAAATGAAGACACAAGGCTGATGTAATGTTGGGAGGGCACCTCCAGGGCAGGTGAAATATGTAAGGTGAATGGGCAACAAAGTAGAAGAGACAGCCATCTCTCTGCTCATTCATTCAAAACACATTCATCGTGCACCTGCTACGTAAGATAACAGGTTAATATTGAAGAGCACGGACTCTGCAGCTAAACTGCCTAGTTTCAAAATCTAACTCCACCATTTACAGGATATATCCTTGGACAAGTGATTTAACCTTTTTTTGCCCCCCACCCTTTTAAAATCTGGAATTCATGACATTAATGACCTAGCTCGCAGCGGTGTTGAGAGGAGTAAATGAGTTCAAATACATAACTTACTCAAAGTAAATAACTCCAAGAATTTAGAACAGAAATTTCACTTCTGGCCATGCCAGAGTAACAAATACTGGAATTGCCTTTCACCATAAAAACTACCAAACTGGACCAAATGTGTGACCCTGCTGTTTTCAGGGACGGGACAACAGGCAGCACAGAACTGCTATCACAGGAAGTGAGCCAGAGCTTTACCAGCTCTCTGCCTGGGGACACTCTCCTGAGACAGTAGAATCCAAAAAGAGTCCAGCAGTCCTGCTGAGCTGAGAAGGCCAAGGTCTGGAGCTTCTAGAGCCTGTGGAATGTGTGGGGCTGGCGCCAGTGAGGAGGGCTGGAGCCAGGGAGGAGGGAGTCACGTGTGTGGGGGGCCCAAAGTCCACGTGCATTCTTTTGCTAGGGTTGCTATAACAAAATACCACAAACTGGGCGGCTTAAGCAACAGAAACTTACTCTCTCATAGTTCTGGAGGCTGGAAGTCTGAGATCAAGGCGTCCAGCAGCGTTAGTCTGTTTTGAGGGCTGTGAATGAGAATCTGTTCCATGCCCCTCCCCTGGGGGCTGGTGGTCACCGTAATCTTCGACATCCCTTGGCTTGTAGGTATATCACCTTGATCTCTCCCTTCACCTTCATGTGGCTTTCTCTCTGGGTCCAATTTCCCCTTTTTAGAAGGACACTGGTTATACTGGATTAAGACCCACCCTAATGACTTCATTTTAATTTAACTACTTCTGTGAAAACCCCATTTCCAAACAAAGTCACATCCTAGAGTCTTGGGGGATTGAACTTCAATGTATCTTTCATGGGGGGGGGGGGGGGACACAATTTAACCCATACCAGAGGCTCCCTGTCAGTTTATGTCAAGAACTGGGCTGCACAGGCACAGATGGAGACTTCGCAAGAGACTGGCTGCCGAGGACTTGAGTACAGAATGGAAACACTATCGGTCACAGAGTGCTGGGAGCCATCGTTTCAGCAGAGTAGAGAGATTCTCTTGTTGCCCCATTCAGCTGCCATACCAGAAATGTTTTGCTTCGGCAAGAAGGATCGTGCCCTAGAATAAAGGCTACTTTTGATTTACCCTAACAAACCCCTTGACTGGAGCAAGGAATACCTCCAATAGATTAATTGCCTGCCAAAACCACACACAACACTCTTTAAAGGAGGGGCGCCTGGGTGGCGCAGTCGGTTAAGCGTCCGACTTCAGCCAGGTCACGATCTCGCGGTCCGTGAGTTAGAGCCCCGCGTCAGGCTCTGGGCTGATGGCTTAGAGCCTGGAGCCTGTTTCCGATTCTGTGTCTCCCTCTCTCTCTGCCCCTCCCCCGTTCATGCTCTGTCTCTCTCTGTCCCAAAAATAAATAAACGTTGAAAAAAAAAATTTAAAAAAAAAAAACACTCTTTAAAGGAAAACAACATAATCCAGACTCTTTCCAATAGATCACCCACAATATTTAGCCTACAATGAAAACTTCCCAGATGTTCCGAGAACCAGGAAAATGTTACCCATAAAAATAAAAGGTACCCATGGAAACAGACTCTGAGATCATCTGCATGATGAAATTAGCAGACCAGGACTTTAAGGCGGTTATAAAGAATATGTTCAAGGAGTTAAAAAAAAAAAAATACAGTCTTAATGAACAGCAAACAGGGAATCTCAACAGAGAAGTGAAACTTCTGTTTTGTAAAGAAATTCTAGACTGAAAATACCATTTCTGAAGTGAGGAAATCACTGGTGGCTTTAACAGCAAATTGGAGACTGGCAGAAGTCAGAGCCCGTAAACGGCGATAGAGCCATAAAATCCGTGTATAACCTTTGACTCCCCCCGAAACTTACCTACTGATACAGCCTACTGTTGACCAGAAGCCTTACTGTTAATGTAAACAGTCCGTTCATAACCCATATTTTATATGTTATGTGTATAATATACCGTGTTCTTACAATGAAGCAAGCTGGAGAAAAAAATGTTATGAAGAGAATCATAAGGAGGGGAAAATATATTTACAGCACTGTTCTGTAGTTATTGAAAACAGTCATGTATAAGTGGACCCGTGAAGTTCAAACCCGTGTTGTACCAGGATCAACTGTAATTACTCCTTTTCGCAACAAGTCAACAACATGGGCGGGGTTGCAGCTGAGAGGAAAAACAAACAGATGCAGTATGTGGGCCTAGCTCGGCTCCTAATACAAACAGATCAACTCTAAAAAGTTATTTTTGAGGCAATCAGGGAAATCTGAATATGGACCGAGTGATGATACTAAGGAATCACCGCTAATTTTTGAAGGTATATGAATGCCATTAAACTAATACAAGAAAAATTCATTTAAAAAATGTAGACATTGGGGGCGCCTGGGAGGCTCAGTCAATTAAGTGTCCGACTCTTAATTTCGGCTCAGGTCATGATCTCGTGCTTCGTGAGTTCAAGCCCCCCATGAGGCTCTGCCTGGCAGTGTGGCTTCCTGTCTCTCTGCCCCTCCCCTGCTCGAGCTCTATCTCAAAATAAACAAACTTCAAAAAGAATGCATACATTGAAGTAAGTAGCGGGGGTAATGGCATGATGACTGGGATTTTCTTTAAAATACTTGAGCAGAAACAAAGAAGAGAAAAAGAAAGGAAACCAAGAAGGACAGATGACGCAAGCATGGTAAAAGCCTGATAGTGTTGGATCTGGGAGACAGTTTTTATGAGAGGTTCAGTATTACCCTACTTTTGTGTATCTCTGAAACTTCTCAGTAAAACAAGTTTTCAACAAAGAACGAAAATTGTGTCTGGCACATGGTGTTATGGAAGCACTGGCATTTGTTCTCATAACAACAGTGTGGCAAGCGCCTTCCTGAACAGCAGAGGTGCGGTGGCAGAGACCAACGGGACCCTGGACAGAGGTTCCATGGAGGAAAAACAGGGACGCGGACCAGGATGAGTAAACAAATAAAAGAAGAGAATGTCAGATGGTGATAAATGTGACGAAAATCAACCTTGAGATGGAATGGTCAGGGAAGACCCCATTAACGGGCAACATTTGAGCTGAGACCTGCATTACACGAGAAGGAGGCAGCCAGGCCAAGACTGAAGGAACAAAGGGGCTCTCAGCAGAGGGAGTATCACCTGCAAAGGTCTGTCCTGTCTGAGGGAAGATGGAAGACGGTGAGGCCGGGTAGTGATAGAAGGAAAGCCAAAGCAGATCAGTCAAACAGACATAGATTATTCGGGACCTTCACCAGCAGTAGGGAGAGCTTGGCGAGAGAAAGTGGAGGCCCCTTGCTAGGCAAGCAGAAGACATTTGGGGAAATTCTTGCCTGCAATAGCCTGGAAGGCAGACCAAGTGTATTCCAAGCATGGAGTGAGGAAGAAGCAGAGGTTAGTGTATGTTGGTTGCTGTCCAGCTTTGTAGCAGGATATTCTCGTCAAGGGATGAGTTCCGGAAAAAATGGCAAGTTTCCAAGAAGAAATGAAGGATAGTAGGGGAAATCCAGAAATCTGTGTTTTCTTGGATAGAAGCAAGCTCACTGCTTCTGCGCACTAAATTACAGGAAATAAGCCTGGACGAGGCTTTAGGCAATAAAGGCTCATTATTTAAAATTCTCTTATAAAGGGATTTGGTTCTGTGGCAAACACCAAATTAAGAGTGTTGCCTTGGGGCGCCTATGTGGCTCAGTCAGTTAAGCATCCGACTTCAGCTCAGGTCGTGATCTCACGGTTCGTGAGTTCGAGCCCCGCGTCGGGCTCTGTGCTGACAGCTCACAGTCTGGAACCTGCTTCGGATTCTGTGTCTCCCTCTCTCTCTGCTCCTCCCCCACTTTCACTCTGTCTCTCTCTCTCAAAAATAAATAAATAAACATTAAAAACAATTTTCTTCTTTTTAAATAAAAGAGTATTGCCTTTTCAGGGGTGCCTGGGTGACTCAGTCCGTTAACCTTCTGACTCGTGATCTCGGCTCAGGTCATGATCTCACAAGTTTATGGGTTCAAGCCCCACATCGGGCTCTCTGCTGGCAGCACAGAGCCTGCTTGGGATTTTCTCTCTCTCCCTCTCTCTCTGCCCCTCCCCTGCTCATGTGCTCTCTCCCTCCCTTTCTCTCTCTCAAATAAATAAATAAACACTTAAAGAAAAAGATGGCCGCAAGGTAGCCAACAGGAAGCTGGCAAGGAGGCTCAGATTTGAGGGAGAAAATAATTAATAATAAGAATAGCAATAATAAAAGCATGTTTGACAGCTATGTCTAAGGAAGAACTTTAGGTGTGGTTACCAGCTTGAGGAATGGACTGGAAGTGAAGGTCTGAAGCCTGTTCTTAAAGAAACTGAGTTGCCAAATATCCATGATCTCAGCCTAATAAAGCCGTGAACTGTGGGAGCTTAAAACCATACTCAGTCCCCCAAATTTATACAAGCGGGAATCAGGCTGGTGGTGAAACTGCAGTCCCAAGGGGGCCCCCAAGTTCAAGGACAAATTGGATGTGGCCAGGGCAGATAACTGTCAAGAAATGCTCTCCCACAGGCTGGAGCCAGGAACTTCAGCCAGTGACAAGGGCACTTTTCCAAGACAGGAGATCCAAGGTCTAAGTAAAGAACTTTTTCCATTCCCAGGGCAACAGATCTTTACCGGTGCCGGGGTACCAGGGCTCCAACAGCTCTGGACCAGGGACTTGTGTGGGCTCCATTCTTCCCATTGCCAAAGGGCTTTTTTGCTGTAAAGGGGGGCAAGGGGATTGGACACTGTCTCCCAAAAATTCACGTCCACTCTAACCTCAAAATGTGACCTTACTTAGGGGCGCCTGGGTGGCTCAGTTGGTCAAGCGTCCAGCTCAATTTCAGCTCAGGTCACGATCTCACGGTTCATGGGACAGAGCCACGCACCCGGCTCTGTGCTGATAGTGCAGAGCCTGCTTGGGATTCTCTCTCTCCCACTCTCTCTGCCCCTCCCCTGCTAACATACTCTCTCTCTCTCACCATAAATCAATACACTTCAAAAAACTACAAAAAAGAACATGACCTTACATGGAAAGGAGGTCTTTGCATGTGTGACGTAAGTGAGGACGAAGCTGAGGGTGGGCCCTAAATCCACTGAGACAGTAAACCACTCAGAGACACCTCCAGGAAGGAAGGCCATGTGAAGACAGAGGCAGAGGTGCCGAACAAGCCACAGAATACACGAACCACCGGGAGCTGGAAGAGGCCAGAAAAAATTCTCCCCTAGAGTCTTCAGAGAGAATGAGTCCCTACCGCCATCTTGGTTTCAGGCTTCTGGTTTCCATAACTGTGGGAGGATAAACTTCTGTTGGCTTAAGCCACCAAGTTGCAGTAATGTCTCATGCCAGCCTCAGGAATCTAATGCAAGGTGTCCTGCCCCTTAAGAGACTCTGTCCAGGGGCACCTGGGTGGCTCAGTCAGCTTAGCGTCCGACTCTCGATTTCAGCTCAGGTCATGATCTCAACGTTTCATGGGTTTGAGCCCCGCATCAGACTCTGCACTGTACTGACTGTGGGGAGCCTGCTTGGGATCCTCTTTCTCTCTCTCCCTCTCTGGCCCCTCCCCCCACATGGTCTCTCTCAAAATAAACAAACTTAAAAAAACAAAAGCCTCTGTATAACAACGGCACAGACGACTCCTGTTCACACAGGATTTCTGGACCTCAGTCACCTGGCCACCCCAAACGGCAAGGGAAATACAGTCTTTATACCAGGGGAAGGAGAGAAAACCTATGGCCACAGAAAGCACAGTTCACTGAGTTGTTTGACATCACACAGGATGGACTGTTGTCATTGATTTTAGCCATAAACCTATACAGATAGACATAAGACTATGCAGCTCTGAGTTCACAGAGCTGACAGTAAGAACGGCAGAGATCCGGAATTTTGAAACAGATGCAAATGACAGGATGGGATTTTCCACTGTTTCTCTTTGGGGATGAGTATGTTCTCTGAGTGGGAAGAGGAGGGTAAACAGCTATTTGGTGACGGCTAGATTATGGCAGAAAGTGCTTCCTCTTCCCTGAAAATCAATCTGTCTGTCCTCTGGACAGAACTGGGCCATGTTTTCCAGTCTCCCTTGAGCTGGGTGTGGCCACATGATTGCGTGCAATCCAGTGGGGTGAGAGCAGGAAAGATCCATATACGTACACGTTTCTGGGAACAGGCTTTTCAAAAGCCAGCAAGCCCTCTTCAAACTCTCTCTCCTCTCCTACTGGATAGATGAGTAAGATGACAAGGCCTCCAGGGAAAACAGAGCCACAAGATGTAGAAAACTCAGTGGAAAACTCAAGACTGGAGATAAACACTGGGGAGTCATTAGCACATTCCAAAAGCGATGGAAGTAGATAGACCAGGTAAGGGGCTCGAGGAAGCCTTCAGAGATAGCCGAATAGGATATCCTGAGTTCCAGCAGGGCAAGAGGAAGGAGCTAGCCAATGAGACTGAGAAACAGCAGCTGGTGGGGCAGAGGAAAACCCAGGAGAGTGTTTCCAAAAGAAGCCCGTTGCGTAGAAAGCTGAGAGAGCGGGGCGCCTGGGTGGCGCAGTCGGTTAAGCGTCCGACTTCAGCCAGGTCACGATCTCGCGGTCCGGGAGTTCGAGCCCCGCGTCGGGCTCTGGGCTGACGGCTCGGAGCCTGGAGCCTGTTTCCGATTCTGTGTCTCCCTCTCTCTCTGCCCCTCCCCCGTTCATGCTCTGTCTCTCTCTGTCCCAAAAATAAATAAACGTTGGAAAAAAAATTAAAAAAAAAAAAGCAAGCTGAGAGAGCAAGTAGGATAAAGACAGACAAGGAGTCATTGTATTTCATAAGACAGAGCCACTGATGAGCTTAAGAAGACAATGTCCATGGAGTAACAGAGAAAAACTCAGATCAAAAACTGTAAGAAAAATGAAGAAGAGGGTGTCTGTATACAGCTCTGTCTAGAATGTTGCTGTTTGAAGGACGGGGTTTGGATGGCGACCAAAGGGGAAGGGCTTGTTAAACTGGGAGATGCTTGTAAACTGATGGGAATAATCTGGTTGAGAGGGAGAAATGGGTGCAGCAGAGAGAAGGGGAAAGAGGGTGCAGACTTGCACAGACTGACAGGAGGAGACCCAGAGCCCAAGGGGAGGAGTTGACCTTCGATAGGACTCTTGCCCTCTCTGGGTCGGTCTTTGCTGGGCTTCTCCGTGGCAGGAATTAAAGATGGTCCCAGTCTCCTGAAGGCAGGCAGGCAGAAACCCGGGCTAATGTTATGTTACTCTTGGTGCTTATTTTCTTTTGTCGTCTTTGAGACTTCCAAGAAATCTAATTTAAATATTCCAGCCTGGTCTCGGCTGTGCTGGTTGTGCTGTGGGGAATTAAGGGAAAGGTCAAGTGCTGCTGCTTGGGATAGAGTGTTAAGGAGGAATGCTAATTGGCAAGAGATTTCTGAGAATAAGGTGAATATTAATCAGGCCAACCAGTGAAGTCCAACCCCCTCCCCCCCCCCCAAACACACACACTCTCTACCCACTCCCGCCGTTCTGTGACTCCCTCCCTTCCCAAATAGGGATTTATTAGGGAAAATCCTTACCTTGATCAGACTAACCTTCATGCATGCATTTCCCTGTGGTCACCACCTAGTGTCACTAGAAGCTCACTTAAGCCAAAACCACAGCTAGGTCGAGGGAGAAACGCCTAGTGAAAATGCTGCTTTTCAAAGAAGTGCTAAGCTGTGATGTGGAGCCAGATGTGTCCTTTGCTCTGAGGGTTTTTACAGTTGTAAAGTCATAGAGTCAGAAATCTACTGCTGGGAAAGGTCTCACAAAACATTTAGTTGCATCCGTTTGATCGCCAGAGGTGCCAAGAGACAGCTTCCTGCTGTCACCTCTCAGGCCCTCGGTGACCCAGATCTGGGCACTCAGCTCTGGTGCAATCCTTCCCTGGCCCGCCTGCTTCTCCCAGTAGCAAAGCCTTGGAGGAGCTGGTTTCCGATGGAGACTGACCCTCCCTCAGTGTAAGGTGAGATTCCATGGATGCCGGGGGTTTGGACTGAGGGCAGCTTCCAATCCAGCCTCTAGGGGATGGGAGGAGTAGGAATGGGCGTGACCAATTGGTCAGTGGGGGGGAAAGGTAGGAGAAAAAGGGTCAGGATTGAAAAATGGACTCAGGAGAACTTCTGGAAAGTCCACTTGAACTTCCTCCCAAGTAGTTAAAACATTCTTTCTCTGATGTGAGTCTGGGCCACATTCTCCCTTTATCCAGCCCAACTTGGTATAGCAGGGGGCCCGAAGACCCAAAGCCCCTTAGGACACCCCTTCCCAGCCCCTTTCCAAACCCTCTGAAGAGTCACAAGTGCCTGCAGCCAGTACCCACTAGGGGGCGACAGAGTCCCAGCAATGCCAGGAGAGGCTGCCTCCGCTCCAGGCGCCCTGGCTCCTGAGTCCTGGCTATGGGGGCTCCTGCCCTGGAAAAGACTATCTAGGCCAACAGCTCCCTCCCATGCCAGCCCTGAGTCGGCCCCCACCTCCAGTTATAACTTTCATTTTTATAGCACCATGGTTTTTAGAAAGCTCATTCACGTGGCTTCTTCCAGCTGACGACTGTCCTGAGGGTAGCAGGGGCACACATTACTGTACCCCACTTTACAGGTGACAAAATGGACCTTAGAGCCGTGATGAATTGCAGTCAAGGTCAAACAGTGAATGGCAGAGCTGGCCTCAGACCCAGGGCCTCTTGACGCCGAACCCCATGTTCTTTCTGCCAGACCCCCACTGCCCTCTTCCTTAGAGGGGGGTCCAGCACAGCAGCCACCTTGCTATTTCAAGACAAAGTCGAACCTGGGTGCTCAATTCCACGGGTCCCTATGCTGCACCCTGATGGGGCCCATCTGGTCTTCAGAACACTGCCATGCCCCAAGGCCAGGGCTCGGATCTGCCTCATGGGACTGGAGGGCACTCAAAGCCACGGGCTGTGCTAGCCAGCTCGGCCCCGGGCACGGCTGTCCCCAGAACAAGAGAACAGGCAGACGTTACCCCATGGAAGCCCACCGCTGGTCTGTGCCCCCCCAGAATTGCCTCGTGTGAGTCCTGGAGGGAGCTGGGGGGGTGGGGTGGGGTGGGGTGTGGCTTAGGTCTGCCCCTGGGAGAGGCTGCTAAGAATGAAAGAAAGGCTCTAGTGCCCATGTTTCCAACAAATTCTGGGCAAGCAGGTGAATGAGGCAGAAAAGGCTGGGAGACAGCAGTGTTGATTCAATGGACCTTCCGCGTGGCAAGCAGGGGAAGCCAGGAGAACATCACCTAAAAGGGAAAGGTCAGACCCGAGGAGGGGGCTAGGAGTTGGGGGGGGGGCATCTGGACAGGCAGCATGCTGGAGGGGTAAGAGCAAGTCTGCTGGAATGACAAATCTTGGCTTCAAGCCCCACCTTCACCACCCACAGCGGTAGTCACAGCCTCAGTTTACCCATTTGCTCAATGCAGCCAGGGCTCAGCGCCTCGTGGGAGTTGTGAAAGCCCGAGGGAAGCTCCTGAGAGGCCCATAAATGGAAGATCCCTCTGCAGGGAGAGCTGGGCTGTCATGTGTCCTGGTCCCTATACAGGAGTCAGAACCAGAGAAGGAGCCCCCTCCCTTGGGCCTGGGAGTGCGTCTGGACAAAGACAGCTGTTCTCGCTGTCGTCTGGCCCCCGGGGACGCCGTGAGGGTGGCAGGTTTGGGGGCTCCGTGCCAGGCTGCGTCTCTGCACCCCGCCTCCCCGAGGGGACGCAGGGCAACAGGGTGCAGCCAGCCGGCATACAGTCGGGAGCGGCCAAAAGCAGCGGCTTTGCTATTAATGTAGTCAGTAAATAAATAAAGGAGGGCTTAAGCTTAGTGTAGAGCCATCAGTTTAGAACTACAGGGTAATTAGCACTGCAGGGGGCGGCAGGGCGGCAGAGTCAGGTTTAAATGAGTGAGTTCACTTTCACGGAGGCACCCCCGGAGAGCAGAGAACACAGCCCAGAGAGGAGCCCGCCCTCCCTCCAGCCCGTAGCGGGCAGGGGCTGGGAGTGCAGATAGCGGGGCTGGACCCAGCACCATGGCAAGAAAGAGCCGGGGGATGCCCACCGCCACCCCCCCCCCCATCTTGGCCAGGGAACAGGTGTCTCCGTGCACACACACCCAGCGATGCCCAGGCAGCTCTCTGCCTGTGAGATGCCTCTGTCCTGTGCCGGGGACATGCACACGGCACACGGCAAACAGTTCAGGCGTCTCCACGAACAGGCATGGGCGGCTGTGAGAGGAAGCAGGAGCGTCTTTGCTGAAGTGTCTATGGGGCCCATGGCAGGCGGGCACGTACATGGAGGTGTCCGCGTGGGCACACGCTGTGCACGTACTTGTCTGGTTTCACCGGACCCTGGCAGCTGCAACCTCAGCCCCAGATGATAATTGCCTCTCTCCTCCCTTCCTTCTTTAATCAGTTTCTCCAAACGGATGCCTACCGCGTGCCAGCCAGTGTCGGGCTCCAGGAATATGAAGACATATACACACAACACACAATTCCGACCTGCAAGGAACTTAACATTGGGTTCACGGTGACAGTAAATCAAGTGGGTGATTATAGGGGTACCTGGGTGGCTCAATTAAGCCTCCGACTCTCGGTTTCAGCTTAGGTCACGATGTCACAGTATGTGAGTTCGAGCCCAGCACTCTGTGCTGACAACACGGAGCCTGTGTGGGATTCTCTCTCTGGCCCTCTTTCTGTCCCTCCCCTGCTCGCTCGCTCTCAAAATAACAATAAAAAAAAAAAAAAAAAAAAAAAAGCAAGCAGGTGATTCAAGTGTGCTATGACAAATGGTCCCATAGAGTGGGACCAGGGAAGGCTTCCTGAATTGGTAGGGTTTCAGCAGAGACGTTGACAATGAGACAATGAGAGAGCCAGACTGAAGGGAGGGGGACGTGTGGCAGTACAGTTCCCTAAGAGGAAACAGCATGTGCAAAGGCCCAGAGAGGAATGCAGCTTAGTGTCTTCCAGGAACCACCTGTGGTCCAGGCGTCTGGAGCAGAGAGTAGAGGGCAACCGCAGAATGTGGGGGTCATCCCGAGACAGGGCTGGGGTGGTGAGCACAGGGGCTCACTGAGGGTCTGTTAAGCCTTGTTAAGGAGTCTGAACTCCACCCTAAGAGTCCCCACCAGGGACTTTAATCACAGGAGTGACAGGATGCTCTCTGCATTTTTGGAAAATCCCTCCGGGCTGCCACACATCAGCACGGAGGAAGGAGCAGAGGGAGGCAGAGCACCTGGGGTCCGTCCTCCTCTGCCCTCTCCCCTTCCTGGTGGGCGGAGCCAGGGGCTCCCCAGGCAGCCGGGTGGGGAGAGCTGGACACAGACGGCTTCGCACTTGGCCTGCCATCTGCCTCTTCTCACCCGCCACAACGTGCCTGAGTCTTCAGCAAGCCTCCCCGGCTCTGGGCCTCCGCTCTCCCACCTTTGAGGGGGGGGGGGAGAACAGCCCCTCAGAGCTGCAAAGACAGCTGTTAAAGGCGGCGATGATGTGACCCAAGTGCCCACCCGAATAGGAGCGGCCTCAGCCGGGCAGGGACGCTGCCTGTGCGTCGGGGCTCCCACCTCGTGGACTTGGAAACACATTCGGGAGGGACGCAGCCCCTCCCTCGGCTGCCTGGCCCCTCTCCTGACCCCAGCAGAGCGCCCCCGTGGCCAGCGCTGTCCTGGAGGAGGCGGCCCGCTGCTGCAGGCCAGGGCAGAGGGCAGCGGGGCCAGGCTGGCAGGGGCGGGAGGGTGGGGACTGAGTCAGGCCCCAGAGCGTTCTCAGGCTGGCCGGGCCAGGGCCCCTTTCTCTCCATGAGATCATATCTGGGTCAAAGAGCATGTAAAGCAGGCAGACCCCAGCGGCCACACAAAGCCCATTCAGCCCAGCCCTATTCACTTACCTCCTCTCCCCCAGAGCCCACACCACAGCGACCCCAGCGCAGCGCCTAAGCCCCAGCTTTGATGTCCAAGAACAGAAAACGGCATTAAATGTTGTTTTAAAGAGGGAGTGCTCGCTGCCCTCCCATCTGTCAAGAGAAAGCTGAGGCCCGAGGGGGAGGGACGTGGGGGAGGGGCGGGAGGCCTGGGGGACCTCAGAGAGGGGACCCAGAGAAGAAAGGGACGCACGCGGAGGAACGGGGTCGGGGGGGGGGGGCGGCCCACAGACGCTCAAAATCAAACCAAATCTATTTTTGGCCAAGGGCTGTTTTCCAAGATGAGCAATGTGGGGAGAGGAAAAAGAATTTGGGACAGAGAGACAAAAAGCCAGGAGAAACCTCAAAAAAAAAATAAATAAATAATGTGAGAAGGTTAGAGGAGTATAGAGAGACGATGGGAGAGAATGACGGAAGGGCAGAGCAGAGAAACAAGGAGAGAAGCAGAGAGCCAAGTGGTAAAGGGGCGCAGCTTGCCCTGCGGGGTCCCTTCCTCCTCCGGGGTCATCGGGTCGTCCCAGGTAAGCGTGCTTCCAGGTGGTTCTCTGCTGGCAACCGGGTAACGCAGCCCTTGGGCCTGCAGAGTTGAAAGGCGCCCCTCCCAGTCCAGGCCCAGAGCAGGCAGGCAGGGCAAAGAGCCAAGCCTTCCGGGCAGGGTGCAGTGTGCGGAGGGGGTCAGGTGGCCCCCGAGGCTTGGCTCTAGTTTCATACCCCATGTGGGGACTCTGTGTCCCCCCAGTAGGAACAGATTATTTTGGATGGAGCCAGACAGGTAGGACCGCCTCCAGCAGAGGTGCTGAACCAGGGCACCTAGGATTTGGTGAGGCTGATCTAACCACTCTAGACAACTGGGGCAATGCTGCCATCCCCAGGCAGAGGAAGGAAGAAAAACCCGGAGGAGAAACCTGGGCCCGAGGACAGGGAGAGGACCCAAGAGGCAGTTGTCCCCATGGGAGTTTTGTGCGAATGCCTTATTCTGTCAGTGGGGATGTTGGGTCCGCACCCCAGCTCCCACCTGCTCCCCTGTTCCCATCTCCTTTCTCCATGCCGCATGGCTGCCACACACCCAGGAAACTTAAACTGCGTGCAAGCTCCTTGAGAAATGACAGGGAGAAGTTGACAACGTCTCTAACGAAGACCAGACAGGAGGGGGCCCTGCCTGTGGAGTCCTGGGAAAAAGCAAACCTTGATTCGGCATCAGGAGATCCGGATGCGGGTTCCAGCTTGGCTCCTCAGCAGCTGCGTGATCCTGAGCCGGTTAACACAAGCAAGAGGGTTCCGGCTCTGTGGCTCACTGGGATGTCTGCTCCTCGAGGACAGGGGTTCCATCCTGTCCCCACTGAATTCCCAGAGCTCACGGCAGTAACTGATCTGAGCTACTGCGTGAACGTCTATGGTGTTGACTCCAGACATTGTTCCCAGGATCAAACGATAGTGTATTTAATGCTATCTTTAAAAGAAAAAGTGTTAGAAAAATACATTGCAAAGTGGGCATGTGCCTTGGAAAATATGGCATAAAAGGCCGCAGAACTACACCAGAACTTTCTCTTCCCCCATCCCCAGCCAGAAATCTCAGTTCCTCCAGTGTTACCCACCCCAGAAACGTCAGAAAAAAACAAAGCAGCTTTCTTCTTTTTTTTTTTTTTTTTTTAAAAAAGGGGACACTTCAAGCCAGAGACAACTGAATTAACTTTATTCTCTTCTAACTGCAGATTCAAGGTATACAACTGAACATTGCTATTTTTCTTATGAGACTTATAAATAAAAATACAAAAAATGTTCACTACAAAAAAATCTACTGTTAGTAGGATGTAAAAAATATTCTCTTTGCTATAGAAGGCACAAACTTCACTTAGTGACACATGGAGAGAGAAAAAAAACCTGCAGCAGTAAATTCATTTTTTTTTCTTTTTTTTTTTTTTTCCTTTTTAAATCTTGTCAGAAACACTGAAATTACAAAGAAACGCATCAATCTACACGGAACGAAGGCAGATGCGGAAAGCTGCGACCAGGACCGCACTGACATTGGGTGACATGGGGACTAGACCACAGAGGGACTGGCAAGCAGGGCTGGGGCTGGGCAGGGGCAAGGGGGGGAGGGGGGAAGGAGGAGGGGGAGGGAGGGCGGGGAGAGAGAGATTTGTACAAAAAAAAAAAAAAAAGTAACCGGTAAAATTGAAGAAACAAAATTGGGCAGCCTCCTAAAATTAGGCTAAGAGGAGGTGCTGAGGTAGACATGAACTAGAACGTCAATTAATTAAAAACACGAATTCTGTAATACAGAGCGATAGGACTGGCACTTGTGCTGTCACCACAGAAGACAAGCCACAAAAACAAACAAGTAACAAAACGAAACATAATACCCAAACCAAAAGGCTTAGTTTTGCTTGGTCCAGCAGGGCAGCGGGGGCCCCCAGTGCTATAATTTACATACATATATATATATATTTATCTTTATATATATGGGTTGGATGTCATGGTGCACCACCACGGCTTTGTAACCTCACAAAGATCATGCATAACACTACGTGAACAAATTCTATGACACACACCAGGAGGCTGGTACCCTGTCTGCAAAGTGGGCCATCAAGGACCCAGGAAGGCAGGGCCGGCAGCCGACAGGCCTGCGAGGCCCGCACCCCTCTCTCCCCACCCTCTTCCCCTGACCCAACCTCCCTGGTCTCTCTTGCACCCTCTCCCGGCTGGCTCTGCCTTCTCCTCCACCCATGAGCGCCACGGAGCAGGGTCAGTCTGGCTTTCTTCCCTCCTACTGAAACGTCCAAGGAAGCGCTGCCATGAAGCTCCAGGAAGGAGGAAACCAGATGGAAGAAGGAAAAAGATAGGACAGAGGCCCAGGAAAAATGAACAGAGTCTGATCTTTCTCTGCTTTTCTAACCCGTGGTGCCCCAGCTTTCACTCTTACTGGACTTGCAGGGGACTCTCCACCAATCTCGTCCTGCCCGCCACCCTCACTGGACAGTCCAAAGGCTGCCCCACCACTGCTCACCCCTGCAGCCGGCCGTACCAACAGCATCCAGAAGGGTACCATACACTTGTGAAAAATTGCAGCAAATATTGTGTTTTTTTTCTACACATGGAGAAACGTTCAGGCACAAAGACTAAACAAGCCCGCATTGCATCCCTGGATTGTACTGAATCACTGGGGCCCCCAGCCTCCCTACCCACCCCTGCACCCCAGATCTACCTTCCCCATATCCGTGGCCTCCTCCAAAGCAGCCCAAAGCAGCAATGATATTTACTATTTTATATCTCTCTCTCTTGCTATATATATATATATCTATATATTTGTCTATCCTATATACACATAGGATTTTAATGCTTTGAATGAGTGAAGGAGTGAATAGGGAAAGAGCACATGATGGGTAAATGTCACCAAAAGCATTAAGGGACATGCCTGTAGGAGCTGAACACTAGAAAGGGACCATTAATTAAGCAGCTCGGACTTGCCGGGCTGGAGAAGTTTCGCTAATGCTGGGTAAGGCAGTAGCAGGGAGGGTCGTCAGCGGTAACACAGCTAAAGGCAGCAGGTGGCCAAGGGGCCAGATGGCAGAATGGAGAGGGAAGTAACACTCAGCTCTCACCTGGGGAGACAGCACCCTCTGTGCTCCTAGTCTCCCCAGCCCCCTTTATTCAGACACATCTGAAGACTCCAGATAATTTTCGACCTTCGCCTTGGCCCTTAGGCCTGGCAAAGGCGGCCTTGGCAAGGTCAGAATTACTTCATCTTTGTGAGTAGGAACCTAGCAAAGAGGCATGTTGGACTCTACCCGGGTGTCGAGACTTCGTCGGGGAGGGGGGGAGAGCAAAGCCAACACGGGCGTCTCCCATTCAGTGTCCTTCAGAAACCACCCATCCTGACCCCCTGTCCTCATTTCCCTGCTAGGGTCCCTCAGGGACGGTGGGGGGCAGACAGGTGCTCACTTAGTACCATCCGATGCTGCAACACCAGATTACAACAATACTGCGTGACTGAACACACAACCACACGCAAAAAGCACACGCGCGCACACACGCACACACGGAGGGGTATTTTGGTGGTGGCGGTGGTGGATTTTTTTTTTTTTTTGTCTTTTTTCTTTCCTATTCACATTACAAAAGGAAAAAAGGGCAAGGTCCTGTAGAACTGACGAAGGAACTAACAAACATTACAAAAATATTACAATTTGTAAATATTAGCTCAACCCTCTCAGCTTTTATGAACAGGGCAGGAGACCCAGGCTGCGTGGGAAGGGTGGGGGCGAGTGAGAGGTGTCAGCTACGTCTATGGAATAGTTTCTTTTTTTTTTTTTTTCCTTCCCCACCGAAGCTGCAAGAGATCTTGCTGTTAATATATTGTTTTCGGGGGTTTACAGACCCCCTTCTTCCCAGGCTGGGGGAGGAAGCATAGTGCATAAACATTTCTTACAGACCGCCCCTCCCCCAGATGATTTGCCTCTTTTCACATTATCAACACGACAACTGCTCTAGTCACATAGTTCAACTTTTTTTGTCCTTTCCAAAGCACTAAGTCATTATTACAACTGCAAAAGAGCATCCTCCCTACCTGACCATCCCCGACCGACAGTCTAGTGACACGGTCCCCCCAAGTTCCGATCCCCCCCCACACACAATTTTTAAGGCCTTCAAATTTGGTGGGCAGGATTGCAGGGGAGGGCAGGAGGGACGGGGCCGAGGGACAGGGGGGTGGTCACAGCAGCACCCATCCCTCCGACTTCCCTAGAGCCCTCACAACCCTTCTCCCCAAAACCACTTCCCCAAAACCACTTTTAAAACCCTAAGATAAAAACGCAGCCACAACTTTCTCAGAGAGAGAAAGGAAAGGAAAAAAAAGAAAACAAACAAACAAACACAACTCTTACAAATAAAGCATGAGATGAAACGGAGGGCCCATCCCAAAGCGAACCAAATATTGCAAACGTGCTTTCCAAAATTCAGGGGGGGGGGGGTTGGGGGGAAGGAGGGAAACAGAGCAGCAGAAAGGGAGGCAGCAAGGGAACAAAAGAACTGGAGGAACATAAGAGGTAGCTTTTAGAAAAACAACACCCCCACCCTAACGCAACAAAACAGAGGCCGGCTCATCCCCACGCCAGCCCTGCAAAAGAGACCCATTTTGGCAATGATAACGCACACAGAGGCGGGGCCACACGGTTGCAGGGATCTGAATAATACAGGCCCCCAGGCCCAAAGGACCCAGCAAATTCTAAGAAAGGTAGGACCTTCTCCAGAGTGTTTTAGGCTGAACCCTTGCTGGGTACAGAGGACTCTGGGAGGCCCTGGGCAGAGCTAACGGTGACTCCAGAGTGCCCCTGACACACCCTCCCTTTTGCCCACCTTCTGCTGACCCCGGCTCTCACGTCCTGATCCTGAGTACTCCACTCCTTCCGTCCAGCTGTGTCCAGCTGGGATGGCAAAGGGCCGTGGCCAGCTGAAGTCTACTAAACCAACTATTAATTTATACAAGAAACAGAAAAGAACGTCCTCCCCATTCCTCCAACCCCCAACCAAAAAAGAGATACAGGGGTTAAAAAAGCTCATGAGGTCACAAAAAACTGAGGTAATTCAAGTACAATGTGCTAACAGGGGAACAGGGGACACAGAAAAGAAGCAAAACATTTACATAAGGGCCAAAGCGCTTTCTACTCCTCTTCCTCCTCTCCTTCCTCCTCCCTGGGAACTTGTGGGGGGCGGGGGGTTGCCCTGAGAGCCAGGAACTCTGTGCTGCTCTCTGGACCAGGGCTGGGGTCCCCACCCCCAACCAGCTAGCCCAATCCCTGGGCAGGGCGTCCCCTTCTCCAGGTGTAGGACACATCTGGGCACATCCTTCCCTCGGACAATGAGCCCTTTCACGGACACCTTCTCCTAGGGCCCGAAATAGGGGTGGTAGGGATTGGTGTCGGTTTGCTTGGTGGGACGGTATAGGGTTAGTTATGTTTTCCCATTTTGGAAGCGAAAGCAGCTCAGCAGGAACCTCGCTCATGACAGGGCTTGACTAGGGTGGGGTACTCCATTTATTTTGTGTTCTCAGAAAGCGGAGGGTGGGGTGAGGGGGCTGTGGAGTCCAATGCAGCTTCCCAGCTAGGGAGCTAAGCCAGGAGGGAAGGCGCTGCCTGATGCATGAGGGGCTGGGCACCCCTGCACTTGGGAGGGGCCTCTTGGAGGCAGGGAGCAAGGAGCTGGGGGACGGGCAAGAGCCATGAGGCTGCTGAACACCTTGAGGGGACACCCCAAGCGGCAGAGCTGGGGGGTGGGGGGCAACAAATGAACTGAGTGGTGGGAGGGAAGGAGAGCCCCTCCCACTCTACTCTGCCCCCAGAGCTGCCATGTGACCATCGACTAGTGACTGTGACCCAACCCAGCCCCACCACCTGCGGGCCCCCTCCCTCGGAGGGCGACAGGCAAAGATTGTTTGGCTCTGACCACAGCACCCCTCACCCCCTCCCTAGCCTCCACTTCTGGATGCAAAAGGAGGGTCTGGGTGGAGGGAAGAGAAAAATATACCACCAAGTGAGCTAAACAAACCATGCTCACCCCAACCCAAGAAAATGAAGCCAACCTCCAGCCAGGGAGGAGGGACAGAGGCCGCCAGAGAGGGGTGGTGGCAGGGCATCCAGGTCACTTGGAGCCCCAGAGAGAGTCCGAGGCCAGACAGCTATCAGGTTTCCTTTTTCTTCTCTCTCTCTCTTTTTTTCTTTTTTTCTATTTCCTTTTTTTTTTTTTTTTTTTTGTCTTTTTCTTTCTTTTTTTTCCACAGTCCTTCCTCGACTTCATCCTGCCCTAACTCTTCTCTCCCGGCTGCCCGCTCCCCCGCCACTGCCGCCGTCTTGCCTCACACGTAGCACAGGTAGAGGTAAGTCTTCTCTATCCTCCAGTCGGGCGGGATCTCCTCGGGCTTGTGGCCCTTCATGTGCTTCTGCATAGAGGAGAGGCTGGGGCAGTATTCCGTGCAGATGGTGCACTGGTAGGGGGAGGCGCCGTTGTGCGTGCGCAGGTGCTTAATCATGGCCGAGTAGTCCCGGGAGCGCTGGTGGCACAGCTTACACTCAAAGGGCTTCTCACCTGTGGGGGGAGGGCAGGAGAGAGCCAGGACACAGGGAGAGGGCCGTGAGGGTCTCGCCAGGGCTGCTCTGGGCCCTCGCTCCACCCCCAGGCTCTCTGGAGACTTGGGACCCTCTAGTTTAGCACCTGCCATTAGGACTTTCCTCGATGACAGATGCACCATCCAATACGGTAGCCACCGGCCACAAAGAGCTACTGAGCACCTGAAGCACGGAGGCACCATCCAGTATGGTTGCCCCTGGCCACACGGAACTACTCAGCACCTGAAGCGTGGATACACCATCCAATATGGTAGCCATTGGCCACAGAGAGCTACTGAGCACCTCAAGCGTGGCTAGTGCCTCTGGAACTACATGCTCAGTGGCTCAGAGGGACTCCATGGTTCCTCATTTCAGCAGCCACATGTAGCAAGGGGCTGCCCTGTTGCCAAGCACACCCTCAGCCCTGCCTCATTCTATGTAACCCTCCCAAAGGCCCAGAATCTTACCTTCCGAAGAAAGGATATGGGGGTCTAGAGAAGGGACAGTGAGGCCCTGAAAGTCCTTCGGGATATTCCTTCTAGGGGAACACGGGGATAGAGTCGTTTTGAGGCTACAGCTGGTAGGGAGGAGGGGGATGAAAATGAGGGAATCCTTTCCTTCAAATGTGTTCCATTTGGGATGCCTACTCCTCTAAGGCTACAAGCAGGTGCCCTGGACCCTGCCTTCCCAGGGGGGCTAGAGAGCAGTGAGGGACAGAGAGCCTGGGAGTGTCCTGTCACACCCTAGCTGCTGCCCAGCTTCCTCCCAGTTAAGAGTCCCCTGGAGCTGAGCAGAGGGTGTGAGGGAACCTTGTTTCGATACAGTAATTAACTGGCCAGCCATCTCGCTATCAATACTCCTCTGTGCAGAGGCCCCAGCAAATAATGAAGTAATGAACAGCCAAAGTGATCTAACTATCGACCTGCTATTTACAATAGTCACCACCAATGCATTTAATGATCGGCTCGCCAGGTCACATCCCCAGCAGGGGGCTAAGGAAGCCCCAGGGCTCTGGAAAATACCGGGAGGGACTCTAGCTGTCAGCAGCAAGCACCCCACCCGAGGCTTTCCTTATGGCCCAGGCTGGAGGCAAGAACACACAGCTATGACACCACACATCCTCTCCTTGTTGCCTCCTTTATCCCCCCACCTCCCATGGAAGCATACTCTCCCCTCGGCCAGCACAACCTGTCCTCAGTCACCCCTCAGTCACCTCTCCCCACCGTCTTCTGGTCAAGACAGCTGCTTCCCCTGATCAGAGGAGGCTTCAAGTTTACCAGATTCCACTAGCTTCCACTACGCCTCATATCCTCATGGGAGTTCCTTCTGACTACCCACCGTCCCCCCAACCTTCAATGTGCTGCTGGGAAGCAGTTAACAACTGGCTCTCCATAAAGGCCCGATTCTGTAGCAGTTGCCCATGGCCATGTTGGGACTACTCTGACACCGGCTGCTTTTAAGCAACTGAGGTGATGTCACTGCACTTGGGAAGAGATGGGCAAGATGGGCTTTCACGGGCCACTGCAGGCCGGCTCCAGCCTTCCACTGCCCCCGAATCTGGCAATTCTGGACACCATGGCCATGTCTACTCGTTCTGTCCTCAGACCCCACCCTCTGATCACATTTCTCTTGCATAAAAAGGAATGTGAAAGCCCTGTGAAATGCTACAACGTTATACATGAAGAGGGGTTAGTAAATACACCTGCCTCTCTGATCTCTGAGAACTCAACCCAACAGTGTCTCAGCTCTCATCCTAACCAGACTCAGTGCCCACCCCCCAGTTCTTACTCTAACCCCCAGTAACAAGAAACCATCCCAGCTTCTACTTTTCAGTAAGCAGGCCAACTTGACCCCAAATCAGGATGCACAAACTGCAAGCCGTTGGCATGGCTGCCTGGAAGGCCAGTCTGGGCCCCTGGAAAGCGTGCCATGATCAATTAGCAATGTCTGCCTTGGCCTTGACCCCGGGCGGTGGCACCTGGGCCATCGTGCTAACCTTCACCAGAGTCACGTTCCAGTCTTGGGGTAAGTCTTGGACCATCCTCGCCCGGGCTGCCCTGGAGAGCCACCTGCCCCTTACCCCTCACCCAGGTCCCTGCCCCAGCTCAGGTGCCCTCACCGGTCTTCAGTACCTGTATGCACCCTATAGTGCGTCTCCAGCTGGTGCTTGAGGCTGAACTTCTTGCCACAGCCATTGCACTCATAGGGTTTCTCGCCCGTGTGGATGCGTTTGTGGCTCTTGAGCGTGCTCTCGTCCCGGAAGCAGCTGCCACAGAACTCACACTCGTAGGGATGGTCGCCTGTGGGGACAAGGGGCTGGATCAAGGCCTTGCCTCTCCCCCTCTTTAGGAGACCACAAGCCACATTCAGTACGCCAGGAAGAGGAGACTGCCTGCATTCACCCCCATTCTCCAAAGACCATGGAAAGACCCGGGCCCACCCCCCCGCCCAGCTCCCAATGTGAACAGTGTGTTCACACAGGTCCGTACTTTACTGTGGCCCCTCGGTTGCCCATGGGTCAAGGGCCAGTCTCAGGAAGAGAGAGCCCATTTGGTTCAGGGATGAACAGCAATCCCCAGAAAGCAGGCCCCCACAAAGGGAAAGCAGACCTGTGGGCTTTGAAACCTTGTCCCCCAGCTCCTCAGGCTCCCTTCTCTTCCTTTCCTGTAGGTCAGGGGCAAAAGCCATGTTAGCCTGACTGACTCCCCCCTCCTCAAAAAAACCCCTCCAATCTGAGAAACAACTAGATCACACTGCCCACCCCCCACCCCGTCCAAATGCTTTCTGCTCTCTCCCTCCTCCTTAGTTTCAGCAGCTATGCTCTCTGCTTGATTTCTTCTTTCCTGCCCAGCAAACTCCTAGTCATCCTTCAAAGCCCGGCTCACGCATCACCATGGTGTGGAAGATTCCCTGTAGCCATCCCCCGCCCTCCAGGCAAATTGAGTCACTCTCTTTCTTCTGTCCCAAAAAGAGAAGAAATGTCTAGCATTTTGTTATTTTAGCAAGAAACACAGGATTCTCACTGTACAGAGGAGAAGAACGAGAGGCTGAGAGATAGATGGTCTCTAAGGTCAAACAGCTTGTAAGCAGCTGAGTCGGGATTCAGATCTCGTTCCCAGAGTGTGGACACGCGATACTCATCAGACCGCTAAGTGACACGCTGTACCGTGTGTCTCCTGTCATGCCCTCGGTGCCTCTAGAGTGGAAGCCCCTCCAGGGTAAGAAGGGGGTCTCATGCATCCCCGTTGCCTCAGTACGTAGCACTGGGACGCCCAGAGCAGGCGCTCGGGAACTGGGGGGTAGATGAAGTTGTCACGGGCTCCCTCCACCCAGCGGGGAGAGCTGTCGTCCATGGCCTGGAATCAGCGCCCAATCAGCCTCCCTTCCTGCGCTCCCCACTCTTCAGTCCTCCGGAGGGTGAGAAGCCGGGGTGTGGGGATCCACCATCACTTTCTCTGAACCACCCAACGCGGGGGCTTCGGGGGCTGAAAGGTGAGGACTTCAGCTACTTATTTATTACAGGAGTGAAGGCACAGACAATAAAGATAGATTGATCACCCCAGACTTTGTTCATGAATATTTAAATATCGCTGATTCGTCTTGTCACTGTAATTACAATTTCTCTGGGCTGCATCTCCAACAACCACAGTTTATGGTAAAGAATGGCCCACTGTATTTCACTTGTCCCTCTGCAGATGCGCGAGCCTGCCAACCGTGTAATGTCCTCTGCATTTCATACATTTTCTTCAGCTGCTGAAGGTTTAAGTCATCCACAATGACCTACGTTTTTTCATTATCCCCATGTCAAACCGCACTCGTGCCTGGGCATAAATTGTCCTCCTCGTTATAGACTCGCATGCCTGTGCCTTCACTTCCTCTTTAAAATGATATTTTACTCTCTTGTCTCTCTCCTCCTCAGGCCGCCAACCCAACCTCCCCCCTCTCCAACGCAGGCCCCTGTGTCCACATAAATTCTCATCTCTTCTGATGGTTCTGAAGGGTTTTTAGGGCTCTGTGGGGAGTGGATGCTGGGGTCTGCTCACTGCAGGCTCTCTCCCCACAAGAAGTCACGGAGGGGTAGGGTGGGAGCGCTCCCACGAGGCGTCGGACAGGAGAAGGCGCAATAGCAGAGCCGTCCCTCGACACGAATTCCTCCCGACCTACGGGGCCCAGCCCTGGCTCAGAGGTACGTGCAGATCCGGGGCCGGACTGAATCCTGGGGTTCTCGGCACCTGCCTGCCCTCTGGCTGCCAGGCTTGTGCAGACCACCTGGGCCCTGACCGCCAGCCCCACCAAACCCAAAGGGAGCGGAGGTCCGTGCACACGCTGGTCCTAATTAGCCGCGTGTCTGTGGGGCTGAGGGTCAGTCCGTGCGGGCCTGTGCCCGTGTGCCCCTCTCCCCGAGGAGACGCCTGCACACACAGCCACCCCCCACCGTCTGACATCCGACTTCCCCTCCTTGCCGAATTGGCAACGATAACGACTTTAATCAAGGATTCAGTATCCTCATTAAGATATAAATAAATAAATAAAGCAAGGGCCACGTGAGACTTCAGCGAGAGCCCGGTAATTAAAACGTACATCGGCAGCCACCCGGCCGGGGGAGGCGGGGGGGCGGAGAGCCACCGCCTGTGCCCTTCCCCTCCAGAGGGGGGCCCTGAGAGTTCAAAAAACAAAGGGTTAAGGCAGAGAGGTTTGTTTGATCAGATTTTTATGAATTTAATTATGAAGTGGATCACATGTTAAATGAGTTTGAATAGGAAATCTCCAGAGTCAGCCCAGGGAAAGGAGTAAAGAGGAACTCGGAGGGGAAAAAAAAAAAAAAAAAGACACACGCACACACATGCACTTTGAAGCATGGCAAGCACCTGGCCTAAAACCCTCACCCTGAGACTTAATGGTGTCACTGTGGCCAAAATGTACACAAAACTGGCTGCAGAACTCAAAATCCAATTTGTGGCACGTTGATTAACTCTGTACCCTCTTTAATGAGCTTGACATTAAGTGCAGGACAAACGAGACTAATTAGAGCCCCTCTGGCCTGCCCAGTGCATCTGTGACCCCAGCGGCCTGTCCTCACCTGGTGGTTTTCCTGGCACCGGCCCCGCCCCATCCCAGCGCCTCCTCTGGCCCCTCCCTTTAGCACAGCTGAGAGTTTATTATATGATGAGCCGTGTGAATCAGGGATCCATCAATGCCAAGAGCGCGGCTGGACTAACCTACAAAACACAGCTGCCGATGCTAAACACCCGGCCCCAGCAGCAACGGGGCCAAGAACAACGGAATATTAATGAGGCATTGTGTGGGGGGGTGTGCTCGGCCTGTATACATACGGCTTGTGTGCACAGGGCCTCGCCGGGGTGAAAATCGATGGGTGTGTATATGTGTGCGTGGGTAGCACACGTGCTCTATTTCCTAGATCAAGCAAGTTGCTTCTCCCAAACTATGTCTGCAATAGCCCCTCCCCACAGATCTGTGCATGACTGACACAGGGGCAGGTGATATTCTGACGTCTGCACTCCCAGAAGGGAAGAGCAGGGCACATCCTGGGTGGACTTCACAGGGCTGGGACCATTCAAGTCCCATGAAGCCCACACTGGTTCGACCCGGCAGCATGCTTCAAAGTGGCTGAAAGGTAACTGGCCACTTTGTTCATTAAGGTTGAACTTGGGGACCCAGTGGGGGAGGTGTGGACAGGCTGGTGCCTATACCACAGGGGATGCTTATACAGTCACTAGAGAAAATCCTCATTGATATTCCCTCCTCCTGAGCCCTTCTTGTTGGGAACCTACCTTATGGGACCTCTTCTTGTCCTATGCCAGTGAGCCTGAATAGTTCTAAGCAAATCAAGTGATGTGAAGGCAATATGCTCCCCTGATGTGAATGGCATCAAAAAGCATGAGCGGGGTTTGGGGGGGGGGGGGGAGCTCCTTGATGAAGATGCACACCACTGGCAGGACAGGCCTGCTCGGTCCAGGATAAGTAAAGCCCCTTCCTCATTCCGCAAAGCCCGACACCCACGAGAGGCCTGGCCTGTGTACTTAATCCCAGAGCTGTGACAAGACCCAAGAATGAGGAGAGAGAGGGTCCTACCATTTCCTGTCTTGAGGCACACAACTTTTTCTACCCCCTCCAACAGACATGAGCAAACACCCCGTTATACACCCCGATATGGAGTGTGCCTCTCTGTCTCCCGGGTCCACCCTGTCCCCAGCCCACCCTGTCCCCCACTCCCACTCCAAACCCAGGACAGAGCACGCACAAGCAGAGACACATGCAGACTCAGAGAGGGACACTCCTTTCTCCATGTACAGTCAGTAAAGACCCAATTTTGTCACAGAGAAAGGAATGAATTTAAGTCACCCATTACCTTGCTAGGGGATCGATATGCCCCTCGGCCCTCAGGGTCCATCTAGAAGGTGGGGCACAGGGCCCAGCCCCCTGACTCACAACCACCTTCCTCTCCCGTCCTCTGGCTCATTGTTCATAAACCCTCATCATCTCCCCTAAGCAAGGTTAAGGGCTAAGGATAGAAAATTTGCTTCTGTTATTGTAGAGCCAACAGGACCACTTCTGCAACATTCCCTTAGGAGCCCAAGGGGGACTTCAGGAGCGAATGGTCGTGGGGTGGAGGCTGTGGCAGATGGTTGAGACCAAACAGGTAGTTTTTTTTCCTGAAATAGGTTTTGGGTCCACCTGCCTCAGAGTCTTTTGAGAATATATATCAAGGACGCGGAGTCTCGGATCCCACCCACATCCGCTAAGTCAAAGTTTCCGAAGGTGGGACCCAAGAGCCTGCATCTCTAACGAGCACCTGCTGTGTGGAACACACAGAGACTGGGACCCACAGACCCCCAGGGTGGGATGGGGAGAACCACGAACACATACCTGCACCGCGGAAGCGCCCGCACGCCCACCTCGAACCAAGAAGGGCGGAGGGACGACTCGACCTCACATCTCCACTCCACGTTTTTGGAGGTAAATCCAGACACGGGTTCCCAGAGAGCCTGACCATCCACCCGCCACGTGCACGGGCCTACCTGTGTGCGAGCGCAGGTGACGTTTGAGGGCGGTGTGGCTGGGGAAGGTGCGGTTGCACTCGCTGCAGGTGTAGCTGCGCACGCCCGCGTGGACCTCCATGTGCTGCTGGAGCGCACTCTGAGCCTGGAAACGCTTCCCGCACAGCAGACAGAAGACAGCCATGTCTGTGCCTGTGGGAAAGAGGAGCGGGGAGAGCCTCAGGGGGGCGGAGCACAAGGCCATTCTTTACTCGTCCAGGTCCAGACGAGAGAGCAAGAGCCAAGGCCAGGACCAGTGCCTCCAATCCCCCAAGCTCAGGGGCAAACCCAAAGGCACACCCAGCGTTGATGGAGCACCCATTGTGCCACTGCAATGGTGGACAACATCAACTTACCGCTCACCCTCACGGAACCTAAAGAGAGAGGAGAAAGAGAGGATCGGATGCGTTGCAACAATAAATGTGCGTCAGCGGCCGCGTGTAGTGCTGTGTCAAAGGCAGGGTACTGGGAAGTCAGGGTGGCCTCTGTGAGGAATCACGGTAACGAAGACGGTATGCACCCAAGCCATTGCTCGAACATAAGTGCTTTAAAATCCCATCTCTACCACCTCACCTTTCAGATAAGGCAAATGAGGCACACAGACTGAGCAACTTGTCCAAAGCTCCCCCAGAGTTCAGAAGCTGCAGACACGCCGTTCGAACACTGGCTGCCTGGGTCTGAATCCTCTCCGGAGGCTAGCCACAGACTCTATTCTTTTCTTTTAATTTTTTTTTAATGTTTATTTATTTTTGAGAGAGAGATAGAAACAAAGTGTGAGCAGGGGAGAGTCAGAGAAATAGGCAGACACAGAATCTGAAGCAGGCTCCAGGCTCTGAGCTGTCAGCACAGAGCCCAATGCGGGGTTGGAACCCACGAACCGTGAGATCACAACCTGAGCTGAAGCTGAGCTTAACTGACTGAGCCACCCAGGCACCCCAACAGACCCTATTCTTTTAACCAGCTCTCTCCTCCTTTCACTTAAGAGTCCATTCATTCAACAAATATTATTCTAGTACCTTCTATAAGGGGCACTCTCTTTTGGGCACTGGGGATATAACCATGGAAAACTGGACAAAGTCTCTGCTGCCGTTGTAGATGTCACCCCGCACCCGGGAGAGAGCATCCCTGAACACTCTGGAAAGAAACGTAGTTGATCGGAGGATCAGAGAGAAGAACAACACAGCTGGAGAGACGGGGAGACAGTGGAGGGGAAGGCCAAACCAGCAGGCAGGGCCAGGTCATGTGGGGTCTCGAAAACCACGTGAAGATGTTTAGGCTGCGTCCCAAGACCAATGGGCAATTGTCAAAGGGCTTTAAGCTAATGAGTGCCATGAGATTTCCATTTCACTCTGTCTGGTCATTCCCTGCACTCATCAGAAGCACAGGTGAATTATGGTACCCTACACAAACAGGCTGCCATTTTCTATTATCAGCCCACTTTCTGATCAACCTGTTCTGGAACCACAGCCATTCTGGGTACAGCAGCCCATGAGGAAGCATCTACACCCACCATCTGAGTCCTAACTGGTGGCTCATTGCCCGCCATTTTGGATCCTGTTTCCCTCAGCGTGTCAGCTCCCCTGGGAAACTCATCCTTCCCCTCTTGGTGGCATCTGGGTGATATAACCTGTGCTCAGCCCTGCATCGCCCTGCCCTGTGTGAAGGATGCAAGTAAGTGGGAAGGGTAGACAGGCCTAGCATCTGTCAACCCAGCCCAGAGGGGGAGGAAGGGCAGAGCTCTGCCTATTCTGTGTGGAATCAAGGAGCTTCACATAGGTAGTGGGGTGAAGAGAAGGACAGGACAGCATGAGGACCTTGCTGCCTTCCGGGTCGCCCAATGGAGACAGCAAAGCGGTGGTCCACTCTCGCTGCCTCAGTCCCATTCGTGGCTGGGTTTAAGATGAACTAGTGGGAAGGCCAGACCTTCCCCTCCCTTCACAGCCGCCCCTGCAGATGCTCAGAGGCCTGGGCAGCTGGAGCCATGCTCCATCCTGCCAGCAGTCGCTGCCTGCATCCAGGTCCAGGGAAGGCCGGGCACAAAGCAGGAGCGCGGTTTCGCTCCTGGCCTCAGGGCGCACAAGGGAAAGGAAGAATACAGGTGTTGTGCCGCTGCTTACCTGTGCCGCCATCTCATTGAAAACTTGCAACCAACCCCACTAGGCAGGCATCCTCCTCCCTCTTTTTTATGAATGGAAAAACAGAGCGGTTAAATAACCTGCCTAAGGTCACACAGTCCGAAGAGGCAGAGCTGGGATTTGAAAATGCCCAAGGTCTGTCTGACTTTAGAAAGCACAGGGCCAGGCCCCTATCTTCTTCTGGGTGTGCAATCTGTCCAGGCCTCTCCTGGAAGGGGCACAGTGATGATGCCAGCACACCAGCACTAACCCAGCTTGGTCCAGGGGCCCCAGGGCCTGCAGGGCCCACTCTGGCACCAGTGAGACCGCCGTGGCCAGTGGGAGGGGACCACAAGCGGAGTCACAAGGTACAGCCCTCTGAAGCCTCCCAACCTCGGCGGGCCAGCAAGAACCCCAGGAGGTGCCGGGGTGCTCGGCTCCACCTGCCTGAGGGGGTGGTCTGTGGGACAGTGAGCGGCCGGTGTCCGTCCATGGGGGCAGTCCATCTGCAACGTGTGCAGTGAGACAGCTGCCCTGGCTGATTCATCCCAAGGGCCCCGAGCACCGGCCCCGATTAAGCCAGATGTCAAACAGCTGCCTTAAACTGGTCAGCTGGGGCAGGCCTCCTGGGCCAGTTAAGCCCTTCAGTGGCCCACAGTGCTCCTTCAGCATCCCCTGAAATCCCCGGCTGTGGAAGGTGCCTGGGTCAGAGGGACCGTGACAGTCCCAGTAGGATACCCCAAGCCTAAAAAGCCAAGCCCAGAGGAGTTCCAAGGGCTGGTACACCCAGCAGGACTGACTGGGGATACCGCAGCTCTCTGCCCTCTTGGTCTTCCGCAGGCTCCTCAAAGCTGCCCCCACTAGGCCATCCATACTTCTCAGGATGGCCTGGACCCTCTTCGTGTCCGGCCGGCACACTCCATGAACGTCACTAAGTGTAGGCACTGTGCTAAGTGACCAGGGGGATGCTGAGTTCAAGCACACAAATAGGGACCCAGACTAGTTCCCAGACAGGTCGATGACCCACCAGGGGACAAGACAGGGTGACCCCATGAAAACTTTGGCTTTGAGAAATCAAGAGCATTAAGCAGCCAAGGAGCCGGAGGAGGGGTCCAGGGGCTGGGATAAGCAAGGAAACACCTCAAGAAAATCTCAGAGCAGGCAGACACAGGACAGACGCTGAGGACGGACACAAGCAGGGGACATTAGTGGAGGGTCAGACCACCGGGGCCACATCGCCAGGTGGGACAGATCACACTTCATGCTACAGGCTATGCGATGCCAGGAAAGCACAGGGGTGCTGGCATGACCCAACCTGCATGCGAGGACAACGCCCCCAGGGTCACGTGGGGACCAAGAGCAGCAGCAAGTGATCGGAAGCAGGCAGAGAGCGGATGGCTTTTTTGACAGCACTGGAGGTAGGTGGGGACGAGACTCGGGTACGGGCTAGGAGGACTGGAGGAGGGGGAGAGAACTGAGGTCCGGGCTGGAGGTGGGAAGCATGGTATACCTACAGTCCCGGATGGTCAGCTCTGTGCCAGGTTTCAAGTTACATAATCACCACGCGGGAAGGAAAGGCTGCAATGTCCCTGCAAAGGTCCCACTCCCCTTCCTGGGACATCTCACGAGTCTCAGGGGTCTCCTTGGCCACTGACACACCGGCCTCGGTGCAGAGATGAAGAGAAGGGGCCTCAGAGGCCCCGTATCCACTCTCCCCTTCCGTTTGGAGACCAACAGCTGAGGAGATGGAAAAATGTTTAAAAAGCAAAAAGGAAAAGGTGGCGGGGGGAGAAGTGGAGGAGACACAAGAGAAGCCAGTGGTGCATGCAAGCTAAAAATCTAGAGACTAGATTTGAGTTATTAAACAATTTGCTGTAGTTTCTGCCTAGCTGATTGTTCGCATGTATGATGAGTCAAGGCAGATTCTATTACACTGGGAGATTAAGCAAATAAATGCTAGCTTTTGGAAACACATTAAAACGTGGGACTATGGAAATAAAATTATCTAGAAAATTGTATTAGCAAATTCATTAGCTGCAGTGAGGTGTGCAGCCGGGCAAGAGGGCCGGGCAGTGTTAAAACACTCGGCTCCTTTCAACGCCTGAGCTCCAGACATACTCGGTGCTCTTTCTGACGCTACAGAGAGAGTTCGTGCCCGAGACCACACTGGGGAGACAGGAGGAGGCTCCACTGTTGGCAGAAAATCTTCAGTAATCATACTGAAGGAAGACAAAAGCAGCACAGAGGTCTTGGTCTGCCACTCGCTTGCTCTGTGATCCTGAGCATGTCACTGAACTTCTCTGGACCGGGCTGTGCTCATCCTTTGCCACACCGCCTGTAGTTGCTGAGATGGTGACGAACGAGATACTCGTGAGAGTTGCAGAACGATAAAGTGGTAGCCAGAGCCACTACCGGCCCGGACGACGCCCCTGTCTGACTTAGAAAGTCATGCCCCTTCCTCTGGGCAGACACAGACGGTCACCTTGGGTGCACAGCTCTCACGAGCAAAGAGGCTGCATTCCAGCCTCCACGTCCCCCCCTTAGCCTGGGCATCCTCCTGCAGCAAGTGAGCTGCTTAGGGATCACCGCAGCCCCATACGACATACGAGCCTACATTGTTCCGTCGACTCAGGGCGGCTGCTTCCAGGAGTGCACTCTAGAGAAGGCATCCTGGATGAGTTACACCATTTAGGACTCAGGGCCAAGAACATCTTCTTCCTCTAAGCCTTCATGACTACAGCACATAAAAGCCTCTGATGCATTTATTTTTGACACTCAGTTCTGCCTAAGAGATTGTAAACCCTCTAAAGCAGGAGCTGTTCGCTTCATCTCTGTGTTCCCCGACGCAGAGCGCAGGGCCCAGCACAGAGCAGGCACTCACTAACTGCATGGTGCATAAAAGAGTAAGTAAGGAGCTGCCCCCCCCCCCCCCCCCCCCCCCGCCCCCGCCCCCCCCCCCCGGCAGTCCCAGTGCAGACAGCCAGATCCGAGAGCTGAAGCAAGCTCAGACCAAATGAAGCCATTCCTGAGCACTTCCGGGGAGACTCTCCTTGGCAATTAGTGATACTGAGTGACCCACAGCCATCTGATCTTGTTGGGGCCTCTCGTGTCTGTCTGGTGGGCTAGACAGGACTCCCCAGTTCTCACTCTGTGTCTGAGCTCTGTTGCTCAGAAGCAAAGACTGAGACCACCAGTGCAGTGAAAGAGACCTCCGTTTGGCCCAGAGGCACCGCCTTCCTGGCTTTGTGACCCTGGGCCAAGCAGCCGCTGCCCTTGGCCTCATTTCTTCCTCTAGGAAACGGCATTCCTAACTCACCTGCCTTTTCCAACACCAACGTCCTGGGCTGTGATGAGGCAAATGACAAATCTTTGTGAGTATGTAAATTCTACAAAATGTATTGTTTCCTATCAATCTGTAAATTTTGATGTAAATCGGATACATAAATTAGCCTTGGTCCAAGGAAATAATTCATCAGGTCAAAGAACAGTACCTCCTCTGCTCTTCTGAAGACTGACTGGAGCTCAGTCTTGGGCTGTGTTCCAAGGATGTCTGCCTGAAACGGCTTATAACTGGAGATAAGAGGAGGGTATGGAACGAAATAACCTCCTGAATGAAAAGCATGGTTCCGGGTAATGTGGGCAGAGCCCGTGCAAACATCTGGGCTTCCTTTTGCCTCACTTCTGTCTCTGGAGACGGTGACCCACACCTCAGCCATCCTCCACCCCCAAGGGTCGCACAGCCCGTGTGGGCTGCAGGGCACGTACGACTCACAGACTCTCAATTTAAAACCAGTTTAATTATAGCCAAAAAATGGGAGAAAGCCAAGGCCAGGGTGGAACAGGAGGCAGGAGGGGTGACATAGACCCAGGATATTTATTTCACCCAGGTGATGACTGGGTCTGAAATTATGAGCCACAAAAACCCTCATGTTTACACCTGTGCCATTTACATACCAATTAGCTCTTTAATAGAAAGGAAGGAACAGGATCAGAGGGGTACACAGCTGGAGGAGATGTTCAGGTGCGACACCTTCTTGGAACAAGGCTCTTATTATCTCCAGCATAAGCAGTTTCTTAATCAAAAGAGCAAAGGGATCTAAATATACTCTGGCTTTTTTTGGTAAGCTAGCTATGACTGCCACGTGTGCATGTGCTGGACTGTGTGCACTCTGTGTGCGTATGTGCGTGCACACGCACCACGGATGAGCTTGTCATGTCCAACCCCACCTAAGCAAGCCAAGGAAGAGATGCTTCCCCTGCAACCGCCAACAGGTTTTTTTTGTCCCCAGAGGAAGAAAATGTCAACTTTCGGGGGCTGTGAAAACCTTGGTTTAAACTGAAACCGTCTCCTACCCGGCCCCCGGCCCCCCCACCCCCCCTCCCCGTCTGACCCCCAACTCCATCAGACATGTCTTTCTATACTTCCTCTGACCTCCCGGATGCCACTGCCAGTCACGGGCAGCCCCAGTAGCCACACATCAAAGCTATTGATGAGACTGCCGCCTCTCCCCGCTCCTCAGCTTTGTCCCTCCTCCCCCCACCCCCTTCGTTGGTAAAGCAGAACTGCATCATCCACTGTGCGCAAGAAAAAGACGGAGACGAGCGGTCCAAGGCTGACTCACACCGAAGGCGGGAAGACTCTGTCTGCATCTCAAGAGGATGGAGAAGGCTACAGGTGTGGAGGGGGCAGGGACACAGAGCACACGGAAAGGAAATAAATGTCCAGCCATGACATCGGCAGGAGCGCCTCCCTTTTGGCTCCCCCTGTACCATCATTTAGGGTTTGGCTCCTTTTCAAGGGATCTACTGGAGAAAGTGTCAAGAGCTCCCTTGCTATCTCTTCTCTCAGGCACATGTTGCAGGATCATGTGCGTGGAGCTCCGGAATTCCCAGGCTTCCTCAGGAGGCTAGCTGTGAGCACAGTGAGAGTGCGGTCTGCCCAGCCCGAGACAGTGTCAGACCAATGACTCCAAGAAAGACAGCTTCCGAGCGTGGGAGACCAGCCCCACTGTTTCCTTCACTGCTGTCGGTCTCCCTGCCACAACAGGTAGAGGAGGCTAAGAAAACATCTTGGAAGGCCCACCTCAAACCAGATGAACTGCAAGTCTGTGCACGGATGCTTGTCTCCGACATATCGAGTCACCTGCCGCTGGGACACCTTTGATCATCTGTTCAGTTACATCTTCTCAAACCAAGCCAAGAGCTAAAAACCTTAGCATCTAGTCTTCTGGTCAATTCCAGTCTCCTTATCCAGCCCTCCCCACCCCTTTTCCCTTTCCTGAATCCTGGAAAGCGGTCTCTATAACCTTCCATTTCCACAAAGGAAAGGGGGACGGTTATGGCTTCATAGCATCAGTCCAAGGAACAGAGAGTTCTCAATGAATAACCAGAAAGGGGAGGAGCCAGAACAGCTGATTGAAATTTGTTTTAAAACTGAGCCGGGGACGGGTGAGCGATTACATTTCTCAAAGCACACACCCCTGCACACGTGCGCGCGCACACCCTTGCGGTCTCTGGGGGAATGTGGCCGCGTCCTGAGGCAGCAGCTAGCAATGCTGGCTCCCAGAAAGCCGTGTATTTGTTTAGCAGTGAGCTGCAGACACAAGTGCATTTCATTACTCGGCACCTCCAGCTACAGTAAACAAATTTGTCAGCTCACTAGCTCATTAAGGTGCACCCCGGACACAGGGGATTTATTGAGACCTGCACAATAAAAGTAACATGAATGGATTTACTAATTTTGTCAATCACTCCAACAAACGAGCCGGAGAGGAGGAGAAACTGGAGGAGGGGGATGAGAAAAAGGGGTGGAAGAGGAAGGAAAGGAAGCAAAACGGAGGAGGAAAAGTGGGAGTTTGGTTTGCAACAGAGTCAACAGGTTACAATGAGATCCGGTCTGTGCTGGGCTGGGCTGGGCTGTGCTGCCTGGTTACATGACCGCCTCCCCACTGGCGCGCCCTCATGGCGGGCTACGCTTCCCAGGGTGTATGGCCCCTAGCAGGAAAGGCGCCAAGGGCAAACTCAACTGCACTACGTCAAACTGGTGGGAACCTCCTCCTTCATTCCCCCCACCCCAGCATCTGATGCGGAAGTAGGGAACAGAACCCAGGATTAAAAGCCACACCAGAGGAAGCAGCAGCGACCTCCACACCAGGCACCTCTCTCCTCTTCCCACCTATACCTGCAGCCACTTCCTAATCACGCACCTGAACCCTTTCAGACATTCGAGAGTGAATCCAAATTTCCACCACAAGAGCAAGAAGAAGAGGAAGAAGGAAAGGAAGAGAGAGAGAGAGGGAGGGAGAGACAGAGAGAGAGAGAATAGGGGGTGGGCTTGGGGTGGGAAGTAAATCCGGAGAGGTATGCAGCCCTCCGGTCTGTAACTTTCAAAATGACAGCAGGACTGGGGCAAAGGTCGCAGGGTCCGCGGCCTTAAGCACCTCCGCCAGCTGTGGCGGTGCAGCCTGGAGCCCGCAGGACGCCTGCCCGTATAAATCAGCGGTAAGCAGCCCCTGCTGGGGGCGAGGACAATGGGCCCACACGGGGGCGGGAGGCAGGACAATGGGGCCCGGCCAGTGCGCAGGCCCGGAACAAATGTGCCCTGGCACCACGGGGGCCCCCATTTGTGAAACTAATTGGCCCACGATTGAAAAATTGGACCAACTTCAACAGCCCTGAGAGGGAAGGGGCAGCCTGCAGTCGCCCAGCCCTGGGGATCAGAAGCTTCTCCCAGGTCCTGCCCATCTGGGAGAGGAGAGCTGCCTCTGAGACGGGGCCAGTCTGAGAGGAGACGGACAGGGGAGATGGACCGAGCAGGTGAACAGAGTGCTTCCTTGAGGAACCCGGGTGCAGCCTCTCCTCCCGAGATACAGAGAGCTGCCTTCCTCGATTCCTCTACACTGCCCTTCTACAGGATAGAAAGGCAGTGGTCGACCCTCGGGGTTCCCAAAGGCTCCGGACTTGGCACCCCTGGGGTAGGTGGGTAGCACACAGAAAGCTCCAGTGGGTTCCTCCTGCAATCCATCTGGCATGCATTCCGCTCTGTGCCCTCAGCTCTCCGTAGACGGCATGAGCTGGACTGTAAGAAGCTAGGATCACCAGTCTCTAACTCCGCTGGTCCTGGTGGCTTCTGGGAAAAGAGCCCCTGAAGCGTGTGATGTGGGAAAGGACAGGCCAGGCTAATTATCCTGCCATTGTCCTCCTGCCCTACCCTTTCCTAGGACTTTTCACCAACTGAAGAGGGTGAAGAATGGAAAGCACTGAGGTCTTCAGCCAGAAGGCCTGTCCTCCAATCCTGGCTCAGTGACTAAGTCACTGCGCACTCCTGAGTAGGTTACTAGACATCTCTGGGTCTCCGTTTCCTCACTAGAAAAATGAAGGTGATAATAAATGACCCTTGAAAACTTTCCCTCCTACTGCAACAGTCAATTATTCTGGGCCTATGGGCGAGCATGCTGGAAGACTGAAAGATCCTTCTTCCATTGAGATGTGGTGAAGGCATTTCTCCCTCAGAGTCCGGTTAGAAAGCCTTCTTTTAGTTAAAGAGAATCTCAAGGCTTCACTAGAAACCACCGTCTTAGGCTCACAGAGGGACAGTCACCAGGTGAGGCAAAGAAAAGACCCACATGGATCACTAGGGGCCAATCTAGGTCTATCACCCCTAAGTCCTTCTCAAGCCCTGTGAGATAGGGAATTTTAGGGGATTTTAGGAAGATGAGGAAAGCAAGACTTGAAAGAACGTGCTAGGTCCTTTCTCTCAAGTGACCAGCAATTACCTGCTTAGTTCCTTCCAAAACTGGCCATACGATCAGAAGGGCAATTCTGGAGTCGCTGGGTCTGAAGATACCTCCAAGCCTCTGCACTAGGCGATGGTTTGGCCAATGAGATGAGAGAGAGGGGAGCAAAGCTTTCTCTCCCATGCCCCCCACACTGCTGTGATAAAAAAAGCCAAAGAGTGACCCTCGGAGAGGGTGAGCAAGAGAACCAGACTCTCTGAAGCCAGTGGTCTCATTTCCCTAGGGCCCTGTGCCCCCACATGGCAGGTACTGCAATTTCTTTTTAAGTTTATTTATTTACTTTCAGAGAGAGACAGGTGAGGGGTGATTAGGGGCAGAGAGAGAGGGAAAGAGAGAGAATCCCAAGCACTGAGAGTGCGGAGCCCGATGCAGACCTCAAACTCATGGACCCCGAGGTCACGACCTGAGCAGAAATCAAGAGTAGGACGCTTAACCGACTGAGCCACCCGGGGGCCCCAGGCACTGCAATTCCGAGCAGTGGGTCGGGTCCAGAGCTTCAGGAGGGGGTACGGCGGTTCTGCCTGAAGATGAGACCCGATGTCCTTATTTGTGTAATAAGTTCTTACCAGGTCTTGTTTATCTCTTCTGTTCATCAAGTGGACAAGACATTTTCTATAGAGACTCAATCTCTCTGGTTCCGAGCATCCCCCAAGTCATCTTGAGGCCCCCAGGGGAGGAGCCAGGGCCCAGAAGAGGGGTCTCTGGGAAAAAGCAACTCAGCTTGGGTCTTATTTAAAGACCTGTAAACCCCGATGTATTTCACAGACAGTGAGGTGGATGTAGGAGGAGGTCCAGAGAGAAAGGCAGGGAGGGACAGACAAGGAGAGACAGTCAGAGGCCAGACAAAGACCCAGAGAGACAGGAGGGGTTGGGGAGGAGAGCAGGGGTTGGAGGGGGGACAGATATTCAAAATAAAGTGAAATGTTGATTGTTTCAGGGCCATTTCAATATCTGACAAACATCAGGCAATGAAAAGAAAAAGCAACCGCATATAAATAAACAAAACCCAACCAAAAAAAAAAAAAAAAAAGAGAGAGAGAGAAAGAGAGAGAGAGAAGGGTGTATTCATTTTACTGACATTTTAATGGTTCTTCTCCTTTCCCCCCCAGAAGATGATTACAAATTAAGCAGCATTTAAACGCTTTTTACTGTCAACAATTAAAAGGAGGGCTGGGAGCCTGAGACTGTGGTAGCCATTCATTCCCACGGTAACCAGGCTATCAGAGGCACCGCCAGGCTTCCCATACTGTACCGCACACAATGGCCAAAAAGGGAAGAGTGCGTACACCGTTAATTTTGCAGGACATTCAGAAGCAAATTAAAATATAAAAAGCTCCCGCACAAAGGTAGATACCAAGAGTGAGGGCAGGACAGGTCAAGCTCTTGGAATTAAAGTCTTAGCAACGGCAGAGTTTAAGCACAGCCTGATTACACCTTATTCAAGGCTGCCCTGCCTTCGTTTTCTGGAGACAGAGACACAGAGAATTTCCCAGGAAGGATGGAGGGTGGAGGTGGCTTTCCTAGACAGAGAGGAATAAACAATTAAAAGGACCCAGCAGCTCCAGGCCAGACCCCAGGTCCCAGGGAGTGAAGGGCGGACCCACCAGCTCCCTCAACCTGCACTTCACCCATGGGCACTGGTCCACTGACATCTAGCCCTTTCACACCTGTGCCATGGCTTTCTCTGTTGCATCACAGAGAGGAACCAGGTGATCTTCATTTCATTCTGCTCAGAGGAAAGGGTGTCATTCCAGAGTGAACCAAATGAACAGAGGCAACTGTTCAGAAACTGACCTCCCTTCCGTCCCCACCGATTCACTCCCACCCCTGCCCACCCGAGCAGGATACTACCCAACACTCACGTCTTTCCGAAATGCTAAAAACCCTCTGGGTTGGGTCCCGGTAAATTTTCTCTCGCTAGAACCCTTGTTTAGGCTACTCAAAAATGGATTCTAAGAATCCACATCATCTCAGGTACCTTTTAGAATAATGGGATAATGAAAACTCGCCCCCTGGATAAAAGGGAGAAAAGAAAGGACTGAAAGAAGGAAACGGAGTCGGGTGGAGAAGCAGGGGATGTCGCTACCCGTTTCCTTTCCGGGTCTTCGGAGAGCAACGTGGAAAGTCACAGAAGCGAGCTGGCTCCAGAGGATGAGCCGGGTCCGTTTCTGTACCGTAAAGTTTAATATGCAGGAGGGGCGACAGAGAAATAAAAGAGACACGTCCCCTTTAAAAGGAAATATAATTTACAGTGTGCAGCCAGGCGGCCCATAGTTTCAATCTCGTTTACTATAGAGAAAACTCTGCTAGCTGTTCTCTATCCCACAAATCCGATTTAATCAGACAAGCCAGCCAGCGTGGCTTGGAGTAAAAACGGATAATTAGTAAACAGAGAGCTACTCCAGTGCTTCATTGGCATTCGAGTTGGGCTACTGTGTCGCATTTAAAATGCAGTCTGATGAAGTTTACAAAATCAAACCATTTGTTACTCCTATTGAAGAGGCTTCAGGCCACTTGCAATTAAATTGGAATTAGTGCTCAGAATGAGACACAGCAAATTCATACTAAAAAGGGATCTGACTTTGAGACATTTGACTTCACTTCAACAGTTTTCTGTGTGAGTGTGTGTGTGGGTGTTACCGAAAGACGCCTCACTCACCCCGACTCTGCAGAGCTCCCCGACTCGGTGAGCTTGTCCCCCACAACCTCCTACTCTTGGGGCTGGCTGCGGGGGGAGGGGGAGGGGGCCACAGGGGAGGGACAGCTGACACTGGAGAGCCAGGCCCTGCATTCACACCAGGACGATACTGTACTAGGGAAAATGTGTCCACAAAGGACCATATGGCTCCCTTCTGCATTGAGCCTTTGGACAAGGGGGTGGAAGGGGGGGCGGGGAAGCTGCCAGAAGGCACACTTCCAGGGGGCACCGGCCCCGCCCACCTCAGACAGCAGGCTGGCGGCTCTGGGAGAACGGGGGCACCTTTTCCCCGTGGGCCGGGTTCCTGTGACGCTCCTGCCTTCCCTCCCTCCAAGGCGCATGCACAGGGAGGGTTTCTGTCACCATGTCCTAGCCCATCAGCATGCCCCCGGCCCGGTGCGCTGCCCTTATAGGCAGAGAAGACTAGACAAACTCTGTCTTGGCAGGGCTCCCTAACCTAGAGCCCACAAAGCCCCCAAGCCGTCCAGGGACAGAATTCAGGAGGCTGGTGAACTTGGAGAAGAAAAAAAATTGTACCTCTATTTTCACCAACCTCTACCTGAAATTCGGCAGCTCCTTCAACGGGGAATAAAAGCAAAACAACCCCAGCTGCATTAGCCGTACGTGCGGCTTGGTCGTGGACAGGGCAGATATTTGCGTACCCACACCACGTGAGAAGTGTTGCATTTGCAGCCAAACATTCATGCAAACCGCTCTTGCAAAAATACAGTGGACGTTCAACCAGTGCCTGAGCTTAACAGGATAACAAAGAACCACACATACGTATTACAAATGATTTTTTAAAAATATTTTTTATATCTGTGTTTGAAGTTTCCATTTATAATCTCAGGTATTTTACCTGATGCATGGATTTCACCAGACTTCCCTGGGGCCCCATAGCACAGAGCTTCAGTTTGGGGGGATGAAACAGCTCTGTGGATGGATGGCGGTGAAGGTTGCACAGCGCTGGGAACTTACTGCCACTGAACCGTAGGCTTAAAAACACTTAAAATGGCAAAGCCTGTGTTATATACGTATTTTGCCAAAATAAAAAGAATCCTTGGTCTCGACCAGTCAAAAGTTACTTGTACAGGAGTACAGCCCTCTGCTGCTCAGATGTATCCAGACAAAAACTCAGTTTTGCCCCTCCTTCACCTCCTCCACATCTCCATCTGCGGTGAAGAATAGGCTGGAATGGCTCCTGGGAAGCAGGGAGTGGCCACGTGTGGTTCCTTGGAAAGGACCCCGCCGGAGGTCCAGACTTCTCAGCTCTGACACCAACCAGCCTTGGGCGAGTGGCTTCAAGTTCAAGGGTTACTGTCTCCCTCTCCCCATCAGAATGAAAGCCACCTGAGAGCAGGGGCCTCCTTTCTCTCACACACTGCTGTTACCTCTTGGGCCTGACAAGTGTTTCATGAGTATTTACTGGATAGAGGGAAGAACGAATGGGTGGATGTGGGATTAAACAAATGAATTTGGTCTCTCTGGACCTCAATCTCATCCCTGATATAAAGAGGATAGGCTCTGTGATCCTTTAAAGCTCCTAGTCGGAGGGGGTTCCATCTGCTCTCCTCTAGCTACTGCTCACACACATCCTCCAGTGTGCAGCCCTCTGAGACAGACAGCGGGTGGCGCACGTGCACAGGTTGGGGATGGACCGTGGCAGTAGCATGTCTGACGTGACAGGGCACCGCCCTCAGGCCACAAGACTTGCATGCGGTCCTCAGGGATGACCCCACACTGGCCCACTAGGCCTCGTGGCCTGCCACCCAAAGAGGAAACAAGCAAGGTGAATTTATAGGCTGGCTGAACACACAAGGAGAAGGAGCCACGGAGGCCTGAGGAGGAGGCTCCTACGTGGCATCAGGCGGCCAGCCGCAGTGGCTCTGAAAGCCTGGGGGGAGGAGATGCTCCTTTTGGCCATTCAGGGAGGGAGGGGGAGGAATTTGATTATGGTCATAAGGAAAAACAAAACACCGTCCACCAGACTTTCCCACTTCCCCCAAATCTGGAACCAGCCTCCCTGTAAGTAGGCTGTGTTCCTGACTCACTACATCTATCCCAGGGAGAGGAGGTGGAGCGTCCAGCAGGCGCGTGCCTGGGCCTCAAGGCCCTGTTAGATGGTGTGTGTGTTCCTCGGACAACGGGTGGGCAACCTAGTCCTCCCCCACACCACACACGTGCCCGTACGCGCACCGGTGGCGTCTGAAGAAAGGTCTGGAGAGACACTCCAGCTCGGATTCTAAAAAGGAAACGCAAAGTTCAATGTCAGTGGTTTGGGGTTCTTCTTTCCTCCGTGTAAATTTTGTTTCCTAGGTACCTCCCCTTTCAGTTCCTCCTCCGGAGTTTCTGGGCCACTCCCTGGCATGACTGGGGCCTGAGGAGGGCCCCCGGACACACAGGAAACTTTACGGCTGACGCTCATGCCACGGCCAGGTGTCCAGCACCCCGGTCGTAAACAAAGTGGCCCGAAGAGACTCCTCTCTCGAACACTAGCACTGCTGGGTCACCAAATCCTCCCATCCTGTTCTGCTTTCTGCAAGTCCTCACTTCTCTCTTCAGGTGGTGTTACTTTTACTCCCCTCGGGACACAGTATGGAAAGCCACTTTGGACACCCCTCAGGCATTTTCTCACTCGCGCCTGCACCTGGCCTTTTTTGAGTTCCCATTCTATGCAGGCGTCAAATCCCAAGGCTGTAATCCCGAGATACTGCTTGCCACCAAGATGCTTACAGTCTAAGAGGCGCTCTGCAAAAAGCCCGGACTTTGGAGTCAGGTGAAACCTGGGTTCAAATCCTGTCTCTGCCATTTATTTACCAGCCATACATTCATATGCATGTCCTACTAGCTCTGGGTCTTGGTTCCTTCATCTGTATTAGAGTGCTAATACCCAAGTTCAAGGATGCTAGGAGGACTGAGGATAATACACGACAGGTGCCCACCACAGTGCCAGGTGGAACCGAGACATGGGCGCTGCTTAGAACGTTGACCCAGGGGACGGGGTGAGGGTCATGGAGAGACAGGTACGTGAGAAAGTGGACGGTGGTGTTGCAGCCTAGGTACCATGAACCGAATCACAGCTGGAGGAGCTTACAAAGAACATTCCAGGCCTTCCATCACCAGCCAGAGCTTTTCCTCGAAAGCGTTCACTTTAAACCTCCTTCCCACCCTCCAAGTTCTCCCATCCACTTGATCTCTGTACATCCCTGGCAGCCCTTCCTGTCCTCACTTCTGTCACCATTCAGTCCAACCTTCCAGGCCCGTGGTTCAATTACCAGCTGCCTCTTTGCCAATTCCTGAACTCCCCTGCCCGTTATCCCGGCATCGCTCCCACCCTGTCAAACCCAACCTTGGCTCGGTTACCTCCTCCCTTCTCCACTCCTAGGGCTGCCTACATGGACTGCCTCTACTTCCCAAGGCTCACTAACCCCTCCACCCATCATGATGTCCGTGCTTCCACTGTCCCACCAAGACCAAAACCGTTCGCTTCTCATAACCAGTGACCCCCATGTGTCACTAAATTCAACAGACGTTTTCTCGTCTTCCCCTCAGGGGACTTCTCAGCAGCATTAAGATTGATGACCACTTTTTCCTCTCTGAAACCTCTCAAGGCCACACTCTCAAGGCCACACTCTCCTGGGCTCCTTCCTATTCCTTCCAGCGATCCCTTTTCAATCTCTATGTGGGTTTCAACTGTTCTGGAGAGGCAGAACGTGGGGATTCCTCCGGATTGTGTTTTAAGCTTTCTTCTCTTCCCATACACTCTGGCTTTATAACCTCTCTTCAAAGATCCTTTTACATGCTGATGACTCCCAAATATACATGTCCAGACAGTCTCTATCTTCTGAGTTCCCAACATAACTATATATCCAAATACCTCCCAGAAAGCTTCCCACTGGACATGTCACTGCTGCAATATTAAAACTGTTCATGGGGCGTCTGGGTGGCGCAGTCGGTTAAGCGTCCGACTTCAGCCAGGTCACGATCTCGCGGTCCATGAGTTCGAGCCCCGCGTCGGGCTCTGGGCTGACGGCTCAGAGCCTGGAGCCTGTTTCCGATTCTGTGTCTCCCTCTCTCTCTGCCCCTCCCCCGTTCATGCTCTGTCTCTCTCTGTCCCAAAAATAAATAAACGTTGAAAAAAAAATTAAAAAAAAAGAAATAAAACTGTTCATTATCTGAATGACAGCGACAACAAAAATGTTCTGCTCTCCTCTTCCATTCTCCGTTTCAGTAAAGAGCTCAACCACCATCACCCAACCACTGGAGCAAGAAAAGGGGCCACCATCTTTGTTTTTTTTCCCTCTCTCACCTCTCACAACAAACCAATTACCGTATTTCCTCCGCCTTCTAAATGTCTTGATTTTCCCACTTCTTATCCACCCCAATGCAACGACACGGGCTGAAGCTACCATACCTTCTTGGCTAGATTATGGCAACAGCGTCCTAACTAATCTCCTGCCTCCCACCTATTCACAACCGTGTAGTGTCAATCGTTTTTCTGAAACATAATCTGAGGTTACTCCTCTAAGATCTTTTAATGGCTCCCTATTGCCCTCAGGAAAAAGGCAGAGCTACTTAAAGTGGTTTTCGGGGACCCTCCCATTTCACGCCCACTCACCTCTACAGTTTCTGGTCTTTGCCCTTTTCCCCCACCCTGTTTTCAGTTCCGTGAACTTGCCGGATTCTCTCCCAGCTCTGGACATTAACCCACGCTGACCCCAGCCTGGCATTCTTCCCTTTCTCCCCCATTTGCTTGATTTCCTTTACTTAATAACTTTGATGACACCTCCCTGGTTGGGGGCCTTCATGTGTGCCCTTATGACATCTTACACCTCCACCATAACAGTATTTATCCTGTCTATGACTTGTGTACTTACTCATCTGTCCCCCTATGAGGCATGAGCTTCATGAGCACAGGGATTCTGTTTTGCTCATCACTGTGTTCTCAGGACATAATATACTATTAGATACATAATGGGTGCTTGATAACTATTTACTGAATAGATAAATAGGCAAATAAATGAATACATTAAAATGTCACCTATGGGGGCACCTGGGTGGTTCCGTTGGTTAGGCATCCGACTCTTGATTTCGACTCAGGTCATGATCTCACGGTTCGTGAGTTTGAGCCCCACATCGGGTTCTTCACCGACAGCATGGAGCTTGCTTGGGACTCTTTCTCCTTCTCTCTCTCTCAGTCCCTTCCCTGCTCTCTTTCTCTTTCTCTCTCTCTGTCTCAAAGTAAATAAGTAAACTTCAAAAAACAAACATCACCTATGAATACCTCTGTGGGCTTGGCCCACCGTCCTTGGTAGATTATGATTTCTTGAGCCCAAGCCATTAATATTTCAGACTTGGGTTCACTGTTACTCTGGGCTCTGGCCCGAAACCCCAGTCCTTGTGGCTCTAGGGAGGGATAACTTGTCAGTGGTGAGTGCAGGTGTCCTTGTGAACAAATGGGACGGCACAGGTGGCCCCAGGACTCACTAGCTCCCGGGCAAAAGTGCCTTGGCCCTGCCCGGATCAGGTCCCTCCTTTTGTCCAGACATCGTGCTCACTCGTACTTCCTGATTCCCCACCTCTCAAGTTCAAAGAACCCCTAAAAATGAGAGAGATGAGCAGTGTTTACTCAACTGTCTATGCGTCTTTCCTCACTATTTCCTTGATGGCACTTTCTGCTCATTCAGGTCAGTCACTGTGGGTTTCGAAGATTTTGGCCAAACTCACTGAAAGGAGTGAGCAATCTTTAAAACGTTCCCCTTTGACCTCAGATGGAAGCACTGTGGAATTCTCCAAGCCTCCGGAATCAATGGCGAAAGCAAGAAAGACAGACCCTATCCTGCCAAAGACGTCTATGTCAAGAACGTTTCCCCACCAGCCCTCACCCGGGCCTGGCTTGTTTCACGAGCGTTCTCTCCATGCAGGGAACATCTCATGGTCAAAGCCACTTTCCTCGGCCCTTACCAACCCCCTATCCATCCTTGGCCCCTCCGTTCTCCGAACACTTCCCGGGCCACCCACCCCAACCCGCCTTCCCCTCCCTTCCTCCTCCTTGTGGCACTCAGATGCAGGTGTTTTTTCTAAAACAGTGGCCTATTGGGAGACAACTGCAGTTTCCTAGTAACAGCACACAGTAGGAGAATACTAAAGGCCACCTCTTCATCTGAGGGGCTGGGAGAATAAAGCACTTGGGAAACGGATGAGAGAAAACCACCACCATCTCCCCACAGCAAACCGCAACATCTCCCAACGACGACCCTGGCAGCCTGTGGGCTGCGGCTCTTCTAAACGCAGTGAGGGTGGTGGAAATCAGGATGGCCTTAGAGGAAGGCAGAGTGGTCCCTGCAAGGTCTCTACTTCCGCGCATCCAGGCATAAGGCTACCTGCACCTACCTCTGCTGCCATTTAATCGGAGCTAAATTTCAGACAAAGCAACTTACGTAACTCTCAACCGGCAGGATCCCCCCAAAGAGGCTCACTCGCCAAAGGACGAAGACCCCAAAGTTACAATTCAGTCGGGGCTGGGTGAGCAGTGGTGCGCGGTCGGCACAGAAAAGCTGACTCTGAACGCGCGGCCAGGGCGCTCGTATTAATTAACATCTTCATAGAAAGGAAACTCTCTCCAGGGAGTATCTGTTTGATTATTGTTATTTACTCAGTGATGCTGCTGTGTGCTTATTGCCTCCCCTCACTCCTAAGGAGCCTAAATGGATTCTCTGGAGGAGGAGGAAACAGTGCAGCCTTGGGACGGAGACTCCAGGAACAAGCAAGGTGAGGGAATCGGTCCTTCTGTTTCGCGTGGGCATCGGTGCTAAAAAAGCTGTCCCAAGGCACAGTGGTGCTCACATACACTCTGTGTCCTACGCACCCCTGCAAATCTTCAGCGACGCAAACTGGGAAGACGTCTACCTGGACAATGTATATGACAAGGTCCTGCACCTTCTAGAACTTTCTCAGTGATTGCTGTGGCGGGTATCCCTATCCCATCTCAGTCCTCACACCCGTCCCTGGATGGGAGCCATGTGACAAAGAGCAGGATTATGGAGTGATTTACTTATGTACTAATTAACTGTTAGCTTGATTAATTAACGGGTGGTTATGACGAGGCAACAGAGCAAGGTAAGAATGCTGCTAGAGCTTTCTTTCCTCCCACTTATAGGACTCGGCACCGGCCGAGTGAACCAGCCGCTGTGCTACACGGGGCCTGGGATGCGCTGATGCCTCAGACAGACGCAGTCCCTGGCCTCAAAGAGCGTCCCCTCTACTGAAGGAGACAAACTTAAGGCTCAGTTTATGAAACTCTCAAGGCTGGAATCTGAAGGTGAGAAGGGATCGGGCTTCGAGTTAAAAGTCTCCCTGCATCTGCCTCTCACAACAGAAAGCCATACGCTCTTCTGTCAGAGGCTCTGAAAGGACGAATTCACACATGCACACGGACACGAGTGTGTGCGCACGCACGCTCCCACTCCGGCACCCACGGCAGAGATGTGAATGGCTGCCATTCAGGGCCGGGACCTGGGTTATGTCACTTCAGAAAAGCAGGCAAGCCGCTGCCCAAACTTGCTTGTACTGGAAGTCTGCTTCTGCCTGAGCTGATTTATTCCAAGGACCATCTGGGCGCAGAGAACAATGTGCTCTCCTATGTGAATGACCGGCCGTATTAGTCATACCCTCTTAACTCGACCCCTCCGTCCCTAATCTTCACTCTCCTTCACTCCCTTTGACGGAGGCCAAGGACTGGCTCTCTTTTCTCACCTCTCCTGAGGCTGGAGAAGTTCGTCTGGGACAAAGAGCTCTGCCTTCACGCCTGTGGGTCCAGCAGTCAGACCGGGACAGGCTGTACGAGAAGGGACCTGCACCCCCTCCAGCACTCCCCTGCCCCCCACTGCCCCGTTTGGACAGGGGGATAAACTCCCCCAACAACGCTTCCCCGGGCTGCCCAAGGCATCCAGGATCCAAGCCAGATGGACTCAAAAATTAGCTCAAGGCAACTCACGTCCTAAAAGCTGTCCGTGAACGGGCCCCATGGCACTCTAATAACCACGTGCTGCCCGGTGCTGCTGTCTGTGACGCCTCCTCCAGCTGTCCGCTAGCTGCTTCACCCGGGACTACTTTCTCAGTCCCCCCCAGGAGCAGGGGAGAAGGATCGTGTACTTTTTCTCCCTCACAGCCTAGCACACAGCTAGCTCCAGCCAGCCCCGAATGACCCCAATACCGAAGCCCTGACTCTTCTGGCCCGAGTAACGGGTTTAAGATGCTGCTTCATCCCCGGCGCTCTGCCCAAAGACTGGGTCCGTCTGGGATGGGAAGGAGCCAGGACCAGCTCAGACACTAATCCATCATCTTACACCTGCGCCCGGGAAATTGCTTTTTATCATTTCACTTGGATGCTACAAGTTGCTGTGTATGTGTGTGACCTGTGGGTTTTGTGGCCGTTGGGTTGTTGTGTTTTGGTTTCTGGTGCTTAACTAGGAAGAATCAAGAGAAAAGAGAATACAGATCCACGGGGATGTGCTGCTCCCTCCCCGTCCCTTCCCCACCCTGGCTCTCACCCGATGACCCCGATGTTGTGGTCTTCTCCATGCAAATAAGGTGGGTCTCCAAGCATGTGCCATCCTGCCCGAACCCCACTCCACACTCACCAGCACACGCTCACACGTGCACAATGCGCGCACACACACGCACGTGCACATGGCTTTCACTTTCCGCCTCGCCTGGTGCCAAGACAGAATTGATGGTGATGAGCGAAGGAGACAGGGGTAAAAAAAAAAAAAAAAAAAAAAAAAAGTCAAGCGGACGATTAGCTGGGTTAGGTTTATGGCAACAGGCAGCAAACTCATTCATTTCATGTTCTGCAGAATATAAAAGCACTGAAACATTTTAATTTTAAATTCTTATCATTGAATTTACTGCTTTTCTCTCGCAATGATTTGTGTTGCTTTTTAATTTTTACAGTCTCTACAGAAGCCAGATGCTACTGCCTAAGGACAAAATAATAAAAACCTACTGCAGTCATGAGTTACAGAACAAAAAAGAAACAAGCAGTTGACAGAAGTTAATATCTCAATTTAACAGTGCTGCTTTGCTAATGATCCTTTGATATGTGTTTATTTAGAAAGGTCTGGCCTTGACCTTGAAGGCAAACTCCACCACAAAGTCTTTATAAGAAAAGAAAAAGACTTTATTTATAGATTGGCTTTATGTCAATCACTGTGGCAGCTGGTCCCAAAGTGCCAAGCCAGGGGAGGAGGGCGTAGAGAAGAGTGGGACACACATCCCGAATGAACTGTCACTGGGGGTGTGTGTGGGAGAGGGCAAGTGGGAAAAGGGGCTTTAGGGGAAGTAAAACCCAAATGCTCTCTGCTTCCTTTGGAAGCAATCAGGGCACTGACGTTCCCTCTAGAAAACGAGACCGAACCAAGCATAGTAAGCCTCAGAAAAGAGGGACACGAGCAAAGGGGTGGAGTGCGGGGCGATGGGCCAGCAGAAACGATGCACCTGCACCGGGTTTCTGGGGAGGTCTGTGCAGCAGTGCAGGTCCTTCTCGAAGAACTTACCCAGAACCGCACGGAGGACTGATTGCCACCCTGTCAGAAGCAGGAGGGTGGACCCTAACCCCGTAATGCCCAACGGTTCTGAGACCGCCCACTCGGCCCGCCAGCCTCTTGCCTCCCACACCGGGCCAGGAGCTGGGCCAGCACAGTGACTCCCGGCCCGCAGAGCAGCGTCTGTCTGTGGGAATGCCGGCCCCAGGCCACGTCTGCAGGTTCCTCCAGAGGGAAAGCCTTCCACACCCAAGGCCCTGTGCTCCGGTCTGTGGAGCCTGAGGAGGTGGCCGGGGCTGAGGCCCTTCTCCGCAGAACAGGGCCTTTTGCCCCCAGTGTTCTGCCCCCCGTGCTTCCAGCCCACCCCATCGGTCCCGGGTGAACTCTAGTCTCGTGGTGTCAGTGACCACTCCGAGGCTAATCACCACACCTGTAGCCTGGACTTCCCTTCTTTTTTTTTTTTTTTTTTTTTAACGTTTATTTATTTTTGAGACACAGAGAGACAGAGCATGAAGGAGGGAGGGTCACAGAGAGAGGGAGACACAGAATCTGAAACAGGCTCCAGGCTCTGAGCTGTCAGCACAGAGCCCGACGCGGGGCTCGAACCCACGGACCGTGAGATCATGACCTGAGCTGAAGTCGGGCGCTTAGCCAACCAAGCCACCCAGGCGCCCCCGGACTTCCCTTTTGAATGCAAACCCCGTAACTCCACACATTCCTTGACGTTCCACAGACACCCTCAACGTGTCCAAACCTAAAACCCACCGCTTCTGCTCCCAAACCAGCTCCCCTTCCTGGAGCTCTGTCTCAGGTGTCCCCACTAACATCCACTCTGTCACCCACGCTAGATGGTTGGCTGCGATCCCAAGGCCTCTTGTCTTCCTTCCCCACATGTCCCGATCCAGCTTTTTGTTACCTACGTACTTCCTATGCGTGTCCCTTCCTTCTCATCCCAGAAAGGCACCGCCTCACCCAAGCCACCAGTGTCCCTCAGCGGGATCCTACAGGGGGCTCCTAGACGTGGCTCATCTGCCTCACATCTGCTCCCCACACAACCACCACACTGGCCCACCATACACTGATCGGACCTGGTGACCCAAATTCCTTGTAAAGGCTTCCCAAGACTCCCTGTCATTGATGGATAAAACCCAGGCTCCGTAAGACGGCCCAGCAAGACCTCTGTGGTCCCGGCTTGCTTGCCAACCTCCAACACCCTCTGCACCATCTCGGACAGGATGCTTAAGCCATACCACCACTGTGTCCAAACACACATGGTTCGGCCTCTCTGGCAGAGTCCTACTTCCTTAAAACCTTATGAGGTCTTCTTCTCTAGGAAGTCTTTCCCGTCCCCCGGGAATCCACTGTGTCCTCCCCCTAGAAGCCCCCACAGTACCTTCCTCGTGTGCAGACATCTCCACCACTGCACCCAGCACTGTACATTATAATTACCCGCTTATGCGTCTCCCTTCCCGCCCGTGTTCCCCCATCGAGACAGCAGGATTTATTCACCCTGGTATCCCCAGTGTTTAAGCACACGGTAGTCATGCAATGAATGTTGAATGAATGAATGAATGAACGGCCAGTTATTTCCTCTGAAAATAACACGAGTGGGGGTCATTTAGTGATGGGCCAGCTCAGGGAGAATCCAGAGTTGGTGGGGGAGGGGAAGGGGGTGCTTCCTACTTCCCTATGTCACCAGCCCTTCCTAAGTCGAAGAACGCATGTGTACTATAGGCTGTCCTTCAGTGTAGACGTGTGCGGGCTGACAGAATCAAGTTTTGTCAGGCTTCTGTGGGGGCCCATACAGGTTTCTCCAGACCAGATGGGTGGGCATTTCCCTGCAAAAGGTCATCAGCAGTGCTTCTCCCTGTCCTTGTCACCCAGCTTCCTTCTGACCAAAGATCACAGCCACGTCAGAGGCCCTAACAGCAATTCATCAGCTTGGTGAGGGTGGGACAAGGGAGAGGAAGGTCCACCGGCCCGTCTGGGCACAAGGCCAGCTGAGGCAAGACTCAAATCATGGGCAATAAATGTTCCAGCCCACCACCTCTGTTAGAAAGTACTTAGCACCCAGATCAGAGACATTTCTGCGGTGCTCCCCACCCACCCAAGATACCAAGGCTTCAGGCTTTACAGGTGCAATGCATATGAAGGAAAGGTAGGGGAGTGTTCTCTTCACAGCTTAGCAGCCCCCTGGAAAGGTTTGCTCAGCGCCCCAGGGCCTGAGATAAAGCAGGAAAAGTAATAACAAGTGGAAACCACAGCATCCTCTTGGCCATCCTTCATCTATACTGCCACACCTCCATCCTGGCTGCTATGTTCAAGGGCTTCCCTATGCCAAAGGGTGTCCCACTTCTGGGTTGGCACCATGGGCAGGTATTGGCCACTGAGTCCAGGCCCCTGCCTCTGGCTTCCCAGATGGAAGTAACCGACCTTTCTTAAACCATATTCATGGATGATGCTTGGACTGCATGGCCAACATCTATTATTAATAGGATCTGTAATCACCTTTTAAATATAAAAATGACCAAAAAAACTGTAAAAAGCTAAAGGCACACGTATGTGCACATACTCAACAGAAGCACCTCTAGAGATGGAGGTTCCCCGGTCTTTCTTGAAAATGTCTTTTCAACTCGGGAAGTTCTTTCTAACATGACCTAGGCTTCTCTTCACCTTCCACCATTTTTGACCTTTTTATAAAGCCCACTGCCTCTTGTTGTAGGGTAAAGATAAAAGGAATTCTTTCTTACATCCCTTGTGCATCTTTCTGTCTCTGTTTCTAGTCTCTTCCCTAGCACAGCTGGCAATGCCTGGGTGGAGTTGATATCCTACACCCGAGAGAGGTTAGAATAAGCCGTATTTTTCCATTCCTCTTCTTGGTAAGACTCGACTCCAAGAGGTGTGAGTTTTTGATCACCGTGAGCTGATGGGCCAGGTGACCCTTCTCCACAGTCCCCCAGAATGAGTCTGGTCCTCTACCAGAAGGGGCGAGTGGAGAAGGGAAAAACTGAATCCCAGGGCCACTCACCAAGAGCAAGATGGCAACATTAAAACAAGTCCTTTTACTGCAGGCAGCCAGCTTCGGTCCATGCTGAGTTATGAGTCCTTTGTGTTGAACAACTACTAGTTATCAGGTAAGTCATAAAGGGTCATTCATAAAATTAGATTCACCACTTGTTTTTATAGCACTCATTAAGGGACATAAAAGACCATTCTTTTCAGCATTTTGGTGCTGAATTATAAATTCAATTAACTGGACACAGTTAAGTTCACAGATCCAGAAATCCTTATATCAAAGAGATAACTCCCAACCACAAGCAAAAAAAAAAAAAAAAAAAAAAAAGGATTTGTTCCTCCCCATTGGTATTCCAGGTCCCTGAGCTGACTGGGCATCTCTCTACAGTCCTAACTTCTGCCTTCTCCCCTTCACTTGTGACTTTGCCTCTGTGTTAGGGAAGGAAATGGAGGGACGCCTGGGTGGCTCTGTTGGTTGAGCTTCTGACTTTCGCTCAGGTCATGATCTTACGGTTTGTGTGTTCAAGCCGCACGTCAGGCTCTGCGCTGACAGTTTGGAGCCTACAGCCTGCTTTGGATTCTGTATCTCCCTCCTGTTCTCTGCTCTTCCCCAGCTCATGCTTTCGCTTTCTTTCTCTCTCTCCCTCCCCCTCTCCCTCCTGCCTCTCAAACATGAACTCCAAAACGTTTTTGTTGTTTTGTTTTTTTTAAGAAGGAAAGGAAATGGATTTTGAAATCAGGAAGAAAAAAAAAGGCTTCAAGTCCCTGGGCAAGACACAGAGAGTCTCTTGGGCGTCGAGATAATAACGGCCATAGTACTGTTGTAAAGGGTTAAGTGCAGCATAAATAATACACCTAGCACAGTACTTTGGCACCTGGTCAGCACACAATAAAAGCAAGGTCTCAACATCACTGTCCTAAAAGGTAAATTCGGTTTAGTCCCACCTCCCCCATTAAATCTTTCCTAGAAGTTGAACCAGCTTTTATGGAATGCTAATGTGTCTCAGGCTCTGGGTCATGTACTAAGGATAGAGAGAATAAAGCACTGTGCCTTTACTATGGGATTCCAGAGATAGGACTCAGTAGTGTCCTCATTAGCATGTCTGTCCTCTGAATTCCTCTCCATGCACCACCGAGGCTGTCATCTGATCACACAGTGACCTTCTGCTGGTCTCTGGCTGATTTATATATGTCCAGATCTAATGTCTCCCAGCAAATTCACATTAGGATAGTGGGAAAAGACCACATGAGCACTGGCATCAGAAAGCTCTGAGTTCCAGGGGCACCTGGGTGGCTCAGCCGGTTAAGCATCCGGCTCTTAATCTTGGCATGGGTCGTGATCTTGCAGTTTGTGGGTTCAACTCCCACATTGGGCTCTGTGCTAAAAGCGCAGAGACTGCTTGGGATTCTGTCTCTCTCTCTCTCTCTCTCTCTGTCCCTCCCCTGCTTGCTCTATCTCTCTGTCTCTCAAAATAAATAACTAAACTGAATGAAAGAAAGAAAAAAAGCAAGCAAGCAAGCAAGCAAGCAAGCTCTGAGTTCCAACCTAGCTCTGAAACCTACAGAGGCAGAGTGATAAAGCAGGTTAACCGTGAACTTCAGCCACTTACTACGGTTGTGTGACCTCAGGCAAGTTACCTAACTCCTCCGTGCCTATTTTGTCCTTTGTGAAACCAGAGTAGTAACAATATGTACCTCACAGAGATTTTATGTGGACTCGAGATTAATACTACGTAGCACAAAGCAAATGTTCAGTAAATATCAGCTATAATGGCTATCAGATACATATCCCCAGGAAAAGCTGTTCTCATCTTCCTCATCCTGGAAAAAAAGAATGTTCACCTTAAAAAGTTGTACACATGGCACACGGCACTCAGCGAATTCTCCAGAACCCCGCTAATGCTGGATTCTCTTCTCGTGAGCAAGAATCAGATCTTATACCATTTTAGTACCTTCCTCACAGTGGTGCCCCATCAGTCCAAATTAGCATTCACTAATTTAACTTGAATGGGAATGGAGGGAATAGAAAGGAATTAGGATTTCTAAAGCTATTCTTTGGAAAGACGATTCTTTGTATTGCATTTTTTAAAGGGGGGGGGGTGCGAGCAAGACAAAAGGAGGATATTGGGGAAAGGGAGTTTCCCATGACTTCCACAAATAACTAACTCTAGGCAAATAATCTCTCTGCCTGGGTTTCCACCATCGTTCGATGAGCCGACAGCCATGGGCAGTGTCCCACCAAGGTCTCACTGGAGTATCCTGGGCGGTGACCAGGCGAAGGGCCTGGCTGAGATTTCAGAGGGTGAAGGATTCCCTGGAGCAGCGAGGTCACAGCGTAGAACACAGTGAGGTGCCCTCCTGTCCCAGCTCGGCAAGGTCCCCTGTGGGCGTATGGGGGGACAGAGGGACAGCTCCCACTCAGGCCACTCCTGAGCTATGGCAGGATGAAATTGAGTCACCTGTTCTGAAGGACATCCAGATGGCCACAGTGACAAGGATTTGGAGGAAGAGTGCCTTGATTTTCTATCAAGCAGAGGACACGGAGCCTCTTTCCCTGCAGGTTTTTAGGAATGGGACACAGAGCAATTCCCATAGGACGCGAGAGCACAGACTGCCTGTTTCCAGGCAGGGAGGTCCTTCACGAGTGACTCTTAAGTCTCAGATATGCAGGATTTAAAAGCAACAACAGCAATATCATGCTTGTGCTCGCTTGGTGTCCTAAACTTTGGGGAATGACGGGCTGTGCTAAAAAAGAACAGCTGTGGGGGGCGGGCGGGGGGGGGGGGGTCAGAAGAACGGATCCCTGTACCGGACTCTGGAACCGGCTAGCTGCGGGACTCTGGGCAAGGCTTTCTATCTGCAGGGACTCAGTTTCTTCGCCCAGAACAGGACAAAGCTGGACCAGAGGGAGCGCGGACCCTTTCTCAATTTCTTGGCCATGTTAACATCTTCTTCCTGCTTCCCAAGCGGGGGCCACACTCGGTGAGTGCAGGGGAATGCTGCAGGGGACTTTGAAGATGCTGGGGAGGGGGAGAGACTCAACAAAAACCCTCCCTACTTTCTTTTTTTTTTTGAAAGTCACTCCCAGCTTCTCGGGACACAAAAGTATCTGTTAAGGTAAGTTAAACCTTCTCAAGATGAATTTTCCTGCTACTTTTAATTAAAAGTTCTTTAGAATTAAAAGGACACTATTCAGAAAAGGCTGGAAAAAAAAATTTCATTGACACTCCCCCCCCACACCCCCTCCCCCTTTTCCCAAGGTAAAGAAAAAGCCGTTTTGTGCACAGCTCGCCCGGTCCGCACTGTACAAAAGGAGGTGGATGGGCTGCAAGACACATGAGATGACCCTTTGACCCCGAACCGCTGACAAGTCCTCAATGGCATAAATACCAGATAATCAATCACATGCCAGGAGGGCGAGTCCCCCTGCCCTCGCCCCAGCGTTGGGGTTTATGAGAGATACACTGTAAATAGACACTGGCTTCTTAAAAGAGGCCCCCTCGGCATTCCATGGGGCCGGCCATAATCCTGAGCCAGGCCCGGCCAGATCTTTGACCATCTCGCTCCACAGCTTTCATTGCAAGCTTATAAAGAGCTTTTCCCCGCTACGCCCCCGCTGCAAGCTGGACTTCTGGTATGACACGAGGCCAATCCTCCCCCGCCCCCACGCTGACCCAAGAGGGGACTCTAACATGACTGCAGAGGAAAGCTAGAGAGCTGAAGGGGAGGAAGTGGGGCAGGGCACCCGTAAAGCCCCCATGTGCCGGGGACTAGCGAGGGGGTGTGGTGGCAGGAGCCGGCCAGGACCCGGGGAGGGGGTGAAGGACCAATAAGGATGATGCCGATGACAGGGGTTAACAGCAGCAGGTAGTTGCTGAACGCTTCCTGAGGGCCACAAACCATTCTAAGCACTTCATGAGTATCCTACCTATCCTCAAAAAAAATAGCGCTAGGAGGTCAGCACTATTATTGCTATGCCCATTTTACAGATGAGGGGGCTCAGCGTTCAAATAATTTGCCCGAGGCAACGATGACTAAATGGTACAGAGCACAGGACGTAAAGCTCGGTGAAATGACTCCGGTCCAGATATACCCCCACCGTGTTCCCCGAGTCTATGGATTTCTGTCTTGAAGAGGAAGATGAAGAGGAAATTAATCCTTCAGATCAACCAGTATCTTTAGGTCATATAGCGGCCGTGTAGAAGAGGCATTCAAGGAAGTTCTGATGGATGTGGGTCTAAATATCAACGTATCACCTGAACAGAGTCAAATTTCCCAGGTGGCCAAGAACCAGGCTGGTTTCAGAGGAGAAAGAAGTTTAAACCCAGCTCACAAATTCTGACCCCCACCGTAGTGCAAGACTCCCATCTCTGGCCTTCATGCCACCTTGGACCCCGAGCGCTCTAGCAGAGAGCGCCAGGCCCGGCGTCTCTACGGCAACAACATTTTGAACGGTTGCTCTCGCTTGGAAGGAATTTACACCAAGCTCCTAAACCAGCCCCTGCAAACAGGGACCTGGGGGCAGGGAGGAGGACGAGGGAGCCTCTCGGTAACTAATTTTGATAATGCTTTTGTGTCAGGGTCAAAGGTTAAATATGGCCACACTAATCCGTTTCTTCCAGAATTCAAGCACAAGGGAGATTTTTCTGCAGCTTAGCAAGAGGGCTTTTTCTCCTTGCTGGAGAAATGGTACCGTCCAAGCCCAGTGAATGGGGCTGGCTGGCTGCTGGAGACACGTCCTTGCTCTCCCCTGGCCAGAGCATCTCAGCTCCTGGCTGCACGCGTGGAGTTACTGTTGGTGGAAAGTGAGGTAAAAAAGGCTGCAAAGTGGCACTTAAAAATGGCCCCACTCCACCGAAATGCTCTAGAACGGAAAAAGGAGGAGAAAATGCTTGGGAGCCTCACACTCAGAAACTGGAAGAATCACACCAACACAACGCCAGCCTTGGCTTTAACGGAAACCGTAATTACCAAACCGTACAACATCTGCTTCACGGAATCTAAAGTGCGTGCAAACGTGTGCTTGTATGTGAGCTACACAGAAGCCCTAGCAGGTTACGTGGGGGGTTTTGGAACCCATTCTACCAATGAGGAAAATTAACTTCGAAAAGGGCAAGTGACATGCCCAAAGCCTCACTCCTGGTTAAGTGGCAGCCCAGGACTAGGAATATTCTTTGTTCCTGAGACCGCAGGAGATGGACAAACAGGCACCCTTCATGAAGACACAGAGTCTCCTCGACAAACAGGAGACCCCCAATAAAAGGGCAGAAGGCCAGAAACACATCTCCTGGATTGATTTTCCTGAAGCTCAACCCTGGGGAGGGGGTGGGCACCTGTGAGCTGGCAGGTGAGAGAGGAGAGAACTGTGGAGCTGACTGGGAAGTGGAGGGGGGAAGCGGTGGGAGGGGGCTCAAATTCAGGAGCCCCCTCCTTGCCTCCCAGTCTGACGGAGAGCTGATTTCCCTCCTCCTTCACCACCCCCCTCCCTGGTTGGGGGAACAGTCACCACCCCAAGGCAGAGAGGGGAGCTCCCAAGGGAGGCAGTCGCCTTGCAAGAAATGATTGTCCAAGTGTCAACAACCTGCTGCTTCCCAGAGCCTCGGGGTCAGAGGCCAGGACAGAGCACAATGGCTTTCTCGAGCTGAAGGGTCCAGGGAGAGGGGCCTCTGGGGGGTCTCCGGAATGCAGAGGCTCTGAATCCAGGCACTGGGGTCTCCTGTCTTGCCCTTTTATATCCTTCCTCCCTCTGCAAATCCCAGACACCACTAGCCTTAGAAACAGGAGACCAAGAAAGGAAGGGGATTAGGAACGGCCTCCATACCCATGCATACGCACAAAGGTTTATTCTACTAGGCATGGTGAGCAAATCACTCGTCATCCCCCACAAAACAAGTTTACCCTAAAGCAGGAGAGACAAGGGTGAGAAGAATATTCAGTGTGAGTATCTCTTCCTGCCTCCAAGCCTTCCCCGCCCACTGCCCCCATCAGGGTATGGCCGGCACCTGCTGTTCCTGCACGCTGTGAGGGCACGCCTCTGTCGCCTCTGTCGCAGTCCTGCTCTTGTCTGCAAGCTCCCAGCAGGCAGGCGAGGCACGCTACCTTTGGATGCTGGCACCGATGTCCCTGGTTGGTGTTCAAACCACAGCTAATGAATGAGTAAGGGACGACAGAATCCAGGGAGTCTCCTCCTTCTCAGACTCTCCCCACATTAGAGGTTATGGATCAGGGATGGCTTGTATGTGGGATCTTTCTCACTGACCCAAAACCTACGGGACCGCGCCTCCTGGTTTCCACCCACCATGTGACACTGAATCCTTAATTACTGAATGGACCAAAGCTGCCTCCCTCATTATTTTCTCCATAAATCAAAATGTACCAGTGAAACCTTGGTCTGTGAGCATAATTCATTCCGGAAACATGCTTGTAATCCAAAGCACTCGTATATCAAAGGGAATTTCAAGAACCACTGGCTCAGTTGTGATCATGTGACGTTCGGCCTCACATACTACTTGTACTGCAAGGCATCCCTCGTTTATCAAATTAAAATTTATTAGAAATGTTTGCTCATCCTGTGGAACATACTCACAGAACAAGTCACCCACAATCCAAGGCTGGCTGTATTAGAATAGTAGGGGGCTTGATTCCACACAGCACTCCCTGTTCGTGCAGGGGAGGGCATGGCAGGTGCAACAGAAGAAGCCAAGGGAAGGAACGTGTGTGGATGAGCTGGGATGGGCGGTGGTGTGGAAGGCACAAACTGGGGCACCTGAGGGGTACCCCAAAGCCAGAGACCCCGAGGGCATCGAGAGATGTCACAATTATAACAATGCCTGAAACATAAATTGCGCTTCTCACCAGTATCTTCCAAAAAGATCATTCTGGTCTTCACATCCACCTCTGAGGTACACAGGGCAAGTATATAGGGCTCTCATTTTTCAGAAAAGGAACCTGAGCCTTGCAAAAGTTGACTTCTCTAAGGACAGAGAGCCGGGAAATGAAGAGCCAAAAAAAATTTGAATTCAGACAAGGATAGATTCCCCTCTCCTACTTCTCACCAGGAAGCTCCCTTACCAAGCTGACCACACAACAAATAAAAGCGTGAGCGCCTGTTCTGACACAGCACACGGGCGGGGACTCAGGATGCCTCAGACGTCACCTCTAACACGCAGAGCAGCAAAAGGACCAAGTCCACGTACAGATGACCAAAAGGAGGAAACTCTTTCCCCTGCTTAGATGGGGCAAGGGTGTGGCAGAGAAGGACACAGTCTTAGTCTGCTCTGGCAGCTATAACAAAATACCATGACAGGGGGGCTTAAACGACAGAAATTTATCCTCACAGTCCTGGAGGCTGAAAGTCTGAGATCACGGTAGCATTGTGGCTGGGTGCTTGGTGAGGCCCTCCTCTTCCTGGCTTACAGACGGCCACCTTCTCCAGCTGTGTCCTCTCACGGTGGAAGGACAGGGAGCCCCAGTCTCTTCCAAAGGCCCCACCTCCAAATACCATAGCACTGGAGATCAGGGCTTCAAACCATGACTTGGAAATATCCAGTCTACACCAGACACGACTGGGCTGACAAGAAATATGCCAGGAGGACAAGGTACATGAGCATGTGGGAGTGAGGGTGAGGTATCTGGAAGAGAAAAACAGCAGGAGAGTGTGGCTCACCGCAGGGGATGGCGGAACGAGAGGCCCAGCGCTCTCATCAGGAGGCACTTTCTACATCACAAAAGGCAGTCTGACCTTACCCCATCCAGAAGTTCTCAGCCCTGGCTATACATGTTAATCTCCTGAAGGCTGGAAGACACATCCATGTTTGGGCCCCATGCTGGAGCTTCTGATTCAACAGATTTGGGGTGTGAGCCCTTGCTTGGTATATATTTTTTAAAACGCTTCTCCAAACGATGGTCATGTGTAGCTGGGGTAAGATGGTAAGGATCTTTTGAGGAAAAGGCTGAGAGGCAACATCGGGTATGCATTTTATTTTGTTGTTGTTTTTTGGTTTGTTTTTTG
>NW_024412402.1:6585547-6625088 GCF_014898765.1 Herpailurus yagouaroundi | reverse complement strand
GGTGAGGAAACTGAGGCCCAAGTTTATTAAGTAACTCTTAAGAAATAACAGATTTGAGAGTTGACACCAGGTCTGGTTGACTACAAAGTTCATTTCTTTTTTTTTTAAACTTTTTTAAGTTTGTTCATTTATTTTGAGACAGAGAGAGAGAGAGGGAGGGAGGGGCAGAGAGAGAATCCCAAGCAGGCTCCACACTGTCGGTGCAGAGACCAACATGGAGCTCAATCTTACGAACCCTGAGATCATGACCTGAGCCGAAATCAAGGGTTGGATGCTTTAACCCAGGCACCCTGGGTATGCATTTTAGATGCTAGAACATCCTCACTTAGGATGCAGCGTACGAGTCCGAGTACCCAACCCGGCCTGGATCCTCCAACGTGGCACACACCCCTCCACTGTCACCTGGGCCTGAGACAACGGGGTACGGCATGCCAGCAACCTGGGGTCTCAAATGACAAACCTGTCACCAGGGGTCCTTTCCCAGAGTCAGCTGCCTGCAGACCAACAAGCTGTGGCCCACGCAACTTTGAGGCTAAGCCGTAACTGGAAGAAACGCTGTGTGTAAAAGTATGGGTTTGGGGCCACAGCGATCAAAGGAATCCAAGATGCTACAATCACCACCTAACACCACACAGCGCGTGTCATGTTCAATCACCTCCTATTGTTAGTGCCTCTTTCGACAGTTGTAGGTCCCTCCCTGGCGGTTAGCTTTCTGAAGGCAGGACTCGGGCCTGATTTTTTAATGTGCCAAAATTTACAGAGTGCTTGGAACAGCACAGCTGGTAGGCAGAAGAAGATCGAGGGACTGCAGAGCATCAGATTGCCAAACAAGGCCGTATGGGACAGAATCTCCTATTTTGGAGATTTCCAGAGAAGGGCGGAGAGTATTATTTTTCGGAGATGGCAGAGTTGTGAGTATCCTGGGGGACAGGAGGACTGGACCAAGACCAGGATTCCGGGGTTCTACCCCACAATGTCTCTCACTTGCTGTGTGATATTAGGCAAATCACGGAAGCTCTCTGAGGCTCAGGACCGACCTCTACAAGGCCCCTCACTCTAGTGCTGAGGTCTAGGAGTCTACAGATGTTTGAATCCTAGACCTCAAAATGGCCTCTCCCAAAATGAACACATCCCAACACAGGGCCTAGTACATGGAAATGCTCTGCTCCTGCAAGGTGGGGGATGGGGCACCAGGATGCACCGCTGGACGGGGCCAAGTCCTCTCTCTGAGTAGAAGCCAGACCTGCCTCTTCCTGGCATCCAGGAACCTAAGATGGGGAGCCCAGAAGCATTCTAGAAGGAGAATCCAAGCTAGGCAGGTTGACGAGGGCAGGGGCCAACACCCCGCCTTCTGGACCACCTCTCTGGAGATAGGTATCCCAAGTCAATTCGGAATAGAAAAACACCTGGTGCTCATTCATTTGTCAAAAACCTCAAGTGTGTTTCCCAGAGGAGAGAAGTCAGAGTGACTCCAGGGCCCAAGGGGGCAGCTTTCAGATGCAAAGTCTCCCCCTTTTCAATTCCTGTAACTAAAATGAATATGGAAAAGATAATTACCTTTAAAACATACTTAATACTTGAACACATTATCTCTACCTGCAGAAAAAGAATGTTATCTGATGGGATCTTCCCCATAAGCTTAATCAAATTGCTATCTTAAAACTCTCTGGAGTCCTGTGAAACAGTAATAGAAAATCCAAGGCAGAGGCTGGAAGCATTTTATATTTGTTTGGTTGAGGGGAATGTGTATCCCCTCTGACAATGAGCACTTAGAGACAAAGTCATTTCCAATCTGTAATGGATCTTCTCCTAGTGGGGGCAGGGAACATTTTGTCTGACCCAAACCTGCAATCCCGCTGCTAAGTAACTTTTCCTAATGTTCACAGGAGGAAATTCCAACAGAATAGCCTTTTCCTAATACCTGTCTGGGGCCCTGCTCCTGTAGGACATCTTCCCTAGTTGGCCCTGGGACACTTAACATATGGAGATGCTTAACTTGCTACTTGACTCTGGGTTTTAACTTGGCAAATAAATCGATGCCTCTATTTTCCTTGGTCTGCCCAGGCCGTGGGCAGTGCCATTCATTAAGTGAGCAGAGGAGGTAAATTACCTGCCCAGATCCTGCCCAGGGCGAGTGGCCATTTGCAAGGCTGGAGAAAACCAAAGGGAAACACAGCTTTTAAGAAGAACAAATGTGAGGACTGGCTATGTTCCCAGCATCTCAAGCTGTGGCCTGGAATGGTCAGGCACACAGCTGCTGCAAACGTGCCTGGCCAGCCCAGTTTATCTTGCTGACAGAAGGAGCGATAGGTAAGAGGTGACAATTCTCTGCTTCTCCGTTAGTCACTACTGCCTGTGGTCCCTGGAAGGTCCTTCAGATGTGGGGCCTGGCCCCCAACCAAAGCATGGAAGGCAAAAGGGGTGTCCTGGTGCACAAGCAAGGCCCATCGCAACTTACGGGAAAAATGAATGGGCGTAGGGGAGAGTACTAGGAGACCGCTAAAATGATCACCACAACACAGGTCTGTTGGCAGGCAAGTAACAGATTAAAAAGCACCCTGCCATGCATCCTATCGCCCTGTTTTTGTTTAAAACAAAAAGATGGGGGTGTTTTTGTTTACATGTATTTTCTAATTTCCCCACACTGAACACATATTACTTATATGACTCTTTTCTTAAAACAGGCTCCCTGGGTCCACATCAATCATGACCTGCCCTGGGCAAGAGTACCTCCTCCCTGGTAAGGTAAAGACTAGCTGTTCTAGAAATCTACCCAGAAGGCAGCTCCCTGGTGTCCCGGACGGCCGATGTCAGATTCACATCCTTCTTCCAGGGAGGGTCTGGACCAGATTCTCTCCTCCTACCTGCCCAATTCTGAAGATGGAAGAATGGGGAAGGGAGGAGGTTCCTCTGAGGCCAGGAGGGCTGGGGCCCCTTGGCACCTTCTGTTAACACAGGGACTGTCTGAATGGTCACTGCGATGCACACTGCTACCAATCTAGAAAGCCCTGTGATGCAGCAGGTCGAAGGGACCAGGTTGAGTCTGTGCAAACCCACAACATACCTGAAGAGTCCCTTTTTGTTTTAGTTGACACATAACTCACAAACCCTAAAGTACTACCTTTTAAAATAAAAACTGCAATGGTTCTGAATGTATTTGCAAAGCTATACAACCATCTCCAACACTATCAATTCCACAACATCTTCATCACCCAAAAAGAAACTCCATAGCCATGAGATGGCATTCCCAACCATGGCAACCGTGGGCAGCTACTGATCTGGTCTGTCTCTACAGATTGGTACTGATTTGCATCTTTCGAACCCTTTGCGTAAATGGAGTCATACAACATACAGCCTCTGTGCCTGGCTTCTTTCACGTTGGTTTCCACACTCATGCACGTTACATAGAGCATGTTACTAGCACTCCATTCCTTTTCATGGCTGAATGATACTCCACGGCAAGGCTACACCACACTGTGTGTGGCTATCGGTTGAGGGACCTCTGGGTCGTCTCTGTTTTTTGGTCACTGTGAATAATGCTGCTGTGAACATTCATGTACATTTTTGCATGCATGTATGTTTTCAAGTGTCTTGGGCTGGAAGCTGCTTCTTAAAAATAAATTTGTTATGAGGTCTCTCCCTCACATTAAAGAGACGAGGAAGAAAAGACAGAGCATCAAGGATATTTAAAGGATGGTTTATTTATTTGAGAGAGAGAGAGAGAGAGAGAGAGAGAGAGAAAGTGTGTGCACAAGTGGGGAAGGGGCAGAGAGCGAGAGGGACAGAGGATCTGAACTGGGCCCTGCACTGTCAGCACAGAGCCCGACGCAGAGCTCAAATTCCTGATCCATGAGATCATGACCTGAGCCAAAGTCGGATGTTTAACTGACTGAGCCACCAGGTGCCCCTTTAAAGCATGGTTTTTTAAAAAAATCTGAGATTTCCACCTACTCGGGTTGCCATTATCTGATAGCAGCCTGTCCTTGTCGCCGCCCAGTCTCACTTATACTGCAAGTCCTCTGTGTGTCCACCCCCAGCCACCAGAGTCCCTTCCTCACCCACGGGCTTCCCCAGCCCAGTCCATCCCCTCAGGAGAAATCTGTGCTAGAGCATATAAAATATTTAAGCTGTTTTCTAAATATATATATTATTTACCCTACAGTCTATAAAATATTTACATTGTTTATCCCTCCCACCCCCAAATAGCTGCATTATTTACAGTACAACCAGGAAAACACTAGCCCTTGTTTTCTGACCCGCACATTTCCCCCATTCCACTGTGTCACCAGATGTGTGCAGTCACGAGAGGCAAGAGTGAGTCTTCCTGCCCAAGTCATGGAGCAGTCCCTGGGGGTGTGGGACATAACGGGTCCAAAACCAGACAGTTAGAACCACAGTCCCACCTGTCACCCGTGCAGGATCAGGAGGCATGCACCTCAGAATTTCTAGGGGGGTGGTTTTAGATGCCAAGCTCGTGCCCCATTACTGTTGGCATCTCGCTGCTCCCAGAATCTCCCATTTATCCCCGGCCTCAGGCACCCCTCTGGATGTGACGACAGTTGTCACTTAGGTGTAATGAAACTCTCTCTTGCTACCTACTTCCTCTGTCAAGGCCCTTGGTGAAGAAGACAGCAGTTGTGAACTGAGATGGGAAACCGAGGCACCTGCCAGTGTGGCTGAGACGCTCATGTCCTACTTCTCTCTTAAATTCCATTTACTCAGACACACCGCCTTTTAAGAAGTCCTCCTTTTTAAAGGTGCTTTTTTCTTACTTACAATGTGACCTGAGTTGGGTTTTTTGTTTGTTTGTTTTCAAATTTATTTATTTCTTTGAGAGAGAGAGCGCACGAGGAGGGGAAGGGGAGAGATAGAGAGAGGGAGACAGAAACCCAAGCAGGCTCTGCGCTGTCAGCGCGGAGCCCTACGCAGGGCTCAATCTCACGAACCATCATGAGATCATGACCTGAACCGAGACCAAGAGTCGGACACTTAACCGACTGAGCCACCCAGGCGCCCCTGGATCTTAGTTTTTAGATGTTTCTAAATGATACATGGCTATAAATAGTAATTATTATTCAGAAACAGATGAAGCAGGAAGTAAAACCTTCTTTGCTCTGTAACCCAATTCTCTAAAGACACTGCTAAATAGATAGAGCCTTACACAGTCTTCCAGGATGGCTGCTACGCTCGGTAGTAAATGGCATCACACTACACAACCTGTTTTCTCTATCCAGCTTCTATCCCACAAAACATCACAGGCATCCTTCCACGTCAGGTCCCATAATTAAGAGACTCCTTACCTTTGGACATTTAGGTTATTCTCAATGCTCTGTAATTACATATGATGTTGTAATCAGCATCCCTAAGGGGAGCTCAAAAATTGATCTTTAGTACGTTGGAGGCCAAAGCTGGAGATGAAACAAATACTGTGGGTCTCTGAGCATGTGCTGCACGGTCCCAGGGCTTGGCTGGCCCGGGCGAGAGGCAACCTGGCTCAGCAGGACACCCCTCCTTCACTTACACACCCCCGGTGAAATGTCAAGGGTGTAAAATCAACTCTCGTCTCCTGATCGTTTAACTCAGGAGAGCTTTCCCCTTCCTCTCCTCCTCCTCCTCCTCCTCCCCCACCTCCACTACCTCTACTTACCCTGCTTCTGTTTTGAATCTCTAAAATAATGTGACAAGTTAATGATGGTACAATTATCTAAATGTTTAACAGACATGTTATCTAAGTGAGTCGGATTGAGATTCCATCCCGCTGACAATAAACATCAATGGTGGAGCAGAAAGCGATAGGCAAATTATAGCAAACCCTGCAATTTCAATGCTATTAAATTTGGAGGAATAACAGCCTTGAGGCCTGTAAACTCTGAATAAAATAGGCCCTTGTGTTTGTCCAACTATTAAATCAAAATGCTACCAACATCCTAGAAAAAACAAGGCGATTTATGGCTTTTCAAGTTTCAGTTACACATTGGTTTTTATTAACTCCTTTCGGTCATCGGGCAGCGGTGGTGTCAGGAGGGAGACAGGGGAGCAGTCACAGAGGAAAGGGTGGGGCCCGGGAGAGGAGGCCCAAGGGATCAAGGAGAAACATGAGGGACCAAGAATGGGAACGCAGACAGGGGAGGGGGACCGGAGTCAGAGTGGGGGGCTGAGGCTGAACGTGGGGACTCAACACGGAGTGGGACGGAGCTGCTCTGAACGGTGGGACTACAGGAGTCCCAGAAGCCCATCAGACTCCCCTCCAGGGCCCCTTGACTTGAATCCTACCCCTTCTGCTGCACGGGACATACTATTTCAACCTCCTGAGCCTGGGCTCCTCATCTATGATGCAGGCAGTGAGCCCGCCTGCTGGTCCTGCTGTGATGATGATACACTAGGTTAGACCGTCTACGACAACAAGCAGAGGTGCTGGGCGCAGTCCAAGCTCTGAGCAGCGGTCCTCAAACACCAAATTCTCTCATCCCCCTTTAAATTTCTGGAATCATTTTTAAAAGGCAAAAGAGCTTTGGGGGACCTAGGTGGCTCAGTCGGGTGAGCGTCCGACTCCTGGTTTCGTCTCAGGTCACGATCTCACAGTCTGTGGGTTCAAGACCCAAGCTCAGCCTGCTTGGGATTCCCTCTCTCCCCCGCTCTCTGCCCCTCTCCCACTCATGCTCTCTCGCTTGCTCTCTTAAGTAAAAGTAAAATTTAAAAATGAATAAAAACCAGTAAAAGGCAAAAGAGCCTTATCTTTAATCCCTTTTTCAGACACAGCATACACTTAAATTTTTATTAAGATTCTAAAAAAATGAAAGAAATCCATGTCTTCTGGTGAGGGACAGAACCTGTAGACATCTAAAACTCATCATGGTGAGAAGCCACCACCGAAGGCGTGTGCAACTTTCCAGGCACCAGGCTCAACCCGTTACATGTAGTATTTTACTCAGTCCTTACAACAGCCATGTATTACTTACTCATACCTTACAAACGTAAAAACTAAGGTCGAGAAAAATGGCTATCAAGGGCAATGTCTTAGGCTGTGCTTGGAACCACAGGATCCCCCCAAACAGCAATTTTTCTTGCCCAATTCACACACCCAATATTTGAGAGAGGAAGAGAGGGACACACAAACCAATGTGTCCCGTGTCACGAAGCAAGTCTGTGACAGAGTCAGGACAGGAACTCACTTCCCAGCTTGTAGCTCATCGTCACTTCCATATAGTCCGCTACTACCCTCAACGCGACGATGACAGTCACCATGATTCTGTGACAGCGGGAGGTAGGTGAAGGGACCCTATGAGTCCCACTGGCTGCTGTATCCCTGTGCCAGGGGCCAGCATAAATGTCTGGCACAAAGCACACACTCAAGATGTGTATCTACTGAATGCATGAGCTTCAACCTTTTCCAACCCAGATCTGCCCTGGGTGAACTTTCCTCCCCAACCTTGAGACAACCAAATACCACCAACCCCCTTCAAGTACTGTTCACGGATGGACAGAGTGTGGAGGATTCCGAGGGCGGTGAAATTATTCCATACGATGCAACCCTGGTAGGTTCACGTTGCCATACATTTGTCCAAACCCATGGGTCACGCAACAGCTAGAAGGAACTCTGATGTAAACTGCAGGCCTTGGGTGCTCACAGCATGCCAGTGTAAGGGTCACGGGTTCTAACAAAGGTCCCATTCTGGCAGGGAACGCTGATAATGGGGGAGGCTGTACATATGTGGGGGCAGAAGGCATATGGGAACTCTTGGTACTTTCCACTAAGTTTTGCTAGAAACCTAAAATTGCTCTAAAATATAAAGTTTATTAGGGCGCCTGGGTGGCTCAGTTTGTGTCCGACTCTTGGCTTCAGCCGAGATCATGACCTCACGGTTTGTGGGTTCAAGACCCATGTCAGTCTCTGTGCTGACAGCGTGCAGCCAGCTTGGGATTCTGTCTCCTTCTTTCTCTGTCCCTCCCCTGCTTGCTCTTTCTGTCTCCCTCAAAATAAATAAACCTTAATATATATATTCATCTTTAATATATTATTAAAAATATACTTCTAAAATTAATAAATAAAAAAATATAACTTATATTTATTAATTTTCTTATAAAGCATCGGGGCCCCGCCAGAAAGTGGCCAGAGGGGCCCAAGAACCACTAGGGTGAAGGGTGGCTTATCTGGACCAGCAGGCGACAGCTGAGTTCTCCTTCCCTATACTCCATAGCAAGAAACTCCAACAAAGCCGAGAGCCCTGTGCTTGGAAAATAAAACTATATTAGGCATCGAACATGCCTTTATAGTAACAGCATGAAATGAGGTCAAGAGTAAGTCTATGCTGGTGCACCGACTGTACAAACAGCAGCATATGATTCTCCCTCTCAAAGTGCCTGTGACGTTCTGTGGCCGTTCCCGAGCCTGGGCTTCCTCATGTTCAATTCCTTGGCACACCACGTGAAATGCTATACAGATCACCCCTGATATTTATAAAAGTCAAATGCTATTATGCTTTCAATGGGGAGGTCGGGCCAACTTGCATGGAATCCACGTGTTCCTCCGATGACCTCCTGCCCCGTCCTTCCCCGTTGCCCTCCAGCTCAGGCAGGGGTTTGAGGCTCACTCTGCCTTTTTGTGCACGTAAAGTTTTAGGTAGATGAAGTTGTTTGCCCTCATGGGGCCCTTCTCCCGCTGCCCCCTCCCCCACCAAGGCCGGCACCTGGCGTGCCGGCTGCCCTTAGGAGGAGGAGCCAGATCCGTTGCTGGTTTTCCGACTGCTGTGGGACAGGAGCCAGCATCCCTGACTCGGCTGCTCCTCAGTGCCCAGCGCTGCCCCGGTGCCAGATCTGGGGCAGGAGAGGGGCAAGGCGGGCAGCCATCCTGAGGGACGGAATGTGGCTGCTCGCCCTTTTAAATCCTCTGCCCCGCCTGCTACCCCGGCTGTCCCCTGCATGCTCACTCACTGCAGAATGTCCTCCAGATAAGGACTTCATTTTCTGCTCTGGAGTTCAGAGCCAGACCCTGTCCCTGTACCTTTTTCCAAGCACCATTAAGATATGAGGAATCAGAAAGGGGCCAGTGAGGGGCGCCTGGGTGGCTCAGTCGGTTGAGCGTCCGACTTCGGCCCAGGTCATGATCTCACATCCGTGAGTTCAAGCCCCGCATCGGGCTCTGTGCTGACAGCTCAGAGCCTGGAGCCTGTTTCGGATTCTGTGTCTCCCTCTCTCTCTGACCCTCCCGCATTCATGCTCTGTCTCTCTCGGTCTCAAAAATAAGTAAACGTTAAAAAAATTAAAAAAAATTTTAAAGAAAAAAAAAAAGAAAGGGGCCAGTGTAAGCAGGTAGCTTGTAACACGGAGGTGGGGGTGCAGCTCGAAGGGGAGCGGACGGTCCTTCGAAGGGGAGCGGGCAGTCACCCAGCTGGAGTGTGCGTGCGTGTGTCCTCACTGCCTCCTCCCTCCAGAGCTACCGCAAGATGCCTCCTAACTCCTTCACAATGACAAGGACAGGACTCTGGGGCAGGGCTCTCTCTCCAGCACCTGCTCTCTCTACTTTCAGGGGACAGCAGATCCCTTGGCATGGCTGCTCTCGGCTACCAGGTAGGTTAGCGGTTTCTAGGCCGCAGGACCCTCTTGCAGCCAATGCCAAGACAATGAGAACCAGCATGTCAACATTTGCATCTGCCCCAGGGGCTTCCTCAGTGACCCAGGAATGTGGAAACGGAGCAACTTTTTCTAGGCCAGCAAAAGAAAGCCCTTACTTTGTAGTCAGAGTAAAGAGAAGTTTGGAGTGGAAGAACTCGTGGGTTCTAATTCTAGGTGGGCTTCTTTGTTCGTAACTGACCCTCTTTTACAAACATGGGCTTCTGAACCCTGATTTCATAGGCTGCTGAACAGGCAGAGTTGACCGCTGGTCTGTACATGAGGTTCGATGGAAAGTCCTGTTGGGAGAGGGAAAGACAGCCCTGAAACATGGGCTTCAAGGTGCAGAAGCCCAGGCCCACATTCTAGCTGCACCCTGGACTGGTCTTCCTTAATCTTTCTGGGTCTAAGTTTTCTCTAGCGAAGAATAGGTAAGAAAAAAGCGTAGGTATCGGGACTGCTGTGAACACTTAATAAAAGTAGAACTCCAAAATATCCAATAGAGTAGAGCTATTGTATTATCTGCACACAAAGCAAATGGATTTTATTGGTTCATGTACTTCACGACACTGTAATCTTCAGGGAAAACAAGGACCAAGTTTTGTTCACCATCAGGCATTGGGTCCATAAAGCCGCCTGCACATAGTAGGCACCTTACAACTTAAGGAATAAGTCAATGAAGGAATGATGAGACCAACCAGCTTCATAGTCTCCTCTGGTCTGCAGCAAACTCAAGTCACTAACCAAGCAGACCTGGTGGGGCACGTTGGGGGCTGATGAGAGAGCTGCATGTGTTTGGGGCAAGTGTAGAGGTCTAGTTCAACCCAATGTCCTGGGCCTCCAAGGCATCCCTTAAACTTCCTAGCCCCAGAATTCCCAATCTTGGCAATGACTTTAGCCATCTTGTGTCTGTCGTGTCTGTCTCGTTTCCTCACCAAGCAACTGGGAGAGCCTAAGGTGGGATGACACAGAAAGTCTTACTTGAAGAAGGCAAGGATCCGGAATTCCCAGGCTTGTGATGGTAACAGACATAGGCCAGGAGACTAGCAGGAGACTCAAGGTTCTTGAGCCTTCAAGGGTACCAACCAAGAAGGTCTCCTCCAAAACCAAGGAGGTCTGCTCCTGGTGCTCCTGGAGGGTCAAGTATCTGCTTGGTGCTATCCCCAGCTCGGCACTTGTCTGGCCTAGACTTCGGTGTCATCTGTTTAGATACTGGTAAGCAGCGGTTCCCCTGGGCAGCTTTGAGCATTCACCCGGTACCACGGCCGTAACTAAGGCCTACCAAATCTGCTCTGTGGAACTGTTCAACATAGAGAACTCCATTCTGCCCTCGCCTCTCCCAACTGCTCTTAGTTCCAGTGGCTATTGGCTCTCTGGGTACACTGGAAGTGTCCTCCTGGCCAGAAGACAAGCCTGCATGAGCCCGGAAGATCCCACCTCCACCCCGGGAAGGCAGCTATATGCTGCTGCTATTCCTCCACCGCCACTGCCACCAACACGGCCCCTCCCTTCTCACCTACCCAGTGTGGGGAACAGGTGCCCTCCGAGGCCTCTGATGAAGATCCTGATGATGCGGTGACCGTAACCAGTACCACCATTTCCTGAGACCGTCTCTACGCAAGGCCTGTGCTGAGTGCTTTGCACGGATTATCAAATCCCCACCATACAGTGTATATGACAGACACCACCATTGCCCTTGTGTTATGAAGGAAGAAACTGAAGCTTACAGAAGTTAAGCAACTTGTCCAAGATCATAAAACTGGGCCGTGATGGATGGCGCGAGGATTGGAATCTAGACACCAGATCCCAAGTTCTGGGGGTCACTGTGCATAGAATACTCTGAACTTCAGACTCCTGGCTTCAGGCCCTAAAAGGGCACCTTCTTCCCTAAAGTCTGTAAGACAAACCCAAGTACGCTATCAGCGCCCAAACTTGCCTCATGAGTAAAAGTCCTCGAAGAGGTCATCCTTTCCACTTCCCCAAGCAGCCATGGACATCCAGTCCACCTTTCCTGTTCCTTGGGTTCTCACAGTCTCTCTGGCCTGACCTCCACAGATAGGCCCTGGCCCCGTCTTGCTCAGGGCATAGCCAGGCGGCTGCCCTGAGTTCCCCACATACGAATGAAAAGGCTGAAAGTTCCTATAGGTCACCCCCAAGGCCTTTCACTGAGACCACTTCCTTCCCACGCAGGGCATGCTCCGACCATCTCAACCCCCTCGCCTTCGGCTCAGCAGCCAAGGTACCTCCCCTGCCCTCTAATTAATGCTACCCGATCCCGTCTGTTGCCCCCAGGCCTGTTCAGGTCCCAAATGGGGATGTACAGTGGCTTGAACAACATTATGATTTGTAAAACCCACTCCTAATTAGTTTGACTTTGAATAAAGAGGGTAATTATTTTTAAATTTATTAACTGCTGCCTGGCCGGAGAAGTTTCCAGATCAAATGACACGGAGAAGCTATTTCTGTTCAGTGATGCAGCAATTTATATTACTGATCGGTCATTAAAACCTCTGGCACAAAACCACTTGTGTTTCCTGAGCCAAGATAGTGTCCGTGTGTCAAATTTCAAACCCAGAGTATAAATTAAGCCATTAATGGTATTTATCAGTTTATCTGGACTTAAAGAACTCCTTACTAATTTAAGACATTCCCGATATAGAAGCTATGCGGTGTGCTGGGTGCGCAAGGACGTGTGTACATGCATGTGTGTGTGCGTGTTTCCTCACTTTTTATTTTACCGAACAGTTAAAAAAAAAAAAACTGACGTGTAAATGAAGAACAGGCATCTCGGGGAGGCGCGTAGCTGTTAATTCCTCGCCGTTCTGCAACCCAAACATTTTGGAAGCAGCAGTGTTTTGCAATATGTATTTGTCATAATATAAAAGGTGTAAAGTGATCTCTGTTTATCTCCTCAAAGTCTTCGCTGTACCAAAACAGAAAACCAAAGTCTGACAACAAAGCCCGAGCCCAGCCCAACCGTAAGCAGGCCTCCCAGAGCACCAGCTTGAGCCCACCAAGATGTCAGGGCAAGGGATGTAGGAGAAGTCACGCACACCCAGGAGAGAAGCCAGGGTAAGTGGGGTCAAAAGGGTGGAATGGGAAAATGCCATTCATTTGGCTAAAATGGAATGAAAACTACTTTCTACAAAATTCATTTTTCAGATTCAAGCCCCCAACCCACCCCACAAAGACACCATGATCACCCACCTGATGCATTACTACAGGTTAGCTGTCAGTCCCCAACATGGCGGCCCTGGGCATGGCACTCCTAGAAGCGATTCGTTTCAGGGAAGTTCTATCCCATCCCAGGAGGGAGAGAGGGGGAATCAGGGTGTTGAGGATTCTTAGTTAAATGGGTCACAGGGATCCAAAAGAGCTCTGCCCAGACAGGGCCCTGAGCAAAATGATCTCTGAACAGGCATTGCCTAACTGTGCAGCCACCCACTCGTGGGCAACAGTTAAGTCACTGTGGAGGCAGCTGGGGGGCAGGAGAAAGAGCAGTGGAGTTGGAGTTGGGTCAAGTGCCAGCTCTCCACTTCCTAGCAGGTGGCTTCTAGGCCTCCACTTTCTCATCTATCAACTGGGTACGAGACAGAAACGGATTTTATCAACTAAGGTATCAGAAACACAAAGCAGCAATGCCATGGTTTTCCTTCTCCCCAGGGTCTCCGCGACTCCTCTCCCTCTTCACAACTCTCTCTGCTCTCCTGGTGGCTCTCCAATGGCACCTGGCCCTGCAGTCAGCTGCTCTCAATCCAGCAACTTCAGTGTTACTGTCAGTGTTCCTTATACTTAGGCCTCTCTCTACCTCGTGGGCCCCCTTTCTTACAACAGAAACGGAAGACAGATTTCAAGCTGTGTTCCTTCAGGGATTCTGAGGGGAGGCCAGGGAGCTACTTGGGTTCCGCAGGCAACACAACTATAAATGAGCTCCGCCAGGTGTCAGAAGAGTCACCTCCCTGCCAAAGGATAAGGCAGCCCAGCCTGCCAGCCTGCACCAGCAAGTGTCCCAGTGCTCCCAGCCAACCGGGGGAGCTGGCCCACAGCGCACGCCCAGGCCGGGGCGGGGGCGGGGAGCCTTTCCGGAAGCACCCACCTTCATCTGTCATCCCTCATTTGGATTCATTTTCCCATTTCTCAGCCCTTTCAAGAGCTCCACTGACTCAACCTGGAGAAGAAGTGGAAGTGAGGCTGGATGGGCCGGGCCCGCCTCTGCCATAGTTAGGATCACACTATTTTCCTTTCTCAGGGGAGGTGACCTCTAGGGAAGAAAGGATGAGGAACGAGGCAAGGTCAACCACCTCCCAGAGAGCAGAGTCAGAGCCCCGTCCCAGGCTTCAGACTCAAACTCCAGGCTCTTTCCAACCACTGAAACAAATATCCTTTTCTGGAAGGTGTTGGCCACTTTCAAACCCTCACTCACTTAATTTAATAAATCCTAGAAAAGCATTGGACCTAAGACAGCTCCCAACTTTCAAAGCCGCATCAACCCAGATTCTAAAAAAATAGGTTGAAATGGCATTCACGCCACTGAACTGTATGCTTAAAAATGATTATTAAATGGCATGTTCTATGTGATAGATATTTTGCCACGATTCTAAAAATGGTGTAATATACCAAAAATCATTAAACTGTATACTTGTAACAGGTGAGCTCTATGGTATGTGAATTATATTTCCATAAAATGGGTTGAAAAAAAATAGAAATCATGTCTGTAATGATCACTGCTGTATCCGCAGTGGGTGCCAGGCACACACAAGGTGCTCAATAAGTGCATGAGGCCTGTTTGCCAATAACCTCCCCCATCTGCTCACCCCTCAGGGACTCAGCCACCTCCTCTGATCCCAGCTGAGAGGTGGCTTGCTCCCTGCTGCTGATTTAATCTGTGTGGACAGATTAAGCTGTTTGGGAAAGCTGGCTCACCACTCAGTCTCCACAGGCCCCAGATCAGAATTCTCAGAGCGAGATTCTCCACTTCATGTGGTCCAGCATTAAGAAGCTGGCTGGATGGGGCGCCTGGGTGGCGCAGTCGGTTGGGCGTCCGACTTCAGCCGGGTCACGATCTCGCAGTCCGTGAGTTCGAGCCCCGCGTCAGGCTCTGGGCTGATGGCTCAGAGCCTGGAGCCTCTTTCCGATTCTGTGTCTCCCTCTCTCTCTGCCCCTCCCCCGTTCATGCTCTGTCTCTCTCTGTCCCAAAAATAAAAATAAAACGTTGAAAAAAAAATTAAAAAAAAAAAAAAAAGAAGCTGGCTGGGACCTGGGGACACCTGGGTCTTCCCCTGGCTTTCAAGATAACCAGGTCTGGAACCCTGGTCAAAGTCACCTGGCCAAGTCACCTTTTCCATAACCAAGCCAGGGAGATGCTCACCTAGAAAGCACTCTTCTAGTCGTCACGGGCCAGGGCGGAACAGACCGAGACCGTGTTTTCCACTCAGGAAAGGCAGATTTTGTGAGATCACAGGACGAGGAAATATTGCTGAAAGTAATGGTACCAGCAGCAGACCAGGAAAGACTTCTTTCTTCCATGCTAGTCCCCTGCGGTAGCCTGGCAGTCAGTCTCCCAAGATGACTGCCATACAACACTCAGTATGTGTTTGTCACTACCCCTAGTGAAGGGGAGTCGAGTCTCCCACCCCTTCAGTCTGGGGCTGCTTTGACCAATAAAACATGGCAGAAGCGATGCTAGACGTCTCTAGCCCGGCTTTTAACAGAGCTGACAGCTTATGTTTCCAGACTCCTGAGGCCCTGAGCTGTCATGTGAGAAGTCCAGGCCACTCTGCCATAGAGGAAGGCCACATGGCAGAGCACTGAGAGTCACAGACGTGAGCGAGGTAGCCACCCGGACGTCCAGCCCCGTCGAGCCCTCAGATGACCCCAGACCCAGACAGCGCCTGACTGCAATCTCGTGAGAGACCCCAAGTGAAAACCACCCAGCTGAGCCCAGTCAACTCACAGAATCGTCAGAGATCATAACACTTTGTTGCTTTAATCTAGTGTTAGAGTAGTTCACTACAGCAACTACCGTGGTCAATTCCCAACACAGGAGCCAGAGTGTACTTTTAAACACATAAATCAAGTCATGCCACTCTCCCACTCAAAACCCTCCAAGGGACCATTATTTCCTTTTTGCTACAAATGTCTATGCACATGCATTTGTGTGTGGTGCATGTAGGGTGCCATGATTTACTGAGGTATCATTTATATATTTCATATAACGCATAATTCACGCATTTCAACTATACAGTTCGGGGAGCCCTCTGGCTCAGTCAGTAGAGCAACTCTTTAGCTCAGGGTTGTAAGTTCAAGCTCCACGTTGGGTACAGAAATTACTTAAAAATAAAAAATCTTCAAATAAATATAAAAATAAACTGTGCAGTTCGGTACTTTTCAATACATTCCAAATTGTGCCACCACCATCACCATCAATTTTAGAACAATGACATCACTCCAAAAGGAAACCCCATTCCCATTAGCAGTCATTCCCCAGGTCTCCTCAACTCGCCCAGCCTCTGGCACCTGCTAATTTATTTTCTGCCTATAGATTTGCCCATTCTAGCTGTTTCCTATCAATGAAACCACACAACACGCAGCCTTCTATGACTGGCTCCTGTCACTGAGCATCACATTTGTGAGGTTCATCTACGTTGCAGAGTGTGATCAGTACCCCATCCCTTTTTAGAGCCGAATAAAACTCCATTCTGCACATAAACGACATTTTGTCTATCCATCCATCCGCGGATACTGGGTTATCTCTACCTTTTGGCTATTACGAATAACGCATCTATAAAGTCACGTGCAAGTTTTTGTGAAGACATAGGTTTTCAGGTGTCTTGATAGACACCTCGGAGTAGAACTGCTACGTAAATGGTAACTCTGTATTTAACCTTTGGAGGAAGTGCCAGACGGCTGTCCAGTGCGGCTGCATCATTTCACCTGCTGACCAGTACTGTATAAGAGTTCTGATTTCGCCACGTCCTCGCCAACACTTCCTACTGCCTACATTTTGTACCGCAGCCACATCCTGCCAAGTATAAAAAACTACTTCATTGTCACTTCGATTTGTATTTCCCTTACAATGGCCTAATGGCACCGAGCATCTTTTCATGCGCTCATGGACTGTTTGTCTGTTTTTGGAGAAATGTCCATGCTGATCTTCTGCCCATTATTTGTATTTTTATTATTGAGTTGTAAGTGGACTTTATATTTTCTAACTGTAAGTCCCTCATGAGGTATGTGATTTGCAAATGTTTTATCTCCCTCCAGTGGACTTTTAGCATGTGCAGAATAAAATCTAAATTCCTTACTAGGGTTGAGAGACCCACCTGATTTATGACCTCCTGTGCCAACCCTCTCTGCACCTCACCCCCTGCCACCTCTCCCCTGCCCCCTGCTCCTCATGCTGGTCCTCGAGCTGGTCAGGTTTGGCCCAGCCTCAAGGCTTCGGCAAGCACCTGTTCCCTCTGAGTGGCTCACTCCCTCACATCAGGACTCTGCTCAGATGTCACCTTCTCAGAGAAGACAAGCTATTTAATATAAAATACCACTTTTCTCCCTATCACACTCTTTCCCCTTATCCTGCTTTATTTTCTTACTAACACTTACTATCATCTGACATTATATTATACACTTATTTGCCTAAACTGTCTCCCTATTAGAATCTCAGTGCCACGAGGGGACAGGAATGCTATCTGTCTTGGATGTCACTATACCTTAAATGCAACAAGCATGCCAGGCACCTGGTGGGAAATCAATAAATATTTACTACATTTTAAATACATTTATTTACCCCTATTTAATAAATGCTTACTATGAGCCAAACACTCTGCAAAGCACTTCAAATAAAGTATTTTACTTCATCCCCATGACAATACTCTGCTGTGGAGGTAGGTACTATCATGACTCCACTTTTTTAACAGATGACATGACCACAGTAAGAGAGTTTAAATAATGGACTCATCAGGGCACCTGGGTGGCTCAGTTGGTTGAGCGTCTGACTTCAGGCTCAGGTCATGACCTCACAGTTTGTGAGTTCGAGCCTCATAGTGGGGTCTGTGCTGACAGCATGGAGCCTGGAGCCTGCTTCAAGTTCTGTGTCTCCCTCTCTCTCTGCCCCTGCCCTGCTCATGCACAGTCTGTCTCTCCCTCTCTCTCTCTCTCTGTGAAAAATAAACATGCATGAAAAAAAAAACTCAAATAACAGACCCATGATCTCACAGACAGGAAGGTCAGAGCCAAGGAGAAACCCAGGCTGTCCAAGCTGCAACACTCCTGGCCCCACTATTAACTTGGGCAAGTCACTGACCCTCCTTTGAGCCGCAGGGTCCTCATCCATGACACGGGAGTAGCCTCCCGCTTTACAGAGTTACGGAAAGACGGGCCAGGTGAGGTCAAGTACAGCACTGAGCTACAGCAAAGAAGACGGAGTACGGCGGTGGTGAGGGGCACTGATGCCATGCAATCAGTGCTCTGACAACAAATACAGTGACATCGTCGGCTAAATGGTTCGAACACGTCATATGTACACACTGCTTTCTTTTAGACAATGACTCGACTCACAGATGGCAGACCAGCCCCCTGTGGCCACTGAGGGTTTCAGAGGTATACAGATGGAGTGCGAGAGGTTTCCCGAACATTCACCAAGGGAAGGGGATGCTAGGTAACATCACGGACCTTCTAAGACTTCAACAAGAATGTGCTAGAGGGCTCTGTGAAGACGGGACGTCAGTGGCCTGTTAGACGCAGAGACGGTGGGCCTCATCCAGGGCTGCTGTTCTTACAGGGCAAGGTCACACTTGGACATTCCTGCCAACCGGCCCCACACACGGGAGTAGCTGACTGTGGCACAAGCCATCCCCACCCACAGCTCCCCAGGACAGGAATGGAGGTCACATTTGCTGAAAGAGGGTGTCGCCAAGTCCCTTGGTATCCGTGTGCTGGCACACTGGAGGAGCTGCAGGATGGGAAGCTGTCAACTCACCAGTATGGGTCTGCCTGTGGGTCTCCAGGGCATCCTCCTTCGAAAACTGGGCTCCGCACTGGTCACAGACAAAGGCTTTGGCACCCGCTGGAACAAAGGGGAGACGTTACCATGAGAGTGATATTCCATTTGTGGGGAAGGGGTCCTGGGCCAGAATCGTGCAGAAAGACACTAGGGAAGGTGGCTGGACACCTGCGGAGATCAAGGCAGGGACAGTCCTTGGCCCTGGCAGCCAGCCCAGCCCCTCCTCCAGGTTGTGACCAAACCCCCAACTGAGCTCCAGATGTCGCCATCCAGGGGTCTCCCAGAGAGAAGAGGGAACAAAATCAGAATAACCAACACAAGCAGAGATGGGGTCCAGATGACATGTCCCAAGAAGCAGGCAGATTCTGGGCGGGGGCTGACTCCAAGTGAGGAACAGAGAGGGCTAAAGAATACAAGGGGGGGGAGGGGCGCCTGGGTGGCGCAGTCGGTTAAGCGTCTGACTCTTGATTTCGGCTCAGGTCATGATCTCATAGTTTGTGAGGTCGAGCCCCGCGTTGGGCGCTGAGCTAAACAGGATAGACCCTGCTTGACATTCTCTCTCTCTCTCTCTCTCTCTCTCTCTCTCTCTCTCTGCCCCTCCCCCCATCTCAGAAATAAACAAACATTAAAAAAAAAGAATACGAGGGGAAATGGGCCCCCTTGCTTAGGTTACACCTTATGGGAAGGTAGGAAATGCTGACGTACCTCTACTTGAATAGCCCCTAACTCAGTATGTCCCAAACTAGACTGTCTGTCCCAACCACCCCCTGCACCTGACCACCCAAAAATCCCTGAACGACTCCCCTGTGTCTTCAGGATAAAATCTAACCTCCTCACCAAGACACACAAAGCACTTCCTGATTCGCTCATCTTCCCTGCTTCATCTGTCTCCCTCTCCCTCACTCTCGCTCCCTGGTCTCCGGTCCACTCGGCCAGTCTGGTTCCTGGAGGAGCCAGGCTCTCCCTCACTGACAGGCCTCACCCATCCTCCTGCTCCTCCTGTGTCTGACCTTCTGGTCGCTCACTCCCACCCCAGTTTAGCACCAAGTATATGCACCAGCGTCCATAACCTCTTCCCCTGCGCCCTGATGACGTAGCCCCTCCTTACGCTCCGGCAGCACCCTGTATGTTCCAGATCGACGGCTCACCATGCGCTCTTCTAAATGCCTGCGGACCCGTCCCTATCTCCTGCCACACTCTAAGCTTCCCAAGGGAGGGACTGTGTCACTCCACACACAGCCGTATCTTCCTGACACCCAGGAGGGGACCCTATTACTGGACATATTTGTGGAATAAACAAAATCAATTCAGTGCGATTCAAATTGATCAACTTCTGTAGAACTATTATTTTTGCGAGGCTCAGAGAGCCAAGGCCACAGGATCAAGACAAACGGGATTTTTTCCCAGTCGCTCACGGTCTTCAAGGCTCTAATATCTTATTCAGCCACAGAGCACCTGCCACAAGCCTAGGCAGCTTTCATTCAAAGTATCTTCGAGGGGCGCCTGGGTGGCTCGGTCAGTTAAGCGTCTGCCTTCGGCTCAGGCCGTGACCTCGCGGTTCATGAGTGCGAGCTCCGTGTCAACAGCTCGGAGCCTAGAGCCTGCTTGGGCTTCTGTATCTCCCTCTCTCTCTGCCCCTCCCCTGCTCATGCTCTCCCTCTGTCTCTCAAAAATAAATATTAAAAAGGGGGGACATGTATCTATCCCTCCTTAAAAAATACCTTCCAGGTGCATCTCTTCCGATGCGTACTGTCACTGCCCCTACCCAGGCCCTTGCCAGGTGGTGCCCAGAACACTGGCACACTCAAGGATGGCTGCCCCACCACCAGATGTCCTCTGATTCACCCCACAGATACCCGTGCCTTAAAAGGCTACTTGTTTCCTTCATACTCGTTGCCCGAGAAGTTCTACAGGGCTCAAAATTTACACTGATTCTGAATTCCTCCACGTCACCTCGAGGCCCGAGCGGTTAGCCACTCAGCTCCACGGACATCATCTTCACCGGCCCTGACGGGAGCCGCTCGTCCCTCCCTGAGTTTGAGCACAGCTGGGTCCCAGTTCTGTCTGTTGCTGCCCCGTTCCATTCTCAAGACGGGTTGTGCACGCACAGAGCACACGGGCTCTGCCCTGCCCTCTCCAAGAGGCCCCACACCGTGCTCCTTTCTACGCATCTGAGCACTGCCTTGAGTGTGCCTGTGTGTTACTTTTATATTAGTCTTGTAAGAGGCAGAACTTCTTACACATATTCGTAGTAGGAAACTAGTGCTGCTTTCCAACCATCTCAGATTTCCTGAGGCTTTACCATGCAGCAGGCACGATGCACGCTGTATCATCTCCTTTGATCCTGCCGGCTTTTAAAAGTCCAAACTGCTGGAGCACCTGGGTGACTCAGTGGGTCACGCTTCCGACTTTGGCTCAGGTCGTGATCTCACGGTTCGTGAGTTCAAGGCCTGCATCGGGCTCTGTACGGACAGTGCAGAGCCTGCTTGGGATTCTCTCTTTCTCCCTCCCTCTCAGCCCTTCCCCTACTTGTGCTCTCCCTATCTCAAAATAAATTAAAAAAAAAAAAAAAAAAGATCATACTGTTATTACTCCGTTCAGCAGATGAGAAAAGCGAACCTCCAAGAGGTAAAGTAGCTTGACCAGTGTCGCTCAGTGGGCACCAGAAGTGGATTCAAACCCAGGCAGCTTGACTTCAGACCCTCTGCTCTTAATCTCTGTACTCTAGGGCTCCCTCTGAAAAGATGCTTCATGGATAAGAAGGGGAGGTATGGGCTTCCTCCCCCCAACTGAAAACAATAAAATTCCAACACATCCCGTTTATACATCAAAGTTTTGCATAAAATTCTAGCTGGAAAAATGGTTCCACTACTCTTTAACAAGTTTTAAAAATCTCCGCCTTAGAGTAATAGCACGTACTATAAGGAACAGTACTAAGAATACAATTTGCACCAGTATAGGCTTAAATTAAACAGCAATAAACAGTTCTTGCCAGTGAAAGGTAGAAGGAAAGGTAGAAGGCAAACCCTGTGAGGACACTGACCTTGTCTAATGATGAGCAAAATTTACCCTCTACTAGGTGCTCAATAAATATGAGTTGACTGAATAAATGAATGATAAAATGCCCTTAGGGAAGATATGGAGTCACTTTTCCTTAACAGCCCTCAATACAGGGGCACCTGGGTGGCTCAGTCAGTTAAGCATCCGGCTTCAGCACAGGTCATGATCTTGCAGTGAGTTCGAGCCCCACACCCGGCTCTGTGCTGACAGCTCCTAGCCTGGAGCCTGCTTCAGATTCTGTGTCTCCCTCTCTCTCTGCCCCTCCCCTGCTCATGCTCTCTCTTTGTCTCAAAAATAAATAAAAACATTTAAAAAATGTTTTTTGTTTTTTTTTTTAAAAAAGAGCTTTCAATACAAATACTGCCATTTGTATTAGGTGTCTCGAGTTGAGTTTTTCCTGGAGACCGGGAGGTCTTGAGGACTTCCAGGTATCTCTTCAAGCTGCTGGGTATCCTTGGGCCAAGGAACCGCACGTGGCTTCTAAAGCTTTAAGAAAGAGCTTTCGAAGAAACTCAGTGGAAAGACACTCACAATGTGTGATCACTCAGGTGGCAGCCAGGACCACTTTTCATCCATTTATTCTGGAAATGCAGCCAGGACCTCAAAGAGCACAGTGGACCAGAGGTGGGTAGAGGAAGCCGCAGCCTTCTAGAAATGAGGAACTCTCTCCAGTCCTGAATCATTAGCCAGCAATGATTTTCTGTGATTTGTAAGGGATCGGACTGTAACTGCATTTCTTCCTTTGGTTCTAAACAGTTCTCATGACTCCCTAAAGAAGAAAGATGATGGGGAGGCCCAAGGAGGAAAGCAGGGGCTGGAAAGCCCTGGGAGCTCAGCCTCGTGCAGGAGCCCTGCAACCAGGTGAGGAACCTCTATGCCGCCACCTTGAAGGGATGTGGTACGGAGGGTTCTTAGAAAACAGCCATCAATAAGGCCATCGCAGCATCTGTTTTAATGACTGAGAAGCAGAGAGAAAGGAAGGAGGCCAGGTAGGAAATAAAGGGCCGGATGTGTGCCATCAGACAAGTTCAAGATGAAGATAAAAACAGATTAGCACACGTGATCTAGTCAAGGTTGCCGGCTTGGCCCAAGCCTGACCACATCTGGTTGCCCTCAGAGCTTCCCCTCTCCACCCCTGCCTTGCTGAAGTCACAAAGTCGAGCCGAGTAGGTGAAAGTCCCCTGGCCTCGTCAGTGCAGAGTCTGACCCACCCAGACTGGTCAGAACCCTCAGCACACACGGACACCACAAAGGTTGGCTCCCACGTCAGGCCCCATTCATATAAGCCCTAGTACCCCCCCTCCCCCACTGAGACTCTCCCCAACTCCCCAGGGCGAGCCCCGCAGCAAAGATAGGCAGTTCCAGGGCACAGGAGCCCAGCAGAGAGAGGCAGAACCCCCCTCTTCCCAAGGAGGCATGTGCCTTTAAATTGTCTCTGTAATGGCTGGCTCAGAGGCAGAAATATTTGGCAGCCCTGAAATTAAAAGTGATAAATTTCCTCGCCAAGCTTTGATCAATAATAGAGGCCTCATCTGTTAATCAATAAGACAGTCTCTGCCTGTTTACTGTGCATATGTTGTTCGTTGCTGCCTTCAGTATGATGTCAGGTTTGCATTCAAAGCAATTCAAGTGTGTATAAACCACATGGTTATTCCCAAAACGCATTACGGTGACATCATTCAGCCCCTAATACATTTATAAAGCATCAATGCGAGGGAGGGATGGGGGGAAGGAAGGAGGTCATGCCAGTTGAACACAATGGGTACACGTGGATAGATCAGCATTTATCCCCCACAAAATTTCCTGGGGCTCCTCCTGGAGTGGGAAGAACAGCACGTCACAGCTCAGGGATGACCACACCTCGTCATATCTTTCCTATGCACAGGGATGCTTTTTGCATGTCCAGTAAGAATATGCCCCAAAGTGGATTACAGCAAATGAACAAAAGAGACAAAACCCCTGTCCTCAGAGAGCTTACATTCTAGAAGGAAAGGCACATTTTTAAAAACCCAGTAATTACAAACTAGGTAGTGATAAAAAGAGACACAAATGAAGTGAACTGGGACCCAGAGGGCCAGGGGCCACCATTTTATATGGGGTAGGCAGGGAAGAGCTCTCTGATGAGCTGGCCTCTGAGCGCAAAGCTGAAAGGGGAAAGAAGAAACAGCCCTGTCTATGGAAGCCCATTCCAGACAGAGGAGGAGTGAGGAGGCCAGCGGGTTGGAATGGAGTCAGTGCAGATAGAGGGGGAGCTGGGGAGCAAGGGGGTGGACCGCAGGGACGGGAATTTACAGCAGAGAGGGACAGCCAGAAGATACAGTGGGCTGGACCATCGCCATCCTCCCTAGCGATTACAGAGCTGAGTGAACAGCGCCACTTGGAGTGGGGAGAACTGGGTCCCAGGCCAGCCCGGCCACCAGAGTGGCCCTCCTTCCGAGCTGTGAAACAAAGATGGCCGTACCTGCTGCTGAGAGGGTCAAAGGGGAAGATGGACATTAGTGAACACACACTCCTTTGTCAATCACCAAGCACTCTGCGGGACACAGGAGCTCACTGATGTTATTTATACCTCAGCGGGCAGGAGAGCGTGCTTAAGAGCTCAGGATTCTGGTCAGACGGATCAGAGTTCAAATCCCAGCCAGGCCAGTCATGAGCTGCGACCCTGACCCCAGAAAGTTGCCAGGTCTCAGGGGGTCTGTCACCTCCTCTGTAAAATGGGAAGAATAAGTCCCTCAGAGGAATTGGCAAGGTGGGAGAAGGGCTTGGACCTCTATCCAGGGGATCCACACACCCAGCAAGGAGTAGCCATCATCACCACCAGTCAGCCCAGGGTTACGATTCCTTTAAAGAACTCCTCTGTGCAAAGTATGATTGATTTTACTGAAGTTCAATGTACAGTTATTTGGAGGCCATTTATCTTGTGTAAAGTGAGTCTCACATTTATAAAGACATATTTCACTCTGACCTCTTGCTCACTCGCTTTCTCTCTCTCTCTCTCTCTCTCTCACACACACACACACACACACACACACACACACCTCATCCCTCTAATTTAAAGGTGAGTGGTTGTCTTGTTGAGGGGACCAGGAAAATCTGTCAAAGGACCAACATGTCAGTACGGGCAGCTATTCACCAACCTGGCTCTTAAATCCTCCCCGCGTGAGCCCCAGGAGCCCGAATCAAGCGTCCTGGGCTGCCCAGCTCTTCTCGTTCCTCCCCGGCAGACCGTAAGCTCCATGTGAGCAGGGCTGCAGTCTGTCTCTTCCCTGCGCGATCCCAGTCCCCTGCTCTTTACCTGCCCTGCAGCTGCGGTCCTAAAGGCTTGATAAATGCAGAAACTCTCCTGTGGCTTCCAGGCACAGAACTGGCCAGGGAAGAGGGCAGTGGCCATTCAGGGCACTGCCAGGCTGTCCCCTAGGGGGTGGCAGAGTCCTTATTCCACACACTCTAGGTTCTCTACTGCCCCTTTTTAAAACTCAAGGACATGGTCTTGGCTAGCACTCAGGCAGTTGGGAGCGGAGAAAGGAGAGGTTGGGAGTGGGCTCTCTGCTTGCCCTGGATCACGATCTCCTCCCCATCAGCCCTTTGTTACCCACCGGCTGCCCAGGACTCAGACCCCCGCAAGAAGAGAAGCAACCCCTCTCCCAGGACGCTCAGAGTCTCCTGCCTGAGGAGGCCTCTGATGGCCAGAGTGGACCCTCAACCAGCTGGCAGAAATCTGTGTGGCCCCCACCCACAGCCCAGGCAGAGCGCTTATCTGAGATTCAGTGGTAAAGAGAGACACACAGACAGACAGATAGACATCCGTGCCCTGCCAGTCTCCCAGGGATCCTGCAGGTGAGGGCTCAAGGGTGCCTTATGTGTTATACTGGGGGAGCAAGAGTACCTGACCACTCAGAATATCCAGAATATCCCAGACGCCTGCCCTGTCCCATCTCTCCCTGACTTCTCGACACCTCCAGGAGGTCAGACCGGGGCTATTGGAAGGAGGAGGGTTCAAAGCAGGTTCAGGCTGGGTGAAAAGAAAGGAGGCAGTCACCACCGCACTCAAGGAGGCTGGAGATGGTCTAAGGCGTCCCTGTGTCGGGGCCACTTTCACTCAGTGCTACGGATCATCCCGACTCGAAGGAATAGAAGGAGACACGGCCAGGAAAGCACTTTCAAAACCACAAAGCTTTCTATAAACGCCTAGCATTCCAATGACAACAGCGCAGAAATCCCGCAGAAGCTCGCTCGACAGGCTCCCCACAGCCCTCCTCCCCCCACCACCACCTTGGACGCCACCCCCCCTTCCCAACCAGAAACAGGGTTGGGGGTCCCAAGCATCCAGGAAGGAGGGTAGACAAACAATGCTGAGCACAGTCAGATGTGGGCTGGTGTCTCTCTGAAGTCAATACGGCAGAAGCCAATGAAAGAAGAAAAAAAAATTCAAAATCCCTCCCTCTCCCCCCCCACCCCTCCATGCTAATAAGAAGGCGGGGAGGGGGTGGGGGAAACCGCTGAAAAAACACTTAACATTTGCCAGCATCTAACGTTGAGTAGTGTGTCCTTTTTCTTTTAATTCCTTGAGATTTTAAAATAAACATCTTGAATGTTCTGATGAGATATGCATGCCTGCTTACATAAGGAAGTACAGAGTGTACCAAAACAGCAGACCCAAAAAAAGCATAAGCTGTCAGAACAATGAGTACAGACACGGGGCATTTTACAGCGGGCCATGGTGGACAGTTTTATTTACAGTACCTCTTATCAGACAGAGAACAGTACTCTGGCTGCCAATTCCAAAGGCCAGCACTGCGTGTTCTTTTGCTCAGGGAGATGAGTTCTCTCCCCGAGAGGAGCTGGAAGGCGAGCTTGCCTGCTCTCTTTCTCGCTCACCATTTCTCCTTTATCAACAAAACAAAAACTGATCCGGAACCAGAATCTCTGTAAGGGGCACTCACTCGGGCAAGAGGGGAAAGGGGAAGCAGTGGGGGGCAGACGTGGACTGATCAGAAGACGTCCAGCCCCTACCGACTAACTCGGGATATGGTCCGAGGGCTGGTCTACCCGACAAGGAGGTGGGAGAAGGGCATTCGCTACAGGACAGCGGGGTGAATGGACTACGAGTGCGGGCCCCAATCAAAGGCAGGACTGAGGAAGCCACCAGGCAGTGTGCAAGCTGTGCAACAGAGATGGAGAATAATCGGGGCCCACAACGGGCAGGTGTTCAGATCCCTAGAAGTCAATTTCCCCATCAATAACATGCTCCATGGCTGGATCCCCCACATGTGACTAAATGTCCACTCAGAGGAGACCGTGGAACGGGTCAAAAGGAAATGATGAGGCCTCTCTAGTCTGAGAGAGCGTTTCTTACCCTACCCCATAAACCTCATGCTATCAGGAGGTCCCCATGGTGCGCTGGTGCCCTTGGCTGCCACCAGGATCCTACGGTCGGTCCTGAGCTCATGTCCCACACAGAGAATAGGTCCACCTTGTCCCTTATCCCTGCGACTCAGTTCTCAGAGGGCCTTGCTCCTCTGTCACCACTTTCAGCACCAGCAGGAACCCAACAGGCTTAGTAACACAGCCCCTAGCCAGTACAAGCACGTATGCTCAGTATACAGCTGTGCCCCAGACAAGTTAAGAACCGTTGCTTGGGGGTCAAGCAAACCAGGAGCAAGTCCTGGTTCTATCACTTCTAGCCACCACCCTGGGCAAGCTGATTCTCCTCTCTGTGCCTATTTCTTCACCTATAAAACAGGCACAGATCAGCCGCCTCACAGGGTTGAGTGACAATTAATTTAAACAGTATATGTAAAGTCTGCAACACCATGCCTGACCCACAGGAGCTGCTCAATCAATGTGAGCTGTCATTAACATCCTCACTACTGCTATTACTTTCTCCCCCACTGTCAATGTGTGGGCTCCACGCACACATCCGATGTACGCACTAAACATATCATAACATTCAAAGTATTCTTAGGCCCCTGAGCCAAAATACAAAGAACAAAAAAAGGGAGGGGGCACATGGGTGGCTCAGTAGGTTGTGTCCGACTCTTGACTTCAGCTCAGGTCACGATTTCATGGTTGTGAGACTGAGCCTCCGGTGGGCTCCACGCTGGGTGTCCTTCTCTCTCCCTCTCCCCCTGCTCCTCTCTTGCTCATGCACTTGCTTTTTCTCTCAAAAAACACGTGTTTGGGGCGCCTGGGTGGCGCAGTCGGTTAAGCGTCCGACCTCAGCCAGGTCACGATCTCGCGGTCCGTGAGTTCGAGCCCCGCGTCGGGCTCTGGGCTGATGGCTCAGAGCCTGGAGCCTGTTTCCGATTCTGTGTCTCCCTCTCTCTCTGCCCCTCCCCCGTTCATGCTCTGTCTCTCTCTGTCCCAAAAATAAATAAACGTTGAAAAAAAAATTAAAAAAAAAAAAAACACGTGTTTGAATTTTAAAAAATTACCTTAACAAAGGGAGAAAAAGCTCCTACTCTGGACAAGTCTTAATCAGACCTTCTCTGGGAAGAGGAAGATAAAAGAAGGCAGTGGGCACTGTCGATTGTGCATGTCCAACAATCCCCTCTACAAACCAACAATGTGGAAATAAAGGCAGGGCCCAACCACACCTCCCTGGGAGAAGGTCAAAGAAATGGCACCTCTCCAGTCGGCCCTCAATACTCACAGCCAAGTTGTGACTCTCATCCTCCTACTGGAATGAGTGCAAACCTATTTAAGGTGAATTATTTTAAATAAAATACAAGTGGGAGGATAAACCTGTCACTGTGAAAACAACACGCAACTCTCCTGAAGTCTAAGTAGGAGTATTGATTTGGGGGTTCCCCTTAGCCTTACCTTTAACCCATTTCTTCCCCAGGCAACTTCCATGACTGGCTAATCAAGGTATGGTGGTGATCAATGCAATGACACAAAAGCCTCTCTCGTTATGAGAATGTCAGCCCCCACTCTGACAGAATGGACTTCTTCCAGACATGCTATGCCAACCAGACAGCTCCCCGAGGTGAAGCCTCCGGCAGCAAGTGGCCAGACCTGCTGTGGAGTTCTCCTCGCTGGCGATAGGGTCCTGGGACCAACTCTGTACCCTCGCTTCCCTCTTTAAGATGGGATTATTGGGGCATCTGGGTGGCTCAGTTGGTTAAGCGTCTGACTTCAGCTCAAGTCATAATCCCATAGTTTGTGGGTTCAAGTCCCACATTAGGCTCTGTGCTGACACCTCCGAGCCTGGAGCCTGCTTTGGATTCTGTCTCTCCCTCTCTCTCCGTCCCTCCGCTGCTCATGCTCTGTCTCTCTGTCTGTCTGTCTCTCTCTCAAAAATCAACATTAAAAAATAAATAAATAAAATAAAATGGGGCTATTAGCCCTATGAAACAAGTGGTATGCAGCAGGTGCCTGAATAGTTATGGATAAAGTTCCACTTTATCAAGGTGTGGAGCTCTAGAAGGCCAGCCTCTGGCCCGAGCCTTCTAGAACTTCAGCCCATAATATTCCAGCCCCACAGTTCCTGGGGGAAGGTCTGCCTATAATGAATGCCCTAGGAGAGAGGACACCTTGCATTCCCTGGGGATCTCCCACACATGGTACTCCCATGTTTGGGACGACAGAGGGGCATCCTTGGATGAGGCAGGTGGATAATGGGCTCAAGGGGGGCACTGCTGGCCAAGAGCACCCCAGCTCTCATGAAGCGCCGCAATGAGAAATGGATTCAGAGCCCCAACTGCCCCCTGCCTGAGATATATAGCCCTGGGGGAGCCACTTAATCTCTCCATCTGTAAATGACAAGTTTTAAATTGGGACACCTCTAAGGGTAAAGAAAAGATGAACGGCTGTTGTGGGAGAAGAATCTGGAAGCACATGGCAAAGAGAGCCCGCGGTGGCTGTAAAAGCGAGCTCCTATGCTTACAACCCTTTGCAATGGGGAGGTGCTGGCTAAACTGAGCTGGGGCTGCGTTCTCCGGTTCAGTCAGGGGATTCCTTGTCAAGGAAATACCTTGCTCTATCAGGGAGGCAGAGTGGAACAGACAGTCCAGACACTGGGAGAATCATTAGCCAGACAGAGCCAGGCCGAGCCAATGAGGCCAAGGGGAAGGCTGACCCCTGGGTCCCAGGGAACACCAAGGCTTTCAGGTGCTCGGCTTTTTGTTTAAGAAAGATAACACCACAGTCTTGGCATTTGTGAGAGACTAGGTAAAAAGGTCAGTGGGGATTTCTGCCATGATTTTATGGGATATTCCCTCAACCTTTGGATACCAACAACTGCCTTCCCCCTGCCAGACCTAACATGGGTGTTCTCAGGTGAGAGGTTCAGAATGTAAAGACGGGTTTCTACCGGCATCCAGCAGCTTCAAAGCTCTGTCGGTTGCCTGACCCTCTGGCCTCCTCCTCTCAACCTCAATTACCGTGCTCCTTTCTGCTGAAGCACCTTCAGAGTCCCTCGTCACAGGCCTTCACCCAAAATCTGGCATGGGGCCCCTCCCCCGCTACGCCTCCTGGGGAAAGAGTCAGGAGGACTGTCTGGACAATGGAGAAAAGCAAAACCAGGCCACTCCAAGGGCAATGGCCAAGATCAAAGCCCAGTCTGCCCACAAAATTTCAAGTGGAGGTCTGCCATCACCCCGGCTCCCAACATTCCCAGACACTCACTCTGATTCAACGCTCACTTGAGTTACCTTCAGAGGGAAGCCAAGGCAGCCTCCCCTGGCCCCAACTGCATTCTGGTCCTCCCACTAACCTGTGGGAGCCGCGGTGTCCTCACCTGCCAGGGAGGCACTGATGTACCCCTCCCACCCTGTAAGCAGGACCTCAAGGCCACACAACTCCAGAGGGCACCACTCGCTCGGCAATAGGACCACAGGGAGTCGGGAGGTTTAAGTGAGGCGAGATGCACATGAAGGCGCCTAGCAACAGAACTGGCTCTGGGCGACAGCACCCCAACCCTTCCCCTCCCGGGGCCCTAGGGGTCCCACAAGGGCCGCCCTGCAGTGAGGAGTAATAATGCTGTAGCACTGACGGGAACAACAAGAATACAAGGAACTGACATCAATCGAACATTGTGGAGTAAGCACCATACTAACTGCTTAACGTGCCACATACTATTCAAGTCTCCCATCAGTTCTAAGATTTATCCCTGTTTTATAGACGTGAAAACTGAAGTATGAAAAACTTAGTTCAGAGGGTGCCTGTAGGGCTCAGTCAGTTGAGCATCCACTCTTGGTTTTGGCCCAGGTCATGATCTTGCAGGTTCGTGGGTTCAACCCCTGGGTCAGGCTCTGCTCTGGCAGTGCAAAGCCTGCTTGGAATTCTCTCTCCCTCCCTCTCTGCCCCCCCGCCATGTTCTCTTTCTCAAAATAAAGAAATAAACTTAAAAAAAAAAAAGAATAGAAAAGCTTAGTTTGCTTAGCCAAGGTCTCACAGCCAGTGAGCATCAAAGAAAAAGAAACAAAATCAGGGTGGCAGCACGGACAGCCCACCTAACTAGAGGGCTTTGACAATATCAAGGGTTAAAGACTAAAGTGTTCATATTAAGGGCAGGAGAAAAAGATCCCAAAGGAAGGAGCTCCAGTCCTCTGTCATCCTCCACACCCTGGAGCTGGCGAGGTCTTTCCCACAAGCTCTGAGGCCATCCTCCTGCAGTCCAATGCTCTCCACTGAGCATTTGCCCTGCTAACAACTCCATCTTGGTGCAGAGATGTGGCATTACGGTCCATCGGACGGGGAGCCAGAAGCACCAGGGTCTGGATCTGGCTCTGGTGAGCACGTGGGTATATTTGAGAAGCCTGATTACCTGCCCACCATTTCTCCATGTGTAATACAGCCCCACCCTGCCACCTGATGCTGCTACGGGGAGAGACAAGGTCAAGGCCATGAAAACTTGTAGGGCTCTACAGGAGAAAAGGTACTACTGACCCTCAGGAATGACTTACAATAAAACCCCGATTAGAAATACCCTTCCAGACTGATGTTCGTTGGCATTCTCCATTTGATTTCTAAGCAAACAAGATAGTCTATCATAAAAAAAAACAGCAGGGGCACCTGGGGGGCTCAGTCAGTTAAGTGTCCAACTCTTGATCTCAGCTCAGTTCCTGATCTCACAGTCTGTGAGATCAAGCCCCACGACAGGCTTGGGATGCTCTCTCTACCTCTCTCTGCCCCTCCCCTGCTTGCGCACTCTTTCTCTCTCAAAATAAATGAACTTTAAAAAACAAAACAAAAAATCAATTGTCTTCCAAGTAGAAAAATGGACTCTCACACTGATGAATGACAACAAACTACAGAGACTGAAATAGACCAAGTTTTTCTTGGTTGACCTTCACTTAACCAAAAAGTCTTTCCATCCCCCACCCCCCCCCCCCCCGCCTGGGGGGCCGAGCCAGCTAGGCAAGGCTTTACAGAACAGATGCTCACTCTTGGATCCAAGGGTCTCCCCCTTTCCCCACCCTCTTTGCAAGTGCCCCTTATAACCTGCCCTTTATTCACTGCCCAAAGGGGACCCCTTCCCCCAAGAATAGCAAATAAATCCAATTCATTTGGGGCTAAATATGTAAATTTTAGGCTGAGGTGTCCATTCTAGACTCCAGAGTTATCAGTTGCTATAAATTCATTCACACACACACACACACACACACACCAGCAAAGACCAAGGCAGAAACAACCAATGCACAGCTCCCACTGTTACTCTCTTCCTGATGACAGCTGGGAAGGAGGCCCGTCACCTGGCTCGACCGTCACAACACCCACCTCCCCATCTCAGGCCGAGCCCAGGGGACTGCCACCCTCCCTCGCCCTTTTGCAGGCCCCTCGGTGGCACGTCGTGGCTGCCAGGCTCTCCAGGGCCTGCTGTGGCTTTCAGAAAACAGAGCATTTCTATTTTTAGCCCTTCTCAGCCTAATAATACCCCCCAACACCCATTCGGCTTAATCACTTTATTGAGGACAAGAAGCTGGCTCTCCAGCCCGGGTGCTTCTGATGTTAGGAAGTAGTAAAATGTTCAAACTGGTTAAAAATGACACTCATTGGCTTGCCTTTGGTGTTTCTGAACCCGTAATTGAGGCCCAGGCTGTGGATCTAAAGAAGCTTGCAGGTTTCCGAGTCTTTCTTTCTTACCCCCTGCACCATAATTGAGGTGTTACATTACAATTCCGGCACTGACGTCTGCAGGCTCAAAATTCAGAAGCCTTCAGACTCCACACTTTTCCAAACAGAAATATGGCCTGTCACACTTTCGTGCCCATTCTTAGCATGAACCACCACCCCACCCCGCCCCCACCTGACCCCAAACAACAAAACGCGGCTCGCCTCTTCTGGCTGACCTCACACAAAAGATGCAGGTGGGCTGGCTCCTTCCCGTGTCGAGCGTTATTAAGGCGAATCGGACCACTAAGTTGACCTCGGACTGCTGCTGGAAAACAGGCAGGTCTGTTTGGTGTAATTAGAGGACCTGAGAATTCGGTGCGCGCAGAAAATAGACTGTTGGCAACCTTCCGCACACACCTTTGAGACCGTGATTTCCAAAGCTTTGGCGTGACGCTCGCCAGCGCACAATCTGTCCCTTGTGAAGTAGGGGCTGGGGGGAGGTGGACTGCCTGGAAAAGGAACGCCAACACCTTGGCCTCAGAGGTTAAGATGTGTGGCTATGGGGGCAGGCCAGCCTGTGTTTACAGCCCAACTCGGCCTCTTAATCGAGGGGTGCTCTTGAGCAAGTCAACTCCGTGTCCTCCTCATCAAATGGAATCCTAACGGTACCAACCTCGGAGGGGTTGGTAGGGAGGGAGTGAGATCATGAGGTGAAATGCTTGGCCCCTGTCAGCCCTGAGTAAATGTTAGATGCCACTGTCACGGTCTCTGATCGTCTCCATTCTGCTGTGGGCACCTCCTGAGTCAAAGGGTTCAGTCCTGGTCTCTGCAGCCTTGCACACGACAAAAAGGGAATTTGACGCCAGAAAGGAAAGTCACAGCCGGTTGTGTGCGACCTCGGGAGGTCCGTGGACAAGGCGTGGTAAGGAACTCCGTGGACTCGAACTGGCTGACGGAAGCTGTCTCAAAAGCAGAAGCTCTGAGGGGCCACACGACCTCTCGGGACCCTCCAGCTGGGTCCTAGGCCTGCAAACTCACCTGAGGAGGCTCTTCCGCCTTCCCAGCCAGCCCCTCCTTCCTCCCTTCCTCCCTCTCTCCCCTTCATAGGCAAGGTGCTCAGAGCCCCTTTATAAACTTCTTGCTCTTCAGAAGGCAGAGGCGGGATGCCTCATTAACTTCCCTAGCTAATTTTACAATTTAACCAAATACCACATTCCTGCCTTGCTGCAGCCAGCCTCTGCCTGTGACCAGCTTTTATAGCTGTGAGATAGAGGAAGAAGGTGATCCGGGCCAGAGACAGGGCAGGCAGAGCCTTTGAAAACTAACAGAGGAGATGGAGAATAGAAGAAAACAGAATATCTATAGATTTTTTTAAATTAAGTATATATTTATATACATATAGTTTTCAAAAACCAGTCCTGAGAATGTTCCAGAGTAGATTTCTAGGCTGTCTGGGGCTCAGGAGTGAGGGAAGAAAGCCATACGGGGCCCATGTGTCAGAAAGATGAAGTACTCTGGTGACAGCAACTCTTCCTGTCCCCCCGCCCCAGGAAACATGGTTACACGCTGTCCTCTGAGGGGCATGATTCCGTGCTAATGGAAGCAGCAGGCCAGAGGCTCAGCAGGGCCACCCAGAGGACACAATCAGCTTGGCCAGGCCCCAGCACCCCTGTCAAAGGGCACTGAGAGGTCCCACTCCCGACCCACTTAGCCCAGGACTTCTGGATGGCAGCTTCGGGCTCCTACCTCCTGATGAAGGTTCTGGGTGCTGGGAAGGCAGCATATGTAGGAGCATTCCATCATAAAGAATCCTCTGGAATAAGAAAGACCCCCAGGAGTTGCTGTATTGGCCCCATTTATGCAGGCCCACACCTCACCCACCCATGACACACACACAGAGAGAGAGAGAGAGAGAGAGAGAGAGAGAGGGAAAGAGAGAAAGAGAGATTCAGGGATTCTTACGTGCAGTCAGGCCTTGTTCTCAGAACACAGGTCACTGATAAAGACACTGGCCTGTGACTCTCTTGCATCTGGTCAGCTGTTCCCAGACTTCCAAAGCCTGCCATCTGTCCCTTACTATATTTCAGAGCGTCTGACTCTAGACCCCCAATATCTCAATCGATGCAAAACTGGCCCAGCAGGGCTGTCCCCCATGTACTGGCTTGTTCCCATCAGGCCATGACAAAGGGACCATGAGATCCAGGCCATGCAGGCAGAAATCCCGAATGGATAGCAGCCTCCTCAAAGATCTGGTCTTTGGGCCTTTGTCTGTCCTTGGCTTATGTTAGTGAAGGCAAATGAGGAAGACTCCAGCAAATCTAAAGTTTCAGGGAGTTCTCTCCTTACCTGGAGTTACCTTGTTACAGAGAACGACTGTGGCCTTGCATAATTACCCCAACAAAATGCTCATTGCAGCCGCCAATGAGCTCCTGGTGCTCAATTAGCTTCTAATAGTCAGTGAGAGAACTGCCGGGGTTTAATCCAACTACCCCAGAAGACATCTTATCCCAACTACTTAATGGAAAGTTTAGAACTTACTTCCCCCCCCCCCCTTTTCCTAGCAAGTGAAAGACTTTCAATCATAATGGCATGGTTTGGGTTGGGGGGAGGGGAAGGAGGAGGGAACATGTTAACTACAGGGGAAAGGCCTAGAAGAAACCTCTCTGCCAGGTTGAATCCTGGAGAGGTTCCAAAGAAAGGAGAACCTAAATACAGAGCACCCACCTCTCTCTCTCTCCCACTGGTTTCCCATCTATGGGGAGAACCCCCTCCACCTTCACACAAGGTACAGAGGGCTGGGGCGCTGGCCCTCCATGTTCCTCCACTTCCCTCCAGGGCAGGCAAGCTTCTGCTGAAAGCACAGCCCTTCTGGGCTGCTATGTGTTCTCAACCTGGGCTTGGTGGAGCCCCAGACACTCACAGCCTAGTTTGGGGTTCCGCTAGACTTGGTGAGAAATACAGAATACTGTGGATCTGTGTCGGATCTGAACCTCATTTGCACATTTGTGTTTGTTTTGTGGATACCTCAACATGGCAGGAACACCTGATGTGCCAGCTTATTATTTTCAATGCAAGATTTCTCAACCTGCAGGCCAAGGACAGTCCTAACATCCTTAGAACTCTGAGGATTCTCAAGTACTAGAAACTCTAAACCTCCTCAAGATCAGGTGGACAGAGGAGGAAGAAGAGGAGGAGGAGGAGGAGGAGGACAAGGAGGAGGGAGAGGCACCCCTGCCTGGCTGGTGGGAGAGGCACCCCTGCCTGGCTGACTGTGACTCACAGAAGTTCTTGCTTTGTCTTGCCCAGAAACACAGGCCCCTCACCCACCATGAAGCACCATCTGGACAATTCCAGCAAGTGCTCAAAATCCCACAGCCCTCCCTCCTGAAGCCATTCCTCATCACCCTGGTCTTTGGGAGTTTCTCCCTCTTGTCTGTCCCCTTGTGGGGACGATGAGCACACCCAGGCCTGCCAAGGGCTCACCTCGTCCCCTCAGCCAGACTGACAGCCCCTGCAGGAACCCTGGCTTCAGCCCCTCTGCCTCTTCCGACATGGTCCGTGTGCCACGGGCCTTCAGCGGCTAAGTGCTACCTAATGAACCCATTCATGAATGACTTCCACCCAAAAGAACCCAGAATCGTCGCAGGGGCTTCTCTGCTGCCCAGCCTTCATCAGCACCTGGCTCCCATTTGGTTGACCCTGTGGTCCCCGGAGAAGGCTCCGGCATCCACAGTCGTGCTAGGGAAGATGAGGGTGTTGGAGAAAAGATACAAGGAGCTTCATGCCAAGTGGTCCAGTTACACTAGACAGAATCCGAAAGCTGAGGGAGGCCACAGTCTCCCTGACCGGGCCCAATGCAAGACACTGGAAGTCTGTGGGGGCTAGGGGCAGCCCAAGTAGTCACAGCTCTGACATTTCTGGGATGCGGCACCGGTCAGCTGACCCTTTCCCTCCTGACTCATCATCCCAGAGGGCCTCTCCCAGGAGCTCCCAGCAGAGGAGCCACGGGCAGCTCTTTGGTCCTGTCCCTCTTCTCTGCGTGGGGCAGTGTTGGGAAAATGACAGGAGCAAGCTCTCGCCTGGGTGGGAGGGCCGAACACTGACCCACGGGGCCTGTAGCAGTGCTCACGGAACGACCCTGCCCCCAGCCCTATGAGGCAGTTGGGGGAGGGGGAGGAATCCCTAGGGACAGGGCCTTCCAGGTTCTCCCCAGCTCAGCTCCACAGTCTCTTGAGATATGGCTGTCCCCACAAACAGGACAGAAAGCTGGAACAGGTACAGCAGAATGATATACAAGAAAAGCAGGAGTGTCGGGGGCAGACGGCCCTGGCTCCCAACCCAGTTCTGCCACCTCCCGGCCGTCGGACCTGCCGCAAGTGACTTCGGCTCTTTGTAAGCCTTCACGTCCTCACCTGCAAAATGGAATCACATATCTACCCTCCAAAGTCAACGTGGGATACCTGGATTCAGACATACAGAGTGCCAAGCACCGTGCCTGGAACACAGTGGACATTCGATACATATAAAGTGCCTGTTCTCCCCTACCCTCGTCCCTACCGCCCTGAGCCATTCATTTATCGAACAGATATTTACTGAGAGCCCATTACGGTGTTTGACCGTGGGGATGCAACGGAGCAGGCTACCAATAAGGTCTTCCATTCCTGGTCTTGTCATCCAGACTGCTGAGTCCCAGGCCTGGAGGGAAGAAGGAGGGGCTTTCCGGGCCATTCCCTACCAGACGCCTATCCACCCACTCACCCACTCACCCGTTAGTTTATTCAAAAAACGGCTGAGTTATAACCACAATGCAGGTTACTCTGCTAGGTAGTACGGGGGACATGGAAATAAATCACATGTTGTGAGAAGCTCAGAGTCTAGCAGGCAAAAAAGGACAAGCAAATAAATAGCCCTGACACAAAGAAGGTGACAGGTGCCATAAGAGGGGGTAGATAAATGGCTATGAGCAATCAGATGGGGGGGGGTAGGGGGAGGTGCCTCTTGTCCTGCCCAGACAGACACATCCTATGGCTGAGCCGGCTGACTTTGAAAATAGAAGAGAAATGGAGCATTCGCCGGCTGGCACCATTCCTAGCACGGGAAACCGGCAGGATCTATTTAAAAGGACTAGAGGCAGGTTAGAGCCTCTTCTGGCAATTCCCAAAACTCGTGCTTCCTCGAGCTGACTGGGGAGCTGGACAGAACTAACCGTGTCAAAATCCTACAGATCTTTTAAAAAAAAAAATCATTTAGCTGTTGCCAGGATGATAAAAGCAGCTTGCCACTCAAAGGGAGGGTCCACACCGGCCGGTGGGAGGTGGGGCTGGATGGGGGGCGGGGGGAGAGAAGGAGGGGATGGGGGGAAAGAGGGGGATGCCCCCCCAAATATGGATCAGGGAGACCAGCAAAGAAATGTATGCACTGTAGTTGCTTTACTACCTAATTAATTCAGTAATTTCAAAAACAATTTTATTTATGTTCCATTTACCACATCAAAAGTAAAAAAAAAAAAATCCTACTGATGCTAAAATAATACCTCAAGGCATCTATTTTTAATCAGTTTAAAAAAAAAAGTGGGGGGTGAAAAAAAAAAAACAGCCCTGGTTTCTATACAATCTCTCCTGGGCAGACCACCAGCCCAGAGAGAGGGAGAGAGAGGGAGAGAGAGAGACAGAGAGAGAGAGAACACAGCCAAGCCCTCTCTGAGAGCCTTCCTGGCTGCTCAAAACCGAGCTTGTCAAAAAAAACAAATCCATAATGGCCCGAGGCTCCTCTCCAATCTATTTTCTGCTCAGCTGGTTTTAAATGAAGTTATTATGAGTCATTAAAACACCCGCAAGCCAGTGGAAGTCAGCCAATTACAATTTTAAATTTAGCCCGTTCTCTGCCCCATTCTCTTGTTTTCTTCCTCTGCCCACAGAATGCTGCTGCTGGTACTCCTTCCCTCCTCTCCTTTACCCAAAGTGGAAGAGACAGTTAAGAAAATGCAGAGTATCGCACGGCACGCAGAATCATTCACATGAAACTCAAATTATTAGATTAAAAAATGCAAAACGTCAGCCCCCTCCAAAGTCAACCCACGTCCCGCCTCAGCACACTGGATTCCTCAGAAACTCCAGATTCAGCCCTAGAGGTCACGAGGCTTTTTTTTTTTTTTTTTTTAAATGAAAAGGTTCTTCAGTGGGGTCCTGTTGAGAAACATTCCCGCGTCCACCACACAAAATCAAATCATGCTCCTGGTTGAATCCAAGAGGGGGAAACACACCGCCCACATTCAGGAATTCATAACAAACAATGAAGTTGAAATTCAAAGGTAACGCAGGCTTTGCAATCAAGCATGAATGTCGGTGGAAGTCACTAGATATGATGAGCTCATTTAGTTTTTAAATCTGCAAGGTAATGGTCTGTGCGGGGCCATTACAGCAAAGGAACAATTTTGAGTATTTCATGTAAACGTTTCTTCTCCATCTCTTTTTTTCTCATACATGCACATGGACACATGCACGCGCGCGCGCGCACACACACACACACACACACACACACACACACACAGCTGCCCCTCATTTCTGGGAACCTAACTGTAGCTTTTGCATAGCCTCCATGGAGTAAATAGTGTTCTTCCCAAAGAACCGACCAACTATGCTTTCTCCAGGGCCATAATTAACTGGGGTGTCTGGAAGTTCCAACGAATGGACTCCCAGACCTTTATGTACACTTTTGCCATCACCTCCAGGGCCCATCACCCTCATGACCCCTTCCAAGACAAACAACACACACACACACACACACACACACACACACACACACACACACACA
>NW_024412402.1:6528808-6585537 GCF_014898765.1 Herpailurus yagouaroundi | reverse complement strand
ACACACACACACACACACACACACACACACACACACACACACACACACCCATAAGAGAACCAGTGCTCTGCCTGGGAGGAGAACCAAAGGCAGACACCGAAGCAGACCGGGCACCGAGGAAAAGGGCTGTTGTCATGTCATTTCACGGACAGTCACTGAAGGGTGGCTTGGAGGCCAGGATGCTACCATGCATACTGATCTCCCTGGTGGCACTGGGTGAGTGGGACACAGTGTCTGTCCCCCCCAACCAGCCTCAGGGAGAAGAGAGCGTGAAATACAAAGAAGTTTCTAGGTCCACTGTGACCAGAGGCAGTTTACCAAAGGCAGGAGGAGCTGTCTCATCCTTGTGAAACGCAAACCTGAGGCCTGTGACCACAGCTGCCACATTTCGGGGGACCCCAGAACTGAGCAGATCCTGTCCTTAGCTTTGAATCTCGCTACTCACTCCCTCCCACGGTGGGACCCTCCACCAGCAGCTCCTCACAGCAGATCAAAGAAGCCAGTTCTCCCTGAAGTGAATAAAGCTGGGTGCTCACTTTACAGCAGCACGTACATTCAAATAAAGCTGAAAAGTCACAGGCCCCTCCCTTGCCCCAGCCCATTCCGGACGCAAGTGTTCTAACACTTAAAATTCATAATCTTCTCCCGAGAGATGGCTCCCCAAATTGTGTAAGCCTCAGGCCCCAGCAAACCTAGGTCTGCCCCAGGAACACGATCGCCGTAGTAACTGGGGATTCACTTACTCCACGATTCCTTATCAAAATGCTTCTATATGCCAGGCACTATGCCAGGTCATGGGCACGTGAGGATGCACAAACCACATGGCGCCCAGCGGGCACTGCACTCAGGTGGCTGGTACAGACCTCGGTGAGCACAGCGGCAGCAGGATGGGCTTTTTCCTCAGCAAAGTCCAATACGGACCTTGCAAAACCTAACCCCGTGCATCCATGCGTCCGTGCTCGGCTCAGGTTGAAGACACATCCAGGGACCCAGGAAAAGCAGAAGCGAAGCCAGAGAAGATCCATGCTGGTCCCCGAGAGGCAAGGGCAGGAGCACACAAGGGTCCAGGCTCTGGGAGCACTCTCCGGGCACTCACTCAGGAGTCCTCCCCAGGCCTTCTGGGCCAGAGGGCCATTCTGTTCCCCCACCCCAACCCCGTCCAACTTCCAAGCTAAAAAGCTTTGAGGAGTAGGAGAGAGACACAGAAGATCAACCAAGACGGACGGAGACAAAGACAGATGAAGATCTAAGAAAGGAGAAAGAACATACAGAAGAGCATCAGGACAGGGCTGAGGTCGACGCGGATGCCAGGACAGAGACAAAGAGATGGTGTGAGAGGAGACGGGGGAAATAATGGAAGGAGAGAAGAGCCACCCTGAAAAATAGCCTCCTGCCACCACAGAGAGCCCAGAAGAGGGCGCTAAGAAGGACATCCCCCCACCCCGCAAACTGGGCCCAGGCATAGCAGCTGGGGGGGGCGGGATGGGAGGGCCACGGAGGAGAGCCCTGGATGACCGACCGCCCCAGAATCCTGGCAGGGGGTGCGTCTGGGAAGCAAAAGGCAGGTGAAAGGGCCCTGGAACTAGGAAAATGGCACTGCCTTGGGATGGAGCCTACACCAGCATCCTACCCTACCTACAACCCCATGATCTACTCATCCTCATACCAAAGCAAGAGCCAGCCAAACAGCCCAGAACTTAGGGAGGACAGAAGGAGCCAGGGAGAGAAAAGGAGAGAATGTAAGAATAAACAGCAGACAGACAGATGTCCCGGCATCCATGTCTCTGGGGGCATTCATTTCCCCATAAGAATATCATCACCCAGCTCTACAAAATCTTACGGTGTTGGGAGGGGGTGCGTGGGGGGAGAAACCACCGTACTTTGGGGTTGAAAAAATCAGAAATAAACACACACAGAGAGAGAGAGAGAGGGAGGGAGGGAGGGAGGGACGCAGAGAAAGAGAGAGAAGGTTATTACATAATTTCTACTTTCTTTCCTCCACCCTTAAAGTAATGTTCTATCTGACAAGCTCCTCTCTGAGGGGGGAAAAATGACAAATCCAATCCAAAATTCAACAGCCTGTGTTCTGTTCGGAGAGCACACAGTGTACTGTACAGCCCATAAAACTCCAAACAGCCTCCAGACACTGCCGCAATCGTCCCCCATCAAAACACTTTGTCTTGCATACAAAAATAAGATACCGCGCTGAACGGAATACAAAATCAGCCCATTACAGTACAGGGAGACTGCTACTTAGCAACGAGGGGGCTCTAAAGCCTCAGTGCTCGACAGGAAGCAAAATCTGTCGAGCCTGTTGGGCAAATGATAAACATTAGCAGTATTAAAAAAACACAAAAGCCATGTAAATGGATAGACATAATGTGGAAGCGAATTTATAGAATAAATTGGGACGGGGGACCAGAGCGTAGGGGGAGAGAGGCTGGGATCCAGAGGGGTAGAGGCAACGAGCTTCCCAAACCCCTGCTAAGGCACCATATGGAGAGAGAGACTTGTGTATTTGGGGGGAGGAACATGTGAACCCTTCTTCACCCAGGGGCTGTAGGTGCACGGGGGCAAGAGAAGTGGAGGAACGCTGTTTAATACAATGACCTGCATTGAACTTGGCGAACTTCCTCTGCTCGGCTGGCCTGACGTACAATCTTCAGAGCACACATACCCCGCAGCACCAGGGTGGACAGACCTGGGGCTTTACCTGCCCCGGGGGCCAGCATCATACCCAGTGCTGTTACAGGACCTGCCACTTGCTGTAAACAAAATCCCTAGCCAGAAAAAAAAAAAAAAAAAAAATTTAAAAAAAAAAAAAAAACAGAGGCAACAAATCCAAAAGCACCCCATCTGGGCTGGAAAAATCAGTATATTTCATCAGGTAAAGGGGAAAAATACTCTGGCTGTGAATCAGCAGCTGGGTTTCGGATCCTAGCCAAAACAGGAGCTAAAAAGCAAAACCATATTCTTCTGGTCTCAGTTTAAGGCTCTTGAGGCAAAGAGGGAGAAGGGGCGGGGGTGGGGGGGGGGGGCGGGAAGGGGGGCGGGGGGGCGGAGAAATGTATTTTTCATCAGCCAGTGTATAATTTATAAACAGCATTAAGCAGTTTTTGTTTTCTTTTTCCTCTCTCCCGTGTATGGGCTTGGACAGCAGTCAAGCTTGCATTAATTTCTGCTTTGGGTACAGTGTGTTCTTGGAGGCACATCTGCAAGCCATCATCAACTCTCTGGAATGCTGGCAGAACATCCAGACCTGCCGGCAGGCCGGTGACGACACCACTCTGGGAAAAAGTTCGGGAAGCAGGCCAAATTCAGAGCAGGGAGATGGGGGGGGGGGGGGGGGGGGAGAGGAGGCTCAGAAGCCCACCAGCAACCAGGGGGGGGAGAGAGAGAGAGAGAGAGAGTGAGAGGGAGAGGGAGCGCAGCGTGTTCGAGACAGAGCCGGGGAGAGTGGCTGCTTTCTTCCCTCTTCCCCTCATTCTGCACCCCGTCACCACCACCCACCGAAGGGAAGACAGTGGGCTTCTGAGCCTCTTCTGTCTGACCCTCTCTGTGCTCTTAACCCCAACCTCCATGGTGCCTGCTTCTGAAGGCGTGCCGAGGGCGATACAGGACCTGAGGAAGTTTCTGGTTTACCCCGGTGGCGGAAAGCTACTCTGACGAACAGACCACGACATTCCCTTGAGAGCAGGCAGAGAGGGGATGAGCGGACCACAGCTCAGACCTGCCTGGATAACACCCAATCTCTTGCTCTTAGCAGATACCTATCTGGCAAGAGAGAGGTGACAGAGACAGCAAGTCCTGAGAGGCCACCTTTAAACCCTAAGACGCCTCTCCAATCCTCAGCCTGGGGACCATACGTTGCCACCGCAGGGAACCATCCAGCCGCCAGGCTCCCCCCTCCCCACTTGCCCTGTCTCTGGGAAGACCCTGAACCCCAAAGCTCAGTGTTCCGAAAAGAAACAAAAAAAGGAACAAGTACAATCCACAGGTCTTTGACATCTGTAATTTTTTTCCCCCTTCCATTGGACCAGGACATGGGAAAGCAGGAGAGAACCAATCCGGTTTCTGGTCCCAACCCTTCCAGCCCTTTTTCTGCCAGACGGATGACCCAGGCCCCTGATGATATGCCCCGGCCACCCCCATGCTGCTGCTGGAATCAGAAAATCCATCAGCCAAAGACCGTATTCCTTCCCAGTGGCTCCGACGATGGGGAAGAGACTGGTATCAGGGGAGATTTCTCAACAGCCATGGCTCATGGTGCCCAGAAAAGAGCAGGAGGATGGAGAACAGGGGACCTACTGATCGCTGGCAGGACTGGACTCCCAAAGAAAGGCCACCCTCAATCGGGACTAGAGGCACGGGCCTATCTACCTTCCAACCACACCCCAAGACTGTCAGGCATGCCATTTCTCCAAGGGGTCTTATAAATCCTATACTCCAGGCTAGTCTACGTCAAAAAGCCCACAGTCCTTTCTTTCCAGGAAAAAAAAAAAGTGTCACTCCCTTATTCAACCTTCCAGTGGCTCTCCAGTGCTGCAGGTAAAGTGCACATTGTTTTGCTACTCAAGGCCCCCACAATCTCACCTCATCCCTCCCTTCCAGAGCCTGCCCTCTCCCCCCCCCACCCCGCCCCCACTCCCGACACAGCCTGTACATCCCGGCTACACTGCATGTCATCGTGGTGGCTTGGGTCTCCCCTACCAATTCCTTTCAAAATTCCATTATTCCCACCGGTCATTTTAAGTTCTACCACCCTCTGGAAAGGACACTCTCCTCCTGCAAGTTCCTCCTAGAATTCTCCCTGACTCTTTGTGTCCAACACCTTCTTTGGTCATTCCAGTCAAACATCTCTCCTACTGGGCATAAGCTCCTTGAGGGCAGGGATGCTGTAAAGCTCTGTGCAGTGGTGCTTAGTCAATGTCCACTGGCTGCGAAAACGAATGACGCTCCCAGGACAGGGGCAGGCCACAGAAACCTGCAAACCCCTCAACAGCCTACAGTCAAGTCAAAAACAGGAGCAAGGAGTTCTGGGTGTGCTCACTTACAATCCACCAGTACTGCAGCCAAGCCGTGGGAAATCCTACCTAATGGGAAACCTTACACCAGCAAATCCCAGAACCAACCCGAGCCACCGCCTGGGTCTGCGGTCTCTCTCTGCGTGCACATCTCAGAGCCAGGAATCACCTCTTCAGTGACAGCAAGGAGTGGCAAGGAGACAGCAGGTCGCCGATCCCCGCAGCAAAGGGTGGGAAGGGAGCTGTCAGAGCGAGCCCAGGAGGAGCAGCTCTGCAAAGCATCCAAGGTGGTCACTCCTCCCACCAGGCCTTGTTTTTTTCCCCAAACCGTCCCCATCCCAAAGGCACCTCTGGGAACGCAGGGTGTGGCCAGATCTATCCTCATTAGTTAATGAGTTAGGTTATTTGTTAATTTAAACTTATCGTTATCATCAGGTATATCTCATAAACACTTGATTAGTTAACGCACTCAAATAGAAATAAAAACTTCAATTAAACTGAACATTCACTACTACCATTTAGGGTCTTAAAAAAGGAAGGAAAAAAAAAGAGAGAGAGAGAGAGAAAGAGAGAGGGGGGGAAGAGAAAGAAAGAAGTGTCTCCAAGAAGGGCCTCCTACAGGGCAAACTTCTAATTAAACAAATTGTCGATTTCAACACAATGAAAACTGATTTAGGAGTGTAAATTTAGTATTCCAGTCACTGAAAATAAAACCTCATGTTGTCGGTCTCCTACAGGCCGATTTCCTCAGATAGGGAAATGCAGAGGAGAGGAAGACAACGTGAGAAGGACCAAGAGCTGAGAAGGAAGAGCCAGCCAGAGCGTTTCGTTCTTTCATAAATAACATCTCCGCAGAAATCTGCGCGGCCTGTTCTCAAGCCTCGGAGCAGCTCCTGTCTTGCGTCCTCCTTCACCCCACCCCTACCAGATTAGAAAAAAAAAAAAAAAGAAATTAATCGCATATGATGACAAACTTGGCTCAGCACGCACTGTACCCACTGTACCCACAAGGCTGGCTCGCAGCCAGGCCTGGCCGGCTGCCAAAACTACAATAACAAACACAGGCCACGCTAGCCAAGAGGGGGTGGGGCGGCCAGCGCGCCCAGCGAGGAAGTGAGCCAGGAGGAGCACCGTTCAAGCTCGGCCGAGCACAAGAAAACAGCAGGAATGTGCCTGCTCCGAGGGCAGCAACCACATTCAGGGGAAGGCGGGGACACCGGGACCCGCACCCAGATCCCAGACTCGCTTCTCCACGGCCTGCCCCTTGGAATGGTCCCCGAGGTCCTGGAGCATCTATTGCTCTGCTAGGCTCTGCAGTGCGGCCCCAACCCTCGGGGACGGTCTGTAAAGTGGGTCTGCACGGCGCACGCGCTCAGGGGCCCCGAGCCTGCTGACGGCTCCCAGCAGGGAGCCTGCAAAGCCCGGCAGCAAGAAACATGTCGAGTCCTCTAAACCGTCAACAGAGTTCTGTGATCGTGCAACGGAGAGAGGAGTCAGAACGTGTAAAACCCCACCTCCCTCGGCCCCTAGAATCCAAAGGGAGACCCGGCACTGCTGCCCGGCCCTCCACACCCCTCCTCTGGGGCCTTCACTGCTTCACAGGGGGCGTGAATGATTCAGGAAGTGGTCCAGCCTCCCTCTCAGCTCGTGTTGCTATTTTATTTTCAAGACATCCCAACACAGGGGCGACAGGTACGCGGGAGAACGACACGGAAAGGAGCAGCAGAGAACAGAAATATCTAAGCAGGCAAGGAGCTGTCTGCAAAGGTGAATGAAAGCACTATGACCCTCCCCCCCACCCCCCACCAAATCCTCTCTTCCAAGGACACAGGCAAGTGGGTTTCAGAGAGACAAGTCATTTTGCACAATCAGACTCTGTGTCGAGTAAGATATGAATGGAGAAGAAAGCCTAGGGAGACAGGACCCAGCTCCCAAAGCTGCCAGGACATCCGGAGGAGACCACGGGAGCCCAAAGTGGCATCTCAGGCAGGACAGGAGAGCACATCCCTAGGCGGTGGCTGGCTCCGGAGAGGGTGGTGCAAAGCCACTCATATTGTCTGAACTGGGGGCTCTGGGCCCACCAGCAAGTGCATAAGCAGTGCCTCTCCTCTCTGCTGCTCCCACTAGAGCCACCAATGCTGCAGAGACTAGCTTGCTCACATTCAGCCGATACGGGTTGGTGGGCTCCCGGCTGCCCCCCAGTGAACCTCTGGGTCACAGTCTAAACCGTTCGTCTTGTAGGAGGGAGCCGGCAGGAGACCGGAGCTCCCCTGACACAGTATTAGCCCTCCCAGGCCACACTCACTCATCTGACCACCATCTACTGACTCCACTAACGTGCCTAGCAATGTGCTGTACATAACGGGGACACCCCATCCCCAGTAGCTTACAGCCCAGCAGAAGAACAAAGGGAGAGGGAAACTCCATTTACAGAGAGCCTATCACGGGTCAGGCCTAGTGCTCAGGGTCTGAGGTGAGCCTCACAATTTCTCCAAGGTAGAGTCAAGCGCTCTCATCTTACAGATGAGGATACAGAGGCTCCGAAAGCTTATGTTTTTTGCCCACGATAACGTGGGCAGGAGGTAGGTTTCCAAATTTCTACCCCGGACTCCCAAGGAGGGGAGGCAGATAAGGCAGGTCCCTAAACAACCACAGTACAAAGAAGAAAGACTGTGCCCAGAGAGCTTCAGATAAAGAAATGCGGACACCCAGAAGCAGGCAGGACTGCTCCTGGCTGAAGGTGGGGAAGTGTGGAGGACGGCATTGCTAAGGGAGCTCAGAAGATCCGGCAAGGCCGGGGAAGGGTTATTCAAGCAGAGGGAAGGGGGTGGACAAAGCCACGGAGCCCAGAAAGCAAGCTGTGTCAGTATGCACAGGGAGCAAACCAACAGACGGGTCTGGCTAGCGTGCTGGGCTCAAGGAGGAAGGATGCTTGCTGGGCCAAGTTCCGGACGAGGAAGCTTTAACCACAGGCTGAAAAGTGTGTTACCCGCGTGGAAGTGTCCAGCACCTCGCTGTTGGGAGACCACACAGGGGCCCGCACCGGGAAGCACATAAAACAGAAGACCCACACTCTTGGCACTTGGGGGGTGGCCAAGCCGGTTGGCAGACAGCTTTGAAACCCCACACTGAACCCTAAACAACCTACCAAACTGAAGGGAAGCGAAAAGATACAGGGTGCAATTTATAAAAACAGGACAAAAGGAGTCCATGAGTCCCGAGCAGCTGCTGGACACAAGGGTATATGGACTCAGGACTCCAGGCCAATGTGGGATGGGTGGGCAGGACGAGGACGGTTCAGTGGAACAAGGGGTGAGGGTGGGCGACCCCGCCGGGAGAAGAACGGAACACACGAAGATGTGCGGACAGAGAGCGCGTGCTGAGACAGACAGCCACCTGGCGTGGCACAGTGCCTGGATCTGGAAGGGGTTGGGGCACTTGAGGAGAGGCCGTGAGGGCCAGGGAGAGAGCATCCCATGCAGCACCGAGCCACACGGGCTCTGCAGCCAGACTGTGGTGACTGAAGCATAAAAAGCACCCAACAGCATTGACATGACCGTGCGAGCCACGGGAAGACAGACTGCAAACAGCCAGCCAGACCAGAAGCTTCTGGGGTCAGGTGATGGGAACATGCTCCAGGGGCAACGTGCGGGAAAAGGAAAGTGAGATGGAAAATCGCCATTTCCGACACACCACACATACGCCAGGGCGTGTACGACAGACGCTTTTAACCTACATTCTGTCCCACGGTTTCTTTAAAAAAAGGACACAAGTTAGGCAACACCTGCCCTTTACAGATGCACAAAACGGGGTTCAGAAGACAGATCCACCCCAGGTCAGAAAGCACGTATTACAGATGAGGTTTGAACGTGTGCCTAATCCCAAAGCCCGTGCTCACTTCACAAATGCTGGAGGGCTAGAGCTGGGCGCGGTGTGGGACAAAGACATCCACACGTGACAGTAAGAAGATGGCCTCACCTCTCCCCCACAATGTGACCGTAAGGTTGAAAGGCATGGGAATCAGAAGAAGAGAGCACTGGCCCTGACAGGGAAGTCTGAAGGCCTCTGCAACTGAACCCAGACACCCCGCTGGCCTCAGAGCAGCACCATCAGACCCGGTGTATCCTTCCCTCCGCCAAGGAGAGCTGGGCACGCTGCATGTCAGGTACCACTCCGTTTCCCATGCTTCGGGAAACAGAGCAGCTTTGTCCCAAACATGGGCAAAACCCCCCGCAGCCACGCAGCCAACCCCGCTGGAACTGGGTAAAACTACCTTGCAAAAGACAGCACAAGGTAACTAGCTCTGTGTTCCTAACCTGTTCAATTAAAGGCTCCCGTATTAACATGACCCCAACAGTCAGATTCATGAGACACTGAGAACCGAATGCCACAACCGTTGTGCTAATGCAACCGTCATCTGCTTTGGAAGGGAGATCACACACAGGGCACTGGGGGCTAACAAAGCCCTAGGAAACCCAAGAGAGCACGAGGATGGGTTTGTGTGGACGGTCACACCGTTAGGACGAACTCTCTGCTCCAGGAACCTGGAGAGAGCATCCACGAAACACGGTGGACCACAAGCCCCGGCTGGCAGTGGGGACATCGGGCTCTGAGTGAGGGCAGGGGCAGTTGCCTGGGCTCAAATGGGCCAGTCAGGGCAGTATCGCCTACCTGAATGAGCCAGTAAGTGCATTCTTAGTCGCAAACTATCCAGGAACCGCTTTCCGCAGAGTTCACACCCGTACGTCTTCATCCCACTGTGCAGCTTCCTGTAGGGAGAGGAAAAAATAGGTTGCGGCTGCTCTGGCTGGACAGGAGGCAGGCCCACCCTCACCTGGGGGCTCTGCGGACATCCCTCCAGTAGGTGGGCAGGAGGGAGGGGAGGTGGAAGGCATGGGGGCTACAGATGGGCACTGATGGAGACATCCCCACATGCTCAGATGGCCGAACGCGCCCCTCTTCCCAGGGACCGCTGCCAAGGAAGAATCTATTCCTGGTCTTGTCCAAGAGCTAGAGAACAGGGCACTTCCTACTGCTTTACCCACTGGTACGCAGACCAAGGGGGGAAAGAAATCAGATCCGATTTCAGGGTGAGAAGGAAGAAGCACGGGACAGTCAGTCAGACATAACGCTCCCTGTCGAACTAGCACTGGGCGTCCTCGGAGGCCACCGGGCCTCTGCTCCCCTCGGCCAGGTCACGTCCCCCACTGCGCTGCAGTTGTGCACGTGCCGAGCTCCCCCACGACACCGTCGGACTCCGAAGGGGTAGCACGTGTGCCCTTTCTCTCTCCCATCCCCAGCTCCCACGACAGTGACTGACACATAGTAGGCTCCGAATAAGCTTATTAATGAATCGGTGCCTTTATGGACACAATAAAGCCGCTTCTCTCTTGGGGCATCCAGATGTACTCAGAGCCGCACGTACGTGTCTCTAACACGCATGCCCTTCCCCTAAGGCCCAGCTTAGAAGATGTCTTCCTTCTGTTTTGACCAGAGGTTGAGCCCTGACAGGAAGATTTCAAGAAACTGGGTAACATCACCCTGCAAATGCAGAATGGTGCGGATGGTAACGGTCATTTGGTTTTCCAGGTGCTTTCACACACTTCATCTCATTTTACCAACACTGCAATTCTGTGAGTCGGGCCTGACACACAGGACCACCCCCAAGAAGACAGAGGTCCCGGTAACAACTGCCCAGAGGCCCAGCCTGCAACAGAGCTCCGATCCCGAGCTGGACCTTTCGCCCCAAGCCCCTCTGCTCTGTCAGAGGCCGGCAGCCGAGTCGGGTAAGACGCAGGGGAGCAGGCGGGTAGCAAAGAGCTGAGCGGCGGGAAGAAGGTCTATGTGCTGTAGGCCGGCAAGGATCTGAGCTGCTGGCTGGCGTGTGGGCCATCTGGCCTGAACACTGACTTTCTTCCCACCCACACTCCCGTGGTCAGGCCCTTACTTGCCACCGCCAGATCCGGGATCCACCGCCGCCCCCATCTCTGTGCCTTCTTGCCCTACAGAACAGAGCAGGGAACGGCAGCCCGAGGCACGAGCTGATGGCAGCAGGGCAGAGAGTAGAGCACACAAAGTCCCCTTGGAGTCGACAACCCATTGCAATCAGACGGTGACGGGTGAGGATCACGGTAAAAGGCTGGAGAGCTGCCGGCACACACGAGACCGCGGGTGTGGAGGGGAAGTGTTACACGCCCAAGTCCGCAGCACCCGGACCTGAGCCTCGGAGCCCAGATCACGACCACTACACCGAGCCACCCGCCGCCACCACCTTCCAATCCCCTAACGAGAACTCAGGGGCAAGTCAAAACCACGCAGGCCCCCAGGTGAGCCTCCTGAGTGCCACAGTCTGTGGGCCACGGTGGCTTGAGGATGGCACGCCATGTCCACGCCCAGCCCCCTTCACAGAACTCTTTCTCAATCAGGCTGTTTTGTTTGCTCGCTTTCCCTTTACTTCCTTGCCAAAAGCAACAAATAATTTCTCAATCACACACACACACACACACACACACACACACACACACACCCTCATCCCTGATACTGTAGTGCGCCCCACCCCCATATTATCTTACTCCTGGCCATGGCTGATCCAACCCAATTGGGAAATAGTAACCGTACAGAACATTTTAACTGAACATTCTTAACTCCAAATAGATTTCACAATGCTGGACACTGGGACATGTCCTAATAGCGTTCTGGGCAAACCATGTTTTTAAACACATGCCCAGGCAACTGAGTGTGTATGTGTGCGTGTAAACACATGATAGACAGTATTCCTGCCACTCACCCAGGCATGGCAAATGTTTGCTTTCCTAAGACATGTTCTGTGGAGCAGCAAAAACTCAATTCACAAATGGTCCGGCCGGTGAACCTCTTGCACGCATCCACGGTCATGTGTGGTGGAGGGCAGGGCGTGGGTTTCCATCCCATCTATTTCCATCTTTTTCTTCACTCGCGATTTCTTACCTTCCAGGAGTGCCCACCTCTCAGGGAGCAGCTAAGCAGAGGACCAGCACCTATTTAGACAGGTTTCCCAAAAGGACCCTGGAGTGACCAGTCTTCCAGTATCAGCAGCCATCAACCAGGGTAAGCATCCCAACCCACCTCTTCTCCCTGCAGGCTCCAGACCAAATCTCTGACCCCGAGGAATACTTTCTGGGTAACCCCACTGCCTTCTTTCTGGATGGGAATGGATTTGCCTGGCAATCAGTGAAAGTGGCTTTCTTGGGCCACTGGACTAGCCTGGTGTGAAAGGCGGTAGACTCTTGCCCTTTGCTGGAGAGATAGCAAAGTACAGGGAAGGCTGTGGGGCCAGCAGTCAGAAGACCTGGCTCCTCAGCCTTACTCGGCCATTAACTTGCTTTATAACCTTGGACAAATCATGCTGTAACAACCTCTCTGCATCTTTTTCACCTGGGAAGTGATATGGGGGACTTCTAAGGCTTTGATCCCTTACGGAACCTAAATTTTAACAGTCAAAACTCTTACTCATGGGGTGCCTGGATGGCTCAGTCGGTTAAGAGTCTGACTCTTGGGGGCGCCTGGGTGGCGCAATCGGTTAAGCGTCCGACTTCAGCCAGGTCACGATCTCGCGGTCCGTGAGTTCGAGCCCCGCGTGGGGCTCTGGGCTGATGGCTCAGAGCCTGGAGCCTGTTTCCGATTCTGTGTCTCCCTCTCTCTCTGCCCCTCCCCCGTTCATGCTCTGTCTCTCTCTGTCCCAAAAATAAAAAAATAAAAAACGTTGAAAAAAAAAAAAAGAATCTGACTCTTGATTTTGGCTCAGGCCACGATCTCATGGTTCATGAGATCAAGCCCCACGTCAGGCTCTGCGCTGACAGCAGGGAGCCTGCTTGGGACGCTCTCTCCCTCTCTCTCTCTCTCTCTCTCTCTCTCTGTCCCTCTCTCGCTTGCAGGCAAGAGAGTGCTCACATGCGCACACACTCTCTCTCAAAATAAACAAACATTATTAAAAAGATCTTCTTCCTATCATTTTGCCTAGTTTCCAAGGAATTTCCCTAAAGGGCATTATTATTATTATTCTCTCTGAACCACATTCCACTGTGTGATGTCCCATGACACCTAGGCAGCCAGGCTAGGATAGCCTAAACAAAAGTCGACACCCAACCCTAAAATCGATACTCATTTTAAAACCTTCTAATCCAGACAACCTGAGTTTCTTCCTTTACTCACTTGTGGTCTATTTTGCAGTGAAAGAAACTTCTGGAACCCATCAGCAGCCTTTCTTTGGAACCATTCTGCTGCCACGCATTTCTCAGCCTTCAGAGACACAGATGTCCTATCTTGTCTGATCCTTGGGGTAAGGACACTGCCCTGTACCTGACCCACTAACTCAGCGTCCCACACAGGTTACCAGAGGTGAGTGTGGCATCCATGTGATCCACACGAAGTACAAGGACAAAAGTCCTGCCCCACTGCCAGAGAGACAAGGGCAAAGCACACTAAGTTCAGAAGAGAACAAGGAAGCACTTTATAGCCCTAGGAGTTGAGTGAAGCCCAGCACTGGTTTGCTCCTATCTTTCGTTACTGTTCAGAGCCCCAAGGGAAGGATGTGGAATGGAAAGGTGAACCCTTCCAACCCATAGAAAAAGGAAATGGCAGAGAAGAATCTGAGTGCCTTCAAGAGACTTGGCTACCAGCAGACTCTCTGTACAGCCTGCAGAATGACCAAGGAGGAGAAAGAATTCCAGCTGGCTTCTGAGCAAAAGTGCAATTTGTATGAACCCATGGTCTCTCACTCTGCAGACCACAACCCCTGCCCCGCCCCCCGCCACTACCACTATACTATGCAAGTGATTTTGATGAAAATGGAAATTCTGTCCACCTTCCTCTTCCTCACCACACACGCATGTTTTCCCAGTCTGGTCTTGTCTTTTCGCAAGGTCTAACTGCTCATGGCCATCTGAGGTCACCAGCCTCCACTACAGCACAGGAAGGAAGGACAGGTGGGGACATCTTTGTGCCTGTCTGCATAAGTCCCTCGGTTTCACGCTCCCTTCTTTGAGAAGCAGTCCCGTTGCTGAACGCCATTTTCAGAGTAACCCAGTTTCAGCATGGCCCCAACACTTCTGTTCCATGCTTGCTGGAGGATCCATCCCCACTCATGCTTCAAGTCCCCGCCACGCCCTCCCCACCTCCTCCTGCCAAGCGGTAGTGCTGTCCCAGCACAGCCCACAACTGGCCCACTGGGCAAACCATCTTGAATGGAACAGATTTTCAATTATGTCCAAAAAGACAAAGAAAAAATTAACCTTTGGCAGGTTTCTAGCTATTTTCTCAAGAGAGCTGAATCATTATGAGAAATTAGAGCTAAGCAAATCTGAACCTTTTAACAAGTAACTAGAGAGAAAGACTCATTCCTTCTCACTGATTCTCAACCACACAACCCTCGCCAGTCAAGTCAAGCTAGCAAGATACATCGAGCCGTCTCTGTGCTACTGGAAGTCTGACAAGTCATAGATTTTGTCTGCCCTGGGCTATAAACTACATAACAGCAGACGCCATGTTGATTTTCCCTCTTCTTCAAGGGGTCTAGCTTTATTTTTTTTAATTTTCTTGATGTTTTTTATTTCATATTTGAGAGAGAGAGACAGAGACAGCAAGCAGGGAGGTATAGAGAGATGGAGACAGAATCTGAAGCAGGCTCCAGGCTCTGAGCTTCAGCACAGAACCCAACGTGGGGCTTGGACTTACGAGCAGTGAGATCATGACCTAAAGTCATCATCTCGGTGAGATCATGAGCTAAAGTTGGACGCTCAACCGGCTGAGCCACCCAGGCGCCCCACGTAGGGTCTAGTTTTCGAAGGGATTTGCTCATTCCTGCTAAAGAAGCTCCTCCACCTAAGGTAGGCTCGAGGCATCCCTCCTCTCATCTTTAACAGTATTCCAAGCACAAGAACTTCATGGACACCTCCAACCCAGGGCTGAACTCTTGTCCTGTGGCTCCTGAAGTCTGCACAAGGAAGGCCAGTGCTATTTCACAGCCACGCAAAGCCTGAGCTTCAGACCAACCCATCATTCTCAAGATGAACCTTCATCTCCCCAGTGTACCTAGAACGTAAGAGCAGAATGAGTGGCAGCAAAGAGAGACCCATGCCGTACTCCATCCTCCCCTCCAGACCCAGCTGACCGTAACAGTGCTCCCTAAGAGCACCTTCTGTGTCTACTCTCTGCAGGAAGATTTCAGCCCGTCTCTATGCCACAGAGCCAAGGGCCACAGGAAAAATGCTAGGAGAAGGGCCTGAAGGGGGGCTCCAGGCCCAGCAATGCCCACATTCCATTTCTTCCCAAGTTCCTTTGGCCAGAGACAGAAGCAGTCAAAGCAAGCCAACAGGAAGGTTTAGAGAGGGAATTCAGTTCCAATAACCCAAGAGCTACACTCCCTCTCTCCCTCCCTCTCCTCCTGGGGATCTGAAAGTGCCTGAACTGTGAGTTTTGCGAGGTGGACCAGCAGTGAGAACTTGAGTCTGTCCATGGGGAAAGTGAGTGGGAGGGAACTGCCCATCTTTGAAAAATAAAGTGGGGAATCCATCTTATAAGGACTTTATTAAGGTCACGTTTTTCTTGTTCTCAGCTTAAGTGATCCCATACCCTGAACAACATGTGGCTCCGGCCAGTGCGGCCTTCATGGTCCTTCTAACAATTCACCCCCTTCTTGGTCTGAGCTGTTCCACATGCAGAAGCCACCCTAAAGCCTGGGGCTTTTGCCTTCTGATCCCATGACCATCAACTTGACCTATGCAGTGCTTCTAAGGGGTACTCAAAACAGGCAAGGACAAGACAGGAGATTCTGAGAGTCAGATCCCAAATGACGCTCTTCTCTCAAAGCCTGCTGCCCACATGGAAACCAATATTCTCCAAGGTTCTCTTCTTACCATGGGAACCTAGCTACCACCAAACCGCCTTCTTCTTCCTCTCCCTGAGCAGGACCTGACCAGCTGGCAATGGCATGCTGCCTTGTGCCCCATGTGGCCATGAGATGAGGCAGGTCCCTTCACAGAGCTCTGCCAAGACTCTCAGTCTCAAAAGCAACAAATGATTCCCAAGCCCCATGGTCAGAGAACTCCACCCTGGCCTTGCTCACCTCTCCAACAAGAAACAGAACCAAGAGAGGGCAGAGGAAAGAGCTTATATACTTCGGCAATGGGCTTATTCCTTTCTCTAAGACTCATAAGTTCGAAACACACCTCCAATGTCCACTGACCTTTAATTCAAATGGCAAGAGGAAGACCATTCTTGGGTTCTGGGCTCCAATTTTTAGAAGACATGAATGAAAACTTATCAGACTATCAGGAATTTACTCCCCAGAGCAACTTCCAGGGAGATTTCAAGGTGTTTCCATATTCAGTTCAATCTCCTGAACTTTCTACACATGCCTTTCTGTGGGGAAGGGGTACTCTGAAAAGAGCTTGCTCTACTGAAGGCATCTACCCTAAACCAGGACAACTGGAATACTCAAGGAATGTTCCCTACCTTTTAAGGGTGACATCATCTTGTCCCAAGGGAAGGTCTCTTACGGCTACCATCAGTGACACATTCTAGTCCGAACGGGTCATTAGTCACATCCAGTATCATTCTCCTTAGGAACAAGCCATGTAGAAGTTCTTCAAAGCTAGAAGCTCTTTGAGGACAAGGAATAGGTGTCTATTTCTGCGCCTAAACCCTCAGCACAGGTGCAGACAACCGGAGCTATGAGAGAAGCTACTGCTAGGTGAGCAGTTGCCAACCAGCCTGAGACAAAAGGATAGCTGGCCACTGAAACCCAGCCCTGGGACTGCCTGGGATCACAGAAGGGGCCTGGATTGCCCAGGGTGGGGGTGGGGGAGAAAGATTAGTTCTAATCTTGGTGGGGGAGTGGGTCACTTTCATTTTCTCAAGGCATAAAGGAAATTATCCTTTTACCCACTTTTTTTTTTTTTAATGTTGAGATTAGACAGTCATTTGACAAGCTGTGAATGGGGAGCTGGTATTACCACAAATTATCCTTGTAGCGATAGAGTTCCTTGCTCCCTGACTAGTCAATATTAATAAACATTACCGAATGCTTTTACAACACAATTTATTTTTTAATATAGCTCTTTATGTATGCCATAAAGTAAATATACCAATAAAAGGCAAGGATTTCAAACAACAGATTAAAAAAAAAAAAACAACCAAGAACTAACAGAGGGTTAGTTAACGCCTTCCGCGCCACAAGATAAGGGCTGACAGGACCCACAGAGCACACCCCTCTCCTGGGAACCCGGATCAGGGGAGCTCTGGAAAATGGTGGCCATTTGGTTGCTTTGGGGCCTTTTAAAGGGAGAGGGAGGGAATAGCAAAGAAGGCACATCTTCTCAAGGATCTAGAATAAAAGTGTAACACATTGGCTAAAACACTGTTCTGGGGGAGGGGGTGGGCAGGAGACCCAGTGTTCACTCCAGCTCTGCTGGCAACCATCAAATGACCTTGGTCGAACCACTTACCCTCTGGAGGTTCCACCCTACGCCCTCTGCAACAATACAAGGGTTGAGTTAGATGATTTCTTAGGTCCTTTCCAATCGGGCTGACGACACTGAAAGGCTGTGGGGCCGAGAGGGGCCTATGCTCACCAAATTACAACCACCTTCATGAAGGTTCCATCCCTGATTCATCCCCTCAGCCTCCATCATTGAGCCCAGAACAGAGGAAGGACTCAGTGCATTTTTGCTAAATGAATGGACAAACCAACATGAAGGAGAATGCAAAAAGAAAAACACAGAGGTTAAAAAAAGAGAGAGAGACACAAAACACTTCCAACATACACACATATCCGTACAAGAACAGCTGTCTCTATTGTCCGAAAGAGAAGGCCTCCATGGGGTTCTTAGAAGAAGACCACGCATCACGCATGGAGCTGACTAAAAAGTGGAAGGAGCTGTCCTGAGCCTTGAAAACAGGGGAAAGGACAGTGGCATTCCCCGCGGCCATAACCACACCAAGTACAGGGCTCTCCGATAAGGCTGCCCGTGTGGGTGTTAAAATACCATGTCAGAAATGACAAAGGGGCACGCTAATCTCCCTGCAGCAAATGCTCCTTGAAGGGTCTTCGTGGCCACTGAGCACCGGGAGGCCTGGGCTTCAGGCTGTTACGCAACGGGGCCTTTGTTTTAGAAGACCGAGTCCTTGTAAGTCATTTATTTGAAATATCTCCATCAACAAATTTCACCAAGAACAAAAGTTTTTCATTTGGGCGCCGGGCTACAGGATGATCTTATCACACACAATCTCATACAGTCTCTTTCAACAAGGTCTTAGCGCGCTTATCTGTGAAGTTCCTAGTAGCCAAATATGATTGAAATGTTCTATTTATGCTCACTGGATTAAGGAGATGTTGCAAAACTGCACAAAAACCTGGCACGTGTAAGCAAGGTATTACAGCTTGGGCAGTTAAGATCTGAGGGAAAGGAATCAATACACACTTTTGTAGTTTTCTTTCTCCTTTTTTTTTTTTTTAAAGAAACCAGGAAAGTTGTGCTTTTTGAAAAGGGAAGAGGAAAAATAGTAAAATGCCTCAAGATTTATAGCTTCTTAGAGCTTTTTCCAAACCCAAAACAGAGCACCAGGATGCATGCTTGGTGACGTCAGCCCAAAGAAAACAAAAATAAATCCCAAATATTCTCTCCAGACCCTAAAAGGCCCTATAAGGGAACTGAACTATGGTTATAGATGAGCAGGCATTTTGGTTTTTCCCCCTCACACCCCTAAGAGGCTTCCATCTTAACCAGCACGAAGAGACAATTTCTCAGAAAACTGTTTTTGAAAAGCTACAAATTCCTCCTTTATCTTCCTGTGTTTCTTGGGTGTGGGGAGGCAGCGTTGTTTCCTGGTAATCGAGGCTCCTTTTTACACTCTCTCACTTCGGCCACGAAGCCAAGATGCTACCTTCAAACCCCACACACCAGCCACAGATCCTCAGAGACTATGGAAATTAACTGAGGTTTATTAAGGGCCTAAGAAAGTTCCCTTCGAATTAAAGCCCTCTGAAAACCTCCTTAATGTATATTGCCTCATTCTTTCTGCTTTAGTACACTGAAAATTAAATTACTTCTCTATGAGGATTCTAAGCCGTTAGAGCCATCTTTCTCAACATCAGTTATGAACACAAGATAAGAGATTGGGCAGATGAACCTGTAGGGACACCAAGGCACACTGTGGAAATTACTGTCATTTTAATGAAGGAAAAGGTAAAAAAAAAAAAAATAGATATCCACCTCTTTTGCTGATTATGTTTTTCTTCCAGAAAAATGTAAAAAAGAAACCTAGTTAACTGAGGTTTTCTAAAAATAATGCAAATGCATTTATAGATCGCATCTGACTTCGAAAGGGATGCTGAGGGTCATCTCAACCATCCTGTGACTGGGGAAGAAAGTGCCACCCCCATTTTGTGGATGAGGAAACGGAGGCCAAGTGACTTACTCTCCTCTCCCAAGGGAGCAGGTGGAAATCTCTAGACCTCTCACCTCGGGATCTACATTCACATTTGCCCACCTGCAGAGGGTCTATCCATCCCACCCAGAATGTTCTCCCAGAGCCCCCCGGCAAAAGGCACAGGAAAACCATCAGCAGGAAAGGAGGCACTAAGAGCACACCCAGGATTCACAGGACCCTAATCAGAGGAAAGCAAGAAGAAAGGAGCCGCTAGGAAAACAGAAGCCAAATGATGACACCCAGGGTCCACAGACAGGCTGAGTCTCGGGGCAACTTTATAACCTCCTACAGAGAAGACCTCAGGGAAGGTACACTGCCCTCATCCCTTGATGCTTACTATTTTACACTCCGTCTGTGAATAGCCTACTGTGTGTGCCCAGCTCTGGAAAAGTAAGACTGCACTTGAACGGTGCTCCGTCAAGGTGGGTTATACATCAACACTCCTCTGCATTACTGCACTTGACTGGTTCCCTTTCCAGCACTTGGCACAACTTACAGTTAACATAGCGGGTTTCCTACGAGGGTTCCTCGCCTCTCCTGGACGGCACGCCACCTGGACAGAGACCACTGTCTGCTGCGTCCTCACCGTCTGGCACAGTGCCAGGCTGCTTTGGTACAGAGCAGGCATTCAATGCATTTGTTTTAAAGAAACGGCTTTGCTGAGATACCATCCACATGCCGTAAGATCCACTCTTTTAAAATATACCATTTGGGGGGTTTTAGGCCATTCACTGAGCCGTGCGACCATCACCTCTGTCTACTTCCGGAAGATCTCATCACCCCCAAAAGAAACCCTGTACCTATTAGCAGTCACTCCCCATTTCCCCTCACTAACCCCCCAGTCTCTGGCAACCCCTAATCTACTATCTTACTCCATGGATTTGCTTATTATGAACATTTCATACAAATGGAAGCATACAGTGTGCGGCTGGCCTTTTACGTCTGCAAGAATTCACTTAGCGTGATATTTTCAAGATTCACCCATGTAGTAACATTTATCAGTGCTTCCTTCCTCTTTATGGCAAGATAATACTCCATTGTATAGACATACCACATGTCATTGACCCATTCGTCAGTCAGCAGACACTGGGTTGTTCCTGCCTTTTGGCTGCTATGAATAACGTGGCCAAGAATATTGGCTTACAAGTTTTATCTTTGGACATGGGCTTTCACTTTCACTTCTCGTGGGTATATGCCTAGGAGTGGAACTGTTGGGTCATCCGGTACCGCTATGTTTTTAACGTTTTAACTGCCAGACCGTTTTCTAAGGCGGCTGCACGATTTTACATTCCCCTCGGCAATGTACCAGGGTTCCGATTTCTCAGTGCATTTTTGGACTAAATGAATAAATGAATGAGGATTCCTTCTGCTGTAGAAGCCAGCCGGGAAGCGGATAAACTTCCAAGGCTCCTCTGGTAAACTAGCATCTTCGTCTGCAGACGTGACATGCCACACTTGTGTTTAACAGAAATCCCAAAGAAGGCTATTTATATTTAGCTCATTCCAGAGAGAGAATCGAATGAAAAATTAAGACAAGGAAAGGAAAACACCAGACAGCCCAAAGCGGGTACTACCTTCTGCCTTCCCATGTGATTTCAACCCCGACCCTCCACACCCCATGTCCAGGCTCAAAAATTTAATAACACACGCTCCTTAAACACATTTAGATGAAAAAACAGGAGCAGGATCCCAGCTCAACGGCAGCTGACTTTGATTTGGTCGGCAGTGAGGGGAGCTTTATTTGACAGCCCTGTTGTCTGTGACAGGAAGCTTGGAAATGTATTTAATAATACTTAAAACCAAAACACACACACAAACAAAAATATCGCAGGCAAATCCAGCAGGGAGACCCACAGTGCTGGAAAGGACTGAGAACATGGGCAAGCCAAGAGCAAGGGCTGGCTTCTCTTCCTGAGCTTGCTGGAGGGGGGCAGGGTGTCCTGGAGAGGGCTTCAGGGACAAGTTCTGCTAAGGGCTCCCCAAACTTCTCTTCCCCCCTTGCCTTTCTTTGTCAAGAGAAGGCAGCCGTATTCCTTTCTGCACAGACTCCTTGCAAAGAACAAACAAACAAAGCCTGGGACAGAGCAAGGCCCCTGGCAAGCTGCAGGTAATTAAAACGGCCTGTAAATGCCCCAGCAGAAAGCACTTCAAAGAGACAGTAATTCCAGCAATGGCCAGTCAAGACTGTGTGGTGTAAAAATTATGAGTTTTCCCAACAGGGAGCTTTGTGTGAAAAGGACAGGGTTTGGTGGCAAAGGGAGGGTGAGCCACACAGAGAAGGCTTACAATTGGTGTCCGGACCCAGTGTGTGAGGGAGGGACTGTGTGTGTGTGTGTGTGTGTGTGTGTGTGTGTGTGTGTGTGTGGCATGCACGCAGGCAAGAGAAAGGGGGACGGTGTGCATGTGTATGTGTGAGAGCACACATTTATCAATGCCGAGACGCTCCAAGCGTGTGGGCATGGAGATAAAAGGCAAAATAAAATAAAAGCAACAGATACGCATCCTCTCCCCTGCTGGGCCTTGTTGTCACGGGGTGTAGCAGGAGGCTCCTCGGGCTCCTGCCTTGAGAGCCTGCAGAGCTGAGCCCAGGGTGCTGGAAATGCTGAACACCAAGCACCCCGGGCCCGACGACGGCCAAGGTGCGGTCGGCTCTCTGGATGCGACTGTGTCCTTTCCATCTCGCCGAGACACACGCTTACCAGCAGCACTCCGCATGCTAGGTTGTCTTACAACAGGATGCAGAAGAGAGGTTCCCGAATCTGACCCCGATCACACTTGCCGGATCTTCCATACTGCCCGCCTGGTGTCCCGGGCTCAGAGGATGCTACGGCCAGCCCACGGCGTGGGACTGATGCACACTCATCATACGGGTGGCAAGCTCCATGCACAGGGACTCTGGTCTCGCTCTTCTCACACAGAAAATCCAGCCTGACGTGCTTGTCGGTAATCACCTGACCACGACACTGTACATCTTTCTTTAAAGGCTTGTTGCTAGTGCATTTTTTTTTTTTTTGCCCGTATTTTCCCTGCAGAGCCCTGATCACCACAAAGAGACATTTCACCAGGCAGGGGAGCCAGTGTCATCCTGAGGGAGCCCCCGTGGTCCCTCCGCCCCCAAAGCTGCTCCGCGTTACCCCTAACCTTTGACGCGTGTCTACTGCCACACCAACGGCACTCGGGCTGCACCTGCTTGCGTGTCTGTCTCTTGGACTAGATGCAAAAGCACCCGAAGGCAGAGCTTTGCCTCATCCCTCTACATCGTCAAGCCCAGCAAAGGCACAGCATCGGTGGGTGCTCACGACATGTTTTGGGTGAGTGGGTGGGGACATGCGTCCTGGCCACAGTGCGGGTCAGGAATCAGTCAGGACCTGTGCAGAGACAGCATCCTGCGTGCAGCCCGGCACCCCACCGTTCCTCACCTTCCTCAGCCAGCCAGGAGTGCATGTGGCCACAGGAGCCCGCGGAGGGAAGGTGGAGGCGAGCCCAGGCTCACGGAGGCAGCACAGAACCAATACCAGCCAGGGGCTTTATTTCCCCATAAACCAAGTCCTGCTCTGCCTCCCTCACAGCGCCACTCACTAACTCCTCCCCGACATCACTGGCTTTAAGCCCACACATAAAAATGTCCTTTACTATTTTTATTTAATGAGCTTTCATTTTCCTCCCCCTCTTCGTAAATGAGAAAGGAAAGCCCACCTCCTAATGGGGATGGGGGAGAGGAAGCAAAGTGGAATCTTTTTAAAATGGGCCATAACTTCATGAAAAGCTTTCTCCTCACCAACACCCCCCCCCCCGCGTGCCCCCCGCCCCCCCCCCCCCACGCCCTCATGCCCTTCCATCCCCTCCCGCATCTTCCATTCTCGCCATTCAAAACAAGACGCATGGATTCTGGACATTTGATTACTTTTAAGTATATATTTTTCCCTCAAATAGACTGAATACAATGGTTAGGAAATGTGACAGAAAACTATTCTGAGTCATTTATTGCCTTAATACCCACCTTTGTCCAACAGGCAGTTTTGACAACAGCGATAAATTCCAAATTTATGTCAACAGAGCATATGTTGAACACCTCATTTCTGAGCTAAAGCGGCATGCTGCCCTATAAATCACCGTTCTGTTTGAAATGAAAGTAGATTACAGGCCTGTGTTATTGAGCAGTTAGAGCTATAGTCATATAAATCAGAACTTTTAACTCTAGGCAATCCGTTGTGCAATTAACTAAAGGGTACTTTGTCATTTCAAGGCTTGTGCACAGGCTTGGCAGGGCTCAGAGCTACCGGGGAAGGGGCAGGAAGGAAAAAAGTTTTTAGGCCACAGGAAGGTTCTCGACTACTGATACACCACGCCCCACATCGCCTCATCCCCCAGCCGCCACCGTGGGAACCTGCCAACACGGAACCCTGGCCAAGGCAACCTCACAACGAGAGCTGCCACAAAGACAACATCACACCGAGGGTTGTCACCAAGTCGGCTCTGGATGCCCGAGCGCCTTCTCATTCATTAACTGAGCACTTCCTGGACACAAGCCACGTGCGTAACATTGTCTTAGGTGCTAACATGATTCCAGAGACACGAGAAGTGATAACAGTAATGCCAATGACAAAATTAAAATGACACTGATCAATGCAAAAGAATTAGAAGAATCCTAGACCTAGCTGAAGCACTATTCTGTGCATTTTTATGCATCATTTCATCCAATCCTCAGAACAACCCTAGGAAGCCTTTGTTTTTATTTTGTTTTGTGGAGCTAGAAACTGAGGCATCGGCACCCTGGGTGGCTCAGTTGACTAAGCATGCAACTCTTGATTTCGGCTCAGGTTATGATCCCATGGATCAAGCCCCATGTTGGGCTCTGTGCTGAGCGTGGAGTCTGCTTGAGATTCTCTCTCTCTTTCTCTCTGCCCCTCTCCCTGGCCCACACACACTCTCTCTCTAAAAAAGAAAGAAGGGAAGGAAGGAAGGGAGGGAGGGAGGGAGGGAGGGAGGGAGGAAGGAAGGAAGGGAGGAAGGGAGGAAGGAAGGAAGGAAGGAAGGAAGGAAGGGAGAAATATGTTCCTCTAAGCTAATTGGGCCATTCAGAATAAAAATTTTTTTTTTAAAAGAAGAAACTGGGGCACCTGGGTGGCTCAGTCAGTTAAGCATCCAACTTCGGCTCAGGTCATGATCTCACGGTTCATGAGTTCAAGCACCGCGTCGGGCTCTGTGCTGACAGCTCAGACCCTGGAGCCTGTTTCAGATTCTGTGTCTCCTTCTCTCTCTGCCCCTCCTCTCCTCACACTGTCTCTGTCTCTCTCTCTCTCTCAAAAATAAAATAAACGTTAAAAAAAATTAGAAAAAGAAGAAACTGAGGCACAAAGAAATAAATAGGCTGCCAGGGGTCATAGAACTTGTAAGAGGCAGAGCCTAACATAAACCAAGTTCACAGAGCACAGAAGTTTAACAACTCGGATTCTGATGCCGATCCTGACTACAAATTCCAGGTCTACCAACATAGTAGCTTTAAGACACTGGGGCTCTATAAGCCTCAGTTTTCTCATCTGTCAAGGGGGGGTAATAAATTGTTACCTCAGAAGGCAAAGAAAAATGACATTGTGCACACAAAAGAGTGAGCACAGCCTTAAGAACATAGTGTTTTAAACAAATGTTAGCTAGTATAAGGCTGAAGAAGAAAGATAAACCCTATCGCTGCCTGGCCAGTTCACAACCAGGCTGGTGAGAAAGAGACAAAGAAAGAATCTTGAAAGCAGAATGTAGGCATGTGCCAAAACGTCACCAAGCGGGCAAGTGTGAGTGCACAGAAGAGAGCAAATCAGCAGCGGGTGGTGTGGCTGGAGGCGGCCTGAGGACACGGGTGAGACTGGGCGGGTCCCTTGGAGTGGGGGGGGGGGGGGGGGGGGGGGGGGGGGCTTTGCGGGCTTTGAAGGGCTCTATCTACCCACGTCAGGGAATAGTGAAAACGGAAAGGCCTTGAATGAGGGAGATCTCCATGTGATGGGTGCACCACAGGAGCCAAGCCCTGCCAATATGAACCAGTCGTGCTGGACCAGCCCGTGGGAGCCCGGCCCGGTCATCCACAGCGGTCAGGTGGAGAAGTGCGCAGGGATGAGCCTGCAGGGACCACACAGCGGTCTGGTTATGCAGAGTCCTAAGACACAGGCAGACTTCACTGCAGTCCTCAAGCAGCTGCCAAAACACGCTCCTTGGAACAGAGGGGCCGGCTGGGAAAGGAAGGCTCCGATGGGCAAGGACTGTGGAAAAGGAGGGACCGAGGAAAGTGTACAAATTCCACATCGAGAATGAGGAGACACCCAAAGAGAGTAGCCGGGTCAGCCTTCGAAAGCAAAATGCCAACATCCCTGCCATGCACCTGTAAGATACCTCTGTGGCGCGGGGTGCACCAGAGCCGCGAAGGCCCGCCAAGAGAAATCGGAACAAACTGCCTGCATCACCTGACCGGCACCCGTGCCTGGCTCCGTGGAGTACAAGCTACCACGGAAGGAACTCAAACGAGCTGCTGCCTCTGTCTGAAGCCCGGCCGCAACGTCCACCCGATTCAAGAGGCCAACATCTACTCATCAGGATGCAGATGGAAAAAGGGATGCGTGGGGAGGGGAGCCGCGGTGTTACTTCTTTCCCTCTGTCGCCCTGAGCTGGTCACCCACGCAACACGGCTGGAGGGGGGCAAGAACATGCAGGTGCCCTTTCTCTCTCATGAGCCTGGACAGGCTGAGAATCAGTTCGGTGTTTGCTCGGCATGGTGCGTGATACCACAGCAGCACGAGACCATAATCTGCCCCCGAAAACTTACCGCCTAAAGAGAGAAGACGATACACAACAGAACACAAACCCGTTCTGAGCCCGCGTGCCAAGTGGTAGGTCCTGACTACAGTCGCCACATGCAGAGTCCATGGGAATCGACATCCCAGAGGCCTCCCTGAGCAGGTGGGCTCTAGGCTGGGCTCAGAAGACACCAACGATCAGGGCACCTGGGTGGCTCAGTCGGTCACGCGTCCGACTCGTGATTTCGGCTCAGGTCACGCACGATCTCACGGCTCGTGGGTTCGAGGCCCGTGTCGGGCTCTGCGCTCACGGTGTGGAGTCTGCTTGGGATTCTCTCTCTCTCCTTCTCTCTCTGGCCCTTCCCCACTCTCTCCCTCTCTTTCTAAAAAAATAAATAAAGCATTTTAATAAAAACTAAAAAAAAAAAAAAAAGGAGACACCAAGGATCGTGCAGGCAGAGAAGAGAAGACACTTCAGATGAGGGTGAAACGGGCACTAGAAAAGCATCGTTCCTGTACAAGGTGGGGGAGGAGGGAGCAAGCCAGGGACAGGTGAGCGGGAGGCGAGCTGGATGTTGAGGAGTCCGTGAAAGGAGTTTAGCCCAGTTAGGAGTTAGCGCTAGGATGGGAGCAGGTCGGGTGCAGAGCAGGCACAGAGGGAGCCATCCCAGGTCCCTGACAGAGGGGGGAGGGGGGCCGTAAGGACAGCGGTGGTTCCAGAGCAGAGGTCAGGCGTGCTCCAGAAGCCCGCGAGGCCCACCCTTCCGGTCATGACATATGGCACTGAAGAACATCTGGCCTGGGACGCCGGCCAGACACTCCCTGACTTCCCCCACAGCCTCCCATTCACAGACAAGTGGATTCCACGCAGGGATAGCAGGGTGACGGAGCCTTCCTGCCACCCACTCTGTGTCTGGTCACTTGCCAGGGTGCTCTGTCTTGCTCCGTCGCTGAATGCCAACAAAGCAAGAAAGCGCCGGCCAGAAAGCGGCACCCTCTCTGAGAATCCCCTACTTCACACACGCGGACGAGCAGGCCATGTGGCCACCACACACCCCTTCTCTCACCATCTGGCTGAGCGAACGGCTGGTCTCTGAGGAAAAAGACGCAGGGGGGAGGAAAAACGGGGGAAATCTTTTAGAGAGATTTGTTTAATATCTGAAAAGTCGGGGAGCAGACGAAATGTGCAAGTTTCACTTAGAAAATCTTTCAGGAACTGTTATAGTAAAATGAGGCTTCCGATTTCCAAACAAAGCTGAAGCAGTCAGACCGACCAAGGAGGCAGAGCCGGCTCATGGAGGACCCTCGGAGAGGGCCAGGAAGGGTGATTAAAAAAAACTGTGGGGTGCCGAGGGGTCACAGGGAGGCCCCTTCACCCTTCCTCTCAGAGGACCAGCTTGACCAGTGAGCACTGGAAGGTCCACAGATCAAAGGAACAGCCTGGAAGAAGGGTCCTGCAGCCGCAGACGTGCGGCCTGCATGTTCTAGGGACCCTTCATTCTCACATGTCCACTTGCACCCCATGCTTTTCATCTTATAAGTCCTCACAGAAACGCCTCTGGAGGAGGAGGAGGTTGGCTCCACCTCTATTTGAGACAGAAAACTGGGCAGAGGAGACAGGTAAGGAAGAAGACGGTGGGGATATGGGCAAGGAGCTACCCTAAGAGGAAGGAAACAGGGAGCCACAGTTCCATTCATTCGAGCTGACAAATATTTATTGCCTACTAAATGCAAGGCATGGTGTTAGCCACCGCGGAAAGGTGCAAAGAAATGTAATACATAGGCTGTACCCTCAAGGACCTTAAAACTTAGTAGGAAACCCAACACGTATGCAAGTAAAAGATGAAAAACCAGTGCCAGCCAATAACAGACAAGGGGAACGGGGGAGACGCAGGGCTAAACGTCAGATGAAGATGCTAGAAGTTTCTAATGTGGGCTCCTAGCAACAAAGCAGAAAATAGCCCCTTCTCCGTCCGAGGCTTGTTGCTGTCTGGGACAGCAAACTCCCATGTATCCCTCCGGCAGCTCTTACGACCTCTCCTGCTCCATCACAAAACCCTAAGCCCATCAAGCTAGAAACACTAAGCCTACACACTCTTCAATCACATGGCTGGCTTTCCTCTAAAATGGAACCTCCCCCCTACCCCCTGGTTAAACTCCAATGGCCTGAAGAGTTGTCCCCTGCTCTCCCATGCCACCTGCTTTTCATTTCATCTGGGAAAGAGAGGACCAAAGGTGGGCCTATCAATACCTCCCAGTCCTGACAGGCCACTCCCCAAGCCACCCAGAGGCCACTTCCTCGCTCGCTGCCTTTTCTTTTCTTTTTTTTTTTTTTTTAAGTTTATTTAAGAGAGAGAGAGAGAGAGAGAGCATGAGCAGGGAAGGGCCAGAGAGAGAGGGAAAGAGAGAATCCCAAGCAGGCTCTGCGCTCTCAGTGCAGAGCCCAACGTGGGGCTCAATCTCACAAGCTGTGAGATCATGACCTGAGCCCAAACCAAGCATCGGATGTCTAACCTACTGAGCCACCAGCTGCCCAGGAGAGCAGTGCTCACCCAAGCCATCTCCTGCCTACCTCTCACCAATGCAGAGCGTGGGACTGGCCACACTCATCACCAGAACAGCGGAATGTGCTGAGAGCAGCCAGGCAGGACCTTCCCCCAACTCTGCACCATTCAGTGGAGGAGGAGAGACCCGCCATCATGGTCTCAGAAAGCCCCCTACTTCCAATGGACTAGTTCTCCATCAGCACTGATACACTGTTTCCTCCACAGACCCCATCCTTCTCCTCTCTGCCCAAAGACAAGAACCTGGTCAACCTTAATGAGATGAACTATAACAGAGTGGACAGAGTACTTTGTAGCCCTTCCAGAAGACACAATCTAACTCACGTGTTAACTGTCTTGCCAGAAGCCTCCAAGTCTCTTTCTACCGGGCTAGAAGGATCCAGATGTGTCATGGCCTGGAAATCCTCAGATCTAGTCATGTAAATACTTATTTGCCATATAAACATCCATATCGTGTAACTTGGGTATACCCGTGTGGCCAAATTCTGTCTCCAGTGAGGCTGAGACATGGAAAGTTCTATGGGCAGCCTGCTCACTTTTCTTACTTACTCGCGCTCCCTTTCCTTCCCAAGACACCTGCATCTAGAAGAGGACAGGACAACGGGGGAGGAAGGGAGCAGGGAGTGGGACTCAAGGGCTTCTTTAACAGGCTGGTGGCTGTGACCTTCATCATGACAATGAGGTTTCATTTCTCTTTCGGTAGCGAGATGAGAGCAGCAGACTTCAAATGGTAGATAATGGTTGGTCTCCTGAACAATGTACCCCAAAGGTCACCCCTGCACATAAGGAATAAGAAAAGATACAGATGCAGTGTTTGTCTCCATAAGAGTTTAACCTTCCAAGAAGCAGAAGGTCTGGGAGGTCTCTGGGCCTTCTATGCATCCAGGAATAAACGTATTCAAGCATTACAGACAGACCACCTAGAATATTTGTAAAGACTTCCAGAGAAGAAATGTCACACGGGACATGGGGCAATTGTGGAGATCTGGGGAGGAGAAAGAGGACAGTTAAGAGCTGTCCGAAAGCCCAGAGACACACTGGCCCGACCTCCGAGGAGACTGATGCCCTTCAGTTAAATCTACACTGGAATGTTAAAAATAAAACTAAGACACCCAAGACAAAGTCAACTTCAGGAGACGCTTTTCCCAGGTTCCGTGAAGGGGAGTAAAACCCCCCAAACGAAACCTTTCAATAGGCAATATTCTACCTGATGATTCGCTTCATTCATCTCTAACAGTGGGAAGCTGAGCTCTGTAACTACCACACAATTCACCCACAGCCCCCAAGCTGACAATACGAGAAAGACAAGAATCTCAGAACATCCCAAAGCCAGTAGGGAGAAAAGCTCTCAGACAGTCATGAACTCGTGAGATCTTCCACAGGCCACACGAGTTCCCGAAGTCTGTTTCCCCATCTGTCAAATGAGGATGGTCTTTCTGACTCTGATGACCAAAGATCTGTGATCTATGAGCTCATGAGCCCTTCCCCTTTAGGGGGACAAGAGACCCCATTTCTACAGCTGTTCTTGGGTGGCCCTACACGGAGCACCCTTACCCTCCAAACAATGGTAAATAACTTCCACAAAACACCAAGACAGAAGGATAATGCTATTTTTAGCCCTTCCTGGGAGAATCTACTTATTTTTAAAACTTCCACCAGGTTGTTCATACAAGGAAGACCAGTTCATTAAAAGAAGGACCTGAGCAAAGGAAGGCACAGAACAACATCAGAACCCCAGACATCACTCCCGTCAGGCTCCAATCCTATGGCTGTCCCCCAAGGCAAAAGATTTCAACTGCATTCCATGCAACCTACCTCCCTTATTTAGCCAGAGCCCCACCATGACATTCCAAACCCACAAAGCGAATTCACAGCTCTGCAGAGGGGAGCCATCCCAGAAGAAGGACCCTGAGGTACAGGGTAGGGAGGCGTGATTTCCTCTGAGCTGCACAAGAAGCTGGGCAGGATAAGAGTCAGTCCCGCTTGGCTTCCCTGGGAGAGGGGAGAAAGGTCGCTTCCTGCTGCTGGAGCTGATGAGAACAGTAGAGAGAAGTGCGCTGCCACCCATTGGTCCCGAGGACCAGCCCTTCAGTCCTCTCCCACCTTGCCGTATTAGTTTCTCGTGGCTGCTGTAACAAATTACCATACATTTTGCAGCTTACCACAACACAAACGTATAAGCTCACAGTTCCGGTAGGCAAGAAGTTTAAAATCGGTCTCCCCGGGCTAAAGTCAAGGTGCCGGCACACCCACGTGCCCGAGGGAGGGTCTAGGAGAGCTTCCAGAAGTTGCTCTCATTCTTGGCCTTCATTCATCCATCCTCAAAGCCAAGGACCTCAGGCTGAGTTTCTCCCAGGCTGCCGTCTCTGGTTCTCAGCTTCTGTCCTCCCAGCTTCTTGGATTCTGACGCTGACTCTCCGGCCCCCCTCTTCTGCATTTAAAAGCCTTTGTGGGTACAGTGACTACTCTGGACCCACCTGGAATAATCAAGGATGATTCCTCTACTTTCAAGCCAGCTCACTGGCAACCTTACTTCCTTTTTGCCAATAAACTAACACATTCACGGGCTCCAGGGATTGGCATATGGACATCCTGGTGTGGGGAGGGCACTATCCTGTCTACCATACTCACTAACCATACATCTTTAGGAGCAGGTTTTTATTCTAATCTTCTGCCTGATGCCCTGAGGCTGTCCACACTTTCCATCATGGCAGCTCACAAGGCTTCGCTAAGGAGGCAGGGTCTCCCATCACCGTCTTGATATCCCAGTGACAGTGCTCTGTGAATTTCTGGAGCACTAGAATACACAGCACGCATGACCCGCTGGCTGCATCCACCTCTGTGTATACACATGTGTGTGCACAGGCACATGTGTGGAAGATATGTGCTCTCAATCCCTAAGAGAAGAAATTATAGCACCTATGTCCTTGGATCTTGCATGGGATCTGGCACAGCTCTAGACACTGAAGGAGACAATACTGGTGGCTTATCTACTCCTGGGACCAATAATCCCATCTATGGATTATCCAGGTCCCAAAACAACTAAATTGCTGAATCCTGGCTTTGGAATTCAATTGAAAGGCATTTATTTAAAGCACATGCCAGTGTCTATTAGATCACAGACACTTAATAAAAATCTTCCCTCTTGGAGCACCCAAGCGGCTCAGTCAGTTACGCATCTGACACTTGGTTTTGGCTCAGGTCACGATCTCATCGTTTGTGGGTTCGAGCCCCGCATCAGGCTCTGTGTTGATGGTGCAGAGCCTGCTTGGAATTCTCTCTCTGACCATGCACATGCTTGTGCTCTGTCTGTTTCTCTCTCAAAATAAATAAATAAACTTTAAAAAAAAATTAAAATTTTTTTTTTATTTAGGGGCGCCTAGGTGGCTCAGTTGGTTAAGCATCTGACTTCGCCTCAGGTCATGATCTCACAGTCCGTGAGTTCAAGCCCACGTCAGGCTCTGTGCTGACAGCTCAGAGCCTGGAGCCTGCTTCAGATTCCGTGTCTCCCTCTCTCTGACCCTCCCGTTCATGCTCTGTCTCTCTCTGTCTCAAAAATAAATAAACATTAAAAAGAATTTTTTTTTATTTTTTTATTTAAAAATAAATGAATAAATAAAAATCTTCCCTCTTTCTTCTCTCTCTGGTTACATTTCTTTTATCAATGTTCATTGTTGACTTCACAGATGAGGAAGGTGAGTTAACATACGAGTGGAGCTTTTACAACACGTTGAGGATTTTCAATCCTTTAAGCCTTGCCTATACCCCACCCATCAACTTGGTGGTCACAGGAACCCTAAATGTCAACTGTTCAATACCCTAACTGTAGAGTCAGTTCTGGGTATCAAAGGCTGCACTTGATTTCTCCAGAAGGCCAGTGGCTGATCCCATTCCCATTTATTAAAAATAATACGTAGGGGCACCTGGGCGGCTCAGCTGGTTAAGCGTCTGGCTCTCGATCTTGCCTCGGGTCATGATCTTGTAGTTTGTGGGTTTGAGCCCCACATTGGGCTCTATGCTGACGACATGGAGGCTGCTTGGGGTTCTGTCTCTCCTGCTCTCTGCCCCTCCCCAGCTCGCGTGTGTGCGCTCGCTCTGTCTCTCTCTCAAAATAAATAAACAAACTAAAAAAATAATAAAAATAATAAACACTTCTTTCCTCACCTTCACCACTGTAGACACCACTGAGCCCACAGGCCTACAAGACCCAAAGTCTTCTACTCCCCACTCTGCCTCGTGCCACCACAGATGTGAAGACCAAGAAGTAGGAAAAGAAGAAGGAAAGAGACTGAGCCAAGACTCAATACAAAGCCGTAGTGAGGAAACACAGGTCTCTTTGGCGGTAACACAACCAGAGTTAGGAGACCAAACCAAAGCCACCGCGGCTTGCAAATCACTTTGTCCCTGTACCATTCTGGCACTGAGAGCAACAGCAAGGGCAAAAAACAGCAGAGGGCAAATAGAGGGAAACCGTTGAGCTCCCAGAGTCCCACGAAGTAAGTGCGGAGCCCATATTCAGAGGACACGAAGCATTTTCCGTCCTTGCTAAGAAAAAAACTGGCCTGAGCCAGCGCCAAGGCACAACCAGCTTGTTCCTGTGTGTCTCAGAGAAGCCACATTTCTCGCCGACCAGCCTGTCCCCAACAGTCCCAGGCCACTGAGCCCACATCCACAGGAGTCTGCAGTGTGTGGGCAGCCTGTGAGGGCCTCCGAAGAGCCACGTGGGCTGGGTACGTGACGTCCAGTGTTCTTTGATAGCATCATCTTGCCATAAACCCAATATGTCCTACTGCCATAGTCCTCACAGGTTTCTGACGACCGTCAGGCCAACCTTGCTGAACACCATGCCAGGAGGGCCTCATGCTGCCCGAGGAGCCATTTGCACAGACGACGACCCGGCAGGAGACCCATTTTCTCTACATAAGATCCTGTACCTAGCAGCAAGCCAAGGCCAAGACCATTGAGGTCCCCCCCTTCGGCCTTACTTGTGGGGTCACTGAAGGGACCACAGTAAGAGGGCCTGACAGGGAGATCTCGTCAATATGGCCACTCAGGGTTAGGCCTTCAGAGGGAAAAGTGCCTTGGGCTCCATGGGACCTCAAATTCACCTATTCCTTTTTAATTCCAAGGATAGTAGGCACCCAGCAAAGTAAGCATGGCAGAAAACGCAGGTGGAGACCCTCAAGTGGAGAACCTAGAGGGCATCCTGCCAGCATGCCTGTCAGACCGGGGCTGACCAGCACCATGAGGTGCCAGGAGGGATGGGAACCTGGTAGGCGGCCAGCTCCCCTGTTTTAAGGCCTTAATTAGGACTGGAAAGCGTACCCCACACATTTCATAAACGGCTCCATTCACCGAGAGAACACGGACACCTCGGCAAGGCAGAGGACCAATGGATTTGCGAAGAAGGGAGCAGAGAGATGGACAGGCAATGGTTTTGATTTGGGAGAGATCTGGAAGGTTACCAGCCCTGTGAGTAGCTGCACTATAAAAAGAGTCAGACACGAAGTATTTCCTTTCCCATAAAATATTCATTGCTGCACGGCAGAGCCAAGAAGCCAAAACCTCAAGCATTTCTAACTTTGTACTGCAGTAATAACAGAGTTTTAGAGGAACCTTCTGATTGTATTTATACCAGGCTATAAATACACTTCCATCTAAGTCAAAGGAGGGGAGATACATCTAGCCCCCACCTCAGAGTCTGCACTGTAAGGAGAAAGACCCCAGGTACACCCACGACTCCACTCAGCATTTCAGCTACAAAACAGCAGATGGAGTGATCGTGACACCAGTTCTCAAAAAAGTGCACGCGGAGAAGCTCGGGTTCCTCTCACAAACGACGCTCGGGATGCGCTCGAAACCTGATTTACAAACGGTACTGCCCTTAACGATGGAACCACGTCCAGTGCGCCGGATCCGTACTCCACTCTGTGCAGTTTACAGAACATTTCCCCATCGTTGGTCCCAAAAAAGGGCCTGCACAGGAGGTCGGGGTGGGGGGGGAGGGGGCGGGGCTGTGGTCACTACAAGGGTCAGGGACGTTAAGCAACTTGTTCAAGGTCACACAGCTAGAAGGCAGCACAACCAGAGGACCTAGGCTGTCTGAGTCCACCTCCAGGGCTCTCCCTGCGGCCGCCCCTACGGATACACACTGCAAGGCAACTTGAGAGGTGAGCCATGCTTTGGCTGCCTGGCTCCACCCTCTGTGACTGATGTGGAACATCAGTCAGCCTTGCAGGGACAGCTTTTTCCTTTTCGGTTGATATGAAATAATGAACCCCTGCCAGAGGTGACCATGGATTGGTAAATTGCACATTAAACCAAGCGTTGAATGTTCTCTAACTACTCACACGCACTCACCAGACACACAGACACATAGGCCTCCCGGAATATTTGACGCTGAAGTTTCAGTTGCGGTTAAGTTCACAGTAAAGGCTTTTTCTTCACTCTAACAAAAGGGGCTCTTCTGTCTTCCCAACTCTCCAAAACCAGTTAGATTCTCCTTAAAAGACTGTCATAGTATGTGAATTCATTCACTTCCAACAATGTCTCCAAAGAAAGTGAGTCAAAGATGTAGCAATGTGTGCAAAATCCACCCCCCCCCCCCGCCCTTGGGTATACCCATCACACCAAAACCAGATGGATTCCGCCAAAGGTTCACTTGGGGCCATTCAAAAACCAATGAACATGTCTACATATTTTAAGTATGTCAGTGCCAGATTGTCTCTGACCCGCACCGCAGTCAGTGGAATAAACCTTGTATCACCAGAAAGTTCTGCTGTAAGTCTCTGAGAATTCAGTCTGGGTTACAAAGACAAAGAGAAAAGGGTAAATTATGGCCCCTCCGGGATTCTTTATTCTGCTTAGTTCCATTTAAAGCTAGTGTGGCCCTAATGGTTTTTAATGGTCCTAAATGATTCAATGAATCTGGGCATTCGCTGGCGAGACATCTGGGGACAGGCCTGCCTATCTGCAAACTGGCAGGTTTCCCTATTTGTTCTGTGGAACAATAAATGTCAATGAATTAGAAGCTTCAATTATTCAGAACATTTCCAGCACCTGACTCTTATGGAAAACCAGATCAGCGAAAACAAAATATTTTGTGTGCAAGAATTTAGTAACAATTTTTTTTCCGAAAATTTTTCAAGATATGTCCTAAATTAGGGTCTCTCAATCTTGGCACTTGTGTCATTTTAGACCAAGTAATTATTTGTCGTGGGGGCAGGGTGGAGGGGGCCTGCCCTGATCGTTGTAGGAAGTTGTAGAAGCATCCGTGGGCTCCACTCACTACAAGCCTGCCCAGGGGGTCAGGGTGGGGGCTGTTGTCACTACAAGGCTCATCGCGGAGGGTCAAGCAAATTGTCCGAGGTCTCCCTCAGTTGTGACAACCAAAAATGTCTCCATAGATTGCCAAGCGTGCTCTGGGGGACAAAACTGGCCCCGGTTAACAACCCCCCTTTTTAGGGTACACATTAATTCATGCTAGTTCTACACCTTCCACGTGACCCGCACAATCACAAGGGATAACCAAAATACCAGCTGTCGTGCGCCGGAAGATCACAAAATGTCAAAGGATTCAGTGACTTCACCGTGTGGTACTCACAAAAGCAGGGAAATGTACTGTTCTGTTTTTCAAGGCATTGTCGCAGAGCTCATAACCAAAAGGATTTTCCAGTTAAGCCTTAGTTAGCCAGAAGACGTAATGAATTACCATCGCTCCATCCCCAGTATTCCAGTTAACCGTGTTTTATTACGTGAGCATACACATACACCCACGGTATCACCTTAAGCCATGCTTATTTAGCCTCATAAAAAGATTCAACTATCAGCTCGCTTCTTGGATCGAATAGATGCTGAAAGCATCTATTTTCTTTAGGAGCAGTTGGGAGAGGGGAATTGGGAAAGCAATTGCAGAGGAGAGAAAATGAAGTTTTGATCACCTCACTGGATACTGTCCTTTCGCTTGCCCGGAGCTCGCTAATAAAAGCCACGGCCAGCCTGGAGATTACCGTCCACCCGCGTCCACACTCCACCCACGCCCACGGCCCATACGGATCCTCATACGCCTGTGCTTGCAAGCACACGTGCAGACAGACACACGCCCGCCCGCTGATGTGGACGCCTACGAATTACACCTGGTCAAGCACATCCCTGTGGCTCACAGCACAAGTCCTGGATTCACAAGCACCACATCTCAGCTGACCTGACAAACAAACGTGGAAAATGGCCAGGTGGATGGTGTGAAGGTCACGTGCAGACACATCTCCCCATCCAGGACCCCACCCCCACCCCCACGGCCCCCATGCTGCTGGGCCTCCAATAGGGCTTGAGATTTCCTCTGCTCTCTCCAAGGACAAAATAGCTGGGGGTATCCAGATGCAGGCTCCTCCCAAAGACCCACGCAGTCACTGGGACAGCACAGCCCTGTCTGGGGTCAGGTTACACCCCGGGTGACATTTGCTCTTTCCTCCCCGAAGGCGGGTGAACCGACAAAGCCAAGAGGCCTCTCTCTCAAGCTAACAAGCAGAAACTTTTCCTAAGTGAAAGAAAAACAAAGCCCACTCTTCCCCAGGCATCCTGCCTCTCTAGGACTATCATTAAGAGGCTCTGGATTTCCACACACACCCTGCTCGTCCAAGGAAATCAATATGAAAATCAATTCATCCACTGATATATTTTATCAAGATACATGTGGCAATGCCACATTTCATTTACAGTGCGGTACTCGGGGAAGCCAAGGTCACTAGATAGAAAGCAGTCTGCAGGAGGGCGGGAGGGGGAGAAGCCCGGGTTCTGTGCTGGCTGCAAATAGAAAAGTGAATGAAACAGGAGCAGAGATAGAGAAGGGAGCCTGGGGATGTGACAATTACTGTGGGGGGGGAGGCACAGCATCCGTCCAGCTTGCCAGCTTGTTTAAATGTGAGATAGTTGGTAGATTCAGAATTCGAAGTATTTTTCTTCTGACCGTGGCAAATGAAAAACGGTTTCACTGGCATGCCGGTCAGGAGAATATAAAATATTTGAGCAAGAAAATGAAGAGGGGTGTGGGGGGGGGCGGGGGGGAGGAGATAAAGGTGGGTGGGGCCGAGGGTGAGATAAACCGGAGAGAATCTGGCTACCAGGAGGACCAGGACAAAAGAAGGAAAGGCACACGGGCAGGGGGACCAGAGGGCGCGTGCTGGGAGCCAGCCTACGGCAGGAAGCAAACGGGAACTGCAACAAGCCTCAGGGAGGAAAATTATGGTATCTGCATGGCTGCAAAGGGGCATATTTTTAGTAAATTCGAAAGTGATTTGCCACACACGACACCATCCCACTCTGAGGGCCCTCCACCGGCTCGGGTAGCTATGCCTTGGATCAAATGTACTCCGTAATTGCAGAGTCATTGCTACCCTCTTACCTCTAAACAGAGCAGATTAAAATAGCATGAACAGCTATAATAACAGGTTTGGGATTCAGCTTTTTACAGCCAGAAAAAAATGCTTATGGAAATAAGGATTTTGCTGACTCTTTTCAAAGCAAAGAAGAGAGAAGTAGCCCCTGGAGCTAAAGAGCGAACTCTATGGAGCCGGTCCAAACGGGCCCCCGCGCCACACCGCGCCCCCTCCCATCCAGACCCGAGGCCAAAACCAAGCTTCAAGGCACCTGGATGCAGGCTGGGACCCGGCTCTCCACCTCGCCCACCCGGTCCCCACTCCGGGGCCTGCCACCCTGTCCCTTTCCCTTCCTGCTCCAGGGCTCCAGGTGCCTGAAGACTATTTCACCCCGGTGTTGGGCGTCGGCCTCCCTTGGGCTGCTCCAGCGCCCGAAAGAAGGGAACTTGGGTAGGACACATGGCAATGAGGGGGCAGATGCCAGGCACGTGTGCCCACTTCCAAGGAAGGTGAACTGACTGCACCAACTTGGGCCCCTTACAAATCAGCCAAGCGGTGCACCGGCCAGAACCCCAAACCAGATGCTGCTCTACCGTTGCGGGCCTGAGCTCCACTCTGCACAAGCAAGAGCCTTTCCTAACACACGCACGATGACCACCACTTCCAGACCTCACGTAGTGCTCACTGTGGGCCAGGTGCTAGGAAAGGTTTAATAAAAGGCACCAGGGGCGCCTGGGTGGCGCAGTCGGTTAAGCGTCCGACTTCAGCCAGGTCACGATCTCGCGGTCCGGGAGTTCGAGCCCCGCGTCGGGCTCTGGGCTGATGGCTCGGAGCCTGGAGCCTGTTTCCGATTCTGTGTCTCCCTCTCTCTCTGCCCCTCCCCCGTTCATGCTCTGTCTCTCTCTGTCCCAAAAATAAATAAACGTTAAAAAATAAATAAATAAAAATAAAATAAAAAATAAAAGGCACCAAATCCTCAAAACACATCCTGGGGGCTACTCTTATTGCCCGTTTTGCAGGGGAGAAAACTAAGGGCCAGATGTTTAAGCTATTTGCCCAAGACTCTACAGCTGAAAAGTGCTGGAGTCAGGATTCAAACCTGGAACCGACTGATTCCTGAGGCTGAGATCTTCACCTCCCCCCACCCCGTGCCCGTTTGGAGGGCATCCCTCTTCTCCGGAACCGTGGCTCAGCCTCCGCAGAAACGCCTGGGGAGCTGCCCCAGATAAAGGAAGAATGGCCCACGTTGCTGACTGCCCCTCCACAGGCGGGGAGGGGTCCCCCCACCCAGAGGTGCTTCTGGGTGTCAGTGCCAGCTTGGGGCAGGCATGCAGGTGAGTGGACACTGGGTCACTCAGGTGCATTCCGTCCCCGAGTCACTAACACCTTGGGATCCCCCCAGGCCTTCCTAAGGAGGTCACGCGGCTCTAACGGCTTCTCGCTCCTCCTTGCGGTTGTAGACGCTGCACTAAAGCCAGTGGCCAGGAAGACTGAGCTCCCAGAGTGGGAGAGAGATTTCCTAAAGTCCTATCAAACTAACCTAGAAGGCCTAGACCAGGGCAGGCCTGACTCCGAGGCCTGTTCCCTCCCACCAGATCCTGATTAACTGGCCTCACGTCCCAGGGATGCAGTCTCGAGGCCTACCCTGCACACAGCGCCAGCCTCCAGGCCTCTGAGAGGAGACGTTTGGAGATTCTGCAGCCCTGTCTGAAGGCACGTGCTGAGCTGAGCCCTCCAGGGCACACGATTAATCACATAACCCCTCCCGAAGCCAAGGGAGCAGAAGTGCCATCTGATGAGAGAGTCGGGAGCTGTGCATGGCCACGGGCTAGCCACGCGGGCGGCAGCTTTAGGCTTTGCCAGCGATGGAGCAGGCCCCACCCCGAGCCCCTCTGCCTCCCCAGCAGTCCCACGGGAACCCCATTCTGAGATGCCCCTGCTATCCTTCCCCACACTGACCTCCGACACCAGTCCTAATACGGAACCCGTGTACCCCCATACTCAGGATCTGCCTGCCACACCTGTGAGGCAGAGCCTTATCACAGCAGAAGCAGCCTTTTCACAAGGGGCGGGTGTGTGTGTGTGTGTGTGTGTGTGTGTGTGTGTGTGTGCGCGCGCGCGCGCGTGCTCGTGGGAGCAGGACCAAAGGGGTTCACAGCATTACAGTGGTTCTCTAATTTCAGTGCGCATCAGAATGATCTGGGAGCTTATTTAATACAAATTTCTGTTCCCGCTCCAAGGTTCTGATTGCAGCCACACTCGCGGGCCGAGGGATTTTCACCTGTACCCTGTGGGAATCCGGTACAGGTGGATCACAGGTCACTTTGAGAACCCCTTGATCTACGGGCTGCTGTGTAAGAGAACCATCAAGGGCAGGGACTTTCAGGAGAGGATACAACAAGAAGGCATTTCACACAAGAAGGGGCTTTTAAAAGATGCACATATTTCCCCTCCCACCTTCATCCTGAGATAGAAACTGTCCCTCAGGACACTTCTATCACCAGGCTCTGTGAGCCAAGGGTGTGGCCTGAAGTCCTTGGGCAGGGGAGGGACAGGGAGGGGAGCAGGTAAGAAAAGGCAGTGCAGCCCTGAGCCAGGAGCCAGCGAGCACGCCCAAAGCGGGATCCAGGAGCCAGCATTCCCTGCCTCTGTTCAACGGAAAAGAAAGGCCAGGCCTTGGCCTTCAGGATGCTTCTGATCCGCAGGGGGAAATGAGGCTATGACACAGGAGTAATGAGGGAATGCCACAGCTAGTCCCCAAGTACGCGTGACTCTGTAGAGCAGATACTCAGGTCAGCCCCTCCCAAGACCGGGCTCTCTGGCTCCGGTCAGGAACACACACAGGGTCTCACTCTGGTTTACGCCAGTCTGGGTCATCGGCTTTCAGAACCTTCCTCAAGAGGTAGTATGTCTGAGCACTGCCCCGGCTCTCACATCACTGCTGTCCCGGCAGCCTAGGTCTCTAAGGGGATGGGACCAAGCCCAGGCTCGTGTCACACCAAGGGCCCCTACCACCCCCGTAAGTGGTCATGTTCCCGGAGGGAAAAACGAGGCCAGAAGGTGCAGCCAGGAAAACTCCGCACAGATAATGAAACAGGGAGAAGGGGATCACGGGGCTCCCGTTTGGTGGTTCCCGTCTAGATATTTCAGTACAAGCAGCAGATTCGCCTCGTTTTAAGAGCAGATGGGGCAGAGCTGGCATTAGATGAAGGCGTTGTCCGTGCCTGGGCAGAAGGGATGGATTCCAGTGACAGAGCACAGAAGGGAAAGGTTCAGAGCCAGAAAGATGCTTCGAATGGCAGAACCTCTGAGCATGGCTTGCTCCGGCCCTTCCATCCAGGAGCACACATTCAGCAGGGGCAGAGGCCGTGAGTATAACCAAGGGCAGGACACCCACACACTCCAGGCCTCTCCTTTCGCAAGGCGGACACAGCAGCTCCAAGAGCAGGAATGTACAAACCCAAATCTGGCCAAAAGGCCACGGTAACTTCCCCGCTCCATGAGAGGGGCCCCTGGGGTGGGTGGGTGTTCTCTGTGGCCTCTTCGTGGAAAAACAGGTGCATTTGAGGACCAAACTTCCTTGATGGGGGTTGTGTCCGGCCCCACGAGACCTCACTGTGCTATCCAAAGCAAAATGGGTCTAAAGGAAGTGCCACTCCTACGACAAGCCACACCCTGGCCCCCCACCTGCCAGCCCGCCTGTCCCCAAGGAAAAAGCAAGGTGGGGGAGGGGAGAGGTCACTGGTCTGGAAGGACAAGGAGAGGAGGATTTCCATCTTCCACTTTCCTCCTTGTCCCCATCTCCTCCTTGTGAAGGAAAAGGATGAGCCTTCTGCAGTCTTGACTGAAAAGGAAGTCCTGGGAGGAAAACAAAAATGAAAATAAGAGTGAAGTCATAGGGGAATCGTGTGGGAACCCTGGCAGTGCCTTTTCAGAGTTATGCGACCTTGGGCACATTGCTCAACAACTTTGGGCCAGGGATCCTCACATCTAAAATGGAAATGGACAGCGGTGCCTGGGTGGCTCAGACGGCTAAGCCTCCGACTTCGGCTCAGGCCATGATCTCACAGTTCCAGAGTTCAAGCCCCATGCAGGGCTCTGTGCTGACAGCTCAGAGCCTGGAGCCTGCCTTAGATTCTGTGTGTCTCTCTTTCTCTCTCTGCCCCTTCCCTGCTCATTCTCTCCCTCCCTCTCTCTCTCAAAAAATAAACATTAAAAAAATTAAATAACCAAAAAAAAAAAAAATTAAATAAATAAAATAAAATCGAAGTGGACAGGGGCGCCTGGGTGGCTCAGTCAGTTGAGCATCCAGCTCTTGATTTCGGCTCAGGTCATGATCTCGTGGTTCATGGGTTTGAGCCCCACCTCAGGCTCCACACTGTGAGTTTGGGATTCTATCCCCCTCTGTCTGTCCCCAGTCTCTTTCTCTCTCTCTCCGTCTCTCTCTGTCTCTCTCTCAAAATAAACAATAAATACAACAAAACGCTGCTGTGTGGTTATATTAGATCAGGAAAGACACCCAGTGGGCAAAATGTTAAAAATTGGTAAACCCTAAATTGGTAAAGGTGATGTGAGATTTCTCCAGAATATTCTTGAAGCTCTTCTAGAAGATGAAATTAATTCATAAAAACAAAACCCATATTAATCTCCCCACAGCGGGCCCCCACGCGGGGGGGGGGGGTGAGTAATATTAACTCTTTATATATCTCTGTATTGCTTCATTTTTAAAAAATGTTTATTTGTTTTTGAGAAAGAGAGCGAGCACAAGAAGGGGAGGGGCACAGAGAGAGGGAGACACAGAATCTGAAGCATGCTCCAGGCTCCGAGCTGTCAGCACAGAGCCAGACGTAGAGCTCGAACCCAGGAAATATGAGATCATGACCTGAGCTGAAGTCAGACGCTTAAGTGACCCAGGTGCCCCTTAATTGCTTCACTTCTTAAAATGAGCGTATGTGTTGCTGTTGTGTGTGTGTGTGTGTGCACGCGTGTGCATTTTTAACTGCAACGAGGTTTTAAAGGAAAACGAGAAGATGGAGATCTGTGCCTGACACAGAGAAACGAGTCAGGGGTAGTGGCCTCCTGCCCTCGCCCGCATGGCTGCTCCCTGAGGGCTGGGCGAGCATGTGGATGGCCACGGCCTGGTCACATGCAAGCTCCCTGAGGGCAACAGGCCGACTCCGACTTGCCCTTGAACCCTCTTCCTCCACGGCCCCAAACCACAGTCCGCACTCAGTAGTCATTCAACACCTGTGTCCAAGACCCACAATGAGTGAGTGAGAGGTTGGAACAGGTGTGCGGGCAGAGTCATTAAGGACAGAGATTTTCATCAGCCTGGCTTGGCTTAACTGTCTCCTTCTGGTGCACAAAGCTCAGGTTTCAGGGATGTGGCCAGGAGACGCCAATCTGCCAATGGCCGGAATGCTGAGGCCTCTCGGGGCTATGGGACCAAAGGGTTAATGTTTGAGTATTTTTTCCTGTCCCACAGTCCCCTTTCCAAATGACCGGCCCTAATCCCACAGCTTAGCAAAGGTGGCATTCCAGAACACCTCAGTTCCGGACCTTGTTTAGTAGAAGGCTGGGGGCCGAGATGGAGGGGGAGACACAGAGGGGCAGGGGAGGGTAGGAGAGGCATTTGGGACAGACCTGAGAAGTCTGCGGCTGGCGCTGCCTTTTCTGTCACCGCCGTCATGAAGACGTGGCCACCAGAGCCCATCTTCCTCTCACAGCCTCTGCTGTAAAGCACGGGTGACACTGATGTATTAAAAAATAAAGAAGGCTGTTTGCTTCCACGAGCTACCCTGACCCCGCGGCGATGTGCCTCGCATAACACCCACGGTGGCTGGTAAATTGAGCAAACATGACACGGATGTCCTACAAGTCACAGAATCAAACTGGACTTTGCTCCCCGTCACCCCCAAACATCTCCCCAAAGCAAAGTGACCTTAAGAGCAGAATACATCTGCTGAAACCCTGTTGAGATTATTCATAGGTTTTGATTCTTAATTCAGAAATAATAAGTGGTTCATCGGTTCCAAGTTTAAAAATATATTCATCATCCGGTCTCTGTAGTAGCATATATCCCACCGGCTCGCGGACACACGCCACGAAAGACTCTCTACACCGGCCCGGTGCCCGACAGTCATGTAGCCACAGATCATGGGAGCGCCTGGCCTCATGCCGCCTCTTTTTATATTATTAAAAACCCTATTTTAAGGCCACCGTCAACAAGAGCCTTATTTCCTCTGGACGGAAGAGCTAAGAGACGGGCCAACTGTACATCTAGCTCACTCTTGACGATTCCTCAGGACAGAGAACCCATGAGCATAAGAAATGGAATTCATGCTTCATTTTTTTTTTTTAATGTTTTTTTCAACTTTTTTTTTTTTTTTTTTTTTTTTTTTTTTGGGACAGAGAGAGACAGAGCATGAACGGGGGAGGGGCAGAGAGAAAGGGAGACACAGAATCGGAAACAGGCTCCAGGCTCCGAGCCTGACGCGGGGCTCGAACTCACGGACGGCAAGATCGTGACCTGGCTGAAGTCGGACGCTTAACCGACTGCACCACCCAGGCGCCCCTCATGCTTCATTTCAAATCCACACGTGCACCAGTGTGGAGAGCAGCTCACATCAATGTGTGTTTAACAGCCAACAGGACCCAAGGCCACCCTCACACATTCCCTCATTCCTTCTCCAAAAAAAGTCCTCTCTAGTTTTACACACACACACACACACACACACACACACACACACACACACACACATTTATAGATGTATGAAGCCACTCACCCCCAATGCAGTACACTGACAATGAGGTTCAGAGTCTCATCTGGCATCAGCATCATCTTGGCATTGTGTTCGGCCTTCCCATCTACAGCAGTCTCCTTCTGGAGGACCCAATAAGCCTCCTTCCAATCCACAGGCCCAGCGGAAGATCCCGGCAGCCGTGTGGTACTACATAACTGCTCTTGTGTGTGACTGTACCGTGTATCCCCCAAATTCGCAGGTCAAAGCCCTGACTGCCCATGTGACTTTATTTAGAGATAGGACCTCTCAAGAGATAATTAAGGTTCAATGAGGTCATAAGGATAGGACCCTGACTGGAAAAGATTAGTGTCTTTATGAGAAGAAACACCATAAAGGTTGCCTACTCTCATTTTCTATGTCTCTCTCTCACTCCCTCTCTCTCCCCACTCTCTGCCACATGAGGACACTGTGAGAAGGCAGCCATTTGCAAGAAAGGAAGAGAGCCCTCACCACATTCTGACCATGCTGGACCCTGCTCTTGGCCTTTCCAACCCCCCCAGCTGTGAGAAAAAGAAATCTGATTGCTGAAGCCACCAGCCTGTGGTGTTTGCTATGGCACCCCAAGCAAACAGCCCTCCCCACAGAGCCTTCAGCGAGTGACTAGCCAAAGGCAGACACCCACCCAAACTACATCAGACAGATTCCCTCTCTTCTACAATCTGGGATACAGACAGGGAAAATTCAATTAGGCCTTGTCACCCGTAACCCTGGGAGTGTCCTGGGACTGTCATTTTTAGACCTGCTCTGGTCTGCAGAGAGATAAAAATGAAACTAGATGTACCGACTAAAGCAAGGATGACTAAAAGAAAGAGAACACTGCCCGAGTTTCTGACAACTCGCTTTTAGTTCCGTTCACCTGCCTTCAAACGTGGGGCCATATCTGTGCCCTTGGGCTCCACCGAACACTCCCTGGTCACAACAAATCCTCTTGTTTGGTTTAAGCCAGCACAAATTGGGGGGTTTTTGCGGGTTTTGTTTTGTTTTACCTACAATCAAAAGAGCCCTAAGTGATATATGTGAATGGGGACTTTGAGACCCTTAGAAGTCAACACAGTGTCCTTCTCCGTGTTTATTTAGCTGCCCTACCCCAATGGTTAAGTGTTCACATTCTACAGAAACCAAAAGGACAACCATCCACCACACTGAACCAACCAGTACACGCCGAATTATGCTCCTCCAAGAACCAGAAACAGAATACAGCCCAAATCGAGCTCCAGACAAAAATCACTCTTAAGTAACAGTTACCTCTATGCCAGGCCATAGATTTTGCACAGATTCTAAGGACACCATGTTTTTTCTCTCTTATGTGCCTCGCATAGCAGGGATGCGTTCAGCAAGTGAAGAATAAAAGGCCGTTTCCATTTCTGATCCCACCCTCTGCCAACCATACCAGGCACACATCTGCTAGAATAAATGGTTGCTATAGAAATCACCATTTTTGGAACAGGCAAACCCAGTGTCTAGGAAGAATGCAGCCATCTCAGTTCTCTGTGAAATCTGTGGGCCTGGGGCTCAGGGAGTGTTTTAGAGGACAGCCAGGACCTTGCAACTAAACTGACCTAAGACGAGGTCATGACACCTCGCATCTCGGAGAATCTATCTTGACAATCCAAAGTGAAGAGTTGCCAACCGGAGCGCAAGTTATGCTAGAGGTCCCTCCCTTGGGAGCAGAGTCGCAATGTGGAGACATCTGTGAAATGCTATAAAACTGGCAGAGTAATAGAGGGGGTGAAGCTTTGGTATCTGGGATCAGATGGCCGTGGTTTCAAATTGTGGCTATTACCCATTCTGTGTCTCCTTCCTCATCTATAAAATGGAGACAGCAATAGTCCTTATTTCATGGGACTACTGCCATTATTAAATGAGATAATATACAAAAGTATTCAACTAATGGCAGCAACGTCCACAGTATTCTTATGAAATGCCCATGGCGCTAGCCAGAATCAAGAACCAGACTCGGGGACAACCAAGACAAAGAACAGAGCCATGGATTTCGTGTTTCGATTTGGTGAGGAAATAACCTTCTCATCTCACAGGAAGCCCAACCACGGGTCAGACTTCTGTTCTGGAGCCTGATGAGGGGTGCTGGGACTTCAGTGCTCCCCCTCAGGAGCTAGGGTGCTCCCCGGCCAGCTCGCAACCAAACTCCGCCTTCAGTGGCTTCACATTGGCAGCCTCAAGTCAGCCGTGGTGGGAGCATTTCCATCATGCAAATCAGTAAACGCTACAAATCAGGTGCCTTTTATCTGGGAGAACTGCTTGAACAATTCCCAGCACTCAGCCCTCAGTGTGAGAGCTTCTTACCAGGGAAGGGGGATCAGAAAGACATTCTGTACCTAGGAGTCGGGACGATCCTAAGGTTTCTCTGAACATGGGTCAGCAGGACTTGACAAGACCCAGGAATGCAAATGAGCATCCCTGACTGGCCCTGCGCGTTCTTTTCTAGCCATTAAACTACGGAGACTGGCTCGCCAACAAGGCCCTGTCATAGCAGGTGCCACCTTGGAAAAAAGAGGGAAAGAAGAGTTCTGAAGATCTGGAGAGCAGAAGATTGGGAGGTGAGGGAGGAGACAGAAAGCAGAAGGTCCACCTGGCCCTTCCCGTTCTCATTCTTCTTGCTCACCTCCTACCACTTCACCTCTACTCCAGGCCAACCACCATCACCGTAAGCACAGACCCTGGCAAAGGCCCTCAGGTCCCAGGGAAGGCCCTGGCTTGGCCCCTCACACACCAAAGCCACCAAACAAGCAAGGCGTCCAAAGTGCTGCAGAGAAGGGGCATGGGGGGACTCAAACTCAGGGTTCCCAGGAGGGCGTTGGGGGAGTATGGAGCTGGCAGCAAGAGGGAGAGGAGCTGAGATAAATGGGCCAATCCAAAGAGAAACTCTCTCCCGTATCAGAGCAGTTACAGATAGAAAGAGAATTCGGTTTTAAAGGGTGGGATGCTGAGCAGACCAAGGAAGAGAAAATGGCAGAGGGAAGGAAGACGGGAGGAGGCTGGAGGGAGCCCAGCTGAAGTCCGGGGGAAGGCAGAGCCTGTGCCCTGCATCTTGTTCCAGCCACATCCCCATTCCCGCCTAGAGGTGCTGGCTCCGCTGTCCCGAGAGAACCTGGGAAACAGGCCGGAGGGGCCTAGGGCAGCTGGGGAAAGTGGAGAAAGACTCTGGCTGGCCTCAGACCAGACGGCTGGCGGGGGGGGGGCACCTCTGCTCCGGCAGGAGCGCCCAGGGGCCACCAGCTCATTCCTCTGCCCCCAGACGAGACCCACAGCCGTGCCCACAGGACTCCGCCCCTCTTGTGACCATCAGAGAAGACTGCCATCTTCCTTCCCAGAGATCCCTCCTCTGAAGAGGTGCCTCTGGCTCCAGGGTGAACAGCCCACCGTGAGAAGAGCCGTCCTCGCCAGCAGCACCCCACGGCCCTGGAAGCAGCTGCCGTGTCCCAGGCCAGGTCCCAGCTTCGCCACCTCCTAGCTGTGTGACGCTGGGGGAGGTGCTACACCACTCTGGGCTTTGGTTTATTATCTGTCCTCTGATTTTACCATACTCACCGCACGCCTGTCGTGAGGATGCAGTAAGACTTGGCTTTTAAAGCACCGAACACAGGACTGACCTAACACAAACGTTCACGAGAAGAATGTATACTGGTCATTGCTAAAACCCACACTCCCCCTCAGTACACAGACCCATGGGGCCCGAGTGCCATTCAGGAGAGCAGTGGGTACAGGGGCGCCTGTGTGGCTCAGTCGGTTAAGCTTTGACTCTTGATTTCAGCTCAGGTCATGATCTCGTGGTCCGTGGGTTCAAGCCCCGCATCAGGCTCTACACTGACAACAAGGAGACTGCTTGGGATTCTCTGTCTCTACCCGTCCCCTGGCTCACATGCACTCTCTCTGTGTCTCTCAAAATAAATAAATAAACTTTAAAAAATACAAAAAGAAATGGAAATAGAACTCATTACAAAAAGGCAGTGGATGCAGAATTAGCGGGTCCTAAGTAGGGATCTTCCATAGGAAATCCTACAGGTGAGTCCAGGGCTCCCAAAGGGGAAGATGGAGTCGTGGAGAACGATCATTCTGTCTGTCTCTCTCTCTCACTTACATACACCATCCCCTGAATTCTTCATCACAAAGGTCAACCTGGGGGGTGCCTGGGTGGCTCAGTAGGTTAAGCTTCAACTCTTGATTTCAGCTCAGGTCACGAGCTCACGGTTTATGGGTTCGAGCCCCAAGTGTGGCTCTAACACACACAATGAGTGTGGCTCATTGACAGCACAAAGCCTGCTTGGGACTCTCTCTCCACCTTTCCCCCTCCCTCTCTCTTTCTCAAAATGAATAAATAAACATTAAAAAAATTATCTATTAAAAAAAAAGTCAACCCGGAATGTCACCTGAAGTCCAAGTAACTGTCTGAGCGACGGGTATATACCCTAACCCTTTGCTGCTCTGCTCCAGGGTCCATCACCTCGAGAGAAGTAAAACATGAAAGCTAGGACACTGTCTCATCACAGACACATGCCCCACCTCCTCATACTAGAAATATTATTCTCTCCCTAACCCCTCACTCGAGACTGATTCTGTTCTCCTTGTTCCACAAGGGCCGTGAAGCAGGAAGCCAAGGTTCTGTTCACCTCACCTCTTAGAGCCTAGGTTTCCTCAGGGACAATAACCGCATGCTCTCCAAATTCTAAGGCACCATGAGACACATTTGAGAATGAGTCAAGACTACAAAAATAAACATAAAAATTCTCCCCACCAAACCAAACCCTAGCCTCTTTCCCCCAGATCCTGGAGATTTTATAAAGGAATCAAGTATGCATTTGATTCAACACACTAATTCCAGACACACACCTGGGGTCCTGTGATAAAGTCAGTTGAGTCTATGCAACCAAGGATGAAAATTTCATAGAGCGTGATTTCATCAGTCACCAACTACAAAGGATTAATTAGGAGCGAGCAAAAAGCTCATGGCTTGGGAACCCAGACCTAAGGAAAATCTCTATCTCTACTCTCCAGATGTCAGCACACACACGAATAAAGGTCTTTGATGAAAACACTTCTCGTTATTCAGGGGACTCCAAAAATACTGTTTTCTGTCACGGAATTAAGATACTTCTGACACTTATACACTCTATCATCAAAAGTCAAAGAACACAACTGAATTAGTACACAGACTTCTGCTGATCAAAGTTTTTTTCCTGCAAGATCCATTGCAAACACAGACTACCTGTGACAGAATTTTTATGAGACCTCCTCAAACAGCCCGTCCAAAATACAAACAACCATTCTTCCACCCAGAAGTGCTTTTATATTCCCACTATCGACCATTTCCTCAAGCAAAAACCCAGGACTCTCTCCTCTCCCTCTTTGTGACCCTCCCTTCCAATCAATGAGACCCGTCCACTCTCCCTCCCCTACCCTTCCCGCTCCACCTCCTTTTCTGCCGCCATGATTCAGCCTGCATTCTCTCTCTCCCCTCAACCTCGGGACAGGTTCCAGAAGCGGGGCCCTCATTCCAGGCTAACTCGACCTCTTTGACCTCAGTGCCACACTCAGGGACTTTTTTTTTTTTTTTTTTTAGTTTTAAGTAATCTCTACACCCAATGTGGGGCTCGAACTCATGACCCTGAGAGCAAGAGTCCCACGCTCCTCCAACTGAACCAGCCAGGTGCCCCTCAGAATGCTCTCTCTAAAACACACTTCCTGTTATTTCACTCCCCTGATAAAATCTTTCAACATCTCACAAAATGAAATGTAGGCCCTTCTGCTGAGCAAGCAAGACCTTCATAACAGGCTCAACATCACCTCCAACCAACACCTCTGCCTACTTTCTTACACATCTCAAGCTCCGGTGAAACCAAATGGCCGCCCTCTGCTCCTTCCTCCCTGGGCCTTCGTACGTGCCGTTTCTTCTACCTGGAACGCCTTTCGCTGGTCTCATCGGGGATCTTCCGCTCTCATCTTTCCAAACCCTGCTGAGACGTCACCTTCCCGCTGTCCTGTCTGCATCCTTCCTTCTACGCCTTGTGCCAAAACAATAACGTGTTGCCTATCCGTCCCCCACTAGCAGATAAGAGAAGATGCCTGGGGACGAGGACCACGTCTTCGGATTTCTGTACCCCCCTTGCCTGGTATATAGTGGGACTCAATAAATGCTTGTTGAATGAGGGAATCAGATGTGTTCGTGCCTTTCCTGGAGCCTCTGATGCATTTTCTAATTAACAGTTGTAGGGAACGGGTTTTACTCTACCTTTTATTACAGCCTTTTGAGTACTAGTTCGAACCCCAAATTAAGCACTAGGAAAAGGAGTATGCTTCGCCATTACTTCTCCAACAGAGCCAAACACATCTACTAGGCATTCAGTAAATATTTGATGAATTGAATAAAGTGAGTTCAAAGCTACTCCACAGTGGAGACCTACCATTAAAACACACACACACACACACACACACACACACACACACACACACACACACACTGCTCAATCACCTACTTAGGAGGCCTGAGAGGCTTCCAAATGCCCAAATATCTATCTTCTGAGCAGAGGGTTACAGAAGGTCAGATTCCAACCTGAGAATGAGGAGAAGTTCCACCAAGCTGAAAAGGATACTAGACCATTTCAGGTCAGCGGCTCCCAGATGTTCATCACCCCCCACTTCACCTACAGCGTCCATGAAGCACACTTAAGCACACTACTTCTTTCTTCCAACACTTTCTGCCACCAATTGTAGCAAACCTGGGGGCTGGGAGCCGGAAGTGGACGTTTTCTTGGCCAAAAAAAAAAAAAAAAAAAAAAAAAAGGACCATGGAAACCCATCTCCAGCGTCTGCTTCCGGTGGTTCTGACCTCCTGAGGAGACGGCAGGGAGGGCGGCAGACGCGGCCTGCAGCCCATGGCTCTGAACAAAAACATGGGAGCAGCACGTCAACACACGTGTGCCCGCGAGGGGCCGGCGTGGCGGTCCCTTCCGCGGACACCCCGCCTCTCGGTCCTTCCCCCCTCCCGCTCCCCAGGAAAGATAAATTAGTGGGCTGTCAGCAGAGGACAGCCAAAGCAGTCGTGTTTCTGTAAAGGGGCAGTGGAAGTGTCTTTGATTAATGAAAGCTTAATACTCGCCTGTTAGACAGCCTCTCTTCAGCCCTCTGAAGGAAGACAGATCCCCTCAGACAGGCTTTAAAAGGAAGGGGAGAAAGTCCTGCCGCGCGCACCCGCTGCCCCGTCGCAAGAGGCGCCGGGGCCTGGCAGGCCCGGGCCAGGTGCCCTCCTGCTCCTACCTCCCAGGAGGAGCCCCCGCTCCCAGGAAGGAATGCGTGGGACCCCCGGCTCTCCCCTAGAAGAATGCAGACTCTCGCCTTCTCACTAAAACCAACACCTGCCGATGTGCTAAGAGTCCTCTTGAAGTCCCAACAATGGACATCAAAGCTTGATGTTTGGAAGTTGAGATAACAAGGGAGTTTTAAAAAAAGAAGAAAAAGAGGAGGAAGAAAACAACACCAACAAAGGTCTGTCCACCTTTGACCCCTGGAGAAGAGACAGACACCCCCCCCCCCATCACATTAAACTGTGCTAAAGGACACACACTCTCCCCGCTCAGGTCACATTCACATACAAAAGCTATGGTTCCTTTCTCTACAAGGTATTTCCCGGAGACAGTAATACAAAGAAGGCTTCGGCTCCTCAGGTGAGGGTAGACCAATTAAAGGGATCTGCGGGTTTGCAGCAATATTCTATCCTCACACAACCTGCTCCTACCTCCCCCACAACAAAAGAAGGAAAAGGAGTGAGGAAGGGAGAGAGCAGGGAGGAGGGGGAAGGGAAGGGAGAAATCTCTGCCCCTGAGATCTTCATTACTGGGCCCATGTAGTCCCGACAACATGGGCTGCTCCATAGGACTCCTGTGAAAATCAGCTCAGGACCAGAACATTCAGAGAACACCTTAACTTCCCCCCGGGGTTTCCATCCCATGTTCTGAAAAATAATGTATGTTCTGTTCCTGGAAAAGAACTCTAGTAAGAACAGAAGCAACCTTTTTTTTTTTTTTTTTTTTTAACAGACACTACAACTTAACTATGGTCCCTCTAACAGAGCCTTAGCTCTGCTAAGGCTGGAGCTCAGCAGCAAGGACACAGACCAAGCAGTTCCAAGAGCAGTGAGAAATTTGTTATGTCTTTTTAAATTATTTATTTATTTTGAGAGCGAGAGGGAGGGAGTGAGGGAGGGGCAAAGCAAAGGAGAGACAGAATCCTAAGCAGGCTCCGTGCCATCAGCCCAGAGCCCGATGCAGGGCTTAAACTCGCAAACTGTGAGATCACGACCTGAGCCGAAATCAACAGTCAGGACACTTAACCGACTGAGCCACCCAGGTGCCCCTGTGAGAAATTTTTTAATATTTCGGACATGCAAAGGTCTAGAGCTTGGCATAAAAACCAACCATATACACTAAAGCCCCTTGTGTGTCCCTCCCTGGTCAGATTTCCCTCCCATCGCTCGTCCCAAAGTAACTTACCTCTTTGATTTCCTACTTCAAGTCTTCATCCGTTATTCTGCTTTCCAACAAACATTTACTGGTCCCCTACTTTCTGGCAGACATTGCACCAAGTATGAGGGACAGATATATTCTCCAGACATCATCTCCAATTAGACTACCAGGTTCTTCAGGCACTTAAGAGAAGAACCGTAGTATCTCCACTTATTTCCTGAAAATATGTCATGAAGACAGAAATAGCGCTATTTCTACTGAATCACCTCACCACCTGGAGGTTAGAAGAGCCCATGGGATGAGACTTCCAGTAACAACTTTATCCCCACCCTCCATTACATCTACTAATAGATCAGTTTTCTAACAGAAAAAGAGCGGAAGCTTAGGTGCTTCATGTACTTAAAAGTTGACTAATCTAGTCAATATTGATTTAACAACTTTTTGTTGAATGAATAAATGAACGTGCAAATACAAGAATGAGAGCCAGGTTTCAGTGAAAGACCCATTGGATGACTAGACAGCTAATTTATGGCTGTCCTAATCAACAGATTTGATTTTGAAAAAGACAAACCCAGGTGCCTGGGTGGCTAGGTTGGTTGAGTGTCTGACTCTTGATTTCTACTCAGGTCATGATTTCACAGTGTGTGGGATTGAGCCCTGAGTCAGGCTTTGGGCTGACAGCACAGAGGCTGCTTGGGATTCTCTCTCTCCCTCTCTCTCTGCCCCTCCCCTGCTTGTGTATGCACAAGTGCACATGCCCTCTCTCTCACACACAAACACAAAATAAACAGACATTAAAAAAAAAAAAAAAAAAGATAACCCCAGCCAGCTGCATTTAAGTAAAGGAAACAGAGAACAGCTGATCAAAATAGAAGGAGGGATAACATGGAAGGGTCATTTACAGAAGGTCTGTATTGTTTTAACCTGCTTTCCTGAGCAAATCCCAAACTAAGAACTACGTCACAAGGGCAAAGATCATGACTATTTGTCCTACACCATCTCACTCAAAGCAAAACACTTACTTGTCAGATACTCGATAAACATCTGTTGGATAAGCTACCACAAACTCACCTCTGCCTGGGAAAAGCACATGATTGGATGCATTTTCAATTGGGAATATCCAGAGATCAATGCTAGGAGCTCTGGAATTCCTTCTTCCTTAGTTCTCTCCCCTCTCTTCTTCCCAAAACCCTAGTCACTATCTGAGTCGATACCTCAACCATATTTATGTAAAAAACATGCAATGTTGGACCTTGAGGCCCCCCAACACCTCTTCTGAAGGATGGACCAGTCTAAGAGGGTGTATAGGAAAAAGGAATGGATGAGAGTTGATCTGTTTGGTAAATCACTGATTCATAAATCATTATTATTCACAAACTGCTAAGACAGTGCAGAATTCAAGTAAGTGAAACAGAATGACAGGGTCTCTACTCTCCAGTGAAACTCTAAGAAGGAAGAGGAGATATACAGAAGTATTTCTGCCACGTCAGGAAGCAGTAGGGACTCTGAGAGGTAAAGACAGAGTATATGGAAACAGATGGTTTTACAGAGTTTTCATTTCAAGTAAGCCTTAAAGACTGGGTAAGACTAGTAGAAAGGATGGGGTAAGGCTGCCTTCTTTGGAGAGTCAGCTCTTAGGAAGAGTGTCTTCAGAATAGGGAAAGCTTTGCGCCGCAAGTTTGTGCTAAAAGTACCACAACAGCGTTCGCCATAGACAAAAGGGGGTCCTGAGTGGACTTCTCGACAGAGAAAAATCAACCTTTTAACACAGTTCATTCTCTCCTCTCTTCCTCTCCCCTCCCCATTTCCCTCCATCAGACCGCCTCTCTTTCTCAGTATCTGCATATTCTCCTCAAATGCAAATTCCGAAATGTGACCATCAAAGGCTTTATACTATCCATTCTACAGACGTCACTGTGACATCTTTAAGTGAAATAAACTATTAAGATGTTGTACGCTAAAAGGAACCACAGTCAGAACTACAGCACAAATTATCCACCAGGAAAAGTATCTGCTGTGCGTTCAATAGATAACGGATTTTTTTTTGCATTTTTTTCTTGAAACTTTTTAACTTATTTTTTAATTCAAGTATAATGTTAATTATATTTGGATAATTATAATTGTAATTATTACTTGTAATTGTTAATTATAATTGTATAATTGTTAATTATACAATTGTACACTATAATGATCCAACAATACTATGTAAGAATTTTACTAATGTTTATTTTTGATAGAGACAGAAAGCATGCAAGTGGGAGAGGGGCAGAGAGAGAGGGAGACACAGAATCTGAAGCAGGCTCCAGGCTTCCAGGTGTCAGCACAGGGCCCAACATGGGGCTCGAACCCACGAACTGTGAGATCATGTCCTGAGCCAAAGGCAGGCGCTTAACTGACTGAGCCACCCAGGCGCCCCTCAACAATTCTATACACTACTCAGTGCTCACCACAGTGAATGTACTTTTCATCCCATTTACCTATTTCAACCACACACACCCCCTCACCTCCCCTCTGGCAGCCACCAGTTTGTTCTCTATACTTAAGAATCCGGTTTTTGCGGGGGGACACCTGAATGGCTCAAGCGGTTAAGCGTCCGACTTTGGCTCAGGTCATGATCTCACAGTTTGTGAGTTCGAGCCCCACATCGGGCTCTGTGCTGACAGCTCGGAGCCTGGAGCCTGCTTTGGATTCTGTCTCTCCCTCTCTCTCTGCCCCTCCCCGGCTTCTGCTCTTTCTATCTGTCTCTCTCTCTTAAGAATAAACATACATTTTAAAAAAAAAATTTTTTTTTTTTTTAAGGAATCTTGTTTTTGAGGAGCCTGGGTGGCTCAGTCAGTTAAGATTCTTGATTTTGGCTCGGGTCATGATCTCACAGTTTGTGGGATAGAGCTCTGCGTGGGGCTCTGTACTGATAGTGCAGAGCCCGCTTGAGATTTTCTCTCTCTCTCTCTCTGCCCCTCCCCCACTCCTGCTTGCTCCCTGTCTCACAATAAATAAACATTTAAAAAAATAATCTGGTTTGTCTTTTTCTTTGCTCATTTATTTTACTTCTTAAATTCCACATAGGAGTGAAATCATACGGTATCTTTCTCTGACTTCTTTCACCTAGCATTATACTCCCTAGACCCATCATGTTGTGGTAAATGGCAAGAGCTCATTCTCTTTCATGGCTGAGTAATATTCCAGGGTGGGGTGTGTGTGTGTGTGTGTGTGTGTGTGTGTGTGTGTGTGTGTGTGTG
>NW_024412402.1:6519385-6528798 GCF_014898765.1 Herpailurus yagouaroundi | reverse complement strand
GTGTGTGTGTGTGTGTGTGTGTGTGTGTGTGTGTGTGTGTGTGTGTGGTGTGTGTGTGTGTATACACACTACATCTTCTTTACCCATTCATCCGTGGATGGACCCATGGACTACTTCCCTCTCTTGGCTATTGTCAATATTGCTGCAATAAACACAGGGCTCCCTAAGTCTTTCCCAATCAGTGTTTCCATTTTCTTTGGGTAAATACCGAGTAGTGGAATTACTGGCTGGTGGGGTAATTCTATTTGGAAATGTGAGGCACCTCCACACTGTTTTCCAGAGCGGCTGCACCAGTTTGCATTCCCACCAACAGTGCAAGAGGGTTCCCTTTTCTCCATATCCTTGACAACATCTGTTATTTCTTCAACAGAGCAAAGATTAAGATTTCTGACGAGGATAAAAAGAGAATTAATACATGTATAAGGAAAAGACTACGACCCAGTAGAAAAACATGCAAAATGTTCCAAATATTTGAAGTAGCCAAGTTTTTTTCCATCTTTCCTTGTATATACTTTGGGGTTTTGTATATAACTTTTCAAAATCATGTATTATTCAAAATGTGTATTTCCACATACATGCACCCAAGAAAACACATCTGACAAGTGCTCGCAAGAAAGAAGTTCTTTCTTTCCTGAAGTGGGTCTAAGAGTCTCAAAAAAGAACAGAGTTAGGGTAAAAAGGGAAGAGGCGAAACGTGTCTCAACAGTAGCCAACGAAACACCAGAGATAAATAAATTCAGCGTTCTGGCATCTGTGGACCCTGAAAAACTAGACTACAGATTAAATGAATGAGGAGAACCTCCCATCACAAACCAACAGCACCAGACGAGGGAGACAGAAGAAGGAGAATGCAAAGATGAAGCTCTGTCAAAACAAAAGTGTCAGAAAAGCTCGCGTAAAATAACTCCCAAGGAATTTTCAGCCCTTCACGGGACGCGGTGGTCTCTGTATCTCATTCATAATGTTTGCCTTGGCTGAGGTCCTAAACCACAAAAACATCTGTAGAGAAGGAAGCAACTGATTTCGGTGAAATCATTCTGGAAATTTCTCACACATTCAGAGTAATCTCATGAAAGGACAATGCAGTTAATGTTACGCACGGGAAGGACAATCTCGCGGTCAGCAGCGCTGGCTGGTCGCGCCCTCTCCCTGTCCATGTGCAAGTGCAAGACGGAGAGAAAGGGAGGGGGTGTTCAGAGACGGAGGGCAAGAGACAGAAACAATTTCAGGAGCACAGCCAATTATACAGGTTGGTTTTAATTTTGAAACTAATACTTAAATACCAATGGTATTGCCTTCAGCTCTCTGGAAACTACAGTGTAATTAGGTTCACTCAACTTAACTTAAAACATGTCCAGTCATTAAAATTTTTCTTGATCCAGCCAAGTTATTACACATACAGGCACACACACACACACACACACACACACACACACACGCTCAGATCTCTAAGCCAAAAGTACATCAAGTCCCTAAGAAATAGCAAAAACATGTCACTGCTCTTCAGAAACCACGTTCGTGTTTCATGACCTTCCTTAAAGATAATGTTCTCACGATTAATTAATTTATTGAATAGCCCCCCCCCCAAATGCACAACAGGTTCCATGCAAATTCTTGAGCTTTTAAATTATACTGTTAATGAAAGCAAATAAAGGCAGTTAAAAGGCAATTTGCTCAATTGGTGTTAATATTTAAGCACAGCATGTGTAAAAACAAGATCACAGAATTCAGTTTTTACCAAGAAAACTTTAACCCAACTTCATTTCCAAAAGATCAGACCCGTTACCGAGAATCTTTTCTTCCCCTTCCCCTTTAGCATCAGGTAATGAGGCTTTTTATTAAGTAAATATTTCACATTAACCTCATCAGTTTCTATCACTTAGAAATTCCAATCTATAAAATCAAATCAGCTTAATCATGTTTAGATGAGATCCTGCATCCTGAAGGCAAACTAAATTGTTTACATCCTCCCTCTCCCTGGCACACTCGAGCACCGAGACTCCAAAGGTGTGAGAGTGAGAGGAAGGTTTCTGCCGCGTCCCTGTTCCCGGGCTCTCCCCCGATGCAGGACCCTCACTCCTAGACCCTGGACCAGCAAAACCAGCTTTCCAGCCTGGGCATCTCTACCAGCTCTTTCAAGAGAGCTCACACAAAGGGCCTCAAGGTTTATGAGCCGGGCAAGGGCAGCTGCTGTGGTCTTACCTAGAGTGTGCCCAGACCCCCCCTACGCGGAGGTCAGGTCGGCAACACCAACCTCTCCGGGTAACCCCAGATTACCACTTTGGGGGAGTCTGTGCTACAGAAGACTGCTTCGTCCCCATTCGCCCAGCTTTGCATCTAGGTAAAGTACCCCAAATCTCCCAGAAAGCCTGAGCCCCTCAAAGAAGAGGAAAATGGGGAGGGGGTACACACCGAAGGTGCCCCCCAAGAGCCCTACGCACCCTGCCGCTCACATGTGCACACATCGCTCTCCCACACTCTTCGTTCCCCTTTCTCTGGGAGTCTGGTGCCCTCAAAACATAGCATTTCAGAGTAGTGAGATTTTTCAGATGATGTTGGAGGTCTTTAAAGTACCTAATGGCTAGGCTCCCTCCAGAAGTCCTCACGTGGCCCCCTCCCGCTCCCTCCTCCCAGTCCTGGCTCTTCTAGCACACCTCCTTTTCCCTCACTGCTCTGCCCAGCTGTTCCACTGAACCACAAAGCCTATGCTTTCCTTCCACATATCGCGCTGCCTTCCAGAACCAAGCCCCCGGAGACAGCCAGCCCTGTCTGTACTTCACCAACTCCGCACAGCCAGCTCCTGCCCCGCATCTGCCAGGGAACCCACTGGAAGAACACCCCCAGGACAGTCTTCTCTCCAAATTCAAAGGCTTGATCTCACCCCTCCCCCGCTTTCCTCCCTTCCCTCCCCCCACCCCCCAGTCTGCTTATCCCCAAACCATTTCTATTCGATTAAGGGGACTGGCTGCTGCTAGGATGTTTACATTAGGCTCACTTCCAGGCCATAACCCATCCTGAGGGAACACATTCCTGATCAGGGCAATGGAAAAAACTATGCAAAACATCTGGGCCTCTCTGTGCTCCCAACTCTGGCCTTGGGGAACTCCAGCAACCTCCAGGTCTCTGCAAGAGTGTGCAGCACCAGGGTTTGAGGGACAGGGAGTGGTTGCAAGGGTCGAGGATGCCAGGGAAAGCTGCAAATATTTTCAGGCTAAGCCAAAGATGTCATACCTCAAAGCACAAAGAACCGATCTTACTCAGCACAGACCAGTTAGTACTTCTGGGGAACCAGGACTTTCCAAAAGGCCAGTTCAGCACTGAGACAAAGTTCCTTAGACACTGCCACATTTAAATGGAGAGCTACTGAAAGGCCAAAGTGAGTTCCACTGGAAGAAGAAACAGACATCGCAATAATGGGGACATGCCCCACACTCTCCCCTTCCTCCTCTGACTCCCTCCCATGGCTTCCCCTCCATGAAGCCATGGGTCAGGACAACAAATGTGTCCAAGCCCCAGCCCCAAAACGAGACTGGCCCACTGAAGAAGCTAATTATAGTTTGGTGAAGCCACTCTGGTCAGGTGCCCTTGTCTACCCACCAACATTAAAACCAGTCTATCCCGGGGCACCTGGGTGGCGCAGTCGGTTAAGCGTCCGACTTCAGCCAGGTCACGATCTCGCGGTCCACGAGTTCGAGCCCCGCGTCAGGCTCTGGGCTGATGGCTCAGAGCCTGGAGCCTGTTTCCGATTCTGTGTCTCCCTCTCTCTCTGCCCCTCCCCTGTTCATGCTCTGTCTCTCTCTGTCCCAAAAATAAATAAACGTTGAAAAAAAAAAAAAACAGTCTATCCCAATACCAACAGAGAAAATCCACGAAGGCAAGAACACAGGCTAAACTTGGGTTTGATTTCCCAGTTACCCAACTTAAAAGCATGGGCTAACTACACAACCTCTTTGAATTTCTCTGGTGTACAAATGAGGTTTCTCATCTGTAACACCAGGATGCCAAAGGCCCACTGTGGGGACTGAACGAGGTAATATGTAACAATGCTGAGCCTGCCCCACCACAGGTGGTCAACCCACAGGAGCTCCCTGACACCTAAGGACATCAGTCACCACCACCATCTACCCTACTCAACCCCTATGGGCAATTTCCCAATAGCTTGGGTGTCTTATAGAGAGTTGAGTGGGGAAGGGAGAGAGGGAAGGAGAGGGAAGGAGAGGCAGAAAGAAGGAGGGAGACCAGCTCAAAGTTTCACTGTGATGTTAAAGAGAACTCCTTCCAGAACGAGGAAGCAGACAGCTATGACTGAGGAGACCCACAAAGAAGCACATGGAAACCAATCCCACTCTAAAACTAAGATACCATGACTGCTCCTGCAAACACAGAAGTTGGCTCGCTGATTCACACTGGGCTTCTTCTAAAAAGGAAAAGGACCAGAAAAAAGGTTCCTAAGATCCTGGAGATGGTAGGTGTTCTAGCTCGTGAGCCACTTTCTAATGGCTGCAAATATTTTGTACACTCAGCTGCTCTCTGTGCCCTCTTTTGTCAGGGCCTGGGGTCTCTGCACTAACTCTGGCACCAAAAGGCCATCTGGACTGCTGTCTTACACACAGAAGTTTAAGTAGCACGATGAATGAACCTAGGAATTAATGAATGATAAAGCCGTATGGTCCCCGGCAGCAAACCCTCCCAGAGTCTTCTACAATGAATGCTTCGTAAGTACAAGCCAACAGTAATAATAATGAAAGTGGGAGGGGGAGAAAGGGATCCCATTACAAGGCAGACTTACACAACAAAACAAAACCTAGTCCCAAATCTTCCACTATGTTCTCTAGTCACACCAGGTTAATTTGAAAATCTCCCCAACCAGGACAGAAAACAAAAACAAAAAACAAAAACAAAAACCCTGTTGTACTGCACATGGTCCCCAGCTCTCTCCACCTAGCTCTGCTCCTCCTGGACAAACAGGAGGTCATTTTTACCTCATAGGTATCCCCAAGGTCATTTTTACCAACATATTACGGAATCAAGAGTATAGAATTGCCCCACGATGCACGTGCATACGTCCACATCACAGGGTTGAGAGAAAGGGTTCCACACCCAGACGCAGGGAGAGAAACGATTTTTTGGTCACTTCTAATAAAGAACACAATTGTTGGGGCATCTGGCTGGCTCAGTCGGTTAAGTGTCCAATTTCAGCTCAAGTCATGATCTTGCAGTTTGTGGGTTCAAGCCCCACACCTGGGATCTGTGCGGACAGCTCGGAGACTGAAGCCTGCTTCGGATTCTGTGTCTCCCTCTCTTTCTCTCTCTGTGCCCCTCCCCTGCTCGCTCACTCTCTCTCTCTCAAAAAATAAATAAACATCAAAAAAATTTTTTAGAAAGAACACAATTGTTTTTCAGGGGCGGAAAATTTTCACCATCACTGTGAGAGGCTGAAAACTCATGTCCTTTGGAGAAGAAACGCCTGGGGAGTGAGGAGCCCTTTGAAAAGTGACCTGCACCACCACACAGAGAAGCCCTTGGCACAGCTACTGGGTCTGTTCACTCCAAACAACCAAGCGTTTCGTCGCCAAGGAGGCCAGAGCAGGAGGAAACAGGGTTCATCTGAGAGTGAAATTAGATCTAAACGCAAAGTGTTTTACAGCGCGTGTTACAAGGTCCATAAAGCTCTTCTCTGGACGTCACCAGAGCCAGACAACGAAGACAACACAAGCAGACTTTGAGGCAAGTGAGTGAGTCACGTGACTCTTGAGGTCCCTTCCAGGGCCCAGGTCATTATCCAGCAGAGAAAATCCAAGAAGGCACGAAGAGAACAGGTAAGGGGGTCTCATTCAAGCAGAGAAACTATTGGCAATTCACTGTCCCCTCCAGGGCTCCACCCCCTAGCTACAAAATCAAAGAGACCCTCAGGACTCCTTCCACCTGTTGGCTGGGATCACTATACCAGGTAACAGCTGTCTTACCGAGCAGCATGTGGATGGATGTGCATGGACCTCTGTGTGGACTCCTGCCCCTCCCCCCAAACCCAACTGGTGAAGATAAGACTAGTCAACAGGAATGCACTTTCAAAACCCATCCGGTGGGTACTGGGCTATGAAGCCTGGTGTTAAGTGCCAACTTCTGGGATCGGAGGAACCTCCAGCAGAAAAGCAGACACACCTAAGGTGGGGAGTTTGCAACATCGTGGGTAGAGATAAGGTAGGCTGCATTCCTTTTCAGTCAAAAAGGGGAAGGTGGTGAAATCATCAACCCTGGGGCCAATTCAAGAAGGCTTCTCCTAGCGAATGTCCAAACAAAACCAGAGTTAAGCACCAGGGTTTTATTTTCTTTCCCCTTTTCCCATCCAACCCACCATAATTGGGTTTTTTTTAAGCTTGTTTATTTATTTTTGAGAGAGAGAGAGGTAGAGACATAGACAGGTAGAGAGAGAGAGAGAGAGAGAGAGAGAGAGAGAGAGAGAAGCGCAAGCAGGATCCTCGCTATCAGCACAGAGCCTGACTAGGGACTCGATCCCATGAACCGCGAGATCATGACCTCAGCCAAAATCAAGAGTCGGATGTTCAATCGACTGAGTCACCCAGGCGCCCCTCCACCATAATTATTTTTAAGGGAACAACAAGACCAGAGGCCCCGTGACCCCTAAAGAGGGTAAATAAAGCCACCTCCTCTTCACGGAAGTGACATTTCAGAAAGGAGTGGCCGCCCTATCACTGTGGAGAGTGGAAAGAGAAGGCAAGGCAGACTCACCATCAAGACCAGCATTTTCCTCCAAACAACGCTTGGCTGCTAAAGGTTAATACAGACTGGAGGGGTGGTGGGCGGGGGCAGAGAGGAGTGGGGGAATAGGAAAACATTATGCAATATTAGAATGCTACTTTTATTTTAAAAGCCATCATGTGTAAAGCATTAGTGTTTTTGAAATTGCATTCTTGAGTTAATTAAATGGACAATCTTTTATACATAAAAGTGAAAGAAAGCAATTAAAAGCTAAATGAAGAAAAACCGCCTTCCCCTGGTGATCAGGGCTACCCCAATCCCTTCGTATTAACACGGAGCAAAGACAAGGATCTTCCCAGCACCACTGTCCAAATGTCTCTTTTATGGCACCCACGGTGACAGTTTGAGACAGTATCTGTCTTCCTTCTAAGTTTACCTAGGAGACTGTCAGGCTGGGAGAAGGAAAGAACCTCATTCAAGCACACTTTATAAACAAACAAGAGAACTCAGAGAGGCCAGCTCTCTGGCTAGCCTGAAACCAAAACATATACCACACCTCTTTTTTTGTCACCTCCACCTAAAAACAGCCACACCCACGGTTCCACCCAAGAGAATTAATTCTGAGTTTTGGGCTGTCCGGCCAGCCCCAGCTCACAGGCTTGTTGCAAGAATCAGAGGGGTATATTCAGATTACAACAAGAGAAAGATCAGGTGTCAGAAGGAACTTCCTAAACGTACTGCTGTATCCACCTAGCAGGTGCCAAAACACCAAAACACCGATGGTCTAAGTTTTTGTTTTTTGTTTTTTGGTTTTTTTTTAATTTTTTTTTTCAACGTTTATTTATTTTTGGGACAGAGAGAGACAGAGCATGAACGGGGGAGGGGCAGAGAGAGAGGGAGACACAGAATCGGAAACAGGCTCCAGGCTCCGAGCCATCAGCCCAGAGCCCGACGCGGGGCTCGAACTCACGGGCCGCGAGATCGTGACCTGGCTGAAGTCGGACGCTTAACCGACTGCGCCACCCAGGCGCCCCCCGATGGTCTAAGTTTTTACAAACGGGTCTTCCCCAGGTGGGAGGATGGCTGTGGGTCAAGTCGGTAGCTCCCCTGGCAAAACGGGTCAGAAAAAAAGCAAGGATGATTGGCGGTATGATAACCAACCGTGATCTCAGAGAAAACCCTAATGACAAAGTCCCCTTCTGATGTCCAAATGGACTCAGTCCCGTTACTCAAAGTGGTTGAGATTACTCTGTGCCCTACAAGAATGTCCCAATGATAAGAGGCACGACCTTTCTCCTTGATGTCAGCCGGAAGGAGAGCAAAAATTAGTCAATGTCTGTTCAGCAGGGTGGTTTTCCAGCGGACACGTGATGCAGACTCTAGAAAGACGTTCTCTCTTTCGGAAGCAGGTGGGACCAATGCCACAGTGAGTTGTTCCCAGGGCCCGGGCCTGGTGGTTTCCGGGCCACAAGACCTCCTACCTCTTGGCTTCCAGAAGGCCCATCCCTTCACTGAATTTGACAGTCATAGCCAGAGAAATCTGGAGAATTCTCAGCAAACCACAACAACACAGCACCAATCCACTCTTCTGTCCCCGCTCGCCCTCTGCCCTGGTAACACAGAGCCTCCTGGGGACACAGCTGACCGTGGCTGTTCTGGGGTATTCTCCTTTCCCTTCCTGCTGCAGAAAAGGGGGTAGAAGGGAAGAAAAGGCTAAAGAGAGATGGGCGGCCCTCCGAAAAAGAAATGCCCAAATCTGGGGTGCTGGGTGTCCTTGCCCAGGTAGCAGGCGCCACATACAGGCTGGCACATGTTTGCTAGTTACTCACAAAGCTGTGTTAAGCCACTCCCTATTCTGTTTCCATCCTTTCTGCCTTGAAAGTAGGAACCCCAGTAGGGCCGAAGGACGAGTAGAACCTGGTCAGTTCCCAGCTGTCCATGCCCGTTCAACCGGGGATAAACGCGATCGTTTAAACCTCTACATAATCCAAATGCATCACTACGGAAAAGGGCTGCCGCAGAGACGCCTGAGCTGGCCTCAGCTCCCTTCCAGAACCCACACTCGGCAAGTGTTCAAACCCGGCACCTCGACCAAAATGCTGGGGAAGGAAGGAGGAGAGAACTGGTGTGGATATCCCACAAATTCGATTACTGAGCCCACACACAAGAAAGAATCGTTTGTTCAATTTCTCTTTGATTCCTCGGGCTCTAAACCCACACACTGGTGTCAGGGAGGGGTGTTAAATAAGCCACCGAAATGAAGCTCCTTTGTGCACCCTACCGCAGGCCTCCACGCCTCCCTTTGATATAGGAAGCCCAGCATCAGGGGCTCTAGCCAAGCCCTCCCTCTGTTCTGCAGCTGAGCTCACCTTGGGCCCCAGCTCATGAAAGGAATTCAGGATGGGTTAAACGTTACCTCTATCTCCACCCTGCATCTCCGAAACCATCTGATAAGGGCTACAGAAAACATCCTGTGTACAGAGAGTTAGATGCTGACACAGGGTGGGGGTGCACCAACGACATGGGGGCCACAAGGAGTTAATCCCCCGAGAGATAGGGGCCCACTCTCTGGAAAGTTCAGAGAAAGCAAAGGGAAGAAAGATTCCACCGCTGTTACATGTGGTTACCAAAACACAAATGCAAGTAGAGACTTTTATGTTTCAAAGTTAAAAAAAAAAAAAAAAAAAAAAAAA
>NW_024412402.1:6512810-6519285 GCF_014898765.1 Herpailurus yagouaroundi | reverse complement strand
GCATGGGGTGGAAGTGTGTTTAAGAATACTCAGCCAACCCGCTGCCCCTAGGCAGTCCCCACCCTCTGTGCCCATCACCAAGTTAATGGTGCTTTCGTCTGTCTCAGGCTGGGGGTAAGGGTCTGCCTCCTGCATTCCAACCATTATTTAATTTCCCTCCCCACACAATCCAGTCCACTCCCTCCTTCCTTCCACACAGGGCCTGGCCTAAAGGCAGGACAATGCTCCTGATGACCTCAAGGCTCTCTCGCCCCTAAATTTTAACCTCAATAATCATAGTGTTGTGGCTGAAGCAGGAATAATTATCAATGCAACCAAGCGCCGTTTTACATCAGTAAAGCAGTGCCTCCTGTTTCAGCATCATTGACACTGTAATGCTTGCCTTCAAATAAGGCCCTTTAATGTTCCCAGCAGCTGAGAGGAGCAAGACAGAATGGTCTGAAAGGCAGCCACATTTGAGCGGATCGGTTAACACGGCACATGCCAAGGAAGGACGTCAGCTAACACTTCTGTCCCCACCTGACACTCGGATGGCACTGGGGGCTATGATCCATGGCAGGAAGCAAAGCCCTCAAGCCCAAGAAGGAAGCAGCTAAAAAGCTCCAGGATTGGCCTTTTTTTTTTTTTTTCTGGAATTGCCCTAGGCTCTCCTGCCCATAGAATTCTCCAGGCACCCCATAAATAATTAAATGCCTGTTCACCTCTGGCTAAACCACACCTCAGGGCTACTGGACCAACCCCAGTGCTATCAACAAAAAGCATCCCTCTTCCTACATATGCCAAGATCATCCCAGAGGCACCAGTCCAAACGTTTCCCAACGGTTTCATTTCCAGAAAGATGGGGGCTGGGTGGGGGGGGAGACTTACTTACCTAGAAGAAAGAAAAATTTGAACAACTGATTCCACCTTTTCCTTCTCACCACTCTTACTGCAACTGTGATGGATGAGGAGCGTGATGACGAATGACAAACCTTTCTCCTAAAAACCCCAGAGTGAAAAATTCACCAAGGATCCCAAGGACGGTCCATGCATAAAAAGGCAAGAGCACGTTAGGAATAGCAGTTCAGCAGCCTCAAACCCCAGGGAGATTCAAACCCAAACTTGGCTGCCCACGGCTCACCATGGCCTTACGGCCACAATGAGAAAGCTTTCCCAAAGCACTTTTTAAGGAATTTTTTTTTTCCTGGAAAGGGAAATTGCAACAGAGAGAGAGTCTGCAGGGAGAAGCAGCTGAGGCTTGCGCCTCCGAGGTCTGTGAAGGAGGACATCCCAGCCACCATTGACGGTATGCAATGCCAACCCCAACATGCCAGGCAAGACCCACAACAGAGCTGGACACAGACCACCCAACCGAAAAAGAAAAAAAAGGAGGTCCCTGATGCTGAGGCCAAAAGGCAAGGGAAAATGCGACCCTATCGAGGACTTCTATCCCCTATAGCAGCCCCTGATTGCATAAGGAAGAGAAACCAGGGCGCCTGGGTGGCTCAGTCGGTTAATCACTGACTTTGGCTCAGGTCATGATCTTGCGGTTCATGAGTTTGAGCCCCACGACCGGCTCTGTGCTGACAGCTCAGAGCCTGGAGCCTCCTTCGGATTCTGTCTCCCTCTCTATCTGCCCCTCCCCTGCTCGCACTCTGTCTCTCTCTCTCTCTCTCTCTCGAAAATAAATAGACATGAAAAAAATTTTTTTTAAATAAATAAGGAAGAGAAACCAAAAACCATTGTTAAAAATCTTACCCAGCTGGGATGCCACCAGTTCCTTTATCACCACCCTGATGTACATAAAAATGTGCCACAGGGGCACCTGCGTGGCTCAGTCCGTTAAGCAACTAACTCTTGATTTCGGCTCAGGTAATGATCTCGAGGTTCATGAGTTCCAGCCCCATGTCAGGATCCAAAGTGACAGTGTGGAGAATTGCTTGGGATTCTCTCCCTCTCTCTCTGCCCCTCCCCCACTTCCCCACACACATTCTGTCCCTCAAAAATAAATAAACTTTCTAAAAACTGAGCCACAGATATTTGAATGCATCTCCACTGTGTGCAGGGACATGAAAAATACGAAGATACTCAAGCAGGTCCTCTGGCCTAAGAGAAAGGAGCACACAGGAGCTGACATTCATTGGGCACAACAATAGTAGGAAAGACACCTACGTATGTTTTTCTTCTCTGATCTGCACAGTAAGTGATCGGTCTAAGGACATATAATATAAAAAGTGCCCAAGGGACACCTGGGTGGCTCAGTCAGTTGAGCAACCAACCCCTGATCTCGGCTCAAGTCCTCAGGATACCATGGTTTGTGAGTTTGAGCCCCGTATCCGGCTATGTACTGTTGGCACAGAGCCTACTTGGGATTCTTTCTCTCCCCCTCTCTCTCTGCTCCTTCCCCCCTCCTCTCTGTCTCTCCCAATAAATAAACATTAAAAAAATAAAAATAAAAAGTGCCCAAGCTCTCAATCTAGGTCTGTCTTGACTCCAGAACTTGGGTTCTTTCCACCATACCATATCATGTTGCCCTCAAGTTTCCAACGAATCCGTCAAGTAAACCCAGTGAAACAAATGAAGCAGGGGAGAAAAACGTGGCGGTCTGGCCCCAAAGACCGCCAATGCTGAACTGGAGAATACAGAGAGGGATGGGTCATAAATGAATGAATATTCCAAATCCCTTTACAGGAGGAGGTAACGGTCCAAAACAAACAAAAAGCAAACCAGATTGCAATGTTCTGGCCCCAAGGGCGCCTCTAGACCCAAGATGCCAGCTCGCAAGACCACCTCCTCATTAACAACGCCTCTAGGGGCTCCCGCCAACCCAGGGGGCCTTCTGGATTCCCAAGCCAGCCTTCAGTTTTGTGAAAGCAATAAATACCTGAACTTTCAAAGCCAGGAATCTGACAGCCGCTGTCTGGCCTAAGTTTATAATTATCCCAGTCTTATAAAAGGTTAATCATTTCGTAAAGGTAGATTCACCCTATCTCACAAAAGTCTGTCAGAAAGGTCAGAGTCACTGCAGTTCTCAGCACTGTGTGAGGATTAAAAATCTCCCAGAAAACTAAAATAACTGGAAAGGTCCGAATTCCATTTCACCCTTTTCCATCTGTGGCTGAATAAACTCAAGAGGAGAGAGGCCAGCTCACCAACACCCTGGAATTCGTACCCTGTTGTATGACCATACTCTCCCAACGAGAAGGATGAAATACTTGAACCGGTCTCAACTTAAGACCTTTTTTTAATTTTTTTTTTTTTTTAATTTTTGAAAGAGAGAGAAACAGAGGGAGAGGAAGCAGGGGAGAGGCAGAGAGAGAGGGAGACACAGAATCCGAAGCAGGCTCCAGGCTCTGAGCTGTCAGCACAGAGCCCGACGCGAGGCTCAAACTCACGACTGCAAGATCATGACCTGAGCCGAAGTCAGACGCTCAACCTACTAAGCCACCGAGGCACCCCTCAGACATTTTTGTCATCCAGCCAGACCAGGACCACAAAAACTGAATATACATCAAATACCTACAGACTAGCCTCCTCAAAATAGGTCACCTGTCATGTCTACTGTGTGCTGACCCTTGAACAACACAGATTTTTTTTTTTTTTTACAGTATGGCCCAGGTATTTTCTCTTCCCTAAGATTTCCTTACTATTTTCTCTTCTCTAGCTGACTTGATTATAAGGACACAGTATGTAATACATGTAACATACAGAACATGTGTTCATCAGCTGTTTATGTGGGCTTCCGGTCAACAATCGGTATGAGTTAAGTTGTTGGGAAGTCAAAAGTCCATATGGATTTATGACCACGGCGGGGGGGGGGGGGGGCGGGGGGCACCCCTCACTTCTGTACTGTTCAGAGGGTCAACTGCATTACTGAAGAATAGGGTGTGGGGGATGGCAGGAAACAGATTTTTGCCCTGAATGCCTATTATCACTACTCTCTCCATCAGCCATGCAGACACAGCTTCGGCTGCCCTGGACTGGGATTGGTACAACTCAGCTCACCAAGCCCTCCTTCCAGCCACTTCCAGCCAGTTTTACATCTGCCTGGGCTGAACATGCACAGGGAGAGATGCCTGGATAAGCCACTTACTATCACATGGAAAACAGAAAGCAAAGTAACATTTTGCCACTAGCAATTAAGGAGAACCTGACAATCTGGGTTTAGAAACACACAAACGAAAATCAGATCTCCGAATATATTAGCATCATTAAGAGATCGTCTCCCCAGTACAGGGCAACATGGCAGGAGCCCAGACACGGCGGCCTCTGGAGTGCTCGACGAGGGGGCTCGTGTTTCTTCCTAAACCCTTAACTCACTTTTTGGCAAGAAGAACTGTTTCTGTGTGCGTCCGCTGCAAGTCACGAACACTGACGGGGTGGAGGCAGCGGAATAATTCCTAGAAAGGTGCAAAAACACTGGGAGGGCGTGTGCTCCTGGTACCCCAAGGACACCAACACAATACCAAATTCATTTGAAAATTTATTCATTCTACTGCATCCCGAAGGCAAGGAAAGAAGTTGCATCGCGGATGCTCTTTTCCAAAATGGGAGGCCAAATGAAGCAGGTGGTCTCCCTGCTGTCTCCAAAGATGACTCCCCCATACGCCCCCTCACCCTCCAACACACACACACACACACACACACACACACACACACACACACTCTTTCACTGGCCTGAGTTGACACCGCACAGCCCCTAAGGCCCATTGACCCACCAGCAGGCAGGATCATAAGACAACAGTTATCACCTATTAGTTAAAATAAAACCACCCTGGAGACTTAGGTTAAAATGTTTATTTACCAACAGCTATAGCTATGTTTCTCGTTGCCTTTGCTGCTCTTGGAAAAGCACCTATCGGGGAGGACCTGGAGTTGGGAGAGAACGAAACTGGTATGAGCCAGGTAGACAAAGAACAGATAAATCTGAACACCACCTACACTTCCTTATTATAAGCCGCACTCCTCCTTTTAACTGACCACATCGGAGGCGTTATAAAATAGATTTATGATACATATGTTCAGAGTATCTACCTCCTCCTCCTCCCTCTTTCCAACAGTGGTGGGAGGGGGGAATCACAGGCTGTGAGACCACTGTTTAGAGTGCAATTCCATACTTAGAGAAGTCCAATCAATATCTGCTGTAGCACTACTCTCTCCCCAGTAAGATCGCGGTTGTTTTAGGAGGATACAAGCTTCTGAAATGCAGCCTTAACAAACAGAACATTGCTCAACTGTTCCAGAAGCAGGTGTCATAAACAAGCAGCCACATGGCAAACATATTGATTTCCTAGCCCTTATCTCACGGCAACCGGTGCTCAGTTACCAGGCTACTTTAATATGTAATTTACTGCAGGGAAAGGGGAGCAGGGCCCAGGATGTCTGAAATATTTACTGTAGAACTCGACAGTGGCGTGGAGGCCTCCCACCAGGGGTGGCGACGTGCAAGCAAAGCAGGAGGCATTCTGGGCTGGAAACCACAAGCGGGCACTGGCATTGCCTAACTGCTGAACCCCAGAGCTCGACCCCAGCCCTCTCAGCCTGAGCCCAGAGCCCATTTCTCTGCTGGTACTACTGATCTGCAGCAAGTATCGTTTACGCGATGGAAACCCAGCTCGCCACCCTCGTTATTTTAAACACAGACGTTTCCCTTCTGCCAAAACACTGCAAGAAAATTACCTCCGTCGGGGACGTGGGTCAAACGGGACTTATTTTCCCTTGGTCCTCGGCCCACCCAACCCAAGATGAAAATAAAGAGGACGGGGAGGTTAGGATTTCAAAAGCTCCCGTGCTGGTTTCTGCGGCACCCGTGACAATGTCTCAAGTTTTCTTTTTTTTCTTTTTTTTTTTTTTATATTTAAATCAGACTTTTTATATATCCCAAGCTGCAAAACACCAAAAAAGATCCAACACTAATTAAAAGCAATCAATGTATGGCTACATTAAGTGGGAAGGCAGCTCTGTGTCTGGCGTTAAAGGTTGTAGGTTTAAAATAAACCTAGAAATGCCAAAGTTAAGCTTTTTCAGATCAGCGCCAACGTGCCCACACGCCCGGCACTATATATATGGCCCGTACCTTCAGATGCTGGCCATCAAACCCTCAGAAGCACAGAGCGAGGCTGCTGGCAGCAATGACACCACCGGGTAGAGGAAACTTCCATTTCCAGTACTTCTGTGCTTTTCTTGAAATTCCGACGGACTTGGGCACCGAGTTCCCCTTTCAATTTCCTTAGGAGTTTTTAAATTTTCATTTAAATTAAAACCAAACTGGGGCACCTGGGTGGCTCAGTCAGTTAAGCATCCGACTTCAGCCCAGGCCACGCATGATCTCATGGTCCGCGAGAGTTCGAGCCCCATGTCGGGCTCTGTGCTGACAGCTCAGAGCCTGGAGCCTGCTTCGGATTCTGTGCGTCCCTTTCTCTCTGCCCTTCCCCTACTTGCGCTTTGTCTCTCTCTCTCTCTCTCTCTCTCTCTCTCTCTCTCTCTCTCTCTCTCT
>NW_024412402.1:6467657-6512800 GCF_014898765.1 Herpailurus yagouaroundi | reverse complement strand
TCTCTCTCTCTCTCTCTCTCTCTCTCTCTCTCTCTCTCTCTCTCTCTTTCTCAAAAAGAAATAAAATAACAAAATAATTTTTAATTAATTAAAACCAAACTAAGAGGAAGGGAAGAAGGGTTAGAAAAGTTGCTCTTCAGAAGCTCACAGAATCTGTGGCTGCATGCGCGCCTGTCACAGGGCCCCAGAGGACAAACACATGGGCACCAAGTCGGAAAACACAAAACTCCTCTTCCGGGAGTTTCAGGAATTCTGAAAACTGGGAATGAATTTCCTTCCTCACTGAAACCTCCCTGTGTTGGAAAGCCACAGACATTTTTAAAAAATTATTTAGTTAGAAAAAAAAATCAAGAGTGGAAGATTTTCCTCAGGATCACCCATGGAAAGTGGTCAACTAGAGAAAAAAGTTCCAGAGCCAGAAAGGAGGAGACTTAGAATCACAGGAGTAATAAAAACACAGGACCCCAATCAGTAATCCTATCACCTTACAGGAGGCATCCGACAGAAATAACCTCACCTAGCAAATAACCATGATGATGGCTGAACGGGAAGGCTAGGTTGACCGCTGATACTCAAGACTGCATACAGGTTAACACGTGGTTGTTTTTACTCAGCAAAGGATTTTTGTTTTTAATTTCTTATTTTATTTTGAGAGAGACAAGGTGCGAGCAGGGGAAGGGCAGAGAGAGAGAGAGAGGGAGAGAGAATCCCAAGCAGGCTCCACACTCAAACACAGAGCCCAACACGGAACTCGAACCTACGAAACCATGAGACCATGATCTGAGCCAAAGTCAAGAGTTGGACGCTCAACCAGCTGAGCCCCTGCAAAGGATTTTTAATAGTATAATGGTCTAAGTATTTTCCAAGAAATTTTGTCTCCAATGCCAGGTATGGCAATTAACATCAAATACATTTTCTTACTGTGGTAAAACAGAACATAAAATGCACAATTTTGGCCCTTATTTAAGTGTGTAGTTCAGCAACAATAAGCATATTCACAGCATCGTGCATCCATCCATCCACCCACAGGACCATTTCCTCCTCCCAAATGCCCTTAAAACATGGACTCCGTTCCCCTCCCCTCAGCTCCTTGGTTACCTCTGTTCTACTGTGTCTCTATGAACCAGCTTCTCAGAAGCAGGACAATACCTATCCGCTAATGTCTAACTTATTTCACTTAGCATGATGTCCTCAAGGTTCATCTACGTTGTAGCATGAGTCTGTCAGAACTTCGTTCCTTTTTGAGGCTGAGTAATACTCCATTCTGTGTATCCACCACATTTTTATCAATCCATTCACCTACCTATGGGCATCTGGGTTGTTTTCCACCTTTCTGTTGTGAGGAATGCTGCTATGAACGTGGATGTGCAAGTTACCTGGTTAAATCCCTGCTTTCAATTCTCTTGGATACATAGTCAGAAGGGGAATGGCTTGGGGCGCCCCGGTGGCTCAGTCGGTTAAGCATCTGACTTCGGCTCAGGTCATGATCTCACCGCTTGTGGGCTTGAGTCCCTTGTCGGGATCTGTGCTGACAGCTCAGAGCCTGGAGACCACTTGAAATTCTGTGTTTCCCTCTCTCTCTCTCTCTGCCCCTCCCCCACTCACGAGCCTCACTCTCACTCTCTCTCAAAAAATGAACAAACGCTAATAATTTAAAAAGAAAGGGAAAGTCTCACAAAATACTTTTTTTTTTAAGTTTTGTTTTGTTTTGTTTTGTTTTTAGTAACCTCTACACCCAACACGGGGCTCAAACTCATGACCCTGAGATCAAGAGTCACACATTCTTGCAACTGAGCCATCCAGGCACTCCACAAAATACATTTTTGTTTTTGAAATAAATCCATCACTTGCGCTTTGGCATCCAACACCTTCATCAGAACCACAAGAGAAAAAAAGAGAGAATGAGAACTGGAAAACTAGTCAACAACGTTGCCGAAGCAGAAAGGCGCATGGAGAGTGTATATACATGTGGTCACCAAAGTGCCCGTGAAGTGCCACGCATCCCCTATCCCGCCTCTAGCCGGGGCTGCAGCCAAAACCCCCCACTTCCTCACCCGATGCAGATAAGAGTCTGGACCAGAAGTGTGCCTTAGAAAAGAAGGACTCAGGAGGCGCCTGAGTGACACAGTCGGTTGAGGGTCCAACTCTTGATTTCAGCTCAGGTCATGATCTCACAGTTCATGGGATCGAGGCACCGTCTCAGGCTCTGCGCTGACAGCATGGAGCCTGCTTGGGATTCTCTCTCTGCCTGGCTTGCACTCACTCACTCTCTCTCTCTCTCTCTCTCTCTCTCAAAATAAATAAAATAAACTTAAAAAAAAAAAGAGAGAAAACGAAGGAGTTGTCAGGTACAGGCAACGCGGGTGAACAGCTTAATGAACGATCTTAACATGTCATTACCTCCTGGCACCGTTACGAGCCAACAGTGTTAAAAACACAAGCATATTTTTTGAGCAGACCTTATTTAAACCTGCTGGGCATTTACTGGACCAGACAGCCCGTGGAAACTAGCACGCTGATATTTTGAGACATGCAAGCATGCAGGAGTCACGGAGATCTGTTCTCCCATCTCCTCAAAAGCTTAATAACTTAAAATGCCAAGATAAAAAATTGCATGTGTATCTTTCAGATAGGCATATTTAGAGGTTTATGTCGTACCACAAAATCAGAAATCACAGATAATCCGAAAACCTCCAAATTTTAATGGAAACTCTGAACCACATCAGCCCTCCACCATCCAAAGCCTGGCACATATTTCAGAAGCTCCTCTGGAAATAAAAACTGAGACAAGGAAAAGGCAATTTTAGGTTTCTTCAAGAGAAGCTTGCAGCTTTAATATTAAAATGGCCCTGGGATGCTCAGACCACGAGAAATTTACTTTTTCATAGAATAAACTTTTCTTTCCAACTCCCTTTTTTTTTTTTTTAAATACAGTGTCTTCAGTCGATCTTTTGGAATTTACAAGATAAATACTGGTAATTTGATTCTTATCTTCTCTACATCCAATTCTAAGCCAATTTGGTGTAAAGGACACTAATTATAGCCTACAGGGAGAGAAAAGGTAACCTATCAGAGAGAATACACTCGAACATTTAAAAGGCTATGGGACCCTGAAAAGTTAAATAGATTTCAAATCTGTTGCGGTAAGAATAATAATTAGTTAAATGGAAATTATTCTCAGGCCCTGGTCTACTTACCGTGGGCACTTTAGAGTCTTGTCAACACAGTGCCCAAGTGTTCTGGGGCTAAAGTGACCTCAGGCATATTGTCTCCCGCAGGCCTATGCCTAGTGGTTGCTTTTAAACAGCCGAGCCATGGGGAACTGAGCTCCAAGGAAAGGGGCGAAAGAATCCGATCTTCTTGCAGAGGGCTAAATGCTGCCTTGTTAACTGGTCTCTCTCCCTGCTCCCTATCTACGTGGAAGAAACTGGCTGGTGAGAGGTTGTGTTTTCCCAAGCTGAACCCCACAATGCAGTGACACTGAGCATGGAGCGTGTACAGGTGCGCCCACCTTCTCTGCCACTCCTACCCTTTCATGCTGTTTCCCTTGGCCCTGATCCCAAGAGACACTCATGCTAGAAGGATCCCATAAACCCCACCTCACACTTCTGGGCAGCTTTAGGGATGCCGGGAGACATGCAGACAGGCGCCCTCACCCACTTCTACGGAATTGAGCCTGGTGCTGTGGGTGCAGTGCCCGGGAAGCTCTTGGCTAAGGGGGCACACAGGCTGGTCAAGGGATCAGTGAAACAGATCCCTGGAGGCCTTGGCCTTTGGCAACTCTTGCTCTCCCCCACAGATGCTCAGTGAGGTGATGGCCCAAAGCAGTTCATCCAAACAGCCTGTGCTCTAGGACCCCTCCAACCACTGAAGCCCCCTTGCGCCAGGGACCTTGTGCACTGACTGAGGGGAAGCAGGTTTGAAATCCAGCGCCATCCACTTCACCAAGTCATGGGTCCTGGTAGAAGCTGCACCCTCCTGCAAGAATGGGGCGCCTTTTCTAATCCACACAAAAGCACCACACAGACTCCTAGCAGTCAGGCTGGGGCCCACACAGAAACTTCCTGAGCAGCAATGGCTCTCTCTCGAGGCGACCACACCTCCTTCCTATTGCCCACATGCTCAAGTTTCCCACTGACCCCCAGAAGCTGGGTGACCAGCAGCCACAGCACTGCAATCCACGGGGTAGGCCACACTCTCACTAAGGGGGAGAGGAAACCTTTCCACAAAGCTTCTTTCAATATCCTGATGCATAAATGAACCAACGTCTCAGACTGTTAGTGGACCAACAGGTTTGGTTTTCTTCTACTGACAAGTCCAAAAATAAAATACCATTAAGGTACTACATTGAAGAGTTGAACCAGAGAAGGGCTAACAATCTGAACCAATGATGTCATCACTACTCCCAACAAACAAATGCAGAAAGGAAATGTGCCTCTTGACGACACAAGAACCATCCAGAACCAGTCAATCCTAGCATATGATGTATCGTTCCAAAGTGCTAGTGTGATGCCTTTTCAATAAACCATCTAGAAAACGGACATGAGTTAAGTGGTAGAAATAAGATCCCTCCTGCTTGTGGGACAGGACACAGAAATGGCCTGAGTACATGGTAAAGAGGTTTTTCTGAGGTTCTAATTCTACATTTCAAGCCCATGGTCTCCCATCAACACTCCACCAATGCTCTGCCATCAATGCCCCACCACCAACACTCCACCGCTAACACTCTACCATTAGGCCTTTCATTCACCTCCTTCCAGGTGTCCTCTCCCTTCCTCTTGTCCTGCTGCTTATCAACCACCTCTCTGGAACACGAACAAGGAAGACAGAGGGGATCCCCCTTGGGAGCAGGAGTGATTAAGTGTGAGGGAGGAAGCAGCGGGGGCGGGGGGGGGGGGGGGAGCCAGAGAACAAAAGTCAGACAGGAAGACGGCCCCTCGGTAGCTGAGGGCGGCAACCCCACCCGTGAGCTGTTCACTTCTCCACAGCGCAAACCACCCAGGGCGTCTAGTGGCCCAAGGCTCTCTAGGATGGGCTTGAACAAAACCATTTTGTGCTAGTGCTAATCTGTGGCCCTGATTTTTGGTTCTGAAAATAAAATCTCAAAACTAAAATTAAAAGGCAGAGGCAAAAACACTTGGGACACCTATCTGCACTCAGAGTGGGTCCACAAAGAATGTACTGCCGGGGCTGATCAGAATTTACCAAGGCGGGGCAGGCACTGGTGGTTTCTGATCTGCTTTTTTTTTTATGTTTATTTTTATTTTTGAGAGAGAAAGAGAGATAGAGTGCGAGCAGGGGAGGGGCAGAGAGAGAGGGAGACATAGAATCTGAAGCAGGCTCTAGGCTCTGAGCTGTCAGCACACAGCCCGATGTGGGGCTTGAACTCATGAACCATGAGATCATGACCTGAGCTGAAGTCGGATGCTTAACCGACTGAGCCACCCAGGCGCCCCTCTGATCTGCTTTTAAAGGGCAATTTTTGAGTGTGGTATGTGGTATGTATGTGTTTTCATGTATTCTACAGCTTGAAACCTTAATCCTTTGAATGTTCTTCTGGAAAACTTCCTTTCCCTTTATCATGTAATGCAAACGAGAAGGTGCCAGGTATGAAGATTCCCAAGAGCCAGAGGAGGGTAAAAGGAAGACTGGAGGACTACAAAGTGGGGTCCCCAGTTTGGCTCCTCAGATTCATAAAGGGACCACGACCTGGTCAGTTTACAAGGGAAGAACTCTGTGCAAGACAATCCCATGTGTTATCTCACCTGATCCTTACAACAACCCTATACATTGGGCAGGTGCTATCACTCCCCCCATTTTAGAGATGGCCAAACTAAGTCTCAGAGAGATTATACAGGGAGAGGAGGAATCAGGAAAAGGCCGCTATAAAGATCAAAGGAAGCCAGTCTCTGCCTATGGAATTGCTCTTGGGAGAGAGGAGAGGGAGGGAGCAGATGGGGTCCCCTCTATTCTACCTCCAACCATAGCTCACATGAGGACCACTGGACCATCGGGAGACACATTCGGGAGAAAGGAATCCTTTGCTCCAACAAAAGAAGACGGTCAAGACCAACTGCCCCCCCGTCGACCCCAGACACAAACTCAGTTTTAAGGAGCAGCTGAGAGCCGCAGAAACCCGCACACGTTCGCGGTCCTGGCAGAGGCCCCCACTCTCTGGCCCCTCTTCCACCCCAAGCCAAACTGTCAATGACAAAAAGCCCCTTCAGTGCTCCGGGCGCCCCCACCTTTTGTAGCAAGCCTTGGAAGGCCTGAATGCACAAACACAGTCCCCTTTCACGACAGCCTCTCGGGGCTCCTGTTTCACTGGGGCCGTGAAAGAGAGTACTGTAAATAAAAGAGGCCTGTCTGACCTGCCCCTCCGGCCCCCAGACCTCCTCCTACTCTACTGTAGCGAGCTGCTGGTCCACAGAGCCCCAGAGGCTCTGCTCAGCCCCGCTGCCCGAATCCACTGGCCACCCCGGGGCAGGAAGACAAAAGGAGGCGGCCCCAGCTGGTTTGAGGGTGCCGGTGAGGAGGAGGTGGAGGGGCCTGGCCGGTCCCGGTGACTTTGGATCACTCAAGCACTTGGGCGAAATGGCCGGAAGAAACTCATCTCGGACGCCACTGCCTGACTGGTTTGGTGGGGGGAGGGAGTCCGTTCGGGGCCGTTCTCTTTGTCCGGCCAACTGGACAAAAGCAAGGAGAAGGGGCAGGTGGGGAAGGCCCAGAGGCTGGCGTCCACCCTTGACCACAGGCCCCGGATACTGTCCCCGGGGTGGGGTGGGGGGGCTGAGAAGCACCCAAGAACTGTACCACCCTAGGTGTGACCACACAAAATAAAGAAGGGACGACGCGGAGAAAGAAAAAAAGGCACGAGGAAGGACAGAAGCAGCACATAAGCTCACAGATTCAGAGGAAACGGGCCAAGCCCCCAGGTCGGCTCAGCCACCACCGCAGCCACCGGCACCAGCATTCACAGAAGCCGGCACGCGCAGCCCTGACATGCACATATATTCGCGATCCGAATACATTGAGGGGGTGGCAGGAGATGTCGTGACAATACCGTGAAAGATTCTTTATCAAAAATTCATGGGGCGCCTGGGTGGCGCAGTCGGTTAAGCGTCCGACTTCAGCCAGGTCACGATCTCGCAGTCCGTGGGTTCGAGCCCCGCGTCAGGCTCTGGGCTGATGGCTCAGAGCCTGGAGCCTGTTTCCGATTCTGTGTCTCCCTCTCTCTCTGCCCCTCCCCCGTTCATGCTCTGTCTCTCTCTGTCCCAAAAATAAATAAACGTTGAAAAAAAAAAATTAAAAAAAAAAAAAAAATTCATTGCCGGGGTGCCTGGGTGGCTCAGTCGGTTAAGCGTCCGACCGGCCCAGGTCACGATCTCACGGTTGGTGAGTTTGAGCCCCACGTCGGGCTCTGTGCTGACAGCTCAGAGCCCCCTTCAGATCCTCTCTCCCCTCCTCTCTCTGCCCCTCCCCCACTCACGCTCTCTCAAAAATAAACAAACATTTTTAAAAAACTAAAAACAAAAAAAAAAAGTTTATTGCCTCAGCCTCTGCAGCCAGGTAGGGAGCTGTAACCATCACACCCGCTGTGACTTCACTACCACCACCCTGGGCAGGGCAGGGGTTGGGAGGACAAACTCTGGAACTTGGGAGAAGAAAACAGGAAGCAGAAACAAACAAGGCCGCATACAGTTTTCTTGAACTTCCCACAGAGACAAAAGGGCTGCAGGGAAGGGCAGAAAGGACCTGAGAACGTGCTGGAGATGTTGCGGGAGCAAGGGCGGGCAGCCACAGGGCACACACGCCCGGCCCTGCCGGAAAAGCAGAAACTCTCCCCGTGGCTGCCCAGGGCCGGCCCACACGGCCTCCGAGAAAACCAAGTCCTTCTTTACATTTTAAAATCAGTTTCTCAGGATTGAGGGACAAAAAGCCCGGGCCTGGAAGCCACAGATCAGGAAGTTCTGACCCACATCTCGGACGAGCCCCAGACGAGCCCTCAACCACACAGGCACTATCTTGTCACCACCAAGAAGTCCAGGCATTTCTGTGATGTGGGGTTGGCGCGGAGGAGACCAGCTCTCTGGCTAGGCCTGGCATCCCTACTTTGCTTCCCCAAGTGCCAAAAGCCTGCCAGGCCAAGGCCTCAACTCAGAAAAACCCAGAATCCAAGGGGCCACCCTGCCTTCCCAGCGGCCCCCTGCATTAAGGCATCTAGGAATAATGGACAGTCTTCCTGCCCCTCTCAGGCACCTCAGTGATGAGAACGGCCTCACCCCACAGAAGACGGGATCTCTCCCACAGCCGTCCACAACACGAGCTGCCGAGGAACAGAGGACAAGAGCATAAGGAGCCACACGGAATGACTTGCAAGAGCCACTTGTCACCCTGAGCCTCAGTTACCTGTCCAAGAGATGGGCTTGAGAGAAATTCATGCCACCTTTCCTGCCTGAAAGGGCAAGATAAACGAGATCACCTCCCAATACCCCTTCCAGATCTAAGATCTTGATCACAGGAACAATCTCAGCAGCAAACCAGAGCAGCCAAGTGACCCAGAATCAGCCACTTCCTGCCCCGAGCCTGGCCGGCTGCCCCAGGGAGGCCCCGAGTGGGAGCTACAGACCCACACCTGCCCTCCGGCTGCCTGTGGAACTCCTGCACCTTTACGTTGCAAATACCTTGCGATCTGCACCTTGCAAAGTGCGGAGGAAGGAAAAGAGGAGGAGCTGCCCTGCCCCACTCGTCTCCAAACGCAGCTCCTACCTGTGCCAGGTTCACAAACCCTGCACAGAACACAGGACTTCAGGACTGTTAGCCAGATCATCATCCCCTCTGCCTCCCACCAAGCTAACTCAGCAGCCTCCTGCCTCCCACCCAAGCCCAAGTAGGAGAGGGGACTATTTCTAGGAGTCTGCAGAGGGCGGATCCCCTCCCTGGGTCTTAGGAATCCACCAAGCCCTCTAGAGTTCCACACCGAATACCTCACAGATCATGGCCTGAGCTACCTGCCAGGTTGGGCACTGTGATGAAGAAAAGAACAAGACACAGCCTCTGCCCTCAAAGGGCTCTTGATCCTACTGAAGGGACGGCGTGGAAGGAAATACAGTGGTGGGATCACTGCACTAACCAGCGAGCAGGGGCCAATGAGGAGTCCCTGGCTGGGCCCCTGCCCTCAGGACTCGCTCCTCGCAGCTTCCGTGAGGCCACCAGAGAGCCCCTCTACGGAATCAGAAGTGTTCACCCCTTGAGGCGTGCCTTCCGCCCAGCACAGCGCTCCCCAGCTTTTCCTCAAAGACTGCTTCTCGCTGGGATGTGGCCCAGTCGGGTGGGTCCTAGACGGCAGCGCCGGAGGGCGAGGGAAAGAGGATCCAGCTGCCGGGGCTCACGGTCCTCGGCCCTGGCTGGCCTGCTCGTTGTCACCCGGTGGGTAAACACAGGCGTGGGACATTAATGCCCGTGCCTGCACAATCAGGCATTGTGTGTGCAGCCCCCGGCCACCTCCCTTCACACAGTGTTCACACTCTCCCAGCCCTTCACGCCTGCCTGGCCTATTCCTGCCGTAATAAAGATGCCAATTAGGACAAATTTTCCACTGATCAAAAAAAAAAAAAGAAAGAAAGAAAGAAAGGACTGAAAAAGAAAAGCTCCAAAAGAAAGATAGTTCTGCTTTGATAATACCTGAGCCTGGGCCTGCCGCCCTGCTCCCCCCTCGCTACGAGCTTCGCTCATAGCGCCCTTGAGCGCCACACCGCAGAGACAGAAAGTTCAGCCCACCCCTGCATCCCGGAAGCACCGCTGTTCACCACACGACCTCCAGTTCACGAAGCCAACGGGATGTACGGAACAGCTACCACGTGCTGGACACCACGAAGGACCCTGGGGAGGAAGGAGTACAAAGCAGATGGTCGTGTTACCGGACAGGACTCAGATCCCGCCCACAAACACTCAAGAGAGTCTTGGGGGAGGAGTCAAAAGAAGGAGCACTGATGACAGATCAGGTTTTACCTACACCTCTTCAGGCATGGGAGTTCCGAGGACGGATGACACGGTCTTTCCAACCGGCGGAATGTATCAAGAAAGGAGAGAGCATCCACACTGCAGCTTAAAAGCTCTGGGCTCGGGGCGCCTGGGTGGCGCAGTCGGTTAAGCGTCCGACTTCAGCCAGGTCACGATCTCGTGGTCCGTGGGTTCGAGCCCCGCGTCGGGCTCTGGGCTGATGGCTCAGAGCCTGGAGCCTGTTTCCGATTCTGTGTCTCTCTCTCTCTCTGCCCCTCCCCTGTTCATGCTCTGTCTCTCTCTGTCCCAAAAATAAATAAACGTTGAAAAAAATTTAAAAAAATAAAAAAATAAAAAAATAAAATAAATAAAAGCTCTGGGCTTGCCGCGACGTGTGGAGAGGGAAAGGGCAAGAGAAGAAAAGAAAGAAGCAAAAGGTACGGAGCGGCCATGCACGGATAATGGACCAAAAGGTGGTAACACAGACAGAAAAGATGGTCCCTGCCCTTGACGGGGGGGAGGGGGGGGGTCCATCCTCAGAAGGGCGGAGGGGCGGAGATGCGGCTGGAACCCAGGATCTGTGACGGCTCTGAACACCAAGCTAGGAACGCTCTAGCCTATTCCCTAGAAGAGGTACTAGAGAGCCACTGCAGGTCTTTGAGCACGGCAGCAACATCATCAGAGTCCTGCTTCAGAGGCCAGAGGCGGGGACTCTGCAGGAAGGCTGCTTAGGAGACAGACAGCCATCTGGTTAAGTGAGAGTGAGGAGATGGGGCCGGAGAGGCACAGGAAAGGTGGGAGCCACAGAGGACACCAAGGTCTAATTTCTGTCAGAACTGATGTCCACAGAGGCAGCTAGAAAGGAAGGCGTGTGACGCAAAGAAGACCAAAAAACAAGCAAAAAAACAGAGGTGGAAGACTGGAAGTCACCCCAAGAGAGGGGATCCCAGAAATGAGACTGCCGAGGAAGAGACTGGAGAGAGGAGGCACGGCAAGGATATCTTCTTAGCAAACACCCACATTATGGGATGAGAGGATCACGTTCAGCATCAACTAACACCCTGACGATCTGTCAGCGAGAAAGAGAAACTACCAGCATTTTGCAGGTGAGGAAACAGACCACGAGGACGGAAGCGTTCACGGCTCAGCAAGAGGAGACATCAGCATTCAAACGTGGATCCCGCAGAGCTCCAGGGACCATGCTGCCTGTAGGGAAAGAGTTTCAGGAAATACAGGGAGGGGAGGGCAAGGGGATCAGTGCATGAGTCCAGGAGGGTACAATGCTTTTGAGAACCAGGAGACCACAAGAGACCGTTGAAAGAAGCACGTCAATGCAGTTACCCTGCAGGATTGCAGGGTAGGAGGGGTAAGGAGCTCCTCGGGGCAAACGAACCTAAAGTCCAAAGCTGGGGAGAGGAGATTTTGCAAGCACCCGAGTACACCTTTTACTAGTACCCACCTCCTCCAGGGTGCATCCCAAGGATGCAATGTGTCGAGGCGAGCCAAGTGCTCAGCACGCGGCCAATGCTCACTTAGCTGCGGTTTCCTGAGCACCTATTACGTACTCGGCACAGCACCAGCAAGTACAGGGAGAGAGGGTGGATGTACCACCATCGCAGTCCTCACAGAACCTGTGCTGCTGGTTTAGGTGGGGAGACAAAACATAAGGTCAAACAGGTCAGTCACGAGGCAGCAGAGCCATGATCAAACGGTGCACAGGAGACAGGACAGGCGACACCGGGGTGCCCAGATCAAGACCACACTTCCCAGAGGAGCCTCACTTGAGGAGGTCTTGAAGGCTGGCAGGGACAGGAAGACCAGGAAAAAGGGAGGGACAGCCCAGGTTGGGGGTGGGGTGGGGTGGGGGTTGTGGCAAAAACCAACAACGGAAAACACCTGCATTGCAAATCGGGCTCCCCTGGAAACCACCTGGCTCCTCAGAGTTTGCACTGCCCCTTAATGTTTGCAAAGGGAGAGCACAAATGTGAAACAGGACAGGTGTGCACCAAGTCTCACGTGTTCCCATCCGATGCCGCGGACAGTGGGTTCTGCAGGACGTTCTCTCCCCCCCAAGTGGGGGTGTGGACTGTGAGCAGGATTCCACGGGAAAGAACTTCAGGAAAAGAGCAAGCACCCGATCCAAGATGCCTGCAAAGCTCTTGACTACCCCACTCCCCCATCCCCCAATTTTCAGAGGCCGGATGACAACAGAGAAGCCTGGCATTCTGGGTAATTGCACAGCCTCACTGCCCCCTGCCTCTCCACACTCTCCCCTGTTTGTCTTCTACTAAAATCTCAGCTCTCCAACCTCCAACCAACTAAAAGCTTTACAAATGCCCAGAATTGCTAGCGTGGCATTTGAAGCACTCCATGACCTGGTTTTGATGCCGTGGTCTTTCCCTGCCTGGTCTCCCAGCCCTTCCCACGCCCATCCCCCCACTTAGGCACACCACCCTGTGTGTGGGCTCCCTGCCCCCGCTCAGACAGGGCCACAGTTGGCTCACCTCCTAGCTAGAAAAGAGAGTTCCTGTCTCCACTTGGCCAAAGCCTAGCCATCCTCCAGGGACTGGCCAAATGCTACCTCCTCCATGAAGCCCTCCTGAAGCTTCCATCAGAATCATTCAATTCTCCTCCTGTGCTCCCCCAGCACACCACTCACATAATAATTGAGAACAAGGAGGGGCGCCTGGGTGGCGCAGTCGGTTAAGCGTCCGACTTCAGCCAGGTCACGATCTCGCGGTCCGTGAGTTCGAGCCCCGCGTCAGGCTCTGGGCTGATGGCTCAGAGCCTGGAGCCTGTTTCCAATTCTGTGTCTCCCTCTCTCTCTGCCCCTCCCCCGTTCATGCTCTGTCTCTCTCTGTCCCAAAAATAAATAAACTTTGGAATAATTGAGAACAAGGACCAACACGCACGCGCACACACACACACACACATAGCCTAAATGCATGTAAGTTTGTCATTTCTGTTTCAGTACCAGCTCTTAAAGGGATTTATTAATATCTCTGCACCACCCCGCAACAGCACTTAGCAAAGCACCTAGCACGCAGTAGGTGCTCACTAAATGTTCTTTCAATTGAATACCCATGGCTAAATTCTCACTGTATCAGGGTGTGCTTCAAACTAGGGATGGCAAACCAGTAGTGGGTCTTGATTAACATTTTTTTTTATTTTGTTTTAATGTTTATTTATTTTTGAGGAGAAAGAGAGAGAGACAAAGCATGAATTGGGGAGGGTCAGAGACAGGGAGGCACAGAATCTGAAGCAGGCTCCAGGCTCTGAGCTGTGAGCACAGAGCCCAACACAGGGCTCAAACCCGTGAACCACGAGATCATGACCTGAGCCGAAGTCAGGCGCTCAACCGACTGAGCCACCCAGGCGCCCCTTGATTCACATTTTTAAGTGAAATAGACATAGAACAGGAAAAAAAATATCAGAGTCCATAACATAAAGCTACAATCAAAGTTCACTGATCCTTCAGTTTGAGGTATGTGCCCTGGGCCAGGATAAAAAAGGTACTGTTCCCTGTGGGCCACAGCCTCCACTCTAGGATCAACCAGCAAATAAAAAAGCAAGTTATCAGAGGTTTTGTCCTAAATGGAAATTCTGAAGAATTCCTCGGGTGGGGGGGGTTGGGGGGGGTCATTACACGCTGTTCACCTTCCAACACCTGCACAGTTTCAGAACAGAATCATCATGGTAGGGGTTTGGCATTCAGACAAGCTTCCTCACTCATGGATCATTCCAGCAGGCCCTCCAGACTCTGCTTACCAAGGCAGGAAGGCAGAGCAGGCTGTCCCTGGGCAGATCTGTAACTAGCTTTAGGAGGAAGGGGAAATGGAGAGTTTAACCCTTCGTTAACCGGACACTGTGCCCGAGCAGCAGTCAGTCTAAACACTTTAACCCAGTGTCTAACCCAGTGTCTAAACATTTTAAACCCAGAAAGCAACGTTCCTGGAAGATCCAGAACGATGAAGCCTGTTCCTAGGATTGCTAACTTGGGCTCCTCTGGGACAAGGGCATCTGACCTGGTATGGCTGCACAGGGCTCCGGGGTGATGCTCCCCGGCCACCTTCCCAACCCTGGCATCACTCACCTACCAGCAACCCTCCCCCCCAACACCAACACCCGCCACCCCGGGAAGCATGAAGTCTGGCCACAGACCTCTGTTCCAAAGCTTCCCTCCTCTAAATGATGAATTTGCCAGTCATAATTAATGCAAAGAAAGAAATGCTATACATTTCTCTGTTGTTTTAAGTTAGTTAGGTACTTGGATGGAAGGGCAGCCTCTGACTAACAGGTCAGATACGTTAAATCGATATAAGCCACCATCTCTGAATCTCTTAAATCGCCACCTTCTCTCCCCTGACCTCCCCTGACCACCCCTGAGCCAGACCCCTGCAGTGGACATGGAGCAACCTGCAGGCCTGCAAAGGACCATTCATTCAAGCTAATATTCAAAGAGATATCATCTCCCATCCAATTCCAGATTCCTGACACCCCCCCCATTCCCCCCCCCACCAAAAAAAAAAAAAAAAAAAAAAACCCTGCAATCTCTGGGAGCAGCCAGCCAAGAACAAGGGAAATGACTTCAAGAGTACACCAGAGAAACACAGAAGGGAGACAGAAGACATATGAATAGAGGCATAACATCTCGAACAATGGAGGTGAAAGTCTGGTTCTTCTCCAGAGTGGTCAGACCCATCTGGTTTTTTCACGGCATATAATCACCCTGATGTGATCAGATCCAACAGTGATGTAAAACTTACAAATCTGGAAGTATCTGAAAGAGGGCTGTGAGAATGGTAGGAGGGACTGACATCAAGGTATAGGGAAAACCAGGGTGTAAACAGGGAACACCTGTAGCTACCTCACAACTATCTCGAGGGCTATGGCTCGGAGTCTCGGTGACTCTAGGGAGCAGGATTAGCGGGGGATGCTAAGCACACTCTGGAAATGGAATTAGCCGTTCAGCAAACAGTGGTATCCCTCTCCTGGGGGGGGTCTGAGGAGAAGGCGAGGTGGCTCGAAGCACCTGCCGGCCTCAGAACGGGGGCTGGCCTCAAAAATCCCTTCTGGCCCATCCCCCATCAGGACAGGGCAACACCAGGAGTCAGGGCACTGCTTTCTGTCACCCCTAAAGGGCAGGGTCTATGCACTGTGGCTTACCTATTCGCCTGAAAGGGGAGTGAGCATCTGGGGGCGGTGGAAGGAAGAAGGTAAACAGAGTCTCTTTCCACCACTGTTTCCTACACCCAGCCACCGGCTGAGATATTAGCAAAGCTGCTGCGGTGTTAAGGTTCCAGGACAGGAATTTCCAGGCAAGACGGAAGAGTCCCCAAGACCCAATTTCTTAAAGCTGGCCTCAAAGGGGACTGGGGGGGGGGGGGGGGGGGGGCTGTCGAGCAAGGAAGGAGGACATCTCTACCGCCTGTTGAATTTTAACTTCGGTTTAGGAACTGTTTGTTTTATGTTGTTTTGGGTTACGGGGCAGGCGCCAAGCTAGACTGCCCCCCCCCCCTTTCAGCTCCTCTTTTTTTTAAGAAAGACAAAGAGAAAAACAAAACAACCAAACACCCGTAGCCCAAGCCCGTGTCTGCACTGTGGGCGGCCTACATGAGCTTCCTTTATCCAACCACAAAAAGGCATCACTGGAACCAGCAAGGGGCCCTGGAACGGCCCTTCCAAGCAAGGGCCTGCCGCTCCGTTGAGGTTAGCAGTTAACCAGGGGCCAGGAGCCGCTCGGGCAAACAGACCGTGCCCCTCGTTACACAACGCCAGCCCTTATCTCCCCGTGCCACCGTCGGTTTGCAGACCTTGCGTAGTGCTACGACCACAGCCGAGACTGGCCCGTGAGAGATAGCTGTCTCCCCGCTTGCTATCAGGGAGGCAAGAGGGGTCCGGGACGGTTAGCCTGACTTCACACATTCGGGTTGCTATTAAAAGAGAGCCAGAGAGACGGATAACAGTCCAGCCGGCCAGCTTCACGGTGTCACTTCCTCTGACCGTGACAGCTGAAGGCCCCCCTCCGTCCACCTCCCTCTCCCAGGCCCTCCAGCCAGCGAGAAGTAGTGGGAAAGGTCCATTTCATGTCATTTCATCAAATCCTGGGGGAGTGCCAGGTGTGAGACACCACAGGACAAGTGGATCACTCCCTGAACTGCTTGCCTGGCCCATAGCGGAGGGCAGGAAGGGAGCAGGGGCAGCAGAATACAGTTTTGGTGGACGGTACCACGAAGAGACCTCTCACCGTGTCACACTCCTCCTCCAACGCCTTCAAAGGCTCCCAACTGCCCCAGCATGAAGTCCAAAACCAAACGGCAGTCACATTCACTAAGCAACTACCTTGTCCCAGGCACCACACAGGATGTGTCAAGTGCATTATCTGCAATCCTCAGGCCACCCCACTCAATATCCCGCACATCAGCCCCACTCGAGGGGTGAGAACACCCCGGGTCACAGAGCCTCAGGCGCGTGGCCACGATCACATGGTTTGCAATTGGCAGCCTGAGGGTCCGCACCCAGGTCGGCCCGTGTTCTTTGAGCTTCTCCGTGCTGTGCTGCCTTTGCCCCTCCCTGGCCTGGCGGCGAGAGCAGTCCCCCGCCCCTGACCCCAACCTCCTCTTCCAGTACCACCGCCCTCGTTCCAGCCAAAGGAAGTTACTTTACGGGGAATCAGAGCGCTTCTCAGAATTATAACTTCATAGCTTTTCACAGGACTGAGGATCTCTCCCTCATTAGGAAGGCCCCCAAGGGCAGAGGTCCTGTCTTGCTCATCACTGAACTCCCAGGGCCCTGCCCAGTGCCCAGCACACAGTAAGTGTTCAACCGACTTTCTCAATTACAAGTGAATCCCGGGGCACTTAGGTGGCTCAGTTGGTGGAGCTTCCGGCTCTTGATTTTGGCTCAGGTCATGACCTCACGGTTCATGGGCTTGAGGCCTGCATGTGGCTCTGCGCTGACAGCACAGAGCATGCTTGGGATTCTCTCACTCCCTCTCCCTCTGCCCCTCCGTATCTCTCTCTCTCTCTCTCTCTCTCAAGATAAACTTAAAACAAATTTTTTTAAAGGGAATCCCTCCAGGTAGAAGGTATTTCATCTCTAAATTTCCTCTGCTTTTTCTATAGATCTATATAATCTTCCCACTTCCTACCTTCTATCATAGTTATCAACACACACATACATGTTTCAAGTATTTTAATGCCTCAGGGGCGCCTGGGTGGCTCAGTCAGTTAAGCATCCGACTCTTGGTTTCTGCTCAGGTTATGGTCTCACAGTTTGTGAGTTCGAGCCCCGCATCAGGCTCTGCGCAGGTGGTGAAGCATACGTGGGATTCTCTCTTTCTCTTTCTGCCCCTCTCTGACTCTTGTGTTGTCTCTCTCTTTCTCTCTCTCTCTCTCTCAAAATAAATAAACTTTAAAAAATTAAACAAATGAAGTATTTTAATGCCTCTACTCCAATTTTATAATTGCCTTGCTTCTCAAGGGCAAGTCCCATGTCTTATTAATCTTTGTATCTTAAAACCCCTCACACAGGAAGATATTTGCAAACGACCTGTCAGATAAAGGGTTAGTATCCAAAATCTATAAAGAAGTTATCAAACTCCACACCCAAAAACCAAATAATCCAGTGAAGAAATGGGCAAAAGACATGAATAGACGCTTCTCCAAAGAAGACATCCAGATGGCCAACCGACACATGGAAACATGCTCCACATCACTCATCATCAGGGAAATACAAATCAAAACCACAATGAGATACCACCTCACACCTGTCAGAATGGCTAACATGAACAAGTCAGGCAACAACAGATGTTGGTGAGGATGCGGAGAAAGAGGATCTCTTTTGCATTGTTAGTGGGAATGCAAACTGGTGCAGCCACTATGGAAAACGGTATGGAGGTTCCTGAAAAAATTAAAAATAGAACTACCCTATGACCCAGCAATTGCACTACTAGGTATTTATCCAGGGGATACAGGTGTGGTGTTTCGAAGGGACACAGGCACCCCCATGTTTATAGCAGCACAATCAACGATAGCCAAAGTATGGTAAGAGCCCAAATGTCCATCGATGGATGAATGGATACAGAAGATGTGGTATATATACACAATGGAGTATTACTCAGCAATCAAAAGAATGAAATCTTGCCATTTGCAACTACGTGGATGGAACTGGAGGGTATTATGCTAAGTGAAATTAGTCAGAGATAAGACAAAAGTCATATGACCTCACTCCTATGAGGATTTTGAGACAAAACAGATGGAACATAAGGGAAGGGAAGCAAAAATAATATAAAAACGGGGAGAGGAACAAAACAGAAGCGACTCATAAATATAGAGAACAAACAGAGGGTTACCAGAGGGGTTGTGAGGGGGGGATGTGCTAAATGGGTAAGGGGCATTAAGGAATCTACTCCTGAAATCACTGTTGCACTGTATGCTAACTAATTTGGACGTAAATTAAAAAAAAATTTTGTAATAAATTAATTAATTAATTAATTAAAAAACCCTCACACAGTGAATCCCCTGTCAATCTAAAGGACTCACATACAGTAATCCACTCAGGCTGAGCAGCAAAGAGGTTATGAGTAAAAGACAAGTCACCGTGCCGAAATCCACCCAGCACCCTGCCCATCCAAAGATTTGAAAATGCTCTCAAGTCAGATTCTCTCCTCACCTCGTCCCTGGTGGAAGCAGGGAGGAGATGTGGAGAGCGGTAGGCAAATTTGTGAAGGCAAAATGAAAGCAGGCAGGGAATGAAAGACATGGCTTCCAGACCTGGTTTGGCCACTAGCTTGCTGTGTGGCCTTGGGCAAATCACAGAGCCTCTCTGGACCTTTATTTATTCTGCCCTAAATGAGCATGTTGATAATACATGACTTTACGAGCCCTTCCAGCTCTAACGTTCTGTGACCACCCACACCTGTACGGCCGGTAGAGTGCTAAGAGTACCTTCCTCAACAGGTGGCAAGAAGGATGAACGGGGACCCTCAAGATTCCCCCGCGCTACTATTCCTCAACCCTCAAAAAGAAAAAAAGAAACCTCAGCTAGTGAATCAGCCAGTCAGTCTCCCTCATCAGGATGGATGACGGCCGCGATTTGCATATGGACCTGAAGTAAACAAACGGGGAAAGCAGCTATGGAAATGGATTGTCAATAAAGAACTTCCAGTGAAACCTGAATTTTTTCCCACAAATGTATCTTTTCGCAGATCCAGTTGGGGAGTGTTCAAATTAGCACAACCTGGCCTTAAATACCGTGCAAAACACATAGTAAGCATTTTGCTTTCATTTATGTCGTCAATGGTTTCAATGGGGATGACTCATCCTTCCTCTTTAACACTCTGTTCTAATATGGTTTACTATAAATAATGCAGAGAGAGAGAGGCTGAGGGATTGAACACCAGGCCTCTGCACAGCCAGATCACTGAAGACCCACGTCCCACAGACAATCCCAGGGGTGGCCCTCAGGCAGAGGAAAGGAAAACGCCTCTCTCCACTCTCCAGGTATTCAGGGCACGTAAGACCGTTACAGAAGGGGACTCATGCGTGCTGAGGATGGGCCAGGTGCCAAGCTGGGATTTAATACACAAGCCCCTTTAACCTTCTAGAGCCTTCCCAGGAAACAGAGATTGGGTGCAAATGCAGGCCACCAGCCTCCAAGGCCTACTCCCTTAGAGTGTCAAGACCCAATGCATTCTTTCTAACCCAAGCTACATATCCTGACGGTGGTACATTTTCTAATGACAGAGGCGCCTCTTGGGACCCCAAACTCATAGGAGGTCAAACCACAAAAGCAGAAACACCACAGCAATAAGAGGAATCCGCCCCAGGCCCAGGCAAACGGTGACGGCCGTTGGAAATCACTAGCCCCTTGGCCTTGTTCACCTCCCACTTAAGAAGCGAGGCTGACGTTCACCCTGGGGTGGAGCGGACAAGCACTCTCTGCACACTCTTTCCAGAACCTACCTTCAGAGTCAGACACAGTCATCCAATGTCACCACTCACAATGTTCACCAGATCTGTCATCGAATTATTTTGACCATTTCCAAAAGTCACATCTACTCTCCCAAAGGGCAAGGCAAAAAGAACGTGGCACAGACCTTGGAAAGGATTCCAAAGGAAGATTTCCAAAGTGTTTAGGGCTGTGGCGACATCCCAGGATTATGTGATCACTTACTGGATCTGCAGGCTTCTTTAGAACAGCAGCAGAACCTCACTTAGGTCATTAGCTTATTATCTGGTCTGCGGGCTGCCGGCACAGGGTTAGGACTCTCAGCAATTCGGCAGTGCCCAAAACAAAAGATTTCACGGATTCCCTCCATAGTTTCTCCTCTGGGCCAAAACAGCAGGCTTCTCAAGGGCCTAGTTCATAGCATAACAGTGCCCATTTACAAAGAAGCTCCACTGTGCTACACACTTTACACGGTCTATCCAGACGACCACCTAAAAGGTGTTGATCTCACTTTGTACAGAACAAGGAAATGGGAGCTCAGAAAGGCTAAGTCACCTGTTCAAGGCACAGGGTGAATTCTGGAGCCTGGGTTCTCACCCAGGACACCTCATCCTAAGGCCTCTGCTCCTCCCATCATCACACGGTCCCTAACAAACACCACCCCTAGCCACATCCTGGACAGCCTCTTCCTTGAGTAAGGAAACCTCACCCTGTGCCTCGCAATTCCTGGGCTCTATCTATCTTCAGCATCGCACGGACTTTGTGCCAGCTGTTTTCAACCTCCCGGTATGTCTGTCCCAGCAGATACCCCCTGCTCTAAGCAGCCCCCTCCGTGATGTGCAAACATTACAAGGACATCAAAACAAAGCTATCAGCTGGGTTCCTGGCTTTAGCAGCCAGTCCAAACTCTTTTGTCTGACTCTCAGACAGCTTATTGACTAGGTGATGGGGTCAGAAGTTTGCTTTCCACCTAGGCTCTTCGAGAACAGAGTCCTTGGCTGGAAGAAGGAACTGCAGGGCAGGTGGGGAAAATCCACCCAGTAAAGATTTCAGATTTACCCTGTCAGCAAGGAAAAACGTGCTTACCAGCTGACAGCTTGCCGAAACAAGAAAGGGTTAAGGGAGGAAAGGGTAGGAACCAAAGAAGCAAAAACCACCTACCCCTTTCCCCTCTTGTACTAACACGGGCATGGGCAACCCACTCACTGGAATGTTCTCAGAGACTCTGCATATGTCCACATGAAGGAGAAGGAAAGTAGGGGAGGACAGGAAGCTGATAAGCCGCATGACACATGCGGCTGCATTTTAGAAGATATCTGTTTTCCCGTGTCAGGTGTTTTCACACATCTCCATCCCGATCTGAAAGAGGGTCCTGGCTCCCCACCCAGTCCCTCCGTCCTAACACACACACACCCCTCACCCTGACCCCGACAGTTTATCTTTGCCTATTGGGAAAACTGGCATTTATCGAGTAATCTACTCCTCATATATTGTTAAACAGACCACAGGGGTTATCAGTGGAGTTGATACAGGAAGATAAACAGCAACCTCTTATGCAAATAGCACTGGGAATGGGGGACTGGCCACAGGACAAACATCAGAATTTAGGAGAACATGACTTCTCCCCCGGGGTGCAACGCTAGAAATCGCAGGGTCCTGAAGAAGGTTTTCTGGATGGATTCTCCTCTCCCTTTCTGGCAGGGAGGGGCAGGTGTGCGTGTGTGTAGGTCGAACCTGCTCTGCAAAGACGAGCAGCGACTTCGTGTCTAACAGATCTCCTGTCTGTGACCGCAGGCTTCTCCTTCCTGCCCCAGACACTTCATTTCTCCAGGACTTCAGACCCCCTGGAACGAGCTTTGTTCAGAAAGGGAGAGAATCGTATTCTCCAAGGTGGGAGTGGAGTCAGAGGGTGGAGGGGAAAAAAAAAATGCACGGAAAACCGGGAGTTCTGGGCTCTGAGACATAATCCACACAATCAGGAGACGCTCCCTCCCCGTGGCTCTGCAGATCTGTCTCTCCCTGGCAACAAGCAGGTCCAGGGGGCATCTTCTGAAACCCTTCCCATTATTTTTTTTTTTAATTTTTTTTAACGTTTATTTATTTTTGAGACAGAGAGAGACAGAGCATGAACGGGGGAGGGGCAGAGAGAGAGGGAGACACAGAATCGGAAACAGGCTCCAGGCTCTGAGCCATCAGCCCAGAGCCCCACGCGGGGCTCGAACTCACGGACCGCGAGATCGTGACCTGGCTGAAGTCGGACGCTCAACCGACTGCGCCACCCAGGCGCCCCTCCTTCCCATTATTTTAAGGGCAAACTCACATCAAGAACCCAGAGGTGAGTGGCTCCCCGAGTGACAAAAGAATCGCATTGAGAGGGACAGGGCAATCTGCTTCTCACACCAGGCTGCAGGCTGGGGAGGGGAACCGGGAGAATGACAGAATCCAGGGCTGGCCAGAATGAAAGACTGAATGGAATAGCCTAATTTACACAGGAAGTGAGCACTTACCAGACCCTTCATCTCAACACACAAAACCCTCGGCCATATCTGGAAGCAATTACATCCAGTTAACATGATCTGCTTGCCACTAAAATTAACTGCAAACAGAAAGATTTTTCACTTTTCCAACAGGGGATGCCAAGGTTTGGCCCACACCAGCTACCCCCAAGCCGTCGAATGTGGCTGTTGGGGAGTGTTTAGCAGCTACCCAGCTCACAAAAACAAAACCCACTCTTGTACCTGTCAGGACACAACAAAGTAAAAGAGTGGATAATTATGAAGGGAGGAAGGGGAGGGAGGGGGAGTGAAAACCATCCAGTGCTGGAGATTGAGGAAAGAGGCCAGGCACGCGGGCCCTAAATGGGTCTGCAGCGCTCACGAGTCCAGCCCTGGCTCTCCACACTCAACTTCAAGGGAAGGAAAATGTTTTTAGAGGCGCTCAATTTAGCAGCGTTTCACATTGTTTTTAGGTCCCATCTTTATCCCTTCTGCCAAGGGGACCGGGGGTGGGGGTATGCAGGGAGGTAGACTCGCAAATGTTAGCCAATCCTTAATTTAGCAGAGCATTTAGGGGACAACTGTCACGATTTCACTTCTGCATTGAGCACTTCCCATCCCTACTCCGTGAAAACACCTTCCAAGCAGCCTTCACCTGCTCCGGGAGGGGCAGGAGCCTCTATTTATTTGAGACGTGAGACGTGCACGGTTTTCCATGCAGCGGATGGAGGAGAGAACTTGCCTCCCGTGGGCACGTACACCCCGAAATGGGCCGGCGCCCCATCTCCAAACTCTCCCCCCCCCCCCGCCCTCCCGCCCAGCATCAGCTGCCTTGATGCGCTGACCGCTCCCCGTCCTTTCTCTCTGCACCCAGCCCGCCAACTGGAGAAGAATTTATTTTCCCTGGAGCGACTGTCCATGATGCCAGAGACAGATGGGACAGATTTGCTTTAAACTTCCAAAAGCAGGCATCATCTCCAACCGCTTCCCCGCCACAGGCCCATCATCCCTGGGCCGGTTCACTCCTCTGTCACCAGGGTCCTCTAAAGCAGCAGCAGAGGCCAAGGCAGAAGTAACACATCCATTTGCCAGACGGCTCACAAACCTCTCCTCTCAAAGAGGCAGGCCAAAACTTCCCTCGGGAACCAGGTCAAACCCTGCTCTTCTCCACAAACATCACATTTACAAACGTTACTCGCACGCAGAAGAAGGAACAACTAGGTAATTTTTTTTTTATTCCAAGGCTGTGATGAGGAAGGAAGTCTCCGTAGGTGAGACAGGCCCTCCTTTCCAACTTTTTTAAAAACAACATTACAGGGGCACGTGGGTGGCTCAGTCGGTTGAGCGTCCGACTTCAGCTCAGGTCATGATCTCACGGTTCATGGGTTCAAGCCCAGCATCGGGCTCTGTGCAGACAGCTCAGAGTCTGGAGCCTGCTTCGGACTCTGTGTCTCCCTCTCTCTCCCTCTCTGCCCCTCCCCTGCTCGTGCTCTGTCTCCCTCACTCTCAAAAATAAACATTAAAAAAAATTTTTTAAATAATATGACAATGAGGGAGAAAGAAAGAGGCACATCCTTTCAACGCCGGCCACAGACCATGCCGCCCCAGGGCTGTATATGTCCCGAATGAACCGTCCATGGGTAAGATCAGGACAGCACGATGAAGTCCACATTAGAACTTCCTCTCAGATAGGAGGAAGCGGGTGGTTAGGTATCTCGCCGGAGCCACAGAGCTTCTAAGAGGCAGAGGATAAATTCAAACCCAGGTTCAACCGCAGACCCAACGCCTCCTTCCCAGCTGCCCAGTATGCAGCCAACAGTTCCAGAAACTTCTGACACTACAGCAGTGCAAAAGCCAGCCAATCATCGTCCCCTGAAATCCCCCCTCCCGGGCACAGCCGTGCATGGGGGTCTCTCCTCCACCCACCCCCAGGCTCCACACACCCACAGAGGCACACGCTCAGCTCTGACACTGCACAGCCATCCAGGCATGGAAACGGTTAAGTCGTCCTCACTGAATAAATCAAAAGTTCAAGGCTGCAACATACCACAATGATTCCCTCTTTACATATGACAAGAACCAGAGAGGGGCTGAAATCCCAAGCATCCTGAGCAGGGTCTCCCCGGCCCGCACAGGTTACGCAGCCAGGGTCAGGGCCGCGGACCTTTAGCGGCAACATTCATTTCCTGAACAGGACAAGTTCTCCTGACCATAAAGCTAATAGGAACTTCCTCGCACGGCGAGCTCCGGCTGACAGGGCTACTTGTCACTGGCCACGCAGGAGGAGAGTGCTGGTTCCCATTAGTGGGTTATGATGCCAGGTGCTACTAATAAGGTACATCGGCAAGAAACAAGAGCCTGCTAAGTTGTCTCTCCAACTCTGGAAGTAATCAGGCCCGGCCTTCGGGGTTGGGGAGGGGCCTTATTTCAAGAAAGGGTTGGGGAGAGGGGAGGGTTGAGCCACAGTAGACCCCGACAGCATCTAACCTGCTCGACGGCTAAAATAAATACGTTTCAAACAATCCCTCTGCATTTCCCCCAACTACCATAAAAGACTCCCCCACATTAACACTAATAATGTTCCCCACGCCCCGCACTCCAGGCCTGACGGATCACCGAGGGCCGTTACGGTCAGCCACATCTGCTTCTCACTATGGCAAAGAGAGTCGTGCCAACACGTTTAATGGCATTAAGATCACAACCCTCAGCTAATCCACTTAGAAGCAGACACTGGGCCAGGGTGGCAGGGGGCTCAGCGAGAGAGCGGCCCCCTTGTCAGGCTGGGGTCACAAAAGAAGCGGGAAGGCAGGGAGGCGGCCCCACATGGGAGTCCCTGCTGCGTGCTTTATGTTACCTGGTACCTCGTTTAACATGTTTAAAACCGCACTGGGAGGTAAAGGACTGAGCTCACTTCAGAGGAGAAGAGCCTGATGATTTGGACAGGTGAATTCATCTGTCTAAATTCACAAGGGAGCACCAACCTCCACACCCACGTCTACCTGATGTCACACCTTGTCCCCTACAAACACGGCGGTCTGGCAGTGTGTCTGTCTTGCTCTTGACACGCCTGGTGGTGGTGACCTGTGTACGTGTAACACCCAGTCCTTACTTATGATTTCTGCGGAATCGAAACGGCCCAAAAGGGGCACCTGGCTGGCTCAGTCAGAAAAGCGAGTGTGCAACTGTTGATCTCGGGGTCATGAGTTTGAGTCCCGTGTTGGGTACAGAGATTACTTAAATAAATAAACAGACTTAGAATAAAGGAATAATAAGTTAAAAATAAAAAATGGCCAGAGGCACCTGGGTGGCGGAGTCGGTTAAGCATCCAACTCTGGATTTCAGCTCGGGCCACGATCTCAGGGTTCACGAGACCGAGCCTCGCGTCAGGATCTGCACAGACAGCACAAAGCCTGCTTGGGATTCTCTCTCCCTCTCTCTCTGCCCCCTCGCCCCCTCTCAAAAGTAGATAAATAAACATTTAAAACATTTTCTTTTAATTACTAACAACAGTAAATGGCCCAAAAGTGGGGAGAAGTCTAAGAAACAATTCTAACTGGCCCACAATTTCTCCTCTTCATCAAAATTTCTGTGACCAGGGATGCCCCCACTCTTTCGGGAAGTCCTTCCTCCTAGCTAACTTGGGTTCCTCCTACTGCAAAGCTGGACACAATCCATTCCTGCCGAAGGAAATGGGAGTCTTGAGGTCAGAGTCGACAGCCAGCTAGGGTTCTGGCGAGTTTCCAGCCGAAGTTTCCATACTGACAATAAAGTACCGAGTCCCCTGCTTGCACAGCTGCAGAGATAACCCTCACGTAGGCAAAACCCAACCATAGTTTTTCCAGACTGAGCCAGCATAATAAGGACACTGGGGCTTTTAAGGGGAAACAGTAGAAAGGGGAATTTCTGATTATGCTGGCATGAAATTAACAGCATGGAATTTTTATTTTTGTAAGTGGGTTTCTTTTTCTCTCCCATTTTCTGTTTTTTTGAGTCAGCACAAAGGGCCCCCATCACCAGAAGCTGGTCTCTCCGGGTCGGTAAGAGATGATGCAGGATGAAGTTCTCCTGGCACTTGTGTGGCCCCGACCCCCGAAGACCTGAACCCTCTGAAGCAAACAGCGCCCTCGCTACTTTCCTCCTCGCGAGCCACCAGAGGGGACCGAGCGATGAGCCCCCCGGTCACCGACGGCAGGAAACACAGACCCGGTCCTTCCTGATCCCTCCTTCCCTTCTGATTCCATCAGGGGCTGCCGGTCCAAGCAGGACATTATAGGAAAAACAGTGAAGCTCAAAGCCCTGAGCACAAGCCCTGGCCCCACCATGGACACATCCATTGACCTCTCGTGCTCCCCTCTGCCCATCAGGGAATTCACAACTAATGTCCCCCTTACAAGGCAGCCAGAGCACGTGAGAGTCTGCCTCTGAATGCTCTGAGCACAGAACCTGGTAAGTACCAAGCCCCGAAAATGCCGTTTGCCAAACCCACCATCAGAAGCATCCTGCACTGGCAGTGGGGTCAGGGAGGAGCTCTGGAAGGCCCGGCCACCACAAGCCCAGCCTTCCCTCAGTAAAGTGGGGCCTGTGCTCCTTGTCTGTGCCTCGACCACAGCGATGTGCTCGGCGGGCCACACGCACGGGCTCTCGGGTACTGGGTGAGCCTGCCTGGCAATTGGAACTGAGGCCGGTGGAGTGGTGCCCAGCTAAATTTAAATGAGAACTGGAATGACTCATCAGGCTTCAGGTCAATGGGACAAAGAGTACCCTGGCCACCAGGGTACAAGGAGATCAGCTTCTGGGATGGGCGGGGGGGGGGGGGGGGGGCACGGAATGCACGTGCTCACGGTCGTCAGCCCCACATGGTGTCTGAGCCGCAGTTTTTATCAAACGCCTCGGGGGGAAAACAGGACCTGGCCGAACACAAACACAGTTCCTACCCTGCACTGCCTGTGTGCCCCGTTTCACAACAACAGCAATAAAAACACAACAGCAAACATGTAGGGAACACTCACTTCGTGCTACTGTTCCTTGCATTTGACGTGTATTTGCTGATTAATCCTTGTAACAACCCAGTGGACAGGTTCTGTCATTATTCCCCTCTTACCAGGGAGCAAACAGGCACAGAGAGGTTAGGTAACATCACCCCGGTCACGCAGCTGGTGAGCGGTAAAATCAGGATCCTGGCCCAGATAAGTCTGATTTGCTCAAAACGCACATTCACCGTGAGTAAAACATCAGAGGGTAAGGCAGTGGGGTTGCTATGGTCAATTTTTCTTTCTGCCAAAATAACTGCCATTGAGTCACGGCTTCCACCTAATGCCGCTGAAACAGAACCTGAGAACACCTTCTGTTATTGAGGAATGTTCTGGAACCCTCCAACAGGCACACTGAGGCACACCTGCATTCATTTATCAAGATTCTTAGCTCTCACCCTTGGGCTTTCAGATAGACTGGTTTTAAAGTCATTTATTTTAAAAAAAAATTAAAACTGATTGGAAACGTTTGCCTCCTGAATTAGCAAGAAAGCAAAGAGTTGTGAATGGAGTTTGATTTTAACAGTTTAGGATAATCACTATTTTAAAGATTCATAGAGTTCCTAGAACAAGCAGAAGGAAAACGTGTGGCTGAGCTGAACACTCTTCCTCTCCCTCCAGCAATTAGCAGCTCCATCCAACAGTGACAGCAAACGTAAATGGGACTTTTCGCACGGAGACGAAAGACGCAGTCACTTGCCTCCACTGGAAATAAAACAGAAGAAATCGTCTTCAAAATTTCCCAGAGTGCCATCTAGATCCCAGACGACTCCACAACCCTACGCGAGTAAAAGTTTTAAAAAACAAAGGGCGGACAGAATCAAATCAAAGAGACCCCCGCCTATTTCAGCTGGCTGACTGCCAGCCCAGATTCCAAAACAGAGCAAAATTCAATCAGCCAAAAGGACTTCACGAGAATGTGAGTGAGTACGCACGGAAGGGGCAGAACTCAACAATCCAGAAAGAGCTCATCCAAGCACCTAGTTCTACAAACTAAGGGATGAGCCTCCAGATGAGAGAGAGACCAACAGTGGTCTCACGGCCAAAACCCGTGGAACAGAGGCTAGAGGCCCGGTCCACGCCCCAGCCCCGCACAATGCCACGAAGCCTCCTGCCATCCTCCGAACTTCACAGCTAACGACTTCTCCAAAGGAAGACCTCTAGGAGTACAGGAGGTTATAATCGCTAAGTCATTCATCATCCCCCAAAAGGCCACTTCCTGGAAATAGAAATGGATTCGGAAAGGATTGGGGCAAATCTGTGAATGACAGAACAACCATAAATAGCTACTCAGAGAAGTCGGGCTCTGCCTGACCTTTAGGATCGACGTCAAGGAAGATGGCCACAGCCTCCAACGGTGGTATCTTCGGGATGGTGTTGGCACCCAGAGACTAGGTCAGATGGATCTGACCCAGAACGGCAATGCCCATGTGCTTATATGGCCTGGCGCAAAGTACCCAGGACTGGGAATCAGAAGGCCAGTTGGGCTCCTGACTCTATCCATTTATAGCTTCGTGACCTTGGCCAAGTCACTTACTGGCTCCAAAGCTCAGTTTCCTCGTCTGCAAGTTGGGGCTGAAAATGGTCCACAGTCCCACTAGATTACCCAAAACCCTTGGGTGCTTCAGAAATCCAAACTGTTCAGATTTCAGAAAGGTACTACGGGTCCTATGGTATTCGCCAGTCCCAGAGGAGTCTAAGGAAGCACTCTGTAATCAAACACATTAATATTTTTGCAGCAAAACATATGAATATTCAAAGCAGGTGGGATAAATATAGCCTCACATCAGTTCAGATCAGGTTTTGCCACTAAATGAGTTGCACAAAACCTTTCAGCTTTCAGGGCTTCTCTGACTTTACATTCACAGATATGGAATGACGGACCTGTACCCACTTAGGGGAGGCTGTGGGGCTGAGAAAATCATTAAAAGTGCTTTGCAAAGAAGAAAGTGGTACAGCTGATAAACGACACGGTTAGTGTTACGGCTGCGTCACCAGCAGAGTTTGGTGTGACCTCAGAGGTGCCTGAAGCACCGGCAGAAGGATGAAAGGCGACCAAGAGTTAAAGGCAACCGCTAAACTCCCCAAAGTGGCCGAAACCAAGGTCAACAGCTGCTGGCCCTCCACATGGTCAACCACTGAAAACAGAACAACTGGTCACCTGAGACAGACCGAGGCAAAGAGCCAGGCCAAATCTGTCATCTCAACTATGTGGCTCAGGCACCCTAGAGCTGGCCCCAAGAAGCCTCCGGGAAGGGCTGCACACGCATGTCCAGGGAGCTGGCTGAGATCACTTCTTGTGTTTCCTGAGCATCTCTTCGAGACCCAGGCTGGAGTTCCTTCTGTGCACGTGCAAGAGATCCCCTCTAGCTGGTCTAAGGGTCTGCTGTAGAAGGTCCAGAGGCCCCTGGCAAACCAGACCCCGCACTCTGATTCTGCAGCACTCAATTCAGAAACATATTCAGAGAAGGCTGTGGGAGCCTGGGGAGGCTGAGGGCTATGAATGAAGCCTGGGTTCACACCTAAGTCGACCACACTGCCCCCTGTAATCTTATCAACACGGGTATAGAACTCTGAGAAAGAGTAGGTGCACCTGGCCCAGGTGAGCTGATGCCTACATCAGATCCAGATAAGCCTTCACGCAGAACAGCTCCAGCCCTTCAGAGACAGAGAGAGAAAGGAGAGAGATGAACATAGAGGGCAGGCCAATCCCAATCTTCCAGAAGCGTGCTGTGACCCTGCCTCCCTCAGATACCGTCCCCTGTGATGTGAGCACAGTGGAGGAGGTTGTAGTATCCAGACCTTTCTCCTGCATCTGCACAGAGAATGCTGCTGGTCTTTGGGCGTGCTGTCCTTCTGGATCCTCCAGGTAAGTAAGCCCCATTTAATTTACGGAAGGAGGGTCTTTGTCCAGTGTCTCCATCAGCCTGCGACTACAGAGGATACTGCCTGCGCAGGGACCCATTGCAGGGACTACGACTTCGCTGCTCTGTCTGCGCGGGTCACGCCAACAGGCTCTCTCTCATCAGCCTGGGACGGAGGGACCCTAGTGGCAGGATTCACACCAGGCTCTCTCCCTCCTGCACCACTTCGCAGCCCACCCCACCTCCTGCCTCTCCATGCCCTTCACGACCACGGGCAGCACACAGGCAACAGTTAACTGCTGGGTACTCAACCTTCAGCAACACTTTAGTCTTTGGCTTAAAAGTAAAATAAAATAAAACCTGTCGCTTGCTACTTTGTCACGTTCATCACTGCTATGTTTCCAGTCAATTGCACAGCCTCCCAACCAAACCTCCCCCTCTGATTGTTGTGTCTCGTCCTTTTGTTTGTACTAGTGGTTGTGAGAAACAGGAAAGTAGCACCCGCACCCAGGACCTTGGAGGGAGAGAGGAAAAGCCTCCCCCAAAGTACATCTCATCAGGAGCCAACGGGCGGCTAGGGGGAGCAAGGGCCTAGAAGCCGCAGGAACATTTTCTCCCCTTCCCGCTTTCTTCAGTCCTCACAGCTTTCCACCCGGGTCACTGTCCTCAGCTCTAGGTTCTCAGGCTGCACCAACTTCCTTTCCACCCTCAGTCAAAAGCCCATTTGCCGTGTCAGCAGCCCACAGCTGAGGATCCCTGGACCAGTGCCTTGCCGTCATAAGTTCCCAGGGACAGGGACATTCTCTGCACCGCCTTGCGGCCAGCACAGCCCCAGTGGAAGGCAGCGCTGTGGATACTACACTCTAGAATTCTAGAAGCCAAGGGAGGCAATGTGGAGACCTGAACAAGATGGGGGACCAGCAGGTCGGTCCGTCACCAGCACACAGTGTCACTCACTGCTCTCTGGGGATTTCTAGATGTTCCTTCGTCAATTCAGCCCCACGCTGTGCAGACCATCTCCATTTTTAACAATAAAACAAAACTCAGAAAGGTTACATAACTATCCCACGCTCTCCCGGGGAGACGCGGCTAGGTCCACAGCCAGGCCTCCGCCTCTCCCCAAGAGGACAGAGGGTCCCACAGAATGGGAGCCTGGACGGACCTCCTGGGAGAGTGGGATCTTCTGTGGCCCTCCCAGAAAAAGACGCCATCAGGACCAGAGGAGAGCCAGACCCAAAAGAACTTTCCACCAGACCCCGTTTCTCATCGCACCTATCTGAAATAATCGACATCCGGAGAAGATGAGAAATCTATCTGGTCAAGTTTGGGGAGGGGGGTTTCCTCTCTAGGAAAGTTTGAGCAGACACTAACACATCCTCGGTCTATTTCTGGGTGGTGCAAACATCGAGAAGATACACTCAGCGGCGGTTATTTTTCGCACCCACCGGAAAAACTCGGCTACGGTTGGTTCAGCGGCACTTTCCGCAAGGTAGGTCTCAGAGCCACGGATCAAGCAGAGGCGTGGGAGCAGGTTCCGGCTGGTGTCGGGTAATCGCTGACCCCCAGGTGCCTGCCCGGCCCCCACACCCTCTCACTCACATGCCCTCCCGTACCTGAGCGGGCAACAGAGCAACAAGGAACGGGTGGAGGAAGACAGTTGCTCAAGAACCCACCCCAGATCAGCCAAACAGCGGGCAAGAGGGTGTGTAGGAAATGTTACCATGGATGACTACCAAACTGGATTTCCTGACACCATTCACCTGACCCAGGGACCAGAGGATAAAATGATGGATAGATTCATCACAGCAGGTGCAAGTGAAAACCAAACCCACTACTGATCCTGCCCATGTTTACTCTACTCACGAGCAATTCTCAAAACCCTGTGTTCTGTAGACAATACCCTCTTCAGCACGGAGCGACTCCAAGAGGCAGCAAAGTACAAGGAGGCTAAGACCTGAATTCGAATCCAACCCTGTCTCTTACTCTGTGTGACTCTGGGAAAAGGTCTTAGCATCCTCCTACATGAAAGAAGAACATCCCCACCTCAGGGGACTGCTGTAACAAAAATGGGACTCCACGTAAAGCATTTAGTATTGAACCAGGCAGGTCATAAAAGCTCAACGTACGGTCATTTCATAGAGAAAGTGACAGGAGCCAGAGGGGAGCCAATGCTAGCCTGAAGTCGCATTCCATTCAATGTGAGCAGAGATGGAATAAGAGTAAGACGGCTGGCTGCAAAACTAAGACTCTCATACCCATCCTTCCCTCTTGAATTTAAATCAACTCCCTCTAAATGTGCTGGCAAAGGGCAGAGAATGAGCAGGGAAAGGAAACAACATCCCTGGTGAGAAACGTTCACCAGGCATGGCTCACATGGTTTATGTAGCATCCAGCCCCCGCCCCCCGTGCCCTCCCCACACTCCGGAGCTGTGGGGACCACAGTCTGGGGACCTGGGGACCTATGTGCCTGAAACCCAGCAACGTGGCCAGATCCAGGTCACAGGAGACCTTCTCCCCCAATCCCACTTCTCCTCTTCCTCCAGTTTATCAGTCACTCCAGGCAAAGGGGACCAGACCCAACAGGAGAAAAATCAAAAAGGAGCCCGGAAGCAAAAGGAGAGAAAAGAGCCTGGTAAGAGTCTGGGCCCGTGAGTTCCCCAACACTTAGGAAACACCCAAGGCCCCTCTCACCACATTTGAGACTGTGCCCTCCCCTCCCCTCCCCCCACCCCCCCACGCCCTGGGACTTAGAAACTAAGTGTCTTTTCACAAAGAGCAGGGAGGACAAGGGGCCAGGCCCCAGGGCTAGGGGTAGCTGGGCACGAAGGCACAAAGGCAGGGTGTCGGGAGCCAGAAGCCTGGGGCTGGGCTGCGGGCTACGGGGCTACAGAGGGCCCTACCTGTGCTGTTCCACGGCCTCGTTGTCAGGAAGCTCCACCCCACACACACTGCACTGCTCCCCGATGGTCCGGCTCTCCGACTTCATGCCCACAGCCAGCTCCCCCAGCTTGCTGAACAGCTCCCTCTGGATGAAGCCCTGGGGCAGCAGCCCCCCGTAGGTGCTGAAGTCCATGGACACGGCCAGGGCAGGCTGCACGTGGAGGCCAGAAGTCACTGAAGACGGCATGCTCAGCACGGCGTCGGCCTTGTGGTTGGGCAACACAGAATAGATGCCCAGATGTTTCTCGGCCGGGGGCGCAGGGTGCTCCGGTCGGCCGGGGGGAGCCTGGGCAGCCTCGACCGGGGGCGGCAGCTGCTCGGCGCTCTCCTCGCGCCCATAATGCAGCTCCCGAGCGCTGGTGATGACGCTGCTGCGAGTTGGGGTCCCGGGCCCTTCTTTGCTCCTCTCCTCAACCTTGTCCCCGACCGCGCCCACCATGCTGGACTCGGTGGCCCCAGGGCTGTCCTGGCCAGGCACCTCATCCACCTGCATCATCTCCGTCTTCACCTCGGCCACCCCACCGTGCCTGCCACCCCCGGCCAGAGCTGGCTCCTCAGGCCCTACGGGAGGCCGAAGAGTTCCCTGCAGGAGAGACTGTCCTATGGTCATCAAACTGTCCACTGCAGCCTTGGTGGGACTCATGGCCGAGAGACCAAATGAGCTGGAGACGGAAGGGCTCTGGTCCACCATGGGTCCAGGGAGGCTCTGAGCAGCCACACTGGCGTACCCACTCCCCTCGCTGGAATGCTTCGAGATGAAGATGTTCTTGAGGTACCGAGCTTTGCGGTCCTCCTCCTCCTCGGCTGCGCCGTCCGCCATGGTGGCCTCCGTATCATTGTCGTCTGAGGCCTGGATGGTCTCCAGGATCTTCAGGCACTGCTCCTCCAGGTACTCGATCTCTAGGATCTCGGCTGCATACAGTAGGTCATCCAGGTCCTCCGCCTTGGCTTGCAGTGTGGCCGTGTACGCATACTCCAGAATCTGCTGGAAGGTCTTTGGCGAGAGGAAGTCCAGAGTATAGTGCTGGCTGTTGCGGTGGAAGAGGATCTCAAACATCTTGCTGGTGCAGGCCAGCACGGTCCGGTGGGCATGGAACTCCTGGCTGTCCACCATGATGACCACATCGCACAGCGTCCCGGCCAGACGCATCTGGTTGGCCTTGCACAGGAGCCCCGTGGGGTGGCTGGGGTTCTGCAGCTGGATCATGCCCATCTTTGTCAGATCCATGGTGCTCCCCTCGGCTCAGGCATGAGGCTCTCTTTCCTTCCTGGCTCTGCGTGACGGGGCTGGGTGGGTTTCCTGGGCCAACCGAGAGGGCTGGAGGGGACGGGGCGGGTGGAGGGATGAGAAAAGAAACCAGAGAACGAAACACAGGTTAGCGTCCTTCAAAGTAACAACTCAACACAGAACCCCCATAAGCACCCCCCACCCCCCACCTTGAGACAGCCTTGGTGAATTTAACGGAAAGAAGGGGAGGAAGCTTCCTAGAACTCTGCACATCTGCCTTTACAAGCCCGGGTACGAAGAGGGTAAAGACCAGGTTCTGCCACAGCATCTGCGTCATTCGCTGCTCTGTGACATCTGTTAGATGAGCTGAGACGAAGTCCTAGGAGTCCTGGGCTTGCTTTGCATGGGAGAACGAGGGGCTCCTGCACGTGGGCAATGTGCATTAGGAGGAAGTGCCCAGTGCAGAGGTTGACCCCTTCCTTCGGCCAACTAAAGTGACCAATCTTACTCTGAACCCCCTGTGCAGTAAACCTCATCTTCTAAACAAAGTTTTTCTAAATCCTGCCTCACTGTGGCAACGGGAGGAACACGGACAGGCCCACCTGGAGCCGGCAGCCTATAGTCCCGGCCCCCACAAATCTGCAAGCAAGGGCTCTCTGCTGGCCCATCTCACGGCCAGCCAATGCCTCCTAGGCCTCTGCCCTTCCTCTCTTCTCAGGGCTGCAAGGGATAGACACACCTCCACCCTGACCCCCTCCTTAGGCAACAACAGGAACACACACACACACACACCCCACACTAGCCTGGCTTACTTCCACCCTTAGGTGCCTCAGAGCTACTGGAGACGCAATCCGAAACCTGCACTGTGCCTGTGCACATACTCATAAGAGATGCCGCACCTACCTCCTGCCCACAGGTGCCGAGTGGACGAGAGGATCTACAAAACGTAGGAAAATGGGTCACGAAAGACCTAGAGAGAGAGAGATCATAGGAAATGTGCACCCCTATAGCCAGGAGTGCACGTGCAAAGTACATGAACTCCAAGTGTGTCCAGAGACTCCCAGGTCCTGTGCCCACAACACCAATTGATGCTTGGACGCTGCATGAAGGCACCAGAAGTGATGCTGGCACCACCATCTACTATGTGAGTTACTACCAGTATGAAAAGAGCGCAGGCTGGGAGACAAAGGCCTCTCCCAAGCCTCCTTTTGGGTCAGTAACAGGGCTCTGGGACTCCCTAACCGGCTTAAAGTGTTAGAAAGACCTCACCCAGATCCAGGTGTCCCTCAGTCTATGCCTTGCCGAGGCCAACACTGCAGTGAAACCAACTGGAAGCACAGCACAGGCTCTCCCTGGCTCTTCAAACGCTGTTTGCCTCCGCCCCCAAAAGGAGCCCTATTGGCTCCGGAGCCAGAAATCTCACGCAGAAAGGGTTAACAAGACGGCTAGTAAAGACGCTTTTGCTGCCCTCCATGGGGTGGGGAGTAAGGCCGTCAAGAGTGGAACTGCCACTCACCGGCGCCTTGCCACCGTGCGCCTTCCTGCAGACCTAAGGGCTTCGGAGAACTAGGACGGGCGATGGAAAGAATGGAAGCTGAGCTACCCGAATTCCTTCCCCAAAGCAAGCGCCCTAAGTTCTGCGAGCAATCGGGGTGCTCTCGGTCAGCCGACCCCCACCCATGGCTCGGCGCCCGCGCTTGTGCGGGCGCTGGCTGCAGCGCCCAGCGCGGCGGCGCGAGGGAACGCCGGCGCTAACCCGCAGGAGCTCTGGGGATCGATCCCGCTCTCACACGCCCCCAGTCCCAGCCACCCCCACGGAGACTTGGAAGCGACTTCTGCAAAGTTGGGGAAGCAACTTTTCCCGGGGAGCCGGACGGCAGGGGAGGAGGGAAAAAAAAAAAAAAAAAAGGAGCCGGGTTAAGGAGGAGGAAAAGCAAAAGAGACCCGGACGAAAGGCGAGAGTCCGGGCGGGCTGGACGCCTGGGCGAGAGCGCGAGGAGGCGGACCCGCCCCGCCGCGAAGGGGAAGCACAAAAGCCCGACAGCGAGTTGTGGTGGAAGGAAAGGCGAGAAGGGATCTGCCCGCCCTCCCTCTCCGCCCCAGGGCCGTGACCCCCGGCAGCGACAGGCAGGGCGCCCAACCCCGGCACGCTGCGAGCGTCCCGGGGAGCGGGCCAGTGAGTCGCCGCACCGCGCGTCCGTGCGTTCCAGTGGGTCCGCGGGCGGGCGAGACGGTGCGCATTTCGAGCGCATGCGGGAGCGTTCGAGAGGCTGTGCGAGCGAGCCGCCGGCGCGCCAGGTTGGGGAACGCATCCCGAATGCATCAGGTGCAGAGCCGAGGCACCCACCGAGCGCGGCTGGGCGCACAGCGAGCTCCGGTGCCACGGCCGGTCCTGCCGAGAGCCGAGGAGGGCCCGGAGCCCAGGAGACCCTCTGGGACTCCGCCACGGCCGCCCCTCCCCCCCCCCAAAACGGGTGGGGAGTCAAGTCCAATCCAGAAAAAAGCCCACCACGTTTTTCAAAGAGAAAGAAAACCCAAGTGAATCCGAGTCCTGCTCCCCTCCTCCTCCAGATCCACTCCTCGGATCCTAGCTTCCCAGCCGGCGGGCGAATAAACACAAATAAACCACAACCCTATCGCGCCCGCGCACCGGTCCGCATACATATGAGCACCCACCGGCTCCCCGCTCCTCCGCCGGCCGCTGGTCGTACAAAGCCTCCGGTTCCCCAACCCTCCGCTCGCGCCCTCAGCCTCCGCAGACCGCTCTGCCCCCCACCTCTCGCCCCGACCCTGCCCTAGGGCGGAAGGGTCGGGGAGGCAGCTGCGCCCAAGCTGACAGCCGGGGCTCCACTTCTAGCCGACCCCCAACCGGCGGTGGCGACGGCTGCCGCCGCAGGAAAGGAACAAGCCAAATAAAATAAGGCACGAGCCCAGCGGCCGAGTGGCCGAAGGGAGCGCGCCCCTCGGACCTCTCCAGCCCCGGGGCGCCCCGGCGCGCGCCTACGGCTGGGCGGTGCGCCTCTCCCGGGCCCCTCACTCACCGCTGCCGAGCCGGGCGCTGGGGGTGGGTGTGGGGGCGGGGGGGGGGGGGGGGGCGGGGTGTGCCTGTGTCGGGGAAGGGTGTTGCTGGGAACTGTTGCTCTCGGTATCACGGCGGCAGCGGCGGCATCGCCCGGCAGTTCGCAGTACCCGCTCTCATCGCCCTCAACTCCTCTCTGCTGCGAGGTTAGCAAATCACCACCGGCTGCGGCGCCTCCGCCGCGTCCCACGTCAACGCCGAGCCCCCTCCCCTGCGAGGCCCCGGCGCCTCTCCATCTTTAGTGCTGGCGGCCGAACCCGGCTCGCTGCCCACAGCTGCCCCCCTTCCCTCCCCCCTCCCGCGCCGTCCCCGGGCTCAGCCCGCCCACCCCGCCCCCCCGCACTGGCCGAGCCCGCGCGCGCTCCCCGCCCCACCCCTCCCCTCCGTTCCGCCGCCTCCCCTCCCCTCCCGTCTCCGCGCGCCGCGCTCCGGGCTTCGCCTGACATCTAGCTGCTGCTGGGGCGCCGGCGGCTGCCGCTCACCGGCCCAGCGGAGAGGGAAGAAGGAGCTCGCGGAGACAGCAGTGTCGGGGACTCGGAATCCTTGGCGGGGGCAATGGAGGTGAGGGGCGAGGAGCAGCCCCCACCTTCGACCCCAGGTTTTTAATTTCCTTTGGACGCGGGTTTTGTTCTTCCCTGCTGCCCCGGGCGCGGAGTGTCGTCCCCGGCTCCGGTGTTTGCCCGGATTCAGTGTGTGTCATCTCGCCTTTCACTTTTCTCCGGGCTCGGGGCTGCATCCCCTGTACCCCGACATCAGTTGCAGAAGGGCCCTTTCTCAGCCGAGCCCAGGCCTTCTGTGTCTCCAGCCACTGAGCAGCCCGCTTGCGAGAAGTCTCCAGGCGCAGTTCCCAGGCCCTGGTGAGCCTGGTGCCAGGGGGATCCGCGGAGATCAGTCGTCGAAGGGAGACCCCTCCCGCATTTTAGCTGTCGCCATCCCCGGAGGCCGAGGTCGTGAGGCCCCCTCCCAGTCTTGAGCATCCCTTGGGCTTTGCCCTCCTGGGAATCGGTTGGAAACAGTTCCCAACAACTGCTGCCCGCTCAGCGCAAAGTCTTCAGGGGGCGAGTGAAAGCTTGAAGAAGCTTAGAGCCCCCCTCCCCCCCCCCCCGCAGGGGGCGCCTCCTCTTCGCGGCCCGCTCCAATGGCGGGGGCGGTGAAATTCCCAAACCCGGGGTAGAGCAACCAGATGAAATCTGTCTTTCCTCCGGCGCGCCAGAGTCCCCTCTCCCCTCCCCCACCCCCCCTCAACCCCCGCAGTTTCTCTGGACTTGGCGAAAGTAGGGGGCACGAGGTGGGAAGCTCTCTTCTGGACACCAGCCTTTGAGGCCCAGTAAAGTCCGGGATCTTGGGAGTGAAGGTGGTGGTGGAGAGCGCCCTCCTTGGGTCTCCGGACAGTCAGCCTTGGAGGTCAAACAGTCTTAGCAACGCGGGGCTTACGTGCCAGAGACCGGTCCCCACACTCCGTCCCCGAGGCGCCGGCGGGTCAAAGTCAAAGGTTTGCGCTGGACTCACACATAATCGCATTCCTATGCTTGCCTCTGGTACTGTCCCAGACCTAAAGTCAGGCCCGAAGGACTGTAGGGTCATGGAAGGTGGCAGACACCAACTAGAAGCAAAAATCTGCTTCTGGGCAGCTGAAGGCCAGAATTGGAAGTGCTCAGTGTTAGCTAGAGTGCTGAGCCAATTCCATCCCTGCGAGTATGCTCCTGTCTCTTCCTAGCAGGGAAAGTGCTCAGCCCTGCAGGAGTCAGGAGAGAAGAAGGCAGAGAAGCACCCTTGGGGGTGAAGGGAGGCAGCCAGTTACCCTCTGATAGCAGTGAATAGAGCAACGTCCAACCCAACCCTGGAAAAGCCTGGTCCCTGGGTGTTCATTTTGATTAACAATAAAGAGCAATAATTCCTGTTTACAAACTGTTTTCTCTAGCTAAGGTCTGCACTGTCTGCGAGGGGAAAGAGACTTAAAGAACTGGTCTGCAGGGAGAGCACGAGGAAAGGGACCTAAGAGAAGAAAAACCTCACCAGGAGAAGAGAAGAAAGTCATTGAACTTCTTGAGCCTCTGCCCAGACGGTGCCTGCTGAGGGTTGCTGCCTTGCTGTCCACACCCACGTACCAGCCCCTCCTAAGTGCAGTAGCAGGAGAAGCCCGCAATTAACCCTTGATCCTAATCTCCTATTAATCCTCAAATCACAGTAAGGGAGAAGCCCCGGAAACAATGGGAGAGCGAGAACAATCCCTCCGTGGCCCTGGACTCCCCCCCCCCCCCCCCCCCGGCCCCATTCACTCTAGGGGAAAATCTCCCTGGCTTCATAAACTCTGCCCATTAAAAAGCCCAGCCCTTGTTAGTAAGTGTTAAAGAGAGATTAATGCCTGAATTTAAGAGGTGGAGGAGGTAACAAAAAGGCGAGGCTGTGGGCTGAGAGCCAGCATTGGGCTCCAAGCATTTCCACTTAGTGCTGCAGGCAGGCTGCGCAGCAGTTTGATAAGGTTTATTGGGCCCAGATAAAGTAGCAGCTCCCCCACCAAAACTGGCACCATTTGTAGCCAGAGCCGTGTCCTTGGGTCCCCCGAAGGCTGATGACAATCCCCAGTTCAGAGAGCTCATATGGTGGGGCACCTAAAAAAAGCAGGATGGAAAATTACAGGAGAAAACTCTCTCTCTCTCTCTCTCTCTCTCTCTCTCTCTCCCCCTCTCATTCTGTCTCTCTGTCTGATGCTCATGTATTGGTTGTGATTTTCTTTCTTTCTTTTCTTTTTTTTTTTTTTTTTTTTTTTTTTTACTTCTTTTCTTGAAGGGTATGGTAAGGGAAGCTAGGACATCAGCTGGGACAGGTCTAAAAATAGGAGAGACCTCAGTCTTGTGGGGAGGTCATGCTGGAGACAGGGGAATAGATGGATTGACCTTTGAATAGAATTCCATGTTAAATCTTTTCATTCCCTCATCTCCTTCTTTATTCCCATACCTCCCACAGGTAGCAGCCTTTCAGAGCTCAGTTTGTGGAAGAAGGGGATATATTAGGTCTAAGGGATCTTATAGGGAGGAGACCGTGGGAATAACTCGTTGTGAGCACCGACTAGGAATCTTACCACATTACCTATATTGTATGATGTAATCCTAGTAACAACCCTATTCAGGCGGGTGCCATTATTTGCCCCATTTTTCAGATGGGAAAACTGAGGCTTGAAGCAGTTAAGCATTTCACCCAAGACTGTAGGGCTAGTGAACATCAGAGCTGAGGCTTCAAATCAGACCATTCTGACTGCAAAGCTCTTGATCTTAACTTCTAGATTGTATAAGCCTCTGGCAAGATAGAAAAAGGAAAACAGCTTTTGATTTTCCTTCTCTTAACTCCACTGAGGCCAAGAGCTACGCAGCCACCAGGCAAGCTGACGGCCAAACCATTTCCCATTGAATCAGACCACCTGGTAAACAGACTTAGCTCACTTTCCCTCCTTCCCCAAAATCGCAGGCAAAAGTTGAGGAGGGAGTTTTGAATTACAATAAAGCTTCAACCGAACAGATTGCCCCTGAAGAAGGCTGTGTTATTCTGTATTCTGATTGTGTGTTAATGAAATGTTGCAATTCATTTCGTTCCAACACCTCAGCTGGAAAATAGTTGTAAAATTTAAAGGTAGACTTTCCTATCATGATAAATAAATCAAGGACTCCTACCTCTGGGCGAGCAGCAGCCACTTTGCATACTAAAACCTTGAGATGAGTGCGAAATAAAGCCTTTTTGAGGAGGGATACCAGCAGTGGAGCCCCTGAAAGGAAAAAGTCTCCGGAGCAATTGAGAACTCCAGGTTGCCAATGGAAGATGCACCAGCTGTCACATGCAGTCTTAGATCTTTGACCCACTGGGGACTCTTGGGGGAAGATACAGTAGACTTACTGTGTCCTTTCTTGGAAGCAAAGGACCTTATAATGCTTCAAGGTCATAATTGCAAATATCTACCAGGTAGATGTAGATGATGTCAAAAACTATACAAAACCAAATTTATCTTCCGTGCGTATGTTGATGGTTCTCTTTGGTTCGTCTTTTTTTTCCCCCCAAAGTATATTTATTTTGAGAGCGCATGAGCAGGGTAAGGGCAAGAGAGAGGGGGGAGAGAGAATCCCAAGCAGGCTCCACACTGTCATCACAGAGACGGATGCAGGGCTTGAACTCACTGACCATGAGATCACGACCCCAAACGAAGTCTGGACGCTTAACCGATTGAGCCACCCAGGTGCCCCTCATCTTTTTTTTTTTTTTTTAATCCTTCCATGTCACTTTTTTAGATGCCTCCTCCAAAAAACAGAGAGGGAAACAAAAAGGTGACCTGTAGATTCTGGTTAGTTGAAGGCAGAAAACCAAATAAGACAGCTCCTCTGATTAGTAATTGCCATCTCTTTTCCTGGTAGAGTCCTGGCTAGTGGTGTTTACAAAGTTGGGCTTCTCCTCCAGGTGCTAAGTATGGCCTTCCTCTAGTCTGCTGGGCAGAGAGTGATTCTCAAAGGGAGAAGAAGGGTTATTTCTCTTAGCTCCTAAGGTCTTGGGTCACTTGACCCCAAGATCTTCCTGCTTGCGAAAGAGAAAGCTTTTTCTTCTCTCTCTCTCTCTCTCTCTCTCTCTCTCTCTCTCTCTCGCCAGCATACTGCAAATGGTGTTGAGACCTAATGTTGTCAACTCAGATAGCAAATCTGAGTTGTTATTAGTGCAAAGATGCCCTGAGGGGGTAGGCAGTGTGGATGAAATCTGCAACGGATGTTATGGGGAAGTGTGTTTATAATTATAATGGGATTTAATGTACACTGGGACCAGATGATGGCGGCCATTTAAAAAAGAGATGTTTAATAAGAGAGGTCCCTTAATGACAGGCAGCAGGGTTCAGGTCATTATGGAAGCAGCACGGTGTTTCACTGGGTGTCACAAACCATGTGCTAGTTTTATGGGGTTCCTGACAAAGCTTTGGGATGAGACATAGCGACCATTGCTGTCAGCTATTGGGCTATTGGGCATAATGTTTTAATGTTGTCTTTGAAAGGGGCTCCTGCATTTAGGAGAGAGGCATTTTCTCTCTTTCCCAAACACACATAAGCACAAACACACGGGCCTGGGGGCCAGCACTGAGTAATTTGGGTGTCTCTGGAAATCTGCTTTGCTCTGAGAAAAAGGGCCTCAATTTCAAAACTAAAATTTTGTAGCCGTCCAAGGGTGAAGGGTGAGGTGCACATGCAGCGTGTGCAAAATGAAGCAGTATGTCTCCCATTCCTTGTAACGGGAGTCCCACAGCTAAATCCCCAGGCACCATGCTGAAAATTAACCCCCAAGTCCTCATCACAAGCAGGGCCTTCTTTTAACACTTTGGTATTCCATCGCAGGCAGGCCTGGGAGAGGGGGAAGTATGGACCATTTTCTTATGCTGTTTAACTTTAAACAGCCAACTGTTTAATTTTTGAGGTGTTTAATGGTACAGCTTTCAATCTAAGACAGCTGTCATGCACCATGAGTACTATCATTCCATTCAAAACCTACAAGGGCATGCAGAGAGAAAGGGTCACGCATGCTCCTAGGAGAGGCCACGGGATGCACCATGGTCTGGAAACACAACTCATGTCCAAGGCGAATTATTCTACTTGTCCCCTGATGTGAGAGAAGTGCGTGAAAAGTACGGTGTTCCTCTTATGCAGGCCTCACCTAGGATCACTGTGTTAACTGCTTACAACGCACACGACCAGTCTCCGAGTTCTAGAAGCAGAATATTTCGTCCATCCCGCCAAGGAGAAAAGCTCTGAAGTTTGTGATACCTGAACTTCCAGTTTCAGAGGCTGAATTTCTGGAAAAGTACTCTGCAAATTAGAAGTGGTATTTCAGGGGTGTACAAGCCACCAGATGAAATGATTTTCCTCAATGACAGGTAATTTAAGCCAATTATATTAAAATTATTATAGTAAAACAAACATTGGTATCCTGTGGAGTGGAATTCAAAATTTGTACGAATTTTTAAGATAAAATAAAGAGCGCCATGGAGTTCTTTGAGAAAAGCTCACTGACTTTTCTCTTAGGGCTGAGTAGGTGGGAGACCTGGTGGTGGGGGGGGTGTCCTGTGGGCTCAGAGCCAGATGCTTTGACTCAGCCTCCCCTTGCCAGGGCAGATCCATGGGTTTCTTTCGGAAATCACTGTTGGCCCTTGGTGCAATCTTTTCCACCCCACCCCTGAGTCAGAATTAATTTCTCCCTCCTCCCAAAGTCTCTTAGCACTGTTTGAACATTTATCATAGCATTTACCACCATCTGTCTGGTATCTGAGTTCTGTGTATTCGGACTACCCCCCTCCGCTGTGAGTTCCTAGAAGGCAAGGTCTCAGTCTTGTCCAGCTTGGTGCTGCCACTCCCCTTCCACAGAGCCCAGCACACTGTCAAACAGAACAGCTCTTTGCTTGTTGAATTTTGGTGAATGAACTAATTGAATGAATGCATGCACATGTTTGTGCATGGATGGATGGATGGATGGATGGATGGATGGATGGATGGATACAGACACCAAGTGTTTTAGGACTTTGGGAGGCAGGGAGCATTCTGTATCCCAGCATTTAGGGCCAAATTCTTTGCAGCTATAGGTCTCTCACCAACCTTTGAAAAAAGTCAATGGGATACAGATAAGAGTTGAGGATAGCTGTTGAATTTAATTGTATGCAGCTCCTTGAGGGCATACTGGGTTCTATTTCAATTTATGTCTCCTTCAGGGGCCTAGAATCAAGCGTTTCTCAATATCCTAGGAGCATTAATAAATATTTATTAAATGGCATTGGATTAAAATGAATTGATTTGAATCACACTGCTCGTTACTCCCACAATGGCCTCATACTCCCAGTCTGGGAGAGCTGTTACTTAACCAAGTCCAGGGCTGAGAGGAGAGCATCTGATCTTCTTCTAGGGGCACCAGTGGGTGGAGGGCTGCTTACTGAAGCCAGCAGGAGAGTGTGAGACATGCGTGCAGCACAAGTACCAGCAAAGACTAGCCAGCTGTTCTCCAAATATCTTTCGGAGCACACACTGGCTCACATTTTTCATCTTACCTTGCTGTTCAGTACAAGCCATGGAATTGAGTTCTGGCCAACCAATGGATTGTGAGAAGGGCCGCTTCCAGAATTGGCCCATCGAATCTCGCACATGGCATCCCCCACGCCCTGCCCCTTTCTGCAGCCTGACCCCATGAATATAGATACCTTGGACGGTGAGTAAGGAAAATGGCAGAGCCCAGCTCGAAGGAGCCTGGATCCCTGAATCACAACTTGCAGGGGAGCTGCCTCCTAAGAACACCCGCTGGGAATTTACATAAGCAAGAAATAAACCTTTGATGTCTTCAGTAGGGTTGCCAAATAAAATACACCCAATTAAATTTGAATTTCAGACAAACTATGAGTAATTTTTAGTATACGTATATCCCAAGTATCGTACGGAACATAGTTACACTAAGAAAAGTATCTGAGGGGCGCCTGGGTGGCGCAGTCGGTTAAGCGTCCGACTTCAGCCAGGTCACGATCTCGCGGTCCATGAGTTCGAGCCCCGCGTC
>NW_024412402.1:6455257-6464657 GCF_014898765.1 Herpailurus yagouaroundi | reverse complement strand
AGGCTCCGAGCCATCAGCCCAGAGCCCGACGCGGGGCTCGAGCTCCCGGACCGCGAGATCGTGACCTGGCTGAAGTCGGACGCTTAACCGACTGCGCCACCCAGGCGCCTCGGGATCTTTTTCTTCTTAACTGGCAACCGTAGCCTTTCCCTACTTGGGAGTTTATTGCAGTAGCTAGCATTACCTTAATTAATATACCTTGTTTTGTTTATCAGAAGCAGAAGGGCCACAGCGCCTGAGCTGGGATTCTGGCCTGGGAGGAGGGGCTGTCTCCAAGTCCTCTTGACAATTCCTGGCCCTACGACAGGTCCTTCTGGAGACCGGAGCATCTTGTGTGGACAGGGCCAAGGGGAAAACTGGGAAAGACAGTGACAGTTTACAGTTAGTTCATCCTTCTCCCCTATGAACCTATTTTTCTTTAACTGCCTCTTCTGCTGTGCCAGCTCTATGGGAACGAGGATGGTCGTGGGTTTTCCTTCTGTATCTGCTGTACTAGGTACCTGGTGAAAGCTGGGTTCCTGTTTGTGGTGGGGAAGTGGCATAGCCGCTGGGGAAGAGCAGATAGGAAAGCACCCTAGGATGGACCTGCCTAGGACCTTAAGGAATACAACCGGAAGTGTGCAGAACACCTTCAGGTCAGTGATGGCCTCCACAACTCCCTCCTCTGTCCCGCAAATACCCAGGGCAGCGTAAAGCCTGGGAGCGTGGACTCTGACTTACTCTCACAAGCCTGTGTTCAAATACCACCTCCCACCTCTTGGGTCCTGGGTGATCTCGGGTCAATTATTTAACCTCCCTGACTTGCAGTTGCCCTTAGCTGTAAACTGGGACAACAGTGATCCTCGCCTCGCCAGAGCCTCTTAGGAAGGAGACCCAAGGGGTGCTTGACCCACAGTGAAAGGAAGATCTGAAGATGTGCGCGCTTCCTGACGATGACGTCAGGTCACCGCTCTTTCCACCCTCCCCCTACAAAATGCCTTCGCATAACTATCTGGGGTAAAGTGTGTGATAGATAAACTTTAAATCACATTAAAGAGGGAGCGGTGACCCGGGAGCATTGATGTCACCATAGCCACGCACATCTGTCTGCGTCTCCATTCTCCCAGTCTTGTCCCGTTGATTAGGTTGGGTGAGGCACAGCAGGCAAATGGAGAGCAAGGTGGGGAGTGGAGGGGGGTGGCACGTCGATTTCCACCCCATAGCATGACGTGTTTATTAGTGTGTACATACGTTAAACGCAGCAGCTGGTTTTCCCTGAGTTAAATAGCAGTCATGCCCAACTGGCTCTCCATGTACCATTACTCCAAGTGATTGAGCCAATTTCTCCCTCTGCCATGAGTTTAAGTTGTAAACCTCTCAGCCAGACAGGGAGGCAATGATGGGCTGCCTGTTGTGATTATTATTAACCTCTAGGATTATGCTCACAAGACCAGGGGGTCTGAGGAGAAGCCCAGGGTGAGGCCGAAGACCTCAGACTCCTACCCACCAGCCTCTGCTCAGTCCACAGGCACGTACGTGTTCACTTTGGCCTTGCAGGGAGGCTCCAGCCCACCCGCCTGGGGTGAGTGACCCCTTGCGCTGGGGAAGGGCACAGTGTTGGATGTCCTCTGTTCTGTTTGGCTGGGGACAGGAAGGGGGGTTTTGGGAAAACTGGGTAAGTGGCAGAAAGCTGGGTGCTTTGATACTCAAAAGTCATTTGCCGGCTGTGATTTATTTCTTTTTGCCATATATTTATTAGCCAGAGGCGAAGTTATCCATCGGAAACTTGCAGCGACAGTGGCCACCTCCTAGTTGCTAGCTGGTTCACACGGATCATAATTGTGCTGGGGACCAAGAGTCAGAGGGTCGCAGGGCTGCTATAGAGTGTTCAGCAAGCTCTCTCCATCCCAAATCCATAGCCCTCCTGGCTTTCTGTCTTCCATTCCCTATTTCTTTCCCCCAAGAAGTGCTTCCTTGTTGACTAATCAGAAATCAGAGGTGGCATTCCCTGAATGCAGGCAGCTTGTTTTGCTTTTCTCAACATTTTGGTGTCTGCAAAAATCTCTGGGAAGGAACGACCCCCCCCCCCCCCCCAGCCCCTCCCTCCCCATTGCTTAGGGATGTTGTTGTTGCTTCTTTGTTAAATAGCCAAGTATACCTGTTGTGGCACACTGAGCACAGGATGCAGACAAAGCAAACATAATTCGGCCCTTGGAAGGTTACCGTCTCATAAGCAAAGCTGGAATCTCCAAGTGCAGATGGTGAGCATGTGGGGGCTGTACTGTTGCTTCCTTGTTGTCCAAAATAAAAGTTGGGGGGAGGAGGGGTGGGAAGGTGCTTGGGCTCATAGGTGCCCCGGCCCCCCCCCCCCCCCACAAGAACCTGTTTGGGATTAAAAATAACAAAGTAATCAAAGAAGCCCAAATCTGACCTCTCCATTTCCTCTGATTTTGTTAAGCTCCTTCCCAGTCTCTTGGAGAGGCCCCTGCCCACAGATTGATAAACTCTGTAGTTTATGTAGAACGAATATTGATTTGATAGGCTTAAAAAATTTAAGTCATGCCTCCAACTTATTTCTGCCATGCCCCGTACTGAATACTGCTTACTGCTTACTAACACACATTGAGGAATTACTCAAGGGCTCTGGCCATTTACTCCTCCAGACAACTCCGTGAAGTGGTCGCTGCCCTTATTCCTACTACAGCTGAAGAAACTGAGGCAGAGAGATGAAGCAACCTTAGCCACACAGCTAAGAAGAGAGGCAGCCAACACCCACACTCTCAAATCCAAGCCCTTGGATTTGGGCTCTGTTTGGGGGAGTGGGGGTCTGTTTCTTGGGGATTGAACACTGAGGACTGCCCCCTCTCCCCAAAGCAATTGCTAGGGAGCCAAGAGTGTAAGTCTGGAACAGGATTCCCCTGTGGCCTGAGTTTCTTCACAATTCCCTACAAATGATGAGGGAAAAGTTAAGTTCTCAGCTTCACCCACTAGGGGAAGCAGTAGAGGAAATGGTGAGGAAAAGCTTTACCGAGGGACATCCTTTGTAGTGACGGAATTTAGGGAAAGATATTCACAGTGCCAGTGTAACATGTCAGGAATCGTGAGAGGGAGCCCAGTCTGGGAAAGAGGTAAAGGCCCTGAATATGTTGGTTGCAAGAAGATGGGGCATTGCAATGTCTGTCTTTCACACCCTGGGGCCTCTAGGTTGAAGGGAAAAAATCGAAGCAGGAGATTAATATGAAAAATGGATAGGCTGGTAGAGCTCTTGCATTAATCGCCAAACGAGGACCCCCAGGCCCTTGTGCCCCCTTATATACATTAGGCATTGACTGGAAAGCAAGGCAGTTAACTTTCCAATGAGCACATTAGAGCTTAGACAACCAAGAAGGGTTGCCCTCTCCAAAACGCTTGATAGATTCCAAACCGAAAGGAACTTAAAAAAACATCATCTAGCCCAATCTCCCCATTTGGTCAGAGAGCAAGCAGAACAGAGAGGCAGTACGGTGTTCCCCAAGCCATAGGCCACTTCGAGCCAGGGCTTGGGACCAGAGCCCTTTGGGAGCCCTCCTGAGGCTGTCCCTGAAGTCAGCCCGTCATTCTTGGAAATCTCGTGAAACGACCTGCGAAGTACATACATACATAGCATGAATCTTTGCCAAGTCTCCAGCGGTGGCATATCTTGCCCATAGAGGAAAGATCTGATTTTCAAAGCAAGCACAAGGGGGTGATGAAGCTGGATAATAGAATTTGAGGTCAAAACTGGTGGGACAGGAGAACAACAGGCTGAGATTCTCCTGTGGCTCATAACCTACAATAATAGCAATAGACTTGTAAAAAGTGAATCAGCTTTCCCCTTGTGGCCAGTGTGAAGCATGTCATATACATTTGGAGATATATTATCTATCTGTATCTCTTTATATATGTGTGCATGGGTATGCATATAAATACTTACACACACACACACACACACACACACACACACCCCACACCCATTCTGACATACTAGTTTAAAATTGATCCTGGTACTTCGTAGTCATGATTCCCACAGGCAAAATCCATGAGCGTGTTCTTTTGGGGGTTAGCAATGGTGATAATCCTACAAAGAAGCAGTGTGCCTTACCATCTGGGCTTTGGAATCAGACTAACGTGGTTGTCAAACCCAGACCTGTCATTTAATAGCGATATAAAATTTGGCAGATTTCTTAACGTGAGCCCTGAGGTCTGTTACCTCAAAGAAGTTAATGAACTTGGCCACGACCCCACAGTTTGTTAGGGGCAGAGCTGGGACATAAACGTGGGTCTATCAGATTCCCCAAGCCACCCCTTTTTCGGGCACTCCCTGCCTGTCCCCCATGCTTACAGAAGCAGAGGACTCTTCCCTCTGAGGAAGGTGGTCGTCCAGATTGGAGGGGAGGCCCATAACTTGCCCAACCTTTTCTTTTTAAGGCCATCTCTTCTACTCTGTGTGCAAGGAGCAAATAGGTTAAATCAGATATGATTCTAGTGGTATGTATGTCAGACTGAAGCTTTAAAACAAAGTTCTCTCCCACTCCCTCACCCAGGTCTAAAATTAAAATGCCAAAAATATTGCCAGGAAGAGAAATTTGGTGAAGATCAGGAAAGACTATAAATTGACTACAGACTCTACTGCAAAACTAGGATTTCTCTGGTTTATTAAAGCCCCCAATATATAGGAGCTCCCAGTCATCTGAGAGGATTTTCTTTCAGGGGAAAGACCGCAAATAAACTGCACCGATATCTGTGTGGAAGCTCTTTTCAAAGACTTAATAATATCCCATTTTCTCAGAAAGAGACTTTTCCTTCTATTGAGTTTACTGCCTATCGAGTGCCTTCAGTAACAAGGAAAAAAAAAAAGGAATCATGGAGAATGATAATTTTTTTTTTCTCCCTCCACATCTCTTCGGCATGTTCTGGAATGTTTACTTATTGATTTTTGTTTGTTTGTTTTTTTGTTAGGCAGATTGGACAGAACATGGTGAAATTATAAGAACACTGGAATTCCAATCAGAAGGCTTGGATTCAAGGCCAACGATGCCAAACACTTCTGTGCAACCCTGGGCAAGTCACTTAACCTCTCTGTGCTTCAATGGGCTCTCCTGCAAAAAATGGGGATCTTATATGGAAAAGGCCTTGACCGTTTTAAAGCATTTGTCCTGTTCTTTGAGAAGAGCCGTGAGACCTCTTCCTAATTTACTGTCTCTTCGTGAGCAAGTTACTTTCCCTCCTTGGGGCCCCAGGTTCCTTGTGGATTGCATGAAAATATTATACCGGTTTTCTTGCCAAGCCCACTCTAGTTATGAAATTCTAGGATACTCTGTAAACTACGTCAGATGCACTGAAATTAGGTGCCAGCACCTTCTGACTGAAAGAAGGTATAAAGGGCGTGTGTCTAAAGGAAGAGGTCCCTCCTTACAGTTTTGATTCTCATGACGAGGGAAGCAAGGTGTTGGGAGTCTCCTACCTCCACAAAGGAATGGGCAAAGGAGGAGACCGCAAGCCAGGCTTTGCCCTGGGCAGGAAATGGTAAGGTGCCTCTGTCAGTGATGGCTCTTGGTGGTTTCTAGAAAGGAAAGGAAATATCAGTGGTGAAGCCATGGCCAGGTCATAGAGGAAGGAGCGGGGGATGGGGGCCGGGCAGCTGTCGTTACAGGAGTGTTTAGCTGTGACCTAAATAAGGTGTCCTTGGTACAGAGAGGGGGATGGAAAATTAGATATAGATACAGATACAGATATGCTACTTTGAATCAGGGCCAGAAACACATTTGTTCCTCTCCAGTTTAGAAACCATGCCCAAACTCTATACACCCAACTCAAAGCAGATAGCATAACTAAAGGTTGCTACTTCCCACCACAGGGCCTTTGCACTTGATGTCTACCCCCTCTCCCCCCCCCCCCCATCCTCCTATGCAAATCTCTCCCTCCATCACACTCAAAAAGCACTTCCCTAGAGAAATCCTCCCTACTAGGGCATTATCTGGAGCAGCCTCCTGCGCCCTCAGGCCCTCTGCCCTGCTTTATTGTTTTCACAGCACTTGTTACTACTGGAAATTGTTTCCTTTGTATACAGGACTGCTTGTTTATTTCCTGGCTCCCCTCCCTGGAGCCTCCCTAGAGCTCCCCTTGCTAATGTAAGCTTCCTGAGGGCAGAGAGGGCTGGGCTCTTTCATTCAGGTGGTTGTATCCAATGCACCAGAACAATGGTTGGTTGTGTAGGCTCCTAAAAAATATTTGTTCAAAGACTTGAAAACAAAACAAGAACTCTACTGCCTTTTTTTTTTTTGCCTCTCTCCCCAGGAAGACTTTTGAAACAAACAGGCCAGCGTGTTCCTGAGAAGGAGGGTTTCAGGTCCAAATAATTAGCAGCGGAGGAAGTGAGAGGAGCGCGTCTGTGTCCTTCCACAAGCTCCAAGGTAGCCATGCTGATCGTTCTGCAGCTATTTTTACTTATCCTGCTTCTGAAAGAAATGTCCTCCTACAGCGTGATAACCCTGCTCTCTAAGGGTGTGCCAGCCAAGGAGAAGGCAGGTGAGCGACAATGCCTGGAACTTTTATAGCCCTGAACCCAGTACCTTCACATCATTTCTCCGTTTTATAAACGAAAATGACTTTGATGACCGAGCTCAACAAGATCAGGACTTGGGTCCAGGTCCGCCCACAGCTGGCGCACCTGCCTTTGCATGTAAACATTCTACAGATGAAGCCTGGTGTGCTGGCTCCCCTGTGATAGGTCACATTTGACCGTCAGCCGGGCTGGCTGGCAGGACTTGAGGCAGGGAGGCACTTGGCTCACCGGGCTCGAGGAGGCCTCACCCTCAGGGCGTTTGCATGATTCTGAGTGAAGCCTCCAACCTTCTGTACCTTAGGTACAGTGCTTGTCCCCGCTAGTCCTGGCCCGGCTTGTTGGAGCTTTCTGCACGTTTTCTGTTCTTTTCTATCATGTCACAGGATACGTCTTTGTCTAGAAATGCCTTCAAAATAATTAGAGGGTAGTTGTATCTTGGGGAGGACTTGTCTCACTTAGCTTTCAACCTCCCTCCCTTCCTTCCTTCCACTTCTTGGCAACCTCTCCTCCAAAAGGCAACTGGAATTATTTTTTCAAAAGGACAGATTTGTCACTCTTCTAAGTGGAAACTCTTCAGAGACTCTTCTCATGGTCTGTATTTTTCAAAATAATAGGGGCGCCTGGGTGGCTCAGTCGGTGAAGCGTCCCGCTTCAGCTCAGGTCATGATCTGGTGGTTCGTGGGTTTGAGCCCCACTTCGGGCTCTGTGGTGACAGCGCAGAGCCTGGAGCCTGCCTCAGATTCTGTGTTTCCCTCTTTCTCTGTCCGTCCCCTGCTCACGCTCTGCCCCCTCTCTCTCAAAAATAAATAAACGTTAAAAAATAATCATAATAAGGGGGCTCCTGGGTGGCTCCGTCGGTTAAGTGCTGGCTTCGGCTCAGATCATTATTTCGCGGTTTGTGGGTTCGAGCCCCACGTCTGACTCTGTACTGACAGCTTGGGGCCTGGAGCCTGCTTCGGATTCTGTGTCTCCCTCTTTTTTTCTGCCTCTCCCCTGCTTGTGTACTCCCTTTCTTTCTCTCTCTCAGAAACAAACATTAATTTTTTTTGAATAATAGTAATAAGCTCTTTGGCATGGCCTTTAAGACCTTTATGAGTTGGCACTGTGCTGCCTCATGAACCTTGTCATGTTTCCATGGCTTTGGACAGGCTGTGCCTTCTGTCCGAGGTAGCCTTCTCTGCCCTTCTGGACCAGAATCACGTGCCCTTCAAAGCCTAATTCCAAGGTCACCCATGGTCAGGACGGCTCAAGAAATGGAGCAGAGCCGCTATGAACCAGCTCACCACCGGCGGCCAGACGGGGAGCCAGATCTAGGAGGCTGGTGCTAGGCAGAGGGCTCCCAGGGCTCCCTCCCTTCTCTCTCTAATGTGGTACGTGCGGGGAGAGTCTGGGGGGTGCTAACTTTAGAGCCGGGCTGAGTGACTCCAGCCTTTGAACGGACTTGTTTAGTGTGGATCCGAGTTGTTGGTAATGAAACGGAATCAGGTTCCCCAGTATCCTGGGGCCTCTCTGCCCACCCAGGGCCTATTTGCAGACTTTGCACTTTGGCATCAGACTTCCAGAACCGCCGAGGTCAGGCATGTGTGGCTTTACGATGCGGGCCCTGCACAGCCTAGCCTTTTGCCTGGATCTCCTCTTCACCGCTTGTGGTCTCAGCTCTCACCCATCTGTTTTTCTTCCTCCTCTGTGTCTCACTTTTCTGTCTTTGCACGATCTTGAGAAGCCAGCCAAAGTCAGGCTGACATTTTGGCCGGGTCTCCCCAAGGAGCTCAGATCTGAAGTCTTTATTTCTGGAAAGAAAGCTAATGCATGTGTGTATGCGCTGGTTTGGGAGAGGCTTAGAGAAGCATGCTGTGAGAAGAACTAAAGCGATAGATAGACAGACAGATAGATAAGTAAGTTAAGTGCTAGGCACTCTGGAGTAGCTGTGCTGAGTGACTTTTCATACTTTTTCTCATTTAACCTTCTAGTCATGACTGCTACATGTCCCCTTTGAAGACGGTTCTGTTACCCATTTCCAAATGAGAAAATTTAGGCTCAGGGAGTTACAAAAGAGGCCCAAGGGCAAAGCACTAATGAAGAGGGCTCGTGTCCAGATTGGTCTTCCAGACTTCAGCTCGTAACTATTTGGGAGACCCCGAATAAGTCCCTTTCCGTCTCTGTGTCTCGGTTAAATTGCATCTGTGCCAGGGAAGTGAGGAGATCAAGTCCTGCCTGCTTTACAAGATGGTTAGCATGGCTGAATGGGACACAGAAGGTGATGCGCTATGTAAGTTGGTAATCATGCTTATGGGATCGGAAACCCCATGAGATCTGGGAGAGAACAGAATAACACAAGACACTGGGAATGATTTATATGTTCCTCATTAAAAATTTTTTTTTTTAAATGTTTATTTTTGAGCGAGAGAGAGAGACAGAGTGCGAGCGGGAGAGGGGCAGAGAGAGAAGGAGACACAGAATCTGAAGCAGGTTCCAGGCTCTGAGCTGTCAGCACAGAGCCGGACATGGGGCTGGAACTCATGAACCACAAGATCGTGACCTGATTCGCAACTGGATGCTTAACTGACTGCGCCACCCAGGCGCTCCTGTTCCCTGTTTTTGTTTTTTTTTTTTAATTCTTTTTTCATCGTTTATTTATTTTTGGGAGGGAGAGAGAGAGAGCGGGAACGGGGGAGGGAGACACAGAATTGGAAACAGGCTCCAGGCTCCGAGCCATCAGCCCAGAGCCTGACGCGGGGCTCGAACTCCCGGACCGCGAGATCGTGACCTGGCTGAAGTCGGACGCTTAACCGACTGCGCCACCCAGGTGCCCCAAGACCCTTGCATTCTTAACCTTCA
>NW_024412402.1:6400354-6452257 GCF_014898765.1 Herpailurus yagouaroundi | reverse complement strand
TGGAGCCCGACACAGGGCTGGATCCCCCAAACCTTGAGATCGTGACCTGAGCCGAAATCAAGAGTCAAAAAGGCTTAACCCACTAAGCCACCGAGGTGCCCCAGGAACCTGTATTTTAAACAGATAACCTGGTAATGTTTGAAGGTTAAGAATGCAAGGGTCTTGGGGCACCTGGGTGGCGCAGTCAGTTAAGCGTCCGACCTCAGCCAGGTCACGATCTCGCGGTCCGTGAGTTCGAGCCCCGCGTCAGGCTCTGGGCTGATGGCTCGGAGCCTGGAGCCTGTTTCCGATGCTGTGTCTCCCTCTCTCTCTGCCCCTCCCCCGTTCATGCTCTGTCTCTGTCCCCCCCAAAATAAACGTTGAAAAAAAAAAAAAGAATGCAAGGGTCTTAGAAAAGGATCTAGAAAAAAAACTCGGTTGATTTTAAACGTATGCAAATTAGATTCAAGACAAGATGGGCAACAAAACATTTTGGTTTGACAAATGTGTATTGTATACGTAGCGTGTGCTAGGAACTCATTCAACCAACAAGCTGCCTCCCAGTTTAGAGGGAAAGCTACTTTGTAAAGAGCTAGCAGCATGCATGTGCAATGTGCCAAAGAGGTGTCCAAGGGCTGGAACCTGGAACCAGGAAAGAGGAACCAGGAAGGAGGAGCCTGAAGTGGAACAGGGAAGCCTAGGCATTTTTTCATTTTTAAGGTCCAGTATTGTCCATAGACTATTTCTCTTTCATTTCTCTTAAACCACAATGCAGGGAAGCCTCCCCTGCCTCTTGGACGTTATCCTTCTTGGAGATGATGAAAGGAGACGGACAACTGGTTCACTTCTGTTTGCTCATCTGAAACTTGGGCTCCGTGTGGCTATGCGTGCCTCATCTTGGCCAAAGTAAAGGAACTTTCTGCTTTACTCTTCTCCAGCAAAAACAGCAGTGAGTCAAAATAAACAACCTTTGGAATCCAAACGCTGGCTCCCCCTCCGGAAAGGCAAAATATTTCTCCTCTGTGTTGATGGAGGCCCACAGGATGCGGGACACGGCTGTGTGCGCGCGTTTAGCGCGCGCCCGCCCACCTGCGCACAGGACCTGGCAGTGACCCGGTGGGACCATCGTGGTGCACGGAGGTGCTGGCTACAGCGGCGGGGGAGGGGGGCATCACTTTGGGATGTTTTAACAGGGGATAGTTTTTAAAAGTCTGGTTAAGTGAAGTTGACTTTGTGCGGCTCACAGGCCTTCGTCCCGCTAGCGGGCCGCCTCCGCCCCCTCGCGGTGTCCGCTCTCCCTCCGGGCTCCTCCGCGCCTGACCTCCAGCCGCCCCAGGCCTCGGCGCGCCCCTGGGCCACGCGCGGCCCCTTCCTCCAAGCCCTGCTGACCTCTAGTGGTCACCAGGTGGAACTGAACAGGACGCCGGGCCGGAGTGGGAAGCAAGGTCTGTCTCACCTGCGCGGTCCTCGCCTGCCCTGTTTGCACATTAGAATCACCTGGAGCTTTGAAACCCGCCCCCCCCCCGCCCCCTGTCCAGGCCCCACCGCAGGGCAGTTAAGTCAAAGGCTCCCACGGTGGGACGTTGGCATCGGTATTTTGTTAAGCCCCCCAGGTAATTGTACCATGCAGCTGCCACGACTGACAGCTCTTGCTGTCCGAAGCAGGCATTTGCCCACGTCTGATGCGCTCGCGGGAGAGTCGGCGGAGGTGATGTGAGTGTGTGAATATGGCTGAGTATGTCTGTCCTCATGTGGGCCCCAGTCCAGTGTCGGGGCACCAGTGTCTTGGCTTTTGGACCCACCAACAGCATGTGTTTGACGCTGTGTGTCTGCCTCAGGTGTGGCTGTAAGGGGGTCCTGAGCTTCAGCAGGTGGCTGAATGGGGGGTGGGGGGGGGAGCTGCCGTGGAACTCACGCCCTAGGCACAGACTCAAGAAGCAAAGGGTCCTGTCAATATCTTGTGTCCTTAAGGCTCCAAGCAGCTGGTTTTACAGCCCCTTTCCCCTGTTCCCACTGGTCACATTCTTTGTTCCTGGGAAGTTCTTCCTGTTGTCTCTCACTCGAGCCCCTCTCAAGAAGAGTCTAGATTTTTTTAAAGCTTTTATTTACTCATTTAAGTAACCTGTACACCCATCATGGGGCTCAAACCCAGGACCTCAAGATCAAGAGTGGGACGCTCTTCCCACTGAGCCATCCAGGTGCCCCGAGAAGAGTCTAGGCTAAATGAGTGCCGGCTCGCCCCTCAGCTCTGGTGGCAGGTAGGATTGGTCAGCCTGTCTGGGGCTGCAGTCCCCAAGGCTGCCTGGAGGGGCTGGGCTGTCTCCTTCAGGTGCAGGACCCCATCAGGCATCGATGGAATGGGTTGGAAGGGAGAAGAGCCAGAGACAGCACAATTAAATTAATTTCCAGCAGCTGCGTGGGATTAAAATTACCCACTTCTCCCCGGTCTCTGTCTAATGTTCCTGAAAACAATCTCCTGATCCTCTCCTTCTACATGTTTCTCTTCCCTCATGGTCACAGCTTTTGGTAAATTTATTCCCGATTGCTCTGCCTTTCCTTGCCCTCAGCTCGTTGGCTGGGGGAGAGCACAGCCCTGGAGAGACGGACCCCACGTCTGAGCAGCCCGACCCTCTCCCTGCCAGACTTGCCGAGGGGGCTGGGCAGGGCCAACCTCAGGGAGCAGCACGGCCCTCAGCAGTGGGACAGGCTGTCAGGGTGCTTCAGCCCTCACGGGGTCCCCAGGTGACCTGGAGCCTTGCGCTCCCCATGCGGGCCCTCCCAGGGGGCAGAGGAAAGGCAATACTGTAGGTTACAGTGAGAGCCAGACTTGGGGGCGAGGATGCAGGCTCAAAGCCTGTGCTTCCCGTAGCCAGCTTGTCTGTTCCCCGAGCCTTAGTCTTGCCTTCTGTGAAATGGGGAAGAGGTGGTCTACCATACAGGTTGTCATGAAGACTAGGTGAGATGATGTACAGAAAAAATATCTCCACAACATACAGATGATGGGTAGACCCTCCCCCTTGGTAGGTGATCATCCGTAATGTCACCGAGGACAGTAAGAGTTAGCACTGACTGCACGTTACCGGGTGACGGACAGGATGACATCTTAAGCATCCTTCAGCTGTTAGGTAATTATCATGCCAATGCTCTGAGGTGAATCTTTTTATCGTCCCCACTTACGAATGGGAACATGAGGTAGACAGATATCAGGGGACGTGTCCAAGGACATCTGGAAAGTAAAAAGTGAGCTCTAGGGGCACCTGGGTGGCCCGGTCAATTGAGCATCCAACTTTGGCTCAGGTCATGATCTTGTGGTTCATGTGTTCGAGCCCTGCATCAGGCTCTGTGCTGACAGTGCAGGGCCTGCTTGGGACTCTCTCTCTCTCTCCCCCCACCTCTCTCTCTCTGCTCCTCCCCCACTTGCAAACGCATGCATGTGCTCTGACTCTAAATAAATAAACATACAAACAAACTTAAAAAAACAAGTGATCTCTGGAAACCTGGTGCCGTGTCCTCAGAGAATGTACCGCAGGGCTGAGCACATACTAACTTAGGCATGGTGTTCGCTTAACGTCTGTGATGTGGGAACATATGCACATCTTTGCACGTTGTCACCGTGCAGTCCCAGGCCCCGTGTGTCCCCTCCTGGAAGAGTTTTCCCAAAGGGGCCACCTCTTAGAGAAGCAAAAGAGAAACAAACCAATCTCTAGAACTAGTAGCAAAAACTAGCAGGAAGGCAAGCCGGGTGCCTTTGGACAAAGAGAGAGATTCCCAGGGAAGCAGCCGGGCCCACAGGGTGGGGCAGTCGGTCACCCACACCTCGAGTTTTGAAGAGGCTCATGGGAATGGGAACAGGCTTGCTATGACACTGCCCTCTCCTGGATGAGCCCGTTTCTTTCTGGGGCCTCTGGGGCCCCTCCCTGGGAGCATGGGGGGCCACTCTCCACGCCGGAGTCCGCTCATCCCAAAACCTCACCTGCCCACGATGGCACTGATGCTTTGTACATAGTTGACGCTGAATGGAATTTAATTTTGACTTCTCCTCCTCCCTGATCTGCTGAGGGGACCTGGGGGTGGGGACCGAGCCTTGCGTCTGCCCTTTCCTGGCTGTATGGCTGTGGCCACGGCACCACCCCTGCAGTCATCTCTACAGTCTCATCCAGCCTGACGGTTTCAGTCTGGTTGGTCTCTATCGGCTGTGGCCCACCAAGGTCACTGCACTGGGACCGTGTGTCGTCACGGCAGAGGAAATGGATGAATGAGGGCAAATGTCGTCCTGGCTGTGCCACTGCGCACGTGGCTTTATTTCAGGGTCAGAATCAGGAATCGGGGGCAGTGTGGTTGTGACGTGGGGAGTGGTCCATGGCTCCCAAATGCCTCAAAGGGATAAGAGGAAAAGCTGGAGTGAAGAAGAGGCACGGCCAGAGAACCGGCCCAGTCCCAGCTGTCCCCTGGCATAGCATGTGCTTTGCACCAGCTCGTAGAGAGGCTAACTCATTTAGGCCTTGAAACAACCCTCCCAGGGTGGCTACTATTATCCCCATTTTACAGATGAAGACACTGAGCCACGAACGCGTCACACAGCTGGCAGCTGGCAAGAGTAGCATTTGAAACTGGAGGTCTAGCTCCAACGTTCACTGTTCTCCCCTTTATATTCTATTGTTTCCCAAGGAGTGTCCCCATCCAGGTCTAGAGACTCATTTGGGAAAGGGTGGATCCCGCACTGCAACACTGCCCAGGCAGCCCCTCCATTTCAGAGGAAGGCCCTGGTGGGGCAGACAGGGGCGGCCTCACAGCTGGCTGGAAGGCCTGCTTATTGGATGCTGGGGACCTGGCAGAGAACTTCTCCCCTAGTTTGGACCTGCTGGCAGCCCTCCCTCCCCCACCCAGTCCCCAGGCATTAGGGTTGCACCTCCGCATCCAGGTGATAAGGAGCAGGGAGGTGCTTTGTCCTTGGAGGAGATGGCTTTCTCCAACGGGGCCCTTGAAATGCAGTCTTCTCCCATCCTCCTGAGGTGTCACCTCTGGCTCCTGCAGACCAACCCCCCACCACCCCGTGCCCACGCTCCACGGCGCGAGGCCTGGTGAAGCTTGGCAGCACGACGCCTGCTCATCACAGGGTGACGCCGGGCACGGGCACAGGCGGCACTTGCCAATTTCTGCGAAGACCACTGGCTGGAGGGGGCGCCTGGGGTGGCTCGGTAGGTTAAGCGTCCGGCTTCAGCTCAGGTCATGATCTCACGGTCCGTGAGTTCGAGCCCCGCGTCAGGCTCTGTGCTGACAGCTCAGAGCCTGGAGCCTGTTTCAGATTCTGTGTCTCCCTCTCTCTCTGCCCCTCCCCTGTTCACGCTCTGTCTCTTTCTGTCTCAAAAATAAATAAACGTTAAAAAATTAAAAAAAAAAAAAAAAAAAAAGAACACTGGCTGGAGATAGAAGTGGGACCTGAACGCCCAGGGCGGGATTGGAGCAGGGGAGCAGGTGGCCAGGTGCACGGAGGCCGGAGAGCCCAAGCGTGGCCCCCACCCCAGCAGCAGCCAGCCCCAGGCCTTTTGCGTGGTGCCTCTCATCACAGAGGTAGAAAGTAAGAGGGGGAAGGATGAACGTGAAAACAACCCAAAAGAGAGTGGAGAGGAAGATGAGTGGAAACTCCTAGCTGATGCAAATATTGACATAACCATTACGAGAGTAAATAAAACTCCCATTTCTGTTATGCAAGTGCTATATTCTTTGAATACTTCTGTCTTGAGGAATTTTTTATTTCGCCATAGAAGAAAAATGTTTTCATATTCTCTCCCGCCTCTCAGACCCAGAACCCAGCAAGGCCCTGTGCCCCCGAGAGCCATAATATTATTTGTTAACATTTTTATGATGCCAAATGGTCTGTAGGAGAACGGGCGCCATTCTTTAGCTGGGAAACCATATGGCAGGACGAGTAATAAATAAGGTATTGTGATAGTTAATGAACCTAATTGCCAGCAAAGGCTTTAATACGGAGACTGTGCTGCTGAGAATTTAGCACCACATTAGGGATGCTGCGGAGCTCCCCTGACTTCTGAGGCTTAATTTAAGTTCTATATTGCAAACTCCAGAAAATAATTCCAAACCCTCCTGCTGGAAAAGCAACCTGCTGGTAGACTGTGATTATACCGAATTACTAAAATCGCAATCAATTTTATACACACAGTTAACCCTTGCCAGGGAGGACTCCGGGAGAGGAGAGGGAGCAACACTGAAGCCATCCTACCTGTGGCCGTGGACCGCAGAGGACAACCCGAGGAGGTAGAGGGGTGGTGCCCAGAAGGGATCCGGAGCCAGGGGTCCTGCTCTGCAAGGAGAAGAAGTCGGGGTCATAGTGAGAGAAGGCTCTGAGCACAGGCTTAGCCCGTTGGCCTTCCCTCGTCCTGCAGGGTCCCCTGAGCTATGGGATAAGAAGACAGAGGGTGTTGGAGAGAGGGATTTGTGCTCACCCAAGCAGCAGGCATCCCTGGCAGGAAAAGAAACCGAGCAACTTACTCCATAAGTCAAGGTTATTAACTAGAGAAGATCAGATCGTGGCAGTCAAATAACCTTGCACTGTGTAAAATGTAAATGCTGAACAGCTGCCTCTGAACTATCAGTGGTGTCTGGAAGCTTCCCTGGGCAAGAGAAGCACACCGCAACAGGGGGAGAGGTGCCAGGGGGAAGGTGTTTCTGCCCACCTCTTCTCGGAGCTTGCAGTGGCTTCGCTTACCCTTCAGCCCTGGCCAAGACGGATGAGAACGGCTGGCTGTGGAAAGAGTCTCCTGGGAGGAGGCAGTGCTCCCGGGCTGGGGAACTCTCCGAGGAGGCACAGACCCCCGCCCAGAGCGCCTCTTATCCCATGGTGAAGTCCAGGCTGTGGCTTGGAGAGCTCAGAAATGTCCTTTCCGGAAGAGCACTCTGAAGGAGATGGAAAACCTCACGAGGGGCTCCCTGGGCTCAGCCCTCCTGCATTCAGAGGCAAGTAGGGCAGGTTGAGAGTGGGGAGTGGGTATTGGAAACAAGGAATCTTTCCATAAGTCGGGGAGACACTGGAAGCAGCTCAGGCCTGAGAATCCAGCAAAGTCAAAAATGTGCAGAGAACAGAGAGCAGGCAGGAAGCAGAGGAAGGTATAGAGGGAGGCCCTGACCCAAGATGGGAGACCCTGCAAGGGGTGACCATGTACGGCCATATGGCTCCTTTCCAGAGATTTCAGGACAAATTCCAGAGATTTCAGCCCTTTCGCTGCTGTGCACTGGGGCCAGCCCAGCCTCATCTGGGATTTGGGGTAGACTCTGAGGTCCCAGCCATAGGGTTTACAGGAGAGACGCATCACGAGGCCTGGCATGGGAAGTTCTGTGCATATTGCAGAGTCTGAAGCCAGGGGTAGGATGGACGATGAGGCACCCCTATAGGTGTGAAGCTTCTTACAGGCAGGAAACCTATCTGATCTTATCTCGCTGATCTGATCTAGCCTGTTTGCACTCAGGAACTTGAATGAGATGGATCTCAGAAGAGTCAACTCCACAGATGACCAGGAGAGGAAGCACGTCAGCCCCTGGGTCGACCCAAGCCAGCAGGCAGTCAGTGTGGGTGACGGTTCCCCCAGGCAGAGGGTGGGATCGCCATGGTCTGCTGGGGGCGAAGGGGCCAGTCTCCCGCCTGGCCCCATTCCTGCTGCGGGACCGTCCCTGCCGCCCTGTACTCGTCTCCAGGCTCTGATGCTCACATGTGGCTATGGTCCTGAAGTAGACCTTGTCTGTCAGTTCTGCCTCCACAGCTCAGTGACAGGAGAAGCTGAGACCCCAAAGGTTTTTCCAGCCCCTGGGAGAGGAGGAAGGGCCATAGGACCCCCACAGGCCCTCTTGGACTCTGATGAATCTGAGAATCAACAGCAAACCACAGATGCAGAAGCCCACACCCCAGAAACTCTGATCCAACAGATCCAAGGCATCCCCGTGGTCCATGCAGTTTACTTATTGATTCATTTCTAATTTTTTTAATGTTTACTTAGTTGTGAGAGACAGGGAGGGACAGAGCACAAGCAGGGCAGGGGCAGAAAGAGAGAGAGGGAGCCACAGAATCCAAAGCAGACTCCAGGCTCTGAGCTGTCAGCACAGAGCCTGACGCGGGGCTCAAACCTATGAACCGTGAGATCATGACCTGAGTCGGAGTTGGACACTTAACTGACTGAGCCACCCAGGTGCCCCATCATGCAGTTTGTTTAAAGTTGTAAAGGTGATCCTGATGGGGAATCAGATAGAGAACTAGTTCCCTGGGGAGTTGCATACCCCATCCTGGCCCCAACTCTAACCTCCCCACTCCGCTCCAGACTGTGGAAGGAGACATACCTACAGTCTCCCTGGTAAGCAGGTGAGAGAACACTGAGGTTCTTGGTTACTCTACAAGCAAGATGAAGAGGCAAAAGGGAGGCATTTTCAGCTCTAGCTGGTTAACCCCTGGGTCAAGGGCATAGGCAAAATTTGAATTTCCGCCTATGACAGCCTTTCCAGATTAGACAGATGCACATCTGGAGGGAGAGGGATGAATCAAATGGCCTTTAGATCTTTGGCTTTTGTGGGGTGCCTGGGTGGCTCAGTTGGCTAAGCGTCTGACTCTTGGTTTCAGCTCGGGTCATGATCTCACAGCTTCATGGGTTCAAGCCCTGTGTCAGGCTCTGTGCTGGCAGCATGGGACCTGCTTGGAATTCTCTCTCTCTGCCCATCCCCCCACTCACACTGTGTCTGTCTCTCTCAATAAACTTAAAAAACAAAAGACCTTTGGCTTCTGTAACCTTGTAAGTATTTTCCATATTTTATAGATGAGGAAAGTGGAGTCCAGAAAATTCTATGAGCCTTAGATGGGCAGCATATTAGGACTTACCAGAATCCAGGTGTCTTGGTTCTAAGTATGTGCTCTTTCTAGAACAGTCAGCTTTTTCTTCCTTCCAGTTGTGTGATCTAGCCACTGGAAAGAAAAAACAAGAACAAAAGAAAATCCAGGATTCATATTTGTGCATCAGATAGGAGAGAGACGGAGGGACCCCTGAGGAAGTTTTTGGTTCTGAGCGTATAAGATGCTGCTGGAGGGGGTCATCTATTTAGAGAGATTCTTAGAAAAGTATAAAGCCACATATTAAATATGGAAGTTAGGGACGCCTGGGTGGCTCAGTTGGTTGAGCATCCAACTCTTGATTTCAGCTCAGGTCATGATCCCAGGGTCTTGGGACTGAGCCCCACGTTGGGCCCTGTGCTGACAGCATGGAGCCTGCTTGGGATTCTCTCCCTCTCTCTCTGCCCCTACCCCGCTTGCACTCATAAACAAACAAACAAACAAACAAATAAATAAGCAAACAAGTTAATCGGAGCACAAGGGTCATGGAATGAAGGGCCTAACCAGGGCATGCTTCCTGGAAGGGGCATCAAAGTGATAGGGGCATCAAAGTGATAGGTGCTCACTATTCCCTGTGAATTGATCACCCAGCTCTGTGCTAAAGGCTTTGGGAACATCCAGGAAGGTCAAAGACATTGTGTCTGTCTGAATGGAGCTTCTGGTCGAGGTGGGGAGGCAGCCACATGCACAGAAAAGGCCTGGGGATGCCACAGCCAGCAGGCCCCCATCCCAGCTGTGGGACCCCGACACGCAGGGCTGTGGGTTCCCAGTGATCCCTCACGTTTTCTAGATTCTGAGAAGTGGGGAAAGTTTGACCAAGTCAGATCAAGGCTCCTTGTGGCAAAGGGGGCTCCCTGGGGATCCTGAGCAGAGAGGTCAAGGTGGGGGTTGTTGAGGTGCAGCTGGGCGTGGGCTCTTGAGCTGGCTTCCCCAGGCCACTGGGGCCTGTGGGCTGAGCCAGTGGCCTCCCAGAGGCCGCCTCTCCTTTCCCAGGGAAGGTGGTGGGAACCCAGTGCTGCTCCGCGGCCGTGTCAGGTCCAGCAAGTGCCGAGATGAAGGGCTACCGGGTGTGAATTTAACGCCGTACATAAATACGCTCTGCAATCACGGAGGAGGCTTTCTGCTCAAAGGAGACCCACCGAATATTTTACAGCGATGCAGATCAAATGAAAAAAAGGAGGATAAATACAAGGGAAGATAATTATTTGATGGAGTTCTCTTAGAATCCGCCACAGCAGGGAACACTTACAGAGAATATATAAGACTGCAGAGACCCCGCTCTCGGAGCATCGGGCCAGCCTGTAAATCGTCAGATGCGCGGACGCGAGGAGAGGCACGAGGGAGACGCGGGCGGCCGCCTCGCCGTCGCCCCGGGTCCCGCACCCCACCTTGCCGGCAGCGGCCCCGGGCGCCAGCCACAGCGCCATCCTGCAGAAGGGAGATGCCGCCTCGTAAATGTCTCCGGAGAATTACGACCGTACCGCTACAGTAGAAAGACGGCGCCGTTTATCTCCGCGCCATCTGCACAGGCTCATTTGTGGCTCCCGAGGCAGGCGTGCACGCGCCCGGCAAGTTTGCGCCTCTCCCGCGCGCCGAGAATTTTCTTCGCCAGGATGCTGCGGGGCTGGGGGTGCCCGTTACTCTCGTGGCTCCGGGTGGTCAGCAGGAGAGGCCGGGCCGGCTGGGTGCGGGAGCCAGGCCCGGAGCTGGGGTGGGGTGGGGTGGGGTGGGGTGGGGGGTAGGGGGTGCAGGGACCAGGGCCCTCCCGTGCGCACTCGCAGGGCCCGGCTCGTGGTTCGGCCACTCAGTCACGGCTCCACACGGGGCGGCTGCACCTGCCGGGCGCTGGCGTGGCCATCGGGGAGACACGCATAGTTTGCTTGCACTCCCTGCAGGTTTTAATTCCGATGTCGTGTTCTCAGTGAGGCCCTCCCGGTGGCCCCCATCTAAAACCGCTGCAACCCCCTTTCGGTAGCAGATGCTGTCCTGCTCCGTCAGTATCCTCTCAGATCCCTCAGGGTGTCGGTGTGCGCGGCTGCCCGGGGTGTGGCCATCCCCAGCAGCTAACAACCGTACCTGGTTTTAGGAGGCCTGCCTTCGAGCTGCCTGCAGGAGCCTCCTTTATGGGGCGTGGGGTGGCGATGTGCCGAAGGTATCGCCCCACTCTCGTCCCCGGTGTGTGTGGAGGGGGCGCCCGCCCCCCCGGGGGGGCCACGTAGCCACTGACTGATGGATACAAACCTATAAACACTCCAGCTCCCTTGCCCCCAGTGGCTACGACTGCGCTGTGATATATTCCCCTAAAACTGGGAATATACCCTGCTGCATTGCCCAGGATCTGATTGAGTTCATTCGTTCTTTCTTTTTGTTTTTTAATTTTTTTAAAGTTTAGCAATTTTTTTAAGTTTGTTTGTTTGTTTATTTATTTATTTTGAGAAAGAGAGAACACAAGTGGAGCAGGGGCAGAGGGACTGGCGAGAATCCCAAGCAGGCCTCACGCCCTCAGGGTAGAGCCCGGTGTGGGGCTGAAACTCACATGACCTCACTGTCAGGTCATGACCTGCGCTGAAGTCGGCCGCTTAACCAACTGAGCCACCCAGGCGCCCCCTAATTTGTTTTAATGTTTATTTATTCTTGAGAGAGAAAGAGAAAGAGCATGAGCAGGGGAGAGACAGAGAAAGAGGGAGACAGAGAATCCGAAGCAGGATCCAGGCTCTGAGCTGTCAGCACAGAGCCCAAGGTGGGGCTCGAACTCAGGAACCGTGAGATCATGACCTGAGCCGAAGCTGGACGCTTAACCGACTGAACACCCCCAGGTGCCCCTGATGGAGCTCAGTCCAATGACAGGCTGGGGTGGCACAGCTAAAAGTTGGAGGCTGGATGGGCGGGGGGACAGGTGTGGCAAGATGGGGCCACAGTTTCTGCTTGGACCCGTCCGTTGTCACATCCACCTGGCTACCCTGGCAGTTCTTGTCGTGTTTTGGCACAGCAGTGCCCAAGCCCACGGACACCGCGTTAGAAGGCTTGAGACTCCTCCCTTTTCTTTTCTTCTCTCTAGGCTCCCCTGCCAATACTGAAATGAAAACCTGTCATTCCTCCCTCTGTGCCTCCCCTCCTCTCTCCTCCACACCCAACCGGGGAACCTCAACTTTGCCTATAAAACCCCACCTTCACTGCCTTTCAGAAGAAAGAAGCACTGTTCTGTTACACACTTTGCTTGGGGACTCCGTGGAGACAGCCGCGCCACTGGTGACGAGTGCAAGCTGGGGAGATAGGGAACAGAGCGTGAGGAAGCTTGGCCAGGCTTTCCTCAGTGGGTAGCACAGATATGGAGATGGTGTGAACCGGGGGCCGGACCTGGGCAGAGCTGCAGCCTCGGAGCCCAGCGAGGGGGTCCCTGGAGTCCTGGGCTGATTGGACAGCCTGGGTGATGAGCCAGGAGCTCTGAAAGTGGCACTGGAGAGGAGGGAATTGCTGATGGATATTCAGGAAGTTCAATCAACAGAATGTGGTGGCTGATGGGGGGGGGGCGCCCCCGGAGGGACGGGGAGGAAACATCCCTGAGGAGAGCAGGTGCCTATGGGAAGGAGAAATGAAGGACAGAGACTGAGAAAGGGGGATAGGCAGGGAATGGAGAGGGCAAGGAGCTGTTTAAAGAGTTTTTTAATTTTTTATTTACTTTTGAGAGAGAGCACAAGCAGGGGAGGGGCAGAGAGAGACGGGGTGCGGGGGGACAGAGGATCTGAAGTAGACTCTGTGCTCATAGCAGACAGCTCGATGTGGGGCTTGAACTCACAAACTGTGAGATCGTGACCTGAGCCGAGGTTGGACGCTCACTTAACCGACTGAGCCGCCCAGGTGCCCCTGTTAAAAGGATTATAGAAAGACACAGAATGATAGGGACTAAGAGACGGAAAAGCAGCCAGAGAGTCAATGAAACTCCTAGTGAGACTTCCTTTCTTGTAACTTCTTATTTTGAGCTAATTTTAGACTTACAGAAAAGCTGGGAAAAAATAGGACAGAGAATGCCCACGTACCGCTCACCCTACAGTTACCAGTTTACATAACCATGACAGTTATCAACACTGGGATGTTCATCCTGGAACGGTGCTATTAACCAAACAACATTTTATTCTAATCTCGCCAGTTCCCTAGGTATCCGGAGAGGGATCAGCATAAACATGCAGACCCAGAGGGAGAATGGGGTTAGACAGAGGTGCCCAAGTCCCTCTTCCTGGAGAAAGTTTACATGTGTCTGTCAGAGCCTGAGGCAAGGACTATTTTAGGGACATGAATTAGGTGCCTCCTAAGAGGCTATTATTTAATAAATGAATGGATTCCGGTGCCCAGGGCACAGACCAAAGTCCTTGCAACCAGTGTCCGCATACAACCAACCACAGTCTTTGATCTTTTCTCAGCTTCCAAGGTGTCCAGAATCTGCCACTTACACCAACAGACATTTTAAAGGGGCCTAATACCAAGGGCTTCTTCCAATGTGAGGTTCTGACCTTCGTCCTCCAGAGAGAGGGACCTCTAGTAATGCCTCTGGTAATGCTGTTTTTCCTTCAATGCTTCCCTTTCCGGCATAGTCACGGCAGCCAGTATCTCGACCCAGCCCCCTTTGAATTTACAATCTAGAAGTTTAGGGGAGGTTTGTTATTGATCTTCAGGAAGGAAAGAAGGCTTTTTACCCATAACTGGGGTCCTGAGCAAATTTGTGCCTTTAACTTGGGAGGCAGGCAGCTTAGGGTTGGTGGACTGCCGGTCACCAGAAGGGTCATTAACTTCTCCCCTCCTGGGCTCATGTAGCATGGAGGGAAGCCAGCCCTGGCAGCCAGCACTGGGGCTCATAGTACCCGCTTCTCAGGCCAACTCCAATAGCCTGTAGAACAGCCCCATGGCAAGCCAGCCTGCTTCCATAACAATGACCCATTTGGAGTCTTCTTTAACAAGGCCTGTTTTTATAGTTCTTTGTTTTACCGAGGGGGGCAGATCTGCCATTTTGTTCCTTATTGACTTCCGTATTTTTACCCCAAGTGATCTGAAAGACCTTAGAGGATCTTAAAGGCCAATGGCAGCCCTTAGGGGGCGGTACCAGAGGAAGAGGATTGTAAAACTTGGATTAATGGCAGCTAACAGGATGAAACTGTCACATGTCCCCAGCACCAAAGGACTAGGACTTCCAGGCCAATATTGATGGCCCTTGTTGGAACCCCAGGCCATCTCAGAACATTCTTTCTTTATTCCTTTCTGTCTCTCTCTCCTTTTCCTTTTCTTTCTTTCTGGTGCAGAAGAGAGGGAGGGAAGGGATAGGCAACACCCACTAGTTAAGGAATATTTAGACAAACTTAGGTAAAATTTCATCTCACATGGGTCTCCTGGGGGGCTCAGTAGGTTGAGCATCTGACTTCAGCTCAGGTCATGATCTCACAGTCCGTGAGTTCAAGCCCAGCATCAGGCTCTGTGCTGACAACTCAGAGCCTGGAGCCTGCTTCAAATTCTGTGTCCCTCTCTCTGCCCTTACCCCATTCATGCTCTGTCTCTCCCTCTCCCTCAAAAAAAAAAAAAAAAAAAATTAAAATTTTTTTTCATCTCACACATCTTCCAACACGAGGAGTGCGCCCTATATGATACCCTCTCACCCCAGCCCTTGAAGGCCTTCCCTTGGACCCCATACATCTCTGATCTTTCTCCCAACCTGGTGGAGAGAGATGCAAGGGATTAACAAACCAGAGAGAATTAAAGAGCGGAAGCAACTGTTTTCATAAATTTTATGTTCCTGTGTTTGACTCAACCCCCCCCCCCCAAATAACCAAACACTGATCAACTTGCCTCTTTTCCCCTAATAATAAGGATGAGAAAGAGCTGACTTATATGGAAACAGAAGGAACTCCATTTAGCTATTGTGCCCAGCACAGTGCTTGGCACTTAGTAGGTGCTCAAAAATATATGTTAGCTGAAGGAGTGAGTAGTAGATACAGGAGAAAACTTCATTTTTTTTTCTTATTTTAGAGAGAGAGAGAGAGAGAGAGAGAGTGTGTGTGTGTGCATGAGTTGGGGAGAGGAACAGAGAGAGGGAGAGAGAAAATCCTAAGCAGGCTCCACGCTCAGCACTGAGCCCAGTGCGAACTCCATTTCATGACCTGAGCTGAAATCAAGAGTCAGATGTTCAATCTACTGAGCCACCCAGGTGCCCCCAGAGGAAACTTTAATAGCTGGGTAATATTGTGGAAGGACCACCGGAGTTAGGACTGGGTTCAAACTCTTGATCTGCTTCTTCCGTGAGCCCGTGACCGAGTCAACGGACCTCACTCAGCCTTGGGTTTTCTCACTAATAGAAACAAAGATGAACAGCTGTACTCCAGTGCTGTGGTGGGAAGCAATGGGTGCTCGCCACTGGCTAGCACAGTGCCTGGTGTGAAGTAGACGATAAATAGCGGGCACTTTTACGATTGCTTTTAGTAATTTGAACTGCTCAGACTCAGAAGGTTGTCGAGAACATTAGCAAAGGAGATGGACAGTTTAACTTGGAGGATTATTTGAGGACAGTCCTACCCAGAGGCAGGAGGAGGGAAAGGTGAAGACTTAAGGCACAAGCCACTGCGGAAGCCGGGTGCTCAAGTGTCAGATGAGCAGACTTGGCAGAGAATTCTAGATGTGGGGTCTGCACCTGCTTCTCTCTTCCTCTCTCTCATTGTCTCTCTCACGAGCATGTGAGGAGAACCGCACAGGACCACACCCGTATCAAGAGACACTCAGCAGCCAGCGTGGTTTCTAGTAAGAGATATGGGCTGACTCAGGTGCCCAAACACACTTTTCTTCCCAAGTACCCAGACAGTAATAACTTAGCAGCCAAAGCATGTGTCCCCTCCCTTTAAAAAAGGTATATGGAAAGAGAAAGACAGATACCATATGTTTTCACTCTTATGTGGATCCTAAGAAACTAACAGAAACCCATGGGGGAGGGGAAGGAAAAAAAAAAAAAGAGGTTAGAGTGGGAGAGAGCCAAAGCATAAGAGACTCTTAAAAACTGAGAACAAACTGAGGGTTGATGGGGGGTGGGAGGGGTGGTTGATGGGTATTGAGGAGGGCACCTGTTGGGATGAGCACTGGGTGTTGTATGGAAACCAATTTGACAATACATTTCACATATTAAAAAATTAATTAATTAATTAGCTAATTAATAAGGTATATGGGGGTGCCTGTGTGGCTCAGTCGGATGAGCGCTCAACATCAGCTCAGGTCACAACCTTAAAGTTTGTGAGTTCGAGTCCCGCATCGGGCTCCCTGCTGACAGCGCAGAGCCCGCTTCAGATCTTCTGCTCCCCTCTGTCTTTGTCCCTCTCCTGCTCCCGCTCTCTCTAAAATAAATAAAACAGTTAAAACAATTAAAAAGTATACACACACATATATAGCTGGCACCCTGAACCCTTGCTGCTGCGGAGGAAGGTGAAGACAAGGGTGTTTCCCCCAAGGGCAGGCAAGATGGGAATCTGCAGCTGGTTGCATTGGGGACTGTGTGTCTGGAACCAGCCACACGGACCACGGACAAGAGGCCTCTCTCCCCAGGACAACCGCACGACCACAAATGTTTTCCCGAGCAGGAGACCATCAGCGTCAAAGCCAACCAAGTGATGGTGGCATTTCACACTCACCACGACCGTGTCTGTTGCTCTCCTGCTGCCTGTGTTTCCTCTTCTGCCTTTTGTCCTCCAGCCTGTAGGGTAGTCAGAGGGCTGGCGGCCCCTGCCCGCTCGGCCTCTCTGACTGTCAGATGAGATCTGGCTTCATAGTCCCTCAGGGGCAGGGCCCAGAGTGTCGGGCCCCCTCAGCTCTCCGGTGCAACGATGCGGGGGGCGGGGGGCAGCTTTTGTGGGACAGCAGTGGGGCCGGGCACTTTCCTATATGGAGTCTCTTCATGCAGCCACCCCATGAAACAAGTTCTTCCTCTCCGTTTTCCTGATGAGGAACGTGAGTCTCAGACACAAGGGAAGTGATGTAAGAGTTGTTTGGAGCCTTAGCAGGTATCAGAATCACCTGGAGGGCTTGTTAGGATGCAGGTTTCTGGGCTCCAGCTTGCTTCCTGATTCGGTGGGTGGGGGGTGAGGCGTCCCAATGAGCTCCTGAATGAGGTGGATGCCATTGCTGAGGGGGGAGGGTGGTCAGACTCAGAGGACCCTAGGGGTCCTTCCGGGGTCACGGCTAGCACTGGCACCCACGGCTTCCACCCTAAATCCTAGTGTCTGTCCTTTCCCGAGCAGAGTGCCTGGGTGGGATCTCCATGAATGCCCTAAAATCCCTCCACCTGGAAGTCGTAAGATGGGCTATGGTCACCCGTGAATATACAAGGCCTCTGGGAAAGCGGGTGAAGCAAAAGACACCGTGTACCCTGGTCAGTGCAAGAAGAAAAGGTCTGAGGATGGGAGGCCCCAGGCACGAAACTCACTCACTGGCCCCCAGAGCTCCTTTTACAGGGTGTTTTATGGGCAAGTTTTCAGTGCCAGCGCCCGGGCGGGGTGAGGACCTCAGCTTTGCCAAAATAAACAGCAGTCTGGGCAGGCAGGGAGAGATTCAGCTGGTGGTGACTAGACCACAGGCCAGTTTTAAATGGCTACTGTATTTAATCGTGAAGCAAGCTACTCCATTGGTGGAGGGAACGAGAGAAGGGAAAGGAGGCGAGCTCCAGAATGAGCCGTAAGAAGGTGTATTTCTCTGCGCTTTTGGGCTCACTGGGGATTGTGTACAGAGCAGCCCCTCGGGGCTCAGTGCTGGAGTTTATGTCAGCTCCTGTGCTTGATGGGTTCGAGGTTCACGCCTCCGGGTTAGTGGGACCCGGGAGGCTTGGGGAACCCAGCTGCTCCCGGCACGTACCTCACCATTCCTGCAGGCAGGGACTGACTTTGACCTTTGTGGGTCCCAAAATAGAAGTCAGAGCTAGCATGAAGCACCATAAAGCTTCTTGTCAGCTGCATGCTGCCACCCAGCTCTTCAGGGCCTCGTACTAGCAGAGGATATACAGAAGGGCTGGAGACGAACATCCGCAGAGATCTCTCCAGGACACTGCTAGCCCGAAATCCCAAGGATGCTGTATCTTCTTGAACTTCCCGGTCCAAAGGTGGAGGCGATCATCATTGACCTTGAGATTGTTTAGAGGCCCATCCACCCACAGTTGCCTGTTCTTTCCCTCGTATGAGCGCCGCCCCCTGCCCCCCCCCTGTCCCCCCACCCAGGAATCCAAGACTACTCCTGCTTCAAAGAATTTTAACTCACAGGAACAGTGAGAATGCGGGAATGAACGAATCCCATCCCTAGAATCTGATAGTATCACTATTACTATAGTAATTACCACTGGCACTCATTCAGGGCGAACTAAATGCTGGCCACTGTGCACATACTGATCCGTTTAATCGTCTCTATAAACCACGACTTGGGTACTGTTATCAACTCCATTTTACAGATGGGAAAATGGAGGCACCGAGAGGTGAAATAACTTAGAAAATGAGCGAGCTAGGGTTTGAACCTGGGTGCTTTGGTTTCAAAATATGCACGCTTGACCTCTCCTTTATACTGCAGCCCACCCCCAGCCCCTGCCTACCACTGCAGCTGCCTGGACTGTTCTAGAAACTCCCAACCCCATACCTTCCAATTACGTGATTATGATCACCAGCGTTCACATGGCAGGCAGAGATGTTATTTTGCAGGGAATGAAACGGCAGGAAGATGACAGCAAGGTCAGAGAGCTATTGGGGGGGGGGGAGAGCAGGGAGCAGGGCGGTGCCCTGGACACTGTGGGATGTAGCGAAAGCCCAAGGATTTGGAGTCGGAAGGCCTGGCTCTCCAACTGGCTACCTGAGTGAAGTGGGCAAGTGCTTTAGACCAACTTGTGTCCCTCCACCACTGTTCCCCCGATTCCTATGTTGAAACCTAATTCCCCATGTGATGGTACCTAGAGGTGGGGCCTCTAGGAGCTGATTAAGTCATGAGGGTAGAGCCCCCGTGAATGGGATTAGTGCCCCTATAGACAGAGATATGAGGGACACGGTCTCTCTCGGCACCATGGGGGATCCGACCAAGGAAGCAGCTGTCTACAAGCCAGGAAGCGGGTTCTCACCAGACACCAGCTCCGCTGGCACCTTGACCTTGGGCTTTGCAGTCTCCAGAACTGTGAAAAATAAGTGTTTGTTGTTTAAGACCTCCAATCTGTGGTAGTATTGTTAGAGCAGCCCCAACAGATGAAGGCAGCAAGCTGCTTAACCCCTTTGGGTATCAGTTTCCTTATATATAAAACGACGACACACGTACGTGCATATATACACACATATACATATATGTATATGTATACATATATACATATATAAAGCTATGAGCTGAATTGCATCCCCCCAAATTCATATGTTGAAGCTCTAACCCCAATACTTCTGAATGTGACCGTGTTTGGAGACAGGGCCTTTCAAGAGGTAATTACAGCAAAACGAGGTCGTTTGAATGGGGCCTAGTCCAACACGGCTGGTGTCCTTATGAGACGAGGAGGCGAGGACACAGACAAACACAGAGGGAAGACACGTGAGGACACGGACGAGACAGCCATCCACAAACCAAGGACACAGGCCTCAGAAGAAATGCCCCCTCCCCCCGCCCCCTGACACCTTTGTCTTGGGTTTCTAGCCTCTGGGACTATGAGGAAGTAAATCTGGGTTGTCTGGGCCCCCAAGCCTGTGATGCTTTGCTATGGAGGCCCTAGGATGCTGCCCCCTACAGAAATTCTGGGAGAGTGAGTGATAAACTGTAGGCGAAGGCTCTTCCCACAGTGGGTGGTACACAAAGATCAGAAATTAGAAGTCATTGTAGGTCAGGGAAGGACATTTTAATTCTTTTTTTTTTTTTTAATGTTTATTTACTTATTTTTGAGAGAGAGTGCAAGCAGGGGAGGAGCAGAGAGAGAGAGAGAGAGAGAAAGAATCTGGAGCAGGCTCCAGGCTCTGAGCTGTCAGTATAGGGCCCGAGGCGGGGCTCAAACCCACAAACCACAAGATCATGACCTGAGCCGAAGTCAGACGCCTAACCCACTGAGCCACCCAGGCGCCCCAAGAAAGAAAATTTTAAAAGGAACTACTTTTGTCTGAAGGTATCAGAAGTGGGAGATACAGGATCCTGTGGAAGGGACAGCCTAGGAGTCAGGGGAGAAAGGGTGTTGCTTCAGATGGAACTCAGGAGTCCACTGGAACCAACCAGAAAGGATGCATTTTTCCAGGAGCAGAGGGGACCCATTTGATGGATCAGCTTCATTCATTCAGCCAACAGTTTTACAGAAAGTCTGCTCTATGTGGGCGCCCAGCTTGGGCTGGGGAGGAAGGAAGGAAGGCTTCCCGGAGACCAGCCCCTGAACTGAATTCTCAAGGATAAGAAGGCATCAGCCCAGTGAAAGAAGCAGGTGACAGTGGTGTGACTGTGTCAGGTCCGGACTGAGGGAAACACCAGTGTGCATCAGACTGTTTCCTTACCTGCCGACTGGGAGGCACGTCAGGACACGTGGGACCCCCAGCCTCCCCCAGGACTTCTTTATATATATATATATATATTTTTTTTTTTTTTTTTTTTGGTTTTTTTATTTTTTATTTTTATTTTATTTTTTTCAATATATGAAGTTTATTGTCAAATTGGTTTCCATACAACACCCAGTGCTCATCCCAAAAGGTGCCCTCCTCAATACCCATCACCCACCCTCCCCTCCCTCCCACCCCCCATCAACCCTCAGTTTGTTCTCAGTTTTTAAGAGTCTCTTATGCTTTGGCTCTCTTCCACTCTAACCTCTTTCTTTTTTTTTCCCTTCCCCTCCCCCATGGGTTTCTGTTAGTTTCTCAGGATCCACATAAGAGTGAAAACATATGGTATCTGTCTTTCTCTGTATGGCTTATTTCACTTAGCATCACACTCTCCAGTTCCATCCACGTTGCTACAAAGGGCCATATTTCGTTCTTTCTCATTGCCACGTAGTACTCCATTGTGTATATAAACCACAATTTCTTTATCCATTCATCAGTTGATGCACATTTAGGCTCTTTCCATAATTTGGCTATTGTTGAGAGTGCTGCTATAAACATTGGGGTACAAGTGCCCCTATGCGTCAGTACTCCTGTATTGCTTGGGTAAATTCCTAGCAGTGCTATTGCTGGGTCATAGGGTAGGTCTATTTTTAATTTTTTGAGGAACCTCCACACTGTTTTCCAGAGCGGCTGCACCAGTTTGCATTCCCACCAACAGTGCAAGAGGGTTCCCGTTTCTCCACATCCTCTCCAGCATCTATAGTCTCCTGCTTTGTTCATTTTGGCCACTCTGACTGGCGTGAGGTGATATCTGAGTGTGGTTTTGATTTGTATTTCCCTGATGAGAAGCGATGTTGAGCATCTTTTCATGTGCCTGTTGGCCATCTCCCCCAGGACTTCTGAGTAAATGAGGGTCACATTAGATTTTTTGGAAGCTGTTTCCTTCTAGGCAAGAACATATTCCAACGTGTTGTCAGCATGAAGCTTAAACAAATTGAAAAGACACTCCCTAAGAAAAATAATAAAATTAGGAACATACAGGTACAAAGTGAATAAAGTGAAAAAAGAAATGGGAGTGAATCACATTTCAGAAAGCTAATAAATGCAGCAAACATTCATCTTTCTAGCACCTTGTCCAGATAAGGGGTCCTGAAGCCTAGTTGCTGGCAAGTCCGCTTCTGTTTATACACACAAACACATACTCCCATCCAGACACGAGGCTAGGACATCCTGCACGTAATTTTACAGTCTTCTGGCCAGAGACCCCCTCACCTGGGCCAAGTGCGTGGCCATCTCAGAGTACACTTGCTACAGTGTGTCCATAGCACATTAAGGCAGAATCAAAACCTGATTCAGACCCCGCAGCACAGCCTGGTCATGCGCATTCCTGAACTCGGTGTGTAGAAATGGAATGAGAGTCAGACAGCCGGCAGGTGCTGAATCAGGCTGTCAAGCCCTGAGACCAGCTGCGGGGCCTGTCCGGCATTGGCATACCATGTGTGTGGCTGCAGGAGGGACAGCTGGTGCAAAGACCCGGGGAAGAGACGAGGTGGTGAGGCCCTCTTGAAGGACAGCTGGTGCCTCGGGGAGGCTAGAGGAGATGCATATGGGCAGAGATAAGGGTACGGAGAGGTAGGGAAAGGGCCACTCGTTTAGAATTTTGTACAAGCGCTAGAGAGTTTTAATTTTATCCTGAAAGCAATGGGAGGTCATTGGAGAAAGATAAATAGGTAAAAGGAATATGCAGATTATGTTTTGGGGAAACCACCCTGAAACCAGTGTGGAAGGTCAAGGTGGCTTAGTAACACAGTGAGAACATTCAGGAGGTTACTGCGGTAATCACGTGCATTAATCAGGATTCTCCAGAGAACACTCTCGCTGTGTAAACTCTCTCTCTATAAAGAGATTTACTATAAAGAATTGGCTTGTGGGATTCTGGAGGCTGAGAATTCCCAGGATCTGCAGTTGCCCAGCTAGAGACCCCAGAAAATCAAGGTGTAGTTCTAGTTGGAAAGCCAGTAGGCTCAAGACCCAGCAAGAGCTGATGTTTCCATTTGAATCCAAAGGCCAGAAAAAAACTATGTCCCAGCTGAAATAATCAGGCAGGAGGAGAACCCCCTTACTAGCAAAAGAGTGAGCATTTTGGTCTCTTCAAGCCTTCAACTGATTGAATGAGGCCCACCCACATGCAGGAGGCAATCTGCTTTACTCAGTCTACAATTCAAATATTTTTTTAAGTTTATTTATATATTTTTGAGAGAAAGAGAGAGAGAGAGAGAGAGAGAGAGAGGAAGTGGCAGAGAGAGCGAGGGAGAGAGAGAATCCCAAACAGGCTCCATGCTGTCAGTGCAGAGACCCATGTGGGGCTCAAACCCACAAACCGTGGGATCATGACCTGAACCGAAATCAAGACATGGATGCTTAACGGACTGAACCACCCGGGCGTCCCTACAATGCAAATGTTAATCTCATCCTGAAACATCCTTACAGACAGCTCGGGATAATGCTTGACCAACTATCTGGGCATCACTGTGGCTCAGTCAAGTTGACACATAAGATCAACCATCACACAAGGGAGAAATGACAGTGGCTTGAACAAGAAGAGTGGCCAGAGCGATGCAGAGGAAGTTCCAGACGAGCAAAGTATCAAAAGCTTGAACACAGTTTGGTGACGTATTAGTTTGGAAAGATGAGGGAGAAAGAGTCTATGATAACCCCTAGGTTTGGGTTGCGGGAGATGAAGTGGGGGACGGTTCTTTTTCACTGTGGGAGTGTCATCTGGCTGTCCCTTAGTTTCATCAGTTCATGGGGACAAATGTTACCACATTGCAGTTAAATATCAATTTCCTTAGCTCAAAGCTCCACCTACAGATCCTTGCCAAGTTTTCTTAAAGAGCTTCCGGCATCTTGGGGTACCTGGGTGGGTCAGTCGGATGAGCATCCGACTTCAGCTCAGGTCATGGTCTCACGGTTCGTGAGTTCGAGCCCCACGTCGGGCTCTGTGTTGACATCATAGAACCTGGAGCCTGCTTCAAATTCTGTCTCACTCTGTCTCTGCTCCTCCCCCACTCATGCTCTGTCTCTCTCTCTCCTTCAAAAATAAATTTTAAAACATTAAAAAAAAAAAAAAAAGAGCTCCCAGCATCTTAAAAGTCTTACCAATAGAGGCGCCTGGGTGGCTGAATCAGTTAAGCATCCGACTTCAGCTTAGATCATGATCAGGATCTCACAGTTGGTGAGTTCAAGCCCTGCGTCGGGCTCTGTGCTGATGGCTCAGAGCCTGGAGCCTGCTTCCGATTCTGTGTCTCCCTCTTTCTTTGTTCCTCTCCCGCTCACGCTCTGTCTCTCTCTCTCAAAAAGAAATAAACTTAAAAAAAATTTTTTTTAAAGTCTTACCAGCATTCATGAATCAACCTGAGTCATTACTTGTGGATGCTATCTTTGCAGAGCTGAGGTTCTGCCAAGCCAGAGGTGCACTGTGCCCGACCCTCTCACTGCCATCAACAGCCGAGCGGAGCTCTGCCCAGGTGAGCAGAAGCGGCAGGTAACAGCCCATGCGCATGAGCTCACCTGTGGGGAGGTCAGAGGTGCGCACTCCCTCCCCCCAGCTACGAGGCCATCATAAACCCTACAGCCGTTTACAGTGAGATCCCTTAGCAACCCCAGCTCAGAGCACTGTTTCCAGGGTGCATACCTGCCATCCACTAAATTCTGAGGGCTTCTCCAGACCAGCTGCGCTGCAGGACCTCCAGGGGCACCTAGATCACTGCACCACCCCCACTCCGCCTTGAGTACCACTCACTCTCGGCAGAGGAACCTTATCAAACCAGTTGTCTCTTTGTGGTGAATTCTCTGCCAAGGGCCCGGAAGTTCTGATAATCTGACCTCTGCCAGCTACCCCCCAGTCTCCCAGTCCGCCCCTCCTGGTGCACCTGATGTGCCTTTATGTGCCTGGAACCCAAATGTGGATACTTCGAGTGCCAAACACAAATGACCCTCGGGCCAAGTGCGTGAGTGCGTGTAAACAGACCGTGAAGATGTGAGTATTGTTCGCATCTTGGAGTAGTTATGAAATGTTTTCGGTCTGGATTTTGTGTTTTTGTTGGCTAACTTTTGTTGTGGTTGTTTGCTGTTTTATTTTCAGATTTCAGGTGCAGTGTTGAGTGAACCATAGTCCTCATTTTGTGTTACCTCTGCAAGATCTGTGCAAGGTCTTGTTCTTATTATTTAGTCCTCTTAATTTCCATACCTAGAGTGACCAAATGTTTTATCATACAAGCAAGAACCTTGTGAGAAGAGAGAGAAGCATGTTAATAATTACTATGCTGGGACCACAGATGTAAACCAGGGCACGTGGTCACCCTGTCTGGACTTTATGTCCATTCCTGTGACCCTCTAAGCGACTATTCTATATTGTTTAATTTGTGTGTGTGAGTTTTTATTTTAAAGATTTTATTTCTTGGGGCGCCTGGGTGGCGCAGTCGGTTAAGCGTCCGACTTCAGCCAGGTCACGATCTCGCGGTCCGGGAGTTCGAGCCTCGCGTCAGGCTCTGGGCTGATGGCTCGGAGCCTGGAGCCTGTTTCCGATTCTGTGTCTCCCTCTCTCTCTGCCCCTCCCCCGTTCATGCTCTGTCTCTCTCTATCCCAAAAATAAATAAACGTTGAAAAAAAAAATAAAAAAAAAAAAGATTTTATTTCTTTAAAAATTTTTTTTTAAGTTTTATTTTTCATATTTGTGAGAGAGACAGAGACAGAGCACAAGCAGGGGAGGGGCAGAGAGAGAGGGAGACACAGAATCTGAAGCAGGCTCCAGGCTCCAAGCTGTTAGCCCAGAGCCCGATGCGGGGCTCAAACCCACAAACTGTGAGATCATGACCTGAGCTGAAGTCAGATGCTTAACCGACTGAGCCACCCAGGTGCCCAACAATTCTGTTGCTTCTAATAGATGCATAATGCTCCATGCTGGGCAACCACCACATACGTCGATGCCCGCACCCGGTGAGGATGCCGGGCTGCCCAGCCTTACCTCATCACGGGAAATGCCACAGTGGTTCTCGTTCAAGGAACCTCAGGGCCGCTGTGAGAATTGCTTTGGGATGTCAGGAGGAGAATTGCCAGGTTGTCATTCATGTAAGTAGGGCTGCATTGCTGTCCAAAATTTGCCTCTTTGTGAGGAATGTATAAATTTCAGCTCCAGCCCAGCTGGGACACGGGGGGCCGAGACACCTGAGAACAGAAATAGGAGAAGCACCAGACTGTAGGGAGATGGGAAACCAAGTGGTCATGAAGGCAGGAGGGAAAACAAGAAAGGCGATAGCAGGGTGGAACAGGGGGTGTGTTGGTGCAGAACCCTGGCTCTCAAGTCAAACGCACCTGAGTCGAACCTCGGCTCAGCCACCAGTGAGTTCTGTGACTTTGAGTTTCTTATTTGCACTCAGGCTCGGTGTTCTCACCAGCAAACTGGGCTGAAACGAGTCCCTACCTTGACCGGCTGTAACTTAGTTCTGTATCTAGAACATGATAAGTGTGGGGGTGCCTGGGTGGCTCCTTTGGTTAAGCCTCTGACTCTCGATCTCAGCTCAGGTCTTGATCTCAAGGTTGTGAGTTTGAGCCCCACACTGGGCTCCACATTGGCCATGGAGCCTACTGAAAAAAAAAAAAAAAAAAGAACTTGATAAGCATGCAGTAAATGTTAGATATTTATTCTCTAACAGCTTTTCATTCAAGAACTTGCCAGAGTTTGTCATATTATTTTTATTTGTATGATCATTTGATTAATATCCGTATCTTCCACTGAATAGATTCTTCCTTGGACCAGGGACCTTGTCTATTTGATTATGATTTTATCCCTAGCATCTAACACAGTGCCTGATACAGAGGAGACACAATAAATTTTTATCACATTAATTAGCCAGCAGAAATAAAATACGGAGGGTAATTATAGATTATGGGAAGTGGAACAAAGCAAAAGACTGCATGATGTGTTAGAGAGTGATTGAGATGAGGGAAGAACGTAGATAGGTCTGCAGGGAAGGCTTCTCTGAGGAGGTGATAAGAGCTGAGAGAGAAAGGTAGAAAATGGACCATCTCCATTGAAAGTTGAAGGAAAGCTCTTCAGGCAGAGGGATAGCACATTCAAACGCCCTGAGGCAGGTGAGGGCTTAGCCTATCATGGGACATCAATGAAGCGTCTTTATTGGAAAAGGAATATAGCAAGTAGAAACAGAGAACCGTTAGGAGGCTGTTGCAGATGGAAGACGGTGGTGGCTTGTGCTTAGTGGCAAAACATGAAAAAGAGTGGGTGGGTTTGGGATGCATTTTGCAAGGAGAATACAGGACATGATGAGTGAACAGGTATAGGGTAGGAGGAAAATCTATAAATCAAGGTTGGCTTGGGCAATCGTGTGAGCCGTTAACTGGGCCAGGAAAACCAGGGGAGAAATAGGTTTGGTGGGGGGCTGCAGTGACTGAGGAGAGAGAGCTCACATATCAACATATCAAGTCTGACCTAACTTCAAGATCACTAAAGAGAGACATTGAATAAGCAGTTAGACAGGGAAATCTGAGACTAAGGGAGAGAGAGAGGTCCCAATTTATGTGGAGTCATCGGCATAGAAGTTGGTATTTGAAGTCTTGGGATAGGACTGGATAAACCCTCAGGGTAATAAAGTGTCAACAGAGATGGCCAGAGGGTTGCCTTGGGCGCCCCCGCCTTTGGAGCCTGGGTGGGAGAGGGGGAGCCAGCAAAGCACCAACAGCAGTCACTCCTCTTTCTCCTTTCTCCCTAGCCAATCCCAGCTCCAGACAGCCACTAAGGTACTTCTTTTCTCTATAGATCTGCCGATTCTGGACATTTCCTGTAAACAGAACCATGCAGTCTGTAGCCTTTTGTATGTGGCCCCTAGGGCTGAGTATAATGTCTCTAAGTTCCAACTATGTTGCAGCATGTATCGGGAATTCATTCCTTTTTTACGACTGAATAACAGGCCATTGTCTGGATAGGCTACCTTTACAATTTTTTAAAAAGTTTACTTATTAGTTTTGAGAGAGACAGAGAGAGGAAGAGGGAGAATGCCAAGTGTGCTCCAGGCTGTCAGCACAGAGCCCAGTGTGAGACTCAGTCTCACGACTGTGATACCATGACCGACCATGAGATCATGACCTGAGCTGAAATCAAGAGTCTGATGCTTAACCACCTGAGCCACCCAGGCACCCCTCGATATGCTACGTTTTCATTCTCATGCGTCAGTTTGAATCTCATGGGTTGTGTCTACTTTCTGAAAGCTCTTATGAACAATGTTGCTATGACCATCTGGATGTTAAGTTTTTCTTTGGTCATACATTTTCATTCCTCCTGGGTCCACACCTAGAGTGGAATTGCTTGGTCATATGATCACTGGGGTTCACATTTTGAGACACTGCCAAACTGTATTCCAAAGTGGCTGCACCACTTTATATCCTCAGCACCACGTTGAGGGTTCTGATTTCATCACAGCCTCACCTTCACTTGTTCTCGTCTGTCTTTTTTATTTCAGCCATCCTAGAGAGTATGACATAGTATCTCATTGTGGCTTCAATTTGCATTTCCCGGATGACTACTGCACGTGCATATTGGCCATTTGTATACGGCTCTTGGTAAATTCGACAAGATTCACGGGAGTGATGGCTGTTGAGGCCAGCTGAGTTAAAGAGAGAATTGAAGGTAAGGAAGTAAGAAAAGGAGATACGAAAACTATTTGAGAGGTTTCTTTTTGGAGCAGTTTCAAGGAAAATTTCTTTTTGTGTCTTCTTTTCTTTTTAATGTTTTTTAATGTTTATTTATTTCTGAGACAGAGAGAGACAGAGCATGAGCAGGGGAGGGGCAGAGAGAGAGAGGGGGACACGGAACCTGAAGCAGGTTCCAGACTCTGAGCTGTCAGCACAGAGCCCAGTGCGGGGCTGGAACTCACGGGCTGTGAGATCATGACCCGAGCCGAAGCCGGACATTCAACTGTCTGAGCCACCCAGGTGCCTCTGTTTTTGTGTCTTCTTAATGATAGGAGGCACTGGATACGTTTGTTCCTGAGAATGTTCCAGTAGATATGGTTGCTTTGGCTATGCAAAGAAGTAACTTCAGAAGCAAAGCCCTTGAGAAAGGGATGAGGGCGGAACTCAACACGAGGTGGGGTGGCCTTTAAAAGCATCCCGCTCTCCCTGCCCTTTAACCTGTGAGAACCGGGGTACAGGTCCAGTTAATCTATGGCCTTGGTGTTGGTGAGATGAAGGGGTCCCTTTCTGATGGCTCCCATCTTCTCAACGAATGAAAGAATGAGGTCTGAACAAGAAGCGGCATGGAAGATGTGTGGGAGGTTTGAAAAAAAGAGGGGGGGGGAATAGAAAAAAAACCAGGAAGTAATAAAATAATTATTTGGAGGGCAAGAAATCAAAGTTAAAAGAGAAATATAGGTTTGCAAGAGGGGCATCGAGTGCCCATCGTGTCTTGAGGCCATGGATTTATAGTAAATCCCATCAGTGTGATTTTCTCCAAGAACGTTCAGCGACTCAGCCACAGGAGCAGGGAATGTGGGTAGTTGGGCCCACACTGGGTGGAGGCTTTGCCGGCTTTGTAGCAGCGAGGGAGCCGGCAGAGAGTTGAGGATGTGCGCGGAACAGCGATTTAATAAGGGCAATGGCGGTGGTTTTCCAAGTGTGATTCCCTGGCCAGCAGTGTCAGCATCAGTGGGAACTTGTCATACGTGCAGTTTGGGGGCCTCACCCCAGAACTACGTAAGAGGACTGTAAGGGGGGACTGTGTCCTCAGAGGACAGATGTGGAGATAGAAGGGAGTGAGCTGCTTATAGCTCGGAAGCCCCGGAGGAGAGACGGAAGGGTTTGGGGGCTCTGGGAAATGGGTCAGCTTAGTGGATATTTGGGGGGTGGTGCACCAATGATGAATCACCCAGGAGGCATGGTCTTTAGAGCTTCCTAAGTAAGTAGGGATGTGAGGTCGGCTGGAATGCTACCTTACCATGAGGAATCCCAGACAAACGTGGTAAGAGTTCCCTCTGGAGGGGTGCCTGGGTGGCTCAGTCTGGTAAGCACCCAACTCTTGATTTTGGCTCAGGTCATGATCTCACGGTCCATGAGATCGAGCCCCATATCGAGCCAGCTTGAGATGATCTTTCCCTCTCTCTCTGCCCCCCTCTCCCCCTCTTACACACACACACTCTCTCAAAAGAAATAAATAAACATAAAAAAAAAAAAAAAAAAAAGAGTTCCCTCTGGGGTCCTGAATCCTTAGCTGAATTCTGGATGGCAGCACTTCCTGTAGCTGGAACCTGGTATCACATCATTTCTGTCACATTCTGTTGATCAAGTAAACGCTCAAGCCCAGCCCCATTCCGGGGGAAGAGACCACACAGAGGTATGAATACAGTCAGCTGCGTTCATTGGGATCCACCAAAGTAACAGACTTCCACAACAGTTAATGCTTTCCGTGTCCAGCTTACAAAATCACTGACTACTACAAGATCATAAAGACACTCTATGTTTTCCTTTAAAAGTTTTACTGATTACCTTTCATTTTGAGGTCTACAATCCATCTAGAATGGATGATTGTGATAGATGTGAAGTATAGACACCCATCATGTCAAAAGGGCCATCCTTTCACCATTGTGGTGGAGTGTAACCTTGCCATAAACGAAGTATCTATATAAGCTTGACTTTATTTCTGGACTTTCTATTTGGTCCCCTCGGTATATTTGTGCTTGCCCCTATTTCAACCTGTCTTGATTACTGTAATTATGTACAAAGTCTTGATAACCAGTACATGTAAATCTTCCAATTCCGTTATTCTTCTTACAAGATGTTCTTGGCTTTTTGCATTTTTTATATAAGTGCATTAAAATAAAATAAATTTTGAAAACATTATTATAAATTGAATTGTGCCTCCCCCCAAGATATGTTGAAATCCTAACTCCCAGGCCCCCAGAACGTAAACTGATTTCCCCATAGAGTCTTTGCAGATGAAATCAAGTTATGATAAGGTCATATTGGAGTAAGGTGGGCCCTAATCCAGTATGACTGGTGTCCTTATAAGGAAAGGGCTTGTTCAAATGCAGATGGGCTGGGCCCCAACCCAGGGGCTTCCAGTTCAGTGGGAGAACTCAGACTTCTGGAGTCAAGTATGAGAATTTGAATTTTGGATGAATTTTTGATGCGTTCCCAGGCCAGGCCGATGCTGCTAGTCCTGGGATCATCCTCTGAGAAGCAGTGGATTAGATTAATCAAGACTCATCTGTGAGGATTGGGCTCAACTCCTAGAAAACACAGTGCTGCTCAAGAGGACGGAGGATACCAGACAAACTGAGGGTTCCATCAGTGTCTAGGAGAAAACTAGAACACTAGGGGAGACTGCTGTTGGGTAGTCAACTGGTAGGGTCTGCTGTGGAGCAGCCAAAGAACAACCTGGAAGAAATTGAGAAGGACTGTGTCCAGACAGCAGAACAAAGTGTATCCAGGGAGGCATGGAGAAGAGATTCAGGGAGAAAGTGGTCACAGCAAGTGGTGAAATAGGACCACTGGCTTTGACGAGTAGGAGGTCTTTACTGAAACAGAAGAGCAGTTCTGTTCTGAAAACGAGCCACGGGGACAGTTAAACAAAATACAAAATTCTATACGTCTCACTATCCGCTGCCCATGCCAAGTGCTAGGACTAATTTCTAGAGTAGGGATGGGCTTTCCTGGTATCCAGGAGTGGGGTTTGACTTACTGCTGAGCAGTGAGGTTAAGTTTACGGAGAAAGAACTCTGTTCTGAGCTCCAGTTTAAACCCAGCCTGAGTCCTGAGTTGCAGACAAGAGGTCTTGATTGTGGGGGAAAGGTTTGCACATCTCCATCCGTTTGCCAGAGCACACATCTGTCTCCACATATGTTCAGTGATGTCTACTTACCCATCCAGTCCCGCCTCCTCCTCTATGCACGCCTATCATCTCGCTTCACAGACATGCGGAGTTATCGACAGACAAGTCCAGATTCCACCATTGGCTGCTGGAATACTCTCCTGGCCTCCAGTTTCACATCTGTGAAAATAGAGATAATAATTACCTCTCTTGGGGCACCTGGGTGGCTCAGTCAGTCGAGCGTCTGACTTCGGCTCAGGTCTTGATCTCGAGGTCTGTGAGTTTGAGCCCTGCGTCAGGCTCTGTGCAGACAGCTCGGAGCCTGGAGCCTGCTTCAGATTCTGTGTCTCGCTCTCTCTGACCCTCCCCCATTCATGCTCTGTCTCTCTCCCTGTGTCAAAGATAAATAAACATTAAAAAAAAAATTTTTTTTAAATAATTACCTCTCTTGTAGAATTGAGAATTAACTGAGATCATGCGTGTCAATAAAAATGTGGGAGCACCCGGGTGGCTCAGTCAGTTAAGCACCCAACTTTGGCTCAAGTCACGATCTCACCATTCTGGAGTTCGAGCCCCGTGTTGGGCTCTGTGCTGACAGCTCAGAGCCTGGAGCCTGCTTCAGATTCTGTGACCCCTCTCTCTTTCTCTCTGCCCCTCCCCTGCTCGTGCTCTGTCTCTCTGTCTCTCTAGAAAATAAAATAAACATTAAAAAAACTTGTAAAAAATAAAGTAATTAAAATGTTTATGTATGCAAGATAATATTGTTATGGCTACACATCCATCACCCTCTCCACACATTAACATCACCAGCTAACTAGCAATTGGCTCCTAAGTGTAGCATGAGTACAATTTAAAAAGTGTATTTATACTATATGACTCCATGTGACGTCCTGGAAAAGACAAAACTATGGAGACATTAGAAAGATCAGTGATTTCTAGGAGTTGGGGGTGCGGGAGGGATGGGTGGAGCACAGGGGATTTTTAGGGCAGTGAAACTATTCTGGAAAACACTGTAATGACAAGTGCACATCATTGTACATCTGTCCAAACCCACAGAATGCACAACTCCACGAGTGAACCCTAATGAAATATAGGAGCTCTGGGTTATTATGATGTGTCAGTATAGGTTCGTCGATTATGACAATGGTGGGGGGTGTTGCTAATGAAGGAGGCTATGTGTGGGGGTGGGGTAGGGGGTATATGGGAAGTCTCTGTACCTTACACTTAATTTTGCTGTGAATCTAAAATTGCCCTAATATAAGAAAATCTTTTTAAAATTTGTTTAATGTTTATTTATTTTTGAGAGGAGAGAGAGAAAAACAGAGTGCCAGCTGGGGAGGGGCAGAGAGAGAGAGAGGGAGACCCAGAATCGGAAGCAGGCTCCAGGCTCTGAGCTGTCAGCATAGAGCCCAATGTGGGGCTCAAACTCACGAACCATGAGATCATGACCTGAGCCGAAGTTGGCTGCTTAACTACCTGAGCCAACAGGAGCCCCAAGAAAGTCTTTTTTATTTTTATTAAAAAAAAATTTTTTTAACGTTTATTTATTTTTGAAACAGAGAGAGACAGAACATGAACAGGGGAGGGTCAGAGAGAGAGGGAGACACAGAATCTATAGCAGGCTCCAGGCTCTGAGCTGTCAGCACAGAGCCCGACGCGGGGCTCGAACTCATGGACTGTGAGATCATGACCTGAGCCGAAGTCGGCCACTTAACTGACTGAGCCACCAGGCGCCCCAAGAAAGTTTTTTTTCAAGGCACATTTATATCTATCCACTTATACCCACCTACACATCTCTACCTAGAAATACATATGCGTTTGTTTCTAGCATTGCATATAAGTATGTTCTGTCTTCCCAGCAGCTGTCTACATAAACAACTCTCTGCCAGCAACACCCATGTGGACAGCTGTCTCTCCTTTTGCGGCCGAGAGGCGTGCAAATCCAGGTCCTCTGAGAATCAGATGCCAATATGGGATTAAATGCGCAGGATTTTATTAGGGGAAATGCCTGCGGGGGAAAATGGTGAGTGAGCAGGGCAGGCGGAGGCCGGGGTTGCTGTCCGACCGCACTCTGCGAGAGTGCGTGAAGAGAGAGGAATCTTCCCAGACTGCCATGCAGCGTAAGAAAGATTTGGCAGGGCTGTTGAGGGGTCCTCCAGCCAGCTGGCCCTGAGGGAAGCCCTGGTCTCTCAGTCCCCTGCCCCACTCAGTCCCTGGCCATGGCCAGGAGCAGCCCCCCAGGGGCGTGGCCTGGACACAAGGGCAGCCCTGGACGTCAGTGTGGCAGCTGGAGCCCTTGACTGATTACTCACTGCACTTGGAGGTCCGGGAGCGGTGCTCTCCAGGCCACCACATGAGGTGCCATCCATGTGTGCGTGTGATAGAAACACTCCACGCCGAAAACCAGGAAATCAATGCAAACGTGGGGAATTCACCTGGGGATAGAGTTGCCTGTGTGGTCCTCCTGGCCGCCACGGCTGTTCCAGATGGAGCCCCGGCCCAGAGAGGCCCTCAGGCTGATGCCTTGGGAAGTCCAGGGCAGTGGCTGCCCGTGAACTTGGTTTATGCTCTGCTGCAGGCATGCCATCGGTGAGCTCCGGCAAAGCTCACTGCTGCTTCTCCCCGGGTATTCTCACTGGGTATACCCTGGATATATACTCCCCGGGTATTCCCTTGCCCTACCCAAGGACTGGTGTCCTTGGCTGGTGTCTGTGGAGACCCAAACCTCAGAACAGGCGCAGCATGAGCGGGGGGAGCACACCCCTCTGGGATTCCCCATCATGTCTCCCTCTCCCTGGGGTTCACGACCTCCTTCATGGCAGGGCTGCTGCTCCAGCCCCGATCAGAGGACAAGGGACCAAAGGCAGGCCAGTGGCTCCGTGTGAATCACCTTGTGTCCCAAGGTGAGCCCCACTGATGAAAGCATGGAGACCCGTGGTGGCCCAAGCCCAGCACTGTACGGATGAAAGTCTTATTTACGTGAAAGATATATCTGCAGAGGGAGCAATAAACTGTAAGGCAAAGTATGAAGGTTTGCAGCAAACGCTGTTAAGTTTTATATTCCTGAAAACTAGGGATAAAAGATACAACCGTTTAAAGCAAAGTGGATAAAAGGGGTTCCACACGATTGTAAAACAGGCTTATAATAGTTAATTGCTAGTTTCTTATTACAGCAGAGAGAGTCAAACTAGCCTTTAAAATTCCCACCATTGGAGACCGGGGCGCCCCCCCCCCCCCCGAGGACAGGTGAGGGTGACCTACCAGAAAGAGGGTTTGGGCCCAGTTCCCAGGTGTTTTCAGAACAGAGAGCATTGTTTGGTTCCTAGAAGCCTGCCCCATCTCCAGTACTGAGGGGGAGCTCGCTGCCCCGGCCCGTCCATCACGTTCTCGTTCACGCCCCTGAGTGGCTGTGGACAAGTCACTTTGCAGCATCTTCCTGGCCATGAAAGAGTGCACGGTGATCTCCCCAGTCCCGCCAGCTCCAGGGCTCAGGCCGCATTACTCACCCGGTGCCTCGACAGCCCAGCCACTGTGTTAGGAAGGCGGCAGGGCGGAAGAGTGGAGAAGACAGACACTGAGGCAGATCGCTGCAATTCCGTGCAGTAAATGTAGAACAGAGGCGTGGGGGGGGGTGGTGGGTACGCAGGAAGGAGGCACTAAGAACTCTGAGGGGAGCTGAGATCTAAGCCAGATCTTGCCACAATGACATTCTACGCAGAGGGACAAGCACGTGTAAAGGCTCCTGACAGAGCTTCCTGAGTGGCACAACTCCAGGGGCTCTGTTCACATTGGGGTCCGTGTAAATGGTGCCCCTAGGGTTGTACAGTGCACAACCTGTGCAGCTTGACAGAGCAGCCCTGTGAAACGGGTGCCCAGAGGCATGTTGGGGATGGTGAGGCCGACCCCAAATCTCAGAAGACACCACAGTAGACCTTCAGGGTTGAACCTCTTACCCACCCCATTTCCCACCATCTTCCTGATATCTTGGCCTTTACTGCACAGATATGGCCTGGCCTCAGGGGAAGTTCTGTTCCACTCCCAAACTCTGGGCAACCCCCAAGGAGCTGTCAGAAAGCTAGGGGGAGATCCACATCCATTTCCCCCTTTAGCAACACAATTGTACTTTCTTTCTCTCTACTCTGAAGGGGGGTGGGGGGGGCGGATGGGTTTCCTCCTCCATAAAACCAGATTATTAATGAAAAGCAGACCTTTAAGGCAATGGTTTATCTGAGGATTCCTTGTCAAGCCAGCTGCATTTAGCCGACGCTCAACCCCACGGGGCACGTCCCCTCTGTCAGCAGTCCCCCTCCTCACTGCATCCCACCACCCCACACGCGAGCACAAGGCAGCGTCTCCTGCTCTGGGGGTGAAGGGGGTCAAGGCGGTTCGCAGAACCAAGCCCTCTGGATGGTGGGGGTGGGGCCCTCAGAGCCCCTTTCTGCCTGCCTGGGCCTGCCTCGCGCCGCTTCCTGCTCCAGCATCAGCCCATCCTTCTTCTTAGAGGTGGGAGGGCAGAGGCCAGCCCAGGACCCCCCACCCCCGCCCCGGAGCTCTGCTGAGGAATGTGACCCCACAGGAAATCCTTCTGACCTCTGAGGCAAACCTCAGGAGGAAAACCATGATCCCAGAGTGGACAAAGGGCAGTGCTGAGGCCTCTCTCCCCCTCCCCCAGCCCAAGACCTCTTGTCCCTAGAATTCGTGGGAGTGGAAGCACTCCCAGCTGGCCAGCTCCAGCAGGGTCTCCGCCATGGAAGGGGCCGGGAAGACCCTGAAGATGCAGGGTGCCCATGCATCCCGTTTGCCCCGGACAACCCCACTCTAGAGTAGGCTGTCCGTGTGCTGTTATTAATTCTGCCTCTGTTTCCGGGACAAAGATACTCCGGTCTGGATGAAAAATCCTGTGGTCATCCTAGTAGACACAGACTGAAATGGAATCCACGCTACCACCTTCCTTCCTTCATCCCACAAAGCCTGAGCCTCCCACCCTGGGCCAGGCATGCATCTGGCCCTGGAGGTGTGGACCCGAGTAAGAAGCAGCCAGTCCCTGCTGGGGGAGGGAGTTCACCGTTTCAGCAGACACAGCCCCAGACCAGCTACAGTGGCTCAGTGTGAGGTCCTGGCAGAAAGGGATTCGTTCCCTTAAGTGTCTCGGAGAAGATTCGCCGAGCAAGTGGCAAAGGAGCTTCAATGGCCACCCGGCCTCCGCAAGGCGACTGCCCTCACGTTCCCCAGGACCCTTGCAGCTGCCCAGGTCTTTCTCTAGCACGGGACTCCCTGCCCCCCACCCCCACCCCAAACCGGTAGCCACAGTGAGGGCTGAAGGGCAGCATAGAATTGAAATTTTAGGTAAGGTCTCCCTCTGCAAGCAGGTGTCTCTTTCCCCAACTGCGATGCATTCATTGATTCACTTACCAAATGCAAAGCACGGGATGTGTTCAGGCACAACGCGAGCGGTGACTACCACCAGAAACACCTGCCTTCGGGGACTTACAGGCTGGGAGCCGGGATAAATGCTAAAGCAAATCACTCAGCAAGAAATGAGTGCACCACAATTATTGTAAAGAAATTGGCGGGGGTGTGGGAAGAGCGTGTGCTGGCTGAGGCTAACATAGTGGGAGAAACAGCCCTCACCTTCACAAGACTCTGGAGGCGTGAGCCCTTGGTGGGAATTTGAAGCCCGAGGACAAACCCATATGGCAGACAGATTTGAGTTTCATTAGTGAGAACCAGAAAAGTGAGTCCTTGGGTGAAAGGGGCCATGGAGTTGGATATGTCAGCCAGGAGAAGAAGACACAGTGCAGAACTGGAGCCTAAGCCATGATTAAGTGTCACCTAGATGGAAAGGCAGAATTTCCGGGACCTTCAGCTGGGAAGGTCCTCTAGAGGCCATGCTGTCCATTCCCCTGCCTCCGTGTACTTTCTCAGGAAAGAAGGTGGATCAGGAGAAGGGAAGTGATTCCAGACCCCATCCCGTGCTGAACACCTCTTACCTGGAGAAGCCCTTACCACTGTCAAGTGCCTCTGCCCACTGGGAAGATGAACAGATTTGGGGAGAGGGGGGAGGAGAGGAGAGAACCTGCCTCGACCTGATCCTGTATCGCCTGCCAGGCTGGGGTCTGAGACTCATTGCTTCCTGGGTTCTGCTTACATATTCTCTTCTGCTAAGTGATACTAATGCAGGATGTATCACCATAAACTATTGCACAAATGAATGTTGCCTAATAGAAAGTGTATTTCATATATAGTATTAATTAAATGGGTCTGAGGTGGACCACACCTGATTTTGCTGATCAGGTGTCCGGGCAGGAAGCTTCTAGAATTGTAAGAGCAATAATAAAACTGTAGTTAAAATTTACCAAGCATTTACTTTGTTCTCAACCCTTTACTTGTGTTGGTTCCTTTTTTTTTTTTTTTTAAGTTTATTTACTTATTTTGAGAGAGAGAGAACATGCAGAAGAGCAGGGGAGAGTCAGAGAGAGAAAGATAGAGAGAATCCCAAGCAGGCTCCCTGCTGTCAGTGCAAAGCCCAAATCGGGGCTTGATCTCATGAGCCACGAAACCATGACCTGAGCCGAAATCAAGAGTCAGGCCCTTAACCCACTGAGCCACCCAGGCACCCCAGTTTTGGTTCTTTTATTCCCTGTAACAATCCTGTACGGCAGGTCCTGCTATAGAATGGATTTTACTGATGAAGAAACTGAGACACAGAGAAGTTAAGCACTTTGCACAGGATTTCACAGGGTTGTAGAACGGTGCCCTTCCCCCAAAGATGTCCTCTTCCTAATCCCCAGAACCTGTGATCAGGCCATACTACGGGGTAAAAGGAACTGTGCCTATGTGGTACAGTTCAGGATCTTGAGATGGGGACATTATTCTGGATTATCCAGGCAGACCCACCGTAACCACCAAAGTGTTTGTACGAGAAGGAAGCAGAAGCATCAGAGGAGATGCAACAAAGCAGAGAGATCTGACGCTGTTCCAGTCCTGGCTTTGAAGACGGGGAAGGGGCCACAGGCCAAGGACTAGAGGTGGCCTCTAGAATCAGAAAAAGACAAAGACGCAGATCCCCCGCTAGACATCCCTGAAAGAACACATCCCTGCTGGTCCCTTTTGGACTTCTGACCTTCAGAACTGCAAGATAATAAACTTGGGTTTTTAGATTCGTAATTTGTTACAGCAGCAGCAGGCGACCACTGTCCCCAGCTAGCATGTGACAGCAGCAAAGATACAGGCTCTGTGCTGGGAAAAGAGTCCTTTCGCTCACCGTGTTTGGGACCAACTGCACCTCTTTAACACTGACCCCAGAGCTCTTGGACAGCTATCTCTATGTCCCACCACCCCTGTCTGACTACTGACCCCCACCAGCTCCTGCTCTGCCCAGTACCTTTCTCCCACCTTATTTTCCTGGGATCACTGAGAACCATCTCAGCCAGCCCAGGACGGCCTGGGGTTGGCGCCCTGGAGACATGGGCAGCAGAAAAAGGCTGAGAGTCCTCCGTGGGCCTGTATGTGTACAGGTTTGGGTAAAACAGCTTCTGCACCATCAGGCATCAATACCTTCATTGCAAAAGCAGAAACCAGAAGAGCAGCTAGGTGTGTGGCTTTGTGTGGAGTCCAGCTCTGAGCACAGAAGAGGGCCAGTTGCCCAGGGATCAGCATGGACACAGCTGTGTGACAGGGGAAGGGGTCAGTGGGACAGCCTCTGCCCAGAGTATCAAAACAGGGCATGAAACACTCCGGCCCTGAAGGAAGAGGGCTTCAGAGGCTCCTGGGGAAGAAGCCAAGGGGATGATCCAAGGTTTCCGGCCTCTCCATAGAACGTTTGGACTTTGCTGCCACCTTGTGGACAGACTTCAGAAAGACAGGGTTGTGGCTCTTCTGGGACAAAGATTGACATCTTATTTCATGCCTTAGGCTAGATCTTTCTAAGTCTTGGGGTTGAGGGTGGGAAAGATGGTGTGTATGTCGGGGGTCCTCCCAGATACATGGAAGGGACTCCCTAGGCTTCCAGAGTCCCAAGTGTCATCCTCATGGTGTGGCCCTCTGCCAAAAGTTTCATTCTCTTTGCAGACAGGGACACTGGAAGTGGAACGGAATAGGAGAAACCCAGGGGTAGGCCACCCATGTTGTGCCAGTATGCACACACCTTCCCAGCGCAGGGGCTCCAAGCTGTTTTAGGCAGGAATTCTGTGCAAAGGAGCTGGGAATGTGCAGGGTGAGACAAGGGGGAGTAATGGGAGAAAGGGGGACACAAAGGGATGGGGCACAGAGGTCTGAATCCAACCTGGTGGGAACGGGAAGCTGAGCCCCCGTTGGCCTTATGATGAGTGACCAGCTTGCTTAGCCTTCCTGTCTCTGAAATGGGGATGAGAAGGATAAAGGCCTCTACTCTCCCGGAGGACGTTCTCACCCATTCCGAATGTGATGTGAGCACACTGAGGAAGGGCTGATACGCCCCGAGACACCTCTCGACTCCAGCCTCATGCTTCCCTGGGTTTTTGCCCCATATTGGGAGACACGTGCCCAATGAACCAGGTACTGATATGACCCCAACTTTGCAGATGAGAATATTGAGGCACAGAGGAGTTAAGTACTTGTCCAAGGTTTCACAGCTGGCGTGTGATGGGGCCAAGATGCAAATCTGGGGTAGCCACTCGCACCCATGGTGCCCCCAATAGCTGTGTTGTATAAGGAAATGGGGGTGGCCACTGCAGATGCCCCAGTTCTAGGTTCCATCCAACTTGGGCTCTGGCGGTGGAGACTGAGGCAGATCTTCCTCCCTGGTCTGTCCCTTCCCAACGTAGATACAGAGCTCTCTTTCTTCCAAGTCTTCTCGAAAATAAGATTCCATTCCTTCCCTTTCGGACTCTCAATCTAATTCATGTCAATATGACTGTCCAGAAGTTCCTGCTATAGTCTAACCTCCACACCTCTTCCTGCAGGCCAAGCACCTTTGCAAGGTCCCAGAGAGAAGAGACAGAAGATGTGGCTGTGTTTCAGAGAGGGGTATTCTTGGTCTCTAAAAGCAGGGTTTAATTCTCTAACCATGACAGTCAGGGCTGGCCAATCACAAGCATTAATGGGGGAGCTTAAATTATAGAGGACCAAGTTAGAGAAAAGAAAAGAAAAAAAAAAAAAAAACCCACCCAACTCCCAGCCACGGGGACTTGCAGCTGATAGGTAATTATCTGCTGTTTGTGCGCACTGTTAGGGCTCCCCGACCCTGAGCGGTCAGCGTGGACGTGAATGGCGTGTGCACTGGGGGAGAGGGCCAATGAGTTCGTATCAGGTCAAGACAATTGTGAGGGGCCCATCCGGCCGGTTCTCGACTTCTTCCCCCCTCTTCCGCCCCTCCACTCCCCTCCAATCAGGGAGGAGCTGCCCTCTTTGCCCACCGCCCCTCCCCAAACACTCGGAGAAGAGGAGGAGTGATTAGCATGGGGCATTGTCCCCGGATAATGGGCCCCAGCTGCCGCATGAAAGAAGAGACAAAGCGCCTGGCCGCTCCACGAGCATTATCCCCTCGTTAAATCTCTGTTATTAGATTAGATCCAAAATGTATTGATTCAGAGGCTGGAGGGAGGTGGGGGAGGGAGGAGAATCTGGCTAGTGATTGCTGAACCCCACCTCTCCACATGCTCTCCCTCCCCCGCTGCACCTCCCCCCCTCCCCACCCTGGGCAACTTTTTCTCTCTCCTGTTCTCTTGGGGAAATCTCCCATATCCTGGCTCTGAGTTTAGCTCCTCTCCCTGGACTATCCTGGAGGCCAGGGAAGGTCCACTCCTGTCAGAAACCCTGAGGTCACGGAGCCCAGGCTGTGGCTGACCAGGTAGAAAGGCAGCCTCCTAGATGGGATGGTGGCAGTGGACTCCACAACTTGAGCAGTACGGGCCATGAATCCACAGGGGGTTGGAAGGGTTCATGCCAGGCACTTTCAAGACCTCCAGTGGGATCTTTTGCATAGACATGATAGGTTTGGAAAGCAGCGTGAGTGGGAAGGGAAGGTGAGGACCCAAGTATTGTAGGTGATGAGGGGAGGCTGCAGGAGAGGAGCAGGGAGAAGACAGAGAACCGGCAGGCTTCTCAGAAACGCTTACAAAGACACAGGTGGTTTCTGGTTCTCTCTCTCTGGATGTCTCATGAAGAAATGAGCCGAAGTGGCAGGAGGAAGGAAGGGAGCAGGTTCTGGGAGACATAACAGGTGGGAAGGAAATTCTGAGCGTTCTCATATCCCGCACAGGGCAAAGGTCTCCTTGGGAGAAGATCAAGATCAGTACTGATCGATGAGAGGCAGTACACTGGGTGTTCTCTGGCCCTGGGCCTCAGTTTCCTGTCCCTGGGTGGCACAGTTTGAATGCCGGATCAATGAGCTGATTGGCTGTGGCTAGTGGAGCAGAAGATGTTACACGTGGCGGCTCTTTCTCAAGGTGGTTAATTGGCTGCCTCAATGCTGGGCTCTGTTGCCCCATTGATTGTGGGTGAAGGGTAGGGGGGGGAGATGAGGAATCAATAGGTTGATTAGTGTCTTGCTAGCTTTCTGGTTGGACACTTTGTCAATAGCCACCCACTTACTGGCCAGTGGTGCACTGACAGTGTCAGACTGTCCCCCTTTCTCTCTCTCTGGCCAGAGGCATGAGACTCCGCCAGTAGCCTGACCAGCCCCAGCAAATCCTGGTGGGGTGGGGCAGCTTTTGGTCCCAAGACCGGGCTCCAAAGTATGAGCTTCCAGAACCGTCCTGAAAGAGTTGGGGTGGACAACGACCACCTGTAGCCCAATCTCTGCTCAGCAGGAGGCAACAACTGTGAATGGGGCCAATCCCCAGCCCCACAGCCTCTTGATTTTTGCTGGGGGACCCTGATATCCACCCATCAACAAAACAAAGGTAAATATAAAATCCCTATTTAATAGCAAAAGCCCATATGTCTGGAATGGAAGAAGCAGGTAAAATCTCATTCTAGTTCACCTTAGGAGCCAGCAGCTGGTTAGACAATATTTAATGAGTTCACTTTGCATGCTGGGGAGCACAGGGTATGAAGAAGCTGAAAGAAGCTAAAAGAGATGAGTCCTCTTCCTCAGTCTCTAGGATATCTCATTCTTGAAGCTCCCAAGGGCTCAAGGTCTACCCTCCATCCAGCTTCGCAGGGTGGTCTACAAATTAGAACTGCAGTTTGGGGTCGTGAAAAAGTATAACTTCACATGTTCCCTACTGAAGCCCTTATGATTGGCCAGCCCAGAACAGTTCATCCCAAAGATTCCTTTGGGGTCCTTTCCCTTTAGACTGGCAGCATTTAGTGCATGTCCAGCATGCCTTCCTCTGAGTGACAGGAAGCCCAAGACGGGGAGAAGGATAAGGCTGGAATGAGAAAGGGAGAACCAGAGAAAGCCTCAGGCAAAACATTGTGACACTAAGGTCACTCTGGGTGGGTTCTGGCATTCCTTTCCTCTGAACGCTTGTTAGATGGATGGAGTGATGGAGTGATAGAGTGCTCCTGAGCATGTCTTAAACCCTGGTGTTTGGGACAGGGGACCAGGATATGAAAAGTAACATTGAAGAGCAGGCTCCTGACTCTGCCTCTTTCATGGTCCTGCTCTCTTGGGTGAATGTGCCAGGGGCTGGCTGCTAAGAGTTCCCAAAGGAGATAGTTAAACTCAAGCCTTGGCTTTCCTCTGTCTTCCAAAGACCAGACCAGTGGGTGCTGACCGTGGTGCTGATGTCTTGGCCTCCACTGCAGGATCCTCTGGCAGGGAGAGAGCTCGCTCTCAGCTTCACTGACAGACCATGAGCACAGAATGGTAACAAGACTGTGAGGACTCTCCCGGCATCTTCCTGGGGGTTAACAGAGCAGGGCATTGCTAAGTGTTCATGATCCTTACCCTCCCACCTTGAATTCCACCTCCTATTAGGTCTTCATAACAGCCACTATGTGGTCACCTCCCAATTCCCTGGGCTAGGAAGCACCAAATACTGAAACCACAGGTAATACCCCTACCTCATTTCCACCAGCAATGTTTAACTTCTTCTTCCACCCACCCAGCTGCTGACAAATGGTTAAGAAGAGAGTTTAGGCTTCATTGTATTTTATTACCCCCACCCGCCCCCTACCCCACCATCATCCAAAGGAACATGAGTATTCAGGGAAGTGGCTACAGGTGAGGTGAAGAAGGAGACCATTACGGTTGAATAAACCTAATGCAGTGTTACCAGCCATGTGCAGTAGAGAGTTGGTTTGCTTTGTATCTAAAAACAAGGCTAAAGGGGGAGGAGCAGAATTTCAAAGTGCCTTATTCAGGGAAGTGACAATGGGGAAATCAAGGATTGATACACAGATAAATAGAATGAAGTTAGGGAATGCATGGGTTTTTCTAGATCAAAGACAGCATGTTTTAAAGCCATGATAAGTTGGGTGGGGTGGGGTGGGGTACAAGAGTCTTGAACATCAAGCTTTTGGGGAAGAGTTAAGGCCCTGCTTCAGAATTACTGGCATTGGACAGGGTCTTGAAAACATCCCTGGCATCTGCTGGGCCCTGAAATCCTCAATCCCCATTCTAACCAGTGCCTTACTACCCCTCCCTCAAAACACCCCCACTGGGCTGTGCCTACTCAAGAATACTGCCAGATGGACCACAGAGTAACCAGGGTGATGCTGTAGGCCAGCACCGCCACCAGGTAGATGCGGAAGAGCAGCCTGTCCAGCACGGAGCCCACATGCAGCCATTCCCGGGCCACCTCTCGGCTCTCGTCCCTCTTCTCCAGGAAATGCCTGATGGAGGACAGCTCCTGCAGCAGCCCGCACACTGCCAGGGAGGCCTCCCGCGGTGGTGGTGGGGGGCTGCCTCGGCCCCTTGGGGTCTTCTCCAAGTCCTGGGGTCCTCTCAAATGGCTGCAGTGGTTCCCCACATCTGGAAAAAGGGCACAGCATTGGCAGAGGAGGGAAGCCTGGGAGAATGGCACGACCACTGTCCCTTCTGTGCCTGTGGCTTGCAGAAATTGTTATTATGAATTCCAGACATAAACAGTATAGATGTGAACTTACCTATTTGTGTACCCAACGTCTCACTTGAGCGAACAAAGAAAGCAACCCGGTGAAGATTCCTGCATACCCCTCCTTAGTCACATCCTCCAATCTGTCCCCAGGTCACTAAGATATGAATTTGGTGTTTATTTTTCCCATGCATTTTTTTAAACACCTGGGCTTCCTGCGGCAATTTGATATCTATTATTTCACTTGAGCCTCACAATAGCCCCACGAGAGAGGCAGAGTAGGAGTGATTACTATTTGGACTTTTTATATGGAAGTGCTAAAGCTCAGAGAGGTTAAGTGACTAGCCTGTGGTCACACAGCTGGAGCATCATCTAAAAGTGAGGCCACCAAGGCTGAAGGTATGTGGACTGTGACTCCACTGCTGTCTCTGCTATGCCATATGGCCTTGCTGCCCTCTCCTTGACTCCAGTCCAAGTCCCTTTGTACCAGAAAATACACCTTCAGCTATGGCTACCTCATAGGTGAGCAGTGAAATTGGGCATTAGGCTGGAGTACTCATTCATCAGTTCACGATGAGGTGGTCTTAGATTAACCATGCACCTCCTGTAAAAGGCCTAGCTCTCGCCAGAAGGGAGGACAAAGAGGGGTGGTGAAAAATACAAGCAGAGCGTCAGCTGGGCCTGGGTTCAGACCAGTCCACCAGTACCTTGGCTCTGTGACTTAAGGCAAGCTAGTTGGCCTTATGCCTGTTTCCTCGCTTGACAAATGAGGATGACAATCCTATTACGGGGCCTGTGCATGGCCTGGGATCACGCACAGAAAGCGCACGTGCCTGCCTCAAAGTGCTCAACAAATACATCGACAAACCACAACTACCACCACCACCAGCAACGGATGTAGCTGAAACAATTTGTCAGGGAGAACGAGCTTCACGTTTACTGTCCCCTGCACCCCTGTCCCTCTGTCATAGGTGTTTGAAATTCGAAGGGGACTTGGTCTCTGGGCTGACTGAATGCAGAGTTTTAGAAATCCTGGCTGCACGCTTAGCCATGCGAGGTAAGGGGACCCATGACTGCTGGAGGGGCACCTGTTTGACCCCCTTTTGGGTCCATCTCAGACAAAGGCAAGTCCTTCCGAGCTCCTGACAGGCTCAGCCTCTCACTTCGCCCCGTCTCTCTCCACACCCGGACTGATGAGGGGAGGTGAAGGTGCAGAAAGGGCCCACCGATGACTTTGGCTGAACTCTGCTGCCTCCCAGTGAGACCCGGCACGGGGTGCCAGGTGCAGGGTGGCACTCAGTTCCCAGCCCCGGTCAGACTCGCCAGCCAGAGACTCTCCACCACGTCCGCACCCCCAGGCCCTCCGTGTGGGACGCCCCCTTTCCCTCTTCACCTGAGCAGTCATCGGTCTTGGCGGCTCGGGGGGTGGCCGGGGGCCGTCGGGAAGCTGTTTGCTCCCCTAGGCAAAGAAGCAGGGCCACCCGCTCCAGGACCAGGTGCCGCAGCCAGGCGGGTACGGGCTGCTGCAGGTCTTGCTTGTGTACCAGCCGCACGATGAGGATGGTCTCAGCCAAGCTCACCACCAGGAGCGCCATGCACACGACGAAGTAGACACCTGTGCACGCGGGGAAGGTCGGGGGACACACAGCAGGTGGGAGGGCGCCGGTTCTTCAGCCCCCGCCCACCCCCACCCCCAACCACATTGTGCTCTTCCCCTGGAGCGGGCTTTACCAATGAGGGGAGTGCCAATGGCTGTGGCCGGCAGCGTGTCCGACACGATGATCAGGAAGACAGAATAGCCCAGGAGGAGTGTGATCTTAAAGGAGACCCTCTCGCCACTGTCCGGAGGCAGGTAGAAGCCCACGATGTCCATGAACATGAGGAAGATGCTGGGCAGCAGCAGGCTGACTGTGTAGAACAGGGGTCTCCGGCGGATGACCACCTAGGACCAGGACAGGAGCTGGGGAAAACCCGGGGCACACAGGTCCTGCACCCAGGACCCCCCAGCCCATCATGGACCCCTCGCTTCATGGAGTTCCGGCTTGGCCCTGCTGGAAGAGGAAGAACCGGACAGACCTCACATCCGGCCTCTGGATTGAGGCCGGTGGCTGCAGAGGACGAGGAAGGGACAATTCCCCTGAGCTTCCCCATCTGCTGCCCAGAAGGTCCCACGCATGTGTGTGACCTGGAGCTGGGAGAAGGGGTATAGATGGTCTTCCCCACACGCCTCCTGAAGTCTCCCTGGGGATGACGCCCAGCAGTTCTAGCTATCATTTGCCCCGCGTCTGTCGCCAGGGCCACTCACGAAGAACTTCATCTCTGCGTAACAGCCGCTGCTTTCCATGCTGAACTCACGAAACTGGGTCAGCACCCCCAGGAGCTCCCACTCGCCCTGGTTCATGAAGATAGTCTTGTCGAGCTTCACCTTTTCTGGCAAGCGCCACAGGGAGATGTTGATGTCCTGGACTGGGAGGGAAGAGACCGAGCCAGCTCTGGAGTCCAGGGCCAGGAGGATGTGCCGGGCCCTGTGAGGGTGGGGCCCGCGGTGGGCCGCACAGGCAGGACTTAGGTGGACTCAGCTCTTAGCCCTCAGCCTCCGTGTCCTCAGCCGTAAAATGAAGTGATAACGCACACTGTATCTACCAGAACCAAACTATTAGAAAGCCCCTTCTCTCCTTCTCTCTCCTCTCTTCCTCTCTCCCTCTCTCTCTCTCTCCCTCCCTTCCTCCCTCTTCCTCTCCCTCTCCCTGCCTCCCTCTCTCTCTCATGCACACCTCTTCTAGGTTTCCATTAGGGTCCCCCATTTAGGAAATGAACAAAAGTCAACATTCTTCACGTTTGCCTTCATAGGGCTGACTGTCCTCAAAGGTGAATTAGGGAAATATGCAAAATCTTCACTTAGAGAAAAGCAGTTTTACTTCTCTGCATCTACACTAGAGACATTAGACATATAGAAAGCCAGCAGCGTCCGTTACAGCAAAGTATAGGGAAAGATCTACGTGTCCACCAATCAGGAAAGTGCTTGCTTAATCAACTATGATGCATCCCAACCCTGAGCTATCCTACAGCAGTCAACATGTAGGGTAAAGATCTAAATACACACTAACTCGGAAAGATGTCCAATGCTTCTTGTTGTCTGTAAAGAGAATCAGGTAGCAGTGGCATGAATGATACATTTAGTAAAATAACAACCTAAGAAATAATTTTCATGTACTTTCCATAGAGGAGTATGTATGTGTATATGCAAAGGATAGAGAAGGATCTGGAAGAACATACCATATGAGGCTTATACTGATAAAAGCTGTTAAGTCTTGGTGTGTGGAGTTGCTGGTGAAGAGTTCGGGATTGAAGGTGGAGGTCAAAAGTCAAAGATAATTTGCACTTGTGGTTTTTGTGCAAGGAAGTTCTGTATTATGTTTGTAATTTACAGTTAATGTGACGAAATCAAATAGAAGTGGAGGATGCCTTCTTGCCAGAGGGTGATGCTCACTTTGTAGACTTTAGTGAGAACCTCGTATTCATCCATTAAATAAAAGTTGCCAAGCACCTTCCTTTGTAGGCACTGTACTGGGGACCTAATGGTGGGCCGGAAGTCATGGTCCTACCCTCTGTGAATTTATATCTGATCGAGGAGCAGACATTGAACAAACACCTACAAGTGTAATAGAAGTGGGGAGAAGATCAGGGTGCTAAAAATTGGACAAGGGGGACGGCTAGTCTGAGATGAGAGGAGTTTCCCCGAGGCACTGACGCCAGTGCTGTGATTAGGTGAGTAGGAGACTTGGCTGAACTAGGAGTGGTGGGGGGCAGGAGGAGGGTGCAGGGTGGCCCCGGAGAGGAAGCAGCCTGTGAGAAGGGGAGAGAACAAGGGCTTTGGGGCCTGGGAAGGAAGGCAGCTGGGTTGGGCAGGACTCAGGGGAACATGCGTGGGCTGAGGCTGGAGTGGTGACTGTGGGCAGCCCCTGTCGGCCAGGTGAAGGGTTTGGGTTCTATCTCAGGAGTGCAGGGAAGCCACTGAGGCTTTTAGGCAGGGAGGGGCAAGGCCAGGTTTGCATTTAATGAGCTCTCCCTGCTGGCTCTGAGGAGCATGAAGGAGAGGGGGACCGTTGGGGAGGTGACTGAAGAAAGCTGGGCAGAGAGATGAGGGGGAGGGTGCACCCATGGAGAAAAGACAAGTAAGAGACACTTAGTGTCAGATCCTAGCCCTCACCGGGTGTCCTGGCGATCATTCAACCCTTGTGACTACTGGGGAGATGGCAAGAACAACAGAGTCCCGTTTGGAGGATGAGGAAACAGAGGCTCAGCGGCATTACGAAATAAGCAGTAAGTAACTTGAATAAAGGAGAGTGCCTGCTAGGGTGGGCTCCTCAAGTAGGGGTTTTGGGGACCCTCCAACCTGCACCCCCACCCCCCAAAGCTTGTGTGCGGTACTCACTGGTGTGCAGCCAGCTGGTGAACGTCAGCGAGCAGTTCTGCACGTCGAAGGGGAAGTTGTAAATGTCCAGGCTACAGGCGGTCACCACCTGGAGGGGCTTGTAGTTCTGGACCTCGCCATGGTGCCCGACATACACGTACGGGATACTTGGAGACTTCCCCACGTCCACACTGGCCAGGGAACAGGGGCAGTTTGGGGGCTCAAGATTACATGCCATTTCCAAGCAGGAAAGGGCATTGCTCCTTCATTCCCCCGGCAACCTGGCCACAAAAGGCAGGTGAGGAATCCAGGTACCTCAAAGCCACTTGCTGTCATGAGCATGCCCAGCTGCCCCTACTCCACCACCCACGCAGCTGGGCAGAGCCCAGCTCCCGGGATCAGCAGCCCAGTGGCAATGGGCAAACTTTGTTGGACGATCCATCCTGGGGATCCATCCTGACCTGGGCTCCTCTTTGCCTAGAGGTCCTGTGACATGAGAATAATCTTCCCAGGAGGAAAAGGAACTAGAGAAATCCTTGAGAAGAAAAGAGGCGAGGTGGACTTTGTCACTCTCTCTCAGCAGATCCCCAACCCCTAGGCTCTCCCAAACGACCACTGTGGCACAGAGTGGCCTGAGCTTAGGGTCCTGAGCCTGCAGCCTTCTGTGGAATCAGGCCAAGAGATAAGAAACTAAGATCCAGGCTACTTCACAGTCTAACCTGGAGATCCAGCCAGGAACTGGGATCCTTCCAGCCCGAGGTCTAGGTCAACTGTCTCCCCTGAAAAGCACTTTGAGTGGCAGCCACGTCATTGGGCAATGTGGTGGGTACCGGCAGAGGGCAACTGGCCCCGGGCCACCTCCTCCTTCCATCTGTGTCCCCCAGCCATCTTCCACCGCCTGGCATTAAGAAGCCCAGGCAGTGGAGCCTGAACAACCTGAAGGATGGGGGGAGGGCATGTTGGCCGGGGCTGTCAGCTGTTGCGAATCAAGGATGGTGGTACCCACTTCACATTGGGGGTGCGATCTGGAGCCAGCCAGGCATGTGTATGACTTGAGAGGTGTGAGTGTCTCCAAATCACCCCGGGGACCACTGCTGGAGCTTCATCCCTATTGGGAATCTCACTGTCCCCTTGAAAACCACAGCTGTCCTTCATTCAGCTATTATGACAGGGCAAATTCATTCCTTGGCTTCCCTTCCCTGGGAAGGGGGCCCTTGGACCAAGAAGTACAGGGTTTCCACATCAGGCGTAGAAAAAGAGGAGTTTTAAAAAGAAAAAAGAAAAAAAAAAAAAGAGAAAGAAACCAAAGGGGAATTTGGGCCCAAGCCAACTTTACCTACAGTTCTGCAAGCCTGGGTGAGACCGCTCATGCCACAGCAGAGTCTTGCCCCCAGCCCCATCTTTCCACAGCCCCAGAACCACCCAGCCACCCAGCATCAAATGACAGCACTCACAACTCGTTGATGAGAATGTCTGGGACCCAGATGCTCTCGGTGGGGATGGACAGCTTGGTGATGTTGTCGAAGTCCTCAGGGTTCCACTGGAGAAACTCATCTGTCCAGTACTAGGGGAAGAGCAGGGGATGGTCACAGGCGGCCACCCCTCGGGATGACCTCACCGCTCAGTGCCCAGGCAACAGACGGGCATCTTCTTGGGGGAATCACTCAGCAGTACTGAGAGTCCCCCCATCTCTGTGCTCACACTCTCCCGGCATGCAAATATGACCCAGGAAAATGACGCCTTGCCCTGCGGTCATTTCTCCCGTCTGACTATCCCATCCACCAACTGCGGGATCTTGGACACATAGCTTCTTGGGTCTTGGTCTGCTCATATGCAAATTGGGACAATAAGATGCATCTGACAGGGTAGAGATGGTTACTGTTAAGTTGTGATCAACACATTCCTCACTATCCTGTCAGAATGACTGATCTAAAAAGTCAACGTAATTATGTCATTCCCTTGCTTAAAACTCTAGGGATGCCTCTTGCACTTGGGATAGAGTTCAACCTCATGGCCAGCAAAGGCCTGCACAATCTGACCTCCAGCTATCTCTCTAGTCTCATTATTTTTTTAGATTTATTCATTTATTTTGAGAGAGGGAAAGCGTGTGTCGGAGAGGGGCAGAGACAGAGGGAGAGGGAGAGAATCCTGAGCAGGCTCTTCACTGTCAGTGCACAGCCTGACGCGGGGCTCAAACCCTTGAACTGTGAGATCATGACCTGAGCTGAAATCAAAGTCTGAAGCTCCACCGACTAAGCCACCCGGGCTCCCCTCTGGAGCCTCATGTTTTTGCCATCTCCTCTATGGAGTCTCCTTTCCACTGCGCGCAAACACCCCACGTCTCTGCAGACCTGCGCTCTCCCACACCGCAATCCCTGTCTTCTCCCCTGAGGGAGGTCTTCTGTGTCCCTCCAGACTCAGTCAGAGCATCTGTCTGCTCCCTTCTCTGGGAACCTTCCGTGCCCCCCACTCCCCAGGCTGAATTTTCATGTGCCCCCTCTGTGCCCTCATGGTTGGTATCTCATTCTTGCCTCATTGGAAATCTTGCTACATTCAACTGTCTGTTCATGTGTCTGTGGCCTCTCCTAGTCTGTGAGCTCACTGCAGGCAGGGCCTGAGTCTCATTCGTGTCTCTAATTCCGGTCCCTTGGCACAGTAGGTTGGCATCCCGTTACTGCTGGGCACACAAGTGACCCTAGAGGTCCAGAGGTGGGACCTAGGCCAGATGTCCCAGGAAAGGAGCCCTGGGCTGCTTCTTCTCGTGCATTCCTTCCTTTGATGCAGGGAGTGCTCTATATTAAGAGATTTTTCTAGGGCAGAAGAGAGCAGTCTGGCAGGAATCAGCATCTGGCTTCTGCCTCCACCCCACCCTCTGTCCCGCATGCTGGTGGTAGTGGGGAGCACTCATGAGCAGTGGAGGGATGTAACAGAGACCTGCACATGCCTGGCATGTCCCCAGACAGAGCCCCTCTAAGCTCTGACCTCTACGGCCTGGCCCCATCCTCCCGCCCCCTCTCGCCAGCTCCTCTGTTTCCCTTCTACTCTCAAATCTGCTCTGCAGCTCAGGGCCTGCCAGCCCAGGACCAGCCTGCGGACAGCAGTCCCCACTACCTGCCCGCTCTCCCCCCCAGCTCCTCACCAGCTCCCCGCCAGCTCCCCCCCAGCTCCCCGCCAGCTCCCAGCCAGCTCCCTGCAAGCTCCCAGCTAGCTACCCATCA
>NW_024412402.1:6386466-6400344 GCF_014898765.1 Herpailurus yagouaroundi | reverse complement strand
CCCATCAGCTCTCTACCAGCTCCCCACCAGCTCTCCCCCAGCTCCCCTCCAGCTCCCAGCCAGCTCCCCATCAGCTCTCTACCGGCTTGCCCCCCACCCCTGCTCCCCACCAGCCCGCTGCCGGAAGGGCCACATGAAGGCCTGGAAGGCCTCAGAGACGTTCTCAGCAGTGGCTGAGCGATGTCCCTCAGAAGCTTGGAGAGTTGGGAGGTGGCTGAGGGTGTGAGGACTCGGTGGATGGGACTGCCCCGTGTCAATCACCCAATTTGATTGTCATCACCCTTGGCTTAATAGAAGGAAGAACTTTCTAGCGATTAGAGTTGTTTAAACGTGCGGTAGCTTCCCGCTGAGCAACTGGGCACTGGAGGTGTTTATCAACAGAGACCAGACAAGTTGTTGTTCGAGATGCTGTGAAACCACTCGGAAACCAGAGGGGGTTTGGAGGATTTCTCCTCCGCTGAGCACGGAGCTTCCTTCCATCTCCAGTCCTGAGAGGAGAGGGGCCCAGACTCCCGGGTCTCCTGAGTCTGTCTCTGAGCCTCTTCCCCCCTCCCCTCACCAAGGCCTCTGGCATTCCTGACTCTTTTGAGGAATCCTTCCTGGAAGGGGAAGATCCCGTCCCAGGAAATGGGGGTGGGCGCTCACCTGCCGGTACCAGATGTAGGTGGTCAGGACCTGGTTCTTCTCATCCTGTGAAAGGAAAGAGGGCTCAGCGTCAGTGCCCCGTGGGCGGACGTCCACCTTGCACACGTACCCCAAGAGGAGCTGTTGCTTTGGGTCCCTATTCCTTCGGGAAGAGGTAGTGAAGAAAAAGAGAAAAGGGCCAACCAGGAAGAGTTGGTTGGTCTTTGACTAGGACACATCTAGGAAGAAATACAACTGTTTCTTTTTTAATTTCCTATCTATCTATCTATCTATCTATCTATCTATCTATCTATCTATCATCTTTTACTATTTTCTATTATGTTATACATATATATGTCTCTATGACACATATATTTTACATATATAATATACGTAACATATAAGATAAGGGAAAACATAAAGGGGGTGCCTGGGAGGCTCAGTCAGTTAAGTGTCTGACTTCTGATTTTGAATTAGGTCATGATCACATGGATAGTGGGATTGAGCCCTGAGTCAGGCTCTGTGCTGACAGTGTGGAGCCTGCTTGGGATTCTCTCTCTTCCTCTGTCTCTCTGCCCCTCCCCTGCTCGTGCTCTCTCTCTCTCAAAATAAATAAACATTTTTTTAATAAACATTTTTTTTTTAAAAAGAGAAGACATATAGAAAATATTTTATCTATCTGTATTTTTTAGATGTTTATTTATTTTGAGAGAGAGAGGACACATATGCATACCAGTGGGCAAGGGGCAGAGAGAGAGAGAGAGAGAGAGAGAATCCGAAGCAGGTTCTGTGCTGTCAGTAAGGAACCCAACATGGGGCTCAGTCCCACAAATCGTGAGTTCATGACCTGAGCCGAAATCAAGAGTCAGATGCTCAACTGATTGAGCCACCCAGATGCCCCTATATCTATACACTTTTACATATTTGTATGCCTGTATATCTACACCTGTATCTCCCTCCCACCCTAGTATGCAGTCAAGAAATGCAAAAACACACAGTCCAGAATTCATCACTGTCCCTCATTCCCAACTAATTCCCAGCTTTGCTTCCCGAAACAGCCACACGGGCTGCAGTAGAGACCGTGAGGTCAGGTCCTGCTTGCTCTGGTGCTCTCTATCTCTGCAACTGCTCTCTTGTTTATCTCTGCACAACGTCTGACCTCCTCACCAGGCAGTGCACCCCACCCTACTACAGTCATTGATGAAGGAATTGATTTATCAATTGGTTTAGGATTAATTGTTCAACAATCATTTATCAACACCTGTCATGTATCAGGGGCCCGTGTCAGACACCAAGGGCCTAGAAATGAATAGGACAGATGAACAGGACAGCTTATGTGGGGACATGGTTACCATGACACAATGCATGAAGAACCACATGTGGTAAGTGGACCTCTAGGAATAGGGGTTGAGAGAGGCAGCCACAGAGGTGACCCTGGTTTTCTGGTTTGGGCAGCTCTGTAGACGGTCGGTGCTGTTGTCCAGCCTGGCACGGGTCTGTGCCAGATCACACGTACTCTGGGTACTTGAATGTCCCCTGTGCTGCCCAGGGAGTGACCCGGCCTTACATGGTCTCTCACCCCAAAAGGCCCACCTCTGAGTGGGGCAGACTGGGGCCTAGTGCTCACCACGCTGAGGATGGCATAGACAATGACATCGATGGACACGGTGGTTGGCTTCCTCCAGTCCCGCACGGGCCGCACGCCCTTCTGGTAGTTGGCCAGGAGGTAATCTGACAGCCTCAGCAGAGCAGGCCTAGAGGTGTTCTGAGCCTGGGGGTGCTCCCTGCGCCTGGCTAGGAAGAACAGGGCAAAGTGGGCATCAGAGCCTGAGGCTTCCCCCATCTTTTGGCCTGGTTTGAAGGCTATTAAAAGGAAAATGCCTCCACTATTTTCACCCCAGAGTCCCAGATACTTCCACAGACTGAAAGTCCCGTCACTGGAATGTTTTGTCCACAGAGATTCCTGCCCAAATCTGAAGGTATTGTCTCCTAAGGGTAACCTACACACTCATTTCCATGAGAGAGGGGAGCTGGGCTGTAAACGCAGGTGATATAAGACAGGTGAGGTCTAAGTGGGCCAGGGGCTGAGAAAGGTTGAGCAGGTACCTGCCCAGAGGAGGTGGTCTGCAGGAGACAGAGGAGGGGAGCTGGGGAGCTAAGGAGGAGTGGCCCTCGGGATGGGTACTGGAAGGAGAGGGGGCTGCAAGGGAAGGTGGCCCCAAGTACACCATCTGTAAGCCCAAAGGTCTGCATGAAGGTTTGCCTCAGTCAAGGTCAGACCTCAGCGTCTGGCCAGATCCTCGTCGGCTCCTTGACCCCAGCCTCCTATTAACAAAGAAAGAAAGGAGGCATCCCGTGAAAGCTGCCATTCCTTCCTGCGAAATCCTCCCCTCTGAGTCATGCACGCACAAACTCCTGGGGGCAGGTCTCCTCCAGAGGGTTGATTTATGGGCAGATTTGGTGGGTTGGGAAGAGGGTTAGACGTGAGGTTACAGGAAGTGAGGAGAAACTGAATTGTTCCCAGAGCAGGAGACCTATAAGGACAAAATGGCGATGAGAAAACCGAACTCTGAGGTCCTCACCCCATTCTATGGGGGTTTCACGTGCACCTGTTACCCCTCTGGGAAATAGCGGAAGCACTTCCTGAAAGGTGCCAAGAAAAAGAAGGTGAAAGTCATAGGGTAAGGAATGCGAGAACCCTAGAGGACCAGGGCACAGGGGGCAAAGCTGTTAGGGGACTAGCAGGGTGCCTCTGGGGTCTTCCACAGACCAGGTGCCAGTGGGCCTGACTTTCTCCAAACAAGGCTGCCTCTTCTCGCATCTTGTCTATATAATGTGGGCAAATCTCTGCTACAGATCCCCCTTCCTGCTCCCCACCCACTTTCCCAGGTAAACTTTCAGCTTCCCTCCGAAGGACAGAGAAGAGCAGAGAGAGGGGGAGGACAAGAGACCACTTATTCCTGTGGAATAATATCAGTTAACACATTCTTCATTTCAATCTTCGAGCAGCCCATGGGGGCGGCTGTCATGACAGCACAGTTTCCAGATAAGGGTCCCCAAGGCTCAGAAAGGTGGAGACTGTGCCCCGCAAGTGGGGGAAATGAGATTCAGATCCAAATCTCTCTGTGTCTTCACTACGCAAGCAATAGCCCTGAGTCTATTGCTGGGAAACGGACCGGTGTGCAGGGAGCCAGACTGGACAGCAATTCTCCTCGGCCAAGAAAGCTCCGAGCCACAGCCTTAACACGCCTCCTGGGTCTGTTGGTCCTGCCGAGCTTCCACAGGGACAGCTCAAGGCAGGAAAGCCAGCACGCACGTGCATCTCAGTTCTTCCTCTCTGTTCAGCCCTGGGACGGCATCCTAATTGTGCCCCAGCTCTCCCAACCTAGCTCTGCATGGGGAGAAAAACCTTCCAAAACAGGAAATAAATATTGTTTGTGGCAAAAGGAAACAAATCCTTTTGTGACCCAAACACCTCATATCCCAGGAAAGCAGGAGGAAAGGGTAGGGGAATGCAGAGAAGTTTGGGGTTATTAGAGTTTAGCTCTGGAAGGGAACTTGAGGAAAGGAGGCCCAGGGAGCCCATGCAACAAGACCAGGGAAGCTGAGGTTGGTTCTGGTCGCCACTCTGTTGCTAATGTGCTGTGTGACCTTGAGTGAATTATGCCCCCTCTCTGGGGTTATAAATGTCCCATTTATAACAAGAAGGAGTAGACCAAATGAAGTCCAAGGTCCCTTGCAGCTACTGTTCCATGAGTTTGGGAGCAGGGCAAAGAAGACAGGAGCCCCTCTCGGCAAGCCCTGCCCTCACCTGGCACTCCACCACCCCTGCTTTTGAGCTGGACCATAGTGCCTTCAAATTCTTGTGCTCGGATGTGGCAAGATCCCTGACTTTCCCGAAGCAGCACCCACTCTGAAAACCTCCCTCCCTCAACCCCTGGGGGAATCAAACATCCCCTACCCGACCTCTGCAGGTGGCCAGCCATGTCCCGTATCTTTTCCCACCCGTCCCCTTACCTTGTCCATGTGCCAGGAGTGTGGGCAGAAGCAAGGCCAGCAGGACCCGTGGCACCCACGACAGCATGGTGACTTTCCCCGGGCGTGAGCTGCCTTGGAGTGGCCTCAGGGTAAGACGTGCTGACAAGCAGGCTGCCCACACTCTGCCGGCTTCATGTCCCAGCCGGCCTGCCTCCTCAGGGCCGCCTTCCACACCTCTGAGGCTGCAGCCTCCCACTGCTGAGGGGCCACCAGGGCTGGACAGTCGCCAAGTTCCTGCAATCAGTCCCTCAGCCGGATCAGGTTTCAGGGCGGGAAGGAAGGAGAGGGAGCCAGTGAGAGGGGAGGCCGCCCAGCTGATGTCATGGGGCAGGACTTAGTCCGCCCCTTCAGCCAGGTGGCTGGGCCAAATGCTCCAAGGAGTAACTTGGGGTGGGGGGCTGGGGGGTTGGGGGCCGCTGCAGGGGCTCCTGGAGCAAGGGTGCAGCCTGTCTGCTGGGAGTGGCCCTGGGCTGCTACCTTCATTTATGTCCCATGGCTAGTACGCTTGGGTAGCATGGGGCTGGGGCAGGGGGAGGTGCGGCGGGAGCAGGGGGTGCCATTCATTCACTCCCCTTCCTAAGCAGGGGCCGGGCATCTCTGCACACAGAGGAAGGGACCTGGGTTACCACATGGGGTTACTTCTGTCCTTTTGTCCTCATCAAAATATTTATTTTTCTCAACAAAATATTTAAATTTAAATATTTAAGTAGTAACCTGTATATGTAATTTATACTAAGCAAATATATTTATATATTGTTTCATATACATAATATGTATTATTATTGTTAAGTTTATTTATTTTTGAGAGAGAGAGAGCACAAGGGGAGCAGGGGCAGAGAAAGAGGAAGAGAGAATCCCAAGCAGGCTCCAAGCACTGACAGCACATAGTCTGATGTAGGGCTCAAACCCACGAACCATGAGATCGTGACCTGAGCCGAAATCAAGAGTTGGACGCTAAACTCACTGAGCCACCCAGGCACCCCCATAACATGTATTATGAAAATATAATAAGGGTGCCTGGGTGGCTCAATCAGTAAAACATCTGACTTCAGCTCAGGTCATGATGTTACGGTTTGTGGGTTCAAGCCCCGCATCAGGCTCTGTGCTGACAGCTCAGAGCTTGGAGTCTGCTTCAGATTCTGTGTCTCCCTCTCTCTCTATCCCTTCCCCACTTGTGCTCTGTCTCTCTGTCTCTCTCTCTCTCAAAAATAAATAAACATTAAAAAAGTTTTTTAATTAAAAAAGAGAATACAATAATACATGCTTATTATAGAAAAATATGAAGAAACATTAAAATCATCCATGGGCTTACTCACTACCCAGAAACATCCCCTGTTAATATTTTGATATCTATTCCTCTATAATTTTCTGTTATAATGTGTACAATGAAGTAAATACATTGTACATATAATTTTGCATCCCATCCTGTCCTTTGCTTATTAATACCATTTCATGAACATTGTCAACACTTTCCTTTTAAGAATTTTTTTAGTGTTTATTTATTTTTGAGAGAGAGAGGCTGAGCAGGGGAGGAGCAGAGGGAGAGAGGGACAGAAGATCTGAAGCAGGCTCTGTGCCGACAGCAGTGAGGCTGATGTGGGGCTTGAACTCACAAACCATGAGATCATGACGTGAGCTGATGTCAGATGCTCAACCAACTGAGCCACCCAGGTGCCCCATCAATACTTTGCTTTTAAACGTTTTCTTGAAACAAGGGTTTCTTTTTCCTTTGTCAGTCGAATAGGAAAGGATCTGTTCCTCAGACACCCAGCTGTGTGCCAAAAAAACTGTCAGAGAAGAGTGTGGCTGGGAATTTCTGTTTGAGTGAATCTCACTCCCACTTTACCGTTTGGGTAGAAGCAGACTTCTTTGCCTCGAGTGTGTGAAAAGCAAGATACACCTGTATCAAATCATGGCAAGCCTCAACCACAAATATTTGTATTCCTTTCAATTCCATTTCCAGTTGGATTTAAGTGTGGCATAGGCTGGGAACACTGTGGGAAAGAAGAATTTTCTCAGTTGTCATGGTTGAAAAAAAATCACCTTGGTCAGGGCCGAGTCCTTTTTGGTTTTGTCTGGATTTCCCCCCTTATTCGTGTGCATGATGAAATCTGCATTAGCATTTAACACTCACGGATGGAGTCCCTTTGGATGGCTATTAGCCAGAGTTTGGTGCCGGAACGCTTGGTCCAGCTCAAGGAGATCGGGCTACGCTTCTCTGAAGTCGTGTGCTTCCTCACTGCACAATCCAGATAAAACATGGAAAATCATCTCCAGGAATTCCTTTTGGAGGAATGGAGATGAGGACACGCGGTACAATAGGAGAAACTAGGCACCTCCACTCCAGAACGAGTACATCCAGGCTTGACAGCAGGACAAGGCAAGAAGAACCAGGCTGTCCCCAGGCGTCCAGGCTGAGGTCTTGAAGGGGCTCAAACTCAGGAAGGGCATTTGTGGATTCCTAAATCCATCTTCAAGCCCAGCATCTGGAGTGATACACAAAGATTCTTAGGCTCATGTTCATTTCTCATTGTCACTGAGAAATCTGCTGTAAATTTCTAGAAGGATGTTTCCTCTTGTTTACGCGCATTATAAAATCTACAACAAGCATTATACCATTCACTGACGGGGGCCCTTCGTATGGCCGTTACCAGGTTTGGTGCTTAGCAGTAACCCACTGGGGTTTCCATTACAGTTGCTGCATCATTAAAGAACAAACAACACCTAGCCGCTCCCCTCCATGTCCTAACCACTGCCTCCGAATGCCCCATTTTGTCCTCCCTGGGGCTCCCTGCGCATACCCACAAGGCAGTCCCTCACCTGTTGCCCCAAGCCACGACCAGTGTGGCCTGGAGCCCATTCCTTCCACAGAGCCAAGCCACCTGGAGACAGACAGCAAGAAGAAGCACTGGGCACTGAACTTGTGCGGGCATGGTCCCCAAGCAGTGGGGGAGAGGGGGGCAAGAAGATGGTGCAAAGAAACAGAAGGTAATACTACAGGAAAAGAGGGATCTGGAGAAGAAGGGAGAGAAGGCAAAAGTAAAAGGAAGAGGAAAAGGAAGATGAGAAAAGAAAACATTGGCAGGAAACGGAGAAGAAAAGGAAGCTAGCAGTAAAAGGCAAGGAGAAAAGGAGAAAGAAAAAGAGGGAAATAGAGGGAGGAAAAGAAAAGAAGGCTTCAGGAGAGGCAGAGCCGTGGAGTTGGGGTGGCCTGAATGTGACTGACCCTCCACTGCTGTGGAATGGAGGGCCAGCCAAGGCCACATGCCAAGCCCCGGGCAGGGAGCAACCAAAAAGCCTGGAGACCCTGTCCTCTGAGCCCCAAGCCTTCACTTCTGCTCTGAGCTCCTGGAATCCTCTGGGACTGCCCAACTGTGCTGGGGAGGGAAGAGAATGTCTTGGTACAGTGTGTGCATTAGGGAATTAGCTTTAGGTAATAGGATTATAGCGAGCCGGGCAGGCCACGGCCTCGAATGGAGATGTATTGCCTCTGTGCCTCTCTGATGGAGCATCAGTCAAGTTTCCCCCAAAGAAATTTCCTATTAATGGATTTGATGGCACAGCAGACAGGGGGTAGTTGGAGCTGTGGCCAGTGGCGGGGTGTAAATTGCCTCCGATGAAACTGTGGAGTCACTTTTGTCCCTTTTAAACAAGATAAAAATTAGTGAGCGGCCTTGATGAACTCGCCGTGGCCGGTGGGGACGAGGGAAAAAGCAGAGGCCTGGCTAATTTGATTCCGGAGCTCTGCCTGCAGACGGCCGGGCTCCTCCGGGGGCGCAGAGGCAGACACGCAGACGGCAGCGGCCCAGGGTGGGTAATGAAAAGCCCTGAGGATGCAGGACCTGTAGGCCTGTGCCTTGGCTTTGTGTCCAGCTGCTCCCAACACCGTGCCCAGGAGGACTGTAGTCACGCCTGTGCTTGGCACTTTCCAGAATTCAATCAATCAACCTGGGTTTAAATCCTACAGAGGGCTCTGGGACTCAGTGTAATCAGGCGGTGAAGAGCCCAGGCTCATGGGGGCGCACACCCTCCTGCCCCTTACCACGGTGCTTGCTCCCATTTTCCAGGTTAAAACACAGAGCCCAGAAAGCCTCTGTGTCTTGCCTCCGTTCCCACAGCCCGTTAGAGGATGGAGCTGAGATCCCTTAGACTCCTGGCTGCAGCCTTTTACTTTCAGTCGTGTCTCCCGTCTCTTCCAGTAAATTTTACTGGTCTCTGAAACTTTTACCACCAAAGAGCCTGACCTTTTAAAACCTATAAACTCAGAAAAACTTCTGCAATCTGTCATAGCATCTGGCCCCACCAGGCGCCCACCTGCTGGGGAAGGGTTCCGAGCGGGGGATGCAGCTCCACTCTCCACGGCACCTTGAGGAGAGGGGTCCACAGGCCCTACTGGCTGCATGCTACCCATCTCGGCACTTGTTCACGGAATCCCTGTGGGCTCTACCCCTCAGCTCTGGGAAGGGCACAGGGTCAGACAGGGGAGCCCTTCTTCAACCAGTTCCAGGCACCTGACACATCCTGGCATGGAGGTTGAAAGATTTAGGTCATCTCCCCACGGGGATGATGGAAGCCAGGGAGATGGGAAGAGGCCTGACTCAGACTTCCTAGTTTCCCTGCCCACAGAGGCAGCAGTGGCCTTTATGGAGAGGAGAGAAGAGGAGCAGTCTCTTCCCTCCTGGCCTTTTCTTTCCTTGATGCCCCATCATGTCCCATCTCTGGGCCTTCTCTGTCAAGGCCCTGCTCCTTGGAATGGCCTGCTTCTGCACCACTCCACAACAGTACCTGCCATTTAGCAAGCACACTGTGTGCCAGGCACTGTGCTAAACTCTGTATCACATTTAACTTCTATTTCCTACGAAGAAGATATGATTATTCCCATACTGCAGATGAGAAAAGGAAGGCAGAGATGGCACAAGAACAGACACTTAGATCAACGGAACAGAATAGAGAACCCAGAAATGGACCCACAAATGTATGGCCAACTAATCTTTGACAAAGCAGGAAAGAATAGCCAGTGGAATAAAGGCAGTCTGTGCAGCAAGTGGTGCTGGGAAAACTGGACAGCGACATGCAGAAGAATGCCACTTACTTACACCATACACAAAAATAAACTCAATATGGACGAAAGACCTAAATGTAAGACAGGAAGCCATCAAAATCCTCAAGGAGAAAGCAGGCAAAAACCTCTTTGATCTTGGCCGCAGCAACTTCTTACTCAACACCTCTCCAGAGGCAAGGGAAACAAAAGCAAAAATGAACTACTGGGACCTCATCAAAATAAAAAGCTTCTGCACAGCGAAGGAAACAATCAGCAAAACTAAAAGGCAACCGACAGTATGGGAGAAGATATTTGCAAAGGACATATCAGATAAAGGGTTAGTATCTAAAATCTATAAAGAACTTATCAAACTCCACACCCAAAAAACAAATCATCCAGTGAAGAAATGGGCAAAAGACATGAATAGACACTTCTCCAAAGAAGACAACCAGATGGCCAACCGACACATGAAAAATGCTCAACATCACTCATCATCAGGGAAATACAAATCAAAACCACAATGAGACACCACCTTACACCTGTCAGAATGGCACCATTAACAACTCAGGCAACAACAGATGTTGGTGAGGATGCAGAGAAAGAGGATCTCTTTTACACTGCTCATGGGAATGCAAGCTGGTGCAGCCACTCTGGAAAACAGGATGGAAGTTCCTCAAAAAACTAAAAATAGAACTACCCTATGACACAGCAATTGCACTACTAGGCATTTATCCAAGAGATACAGGTGTGCTGTTTCAAAGGGACACATGCACCCCTATGTTTATAGCAGTACTATCCACAATAGCCAAAGTATGGACAGAGTCCAAATGTCCATCGATGGACGAATGGATAAAGAAGATGTGGTATATATATACAATGGAGTATTACTCAGCAATCACAAAGAATGAAATCTTGCCATTTGCAACTACGTGGATGGCACTGGAGGGTATTATGCTAAGTGAAATTAGAGAAAGACAAAAATCATATGACTTCACTCATATGAGGACTTTAAGAGACAAAACAGATGAACATAAGGGAAGGGAAACAAAAATAATATAAAACCAGGGAGGAGGACAAAACAGAAGAGACTTATAAATATGGAGAACAAACTGAGGGTTACTGGAGAAGTTGTGGGAGGGGGGATGGGCTAAATGGGTAAGGGGCACTAAGGAGTCTACTCCTGAAATCATTGTTTCACTATATGCTAACTAATTTGGATGTAAATTTTAAAAAATAAAAAATAAAATTAAAAAAATAATAAATAAAAATAAAATAAAATAAAATAAAATAAAATAAAATAAAATAAAATAAAATAAAAAGGAAGGCACGGAGTAGTCAAGCAGCCCGTGCAGAATTCCAGGGCTGATAAATGGAGGGTGTGGTGTTAGGTCCTACAAACTTGAAAGCCTGGGCTCGTAACCTCCCGATTACAATGAGTCCAGAGAGAGCATTCTGTAGGATTGAGGCCCAGGCTGACTGAACTCTGGCTCCGATCCCTAGTATGGATGGGAGTCCCCCCATTCCTGCCTTGACTGCTCTTATTGAAAGGGCAGGCTCATTGGGTTGGCCCTACATGCCTGCAAATTAAAGATTCTTTTATTAAAGAATAGTCATAAGAATATATAATAACTTTAGGGACCATTGCATTTATTGTTTTCCCCAATAAAGACTGGATTCAGAAATACTGCCCTTTCCCATCCTGGCCCCAATATAGCCAGTTTCTGCAAATGCTAGGTATGGGGCTTCAGAGTAAACTTGGGACCAGTGACCTTCTGCAACCCCTCGTCATGGGATGGAAGTGATGCTAGAATCTCTGGACTATTACTCTATTGAGTCTGGGTGCATGGGGTGGGGCTTCCTTGTCATCTGTCACCTGGAGAGGAAGTCTTTTCTAGTCCTCCAAGCAGAAGGGATGGAAATCCTGAAGCAGGTGGCACAGTGGGGCTTTTTCTGTCGATATGGACCTCAAAGGTCAAGATGGTTGAGTTCGTTTTAAGGCACCACCGTCCACATGCAGACAGGCAAGAAGTAGAGGTGAAGAAGCCCCAAGAAAGGGGCCTCATGAAGTCATGCTTCTCCTTTGGGAGCCCCTAGAGCATTGCGGGGCTGCAGGGAGGTATTCGACAGGCCTGGGATGACCCAGCACCCTGTGCCCTACAAGACCGAGTATTTCAGTCGGCGAATACTCCTTTGCCTCCTTGTCCTTTCTCTTCCCTTAATGGGTGTTCATGTGGGAATCCCCAACCTTCATCTGCCACACTAAGGGGTGGAGGAGGAGGAGGACTTTGTTCCTGATTGGCCAGTGAGGTGGCAGCAGCAACTGTCTGAGAGAGAGAAGCGTCCAAGCAAAGTGAAACCCTAGGGGCCCCACTGCCCCACCTTCCTAGAGATCTTCCTGCAGCAAAACCCTGGAGATCCGGGGACTTGTTTTCATAAGGGTGGTGGCAATCCTTCATGCAGGCCGTGTGCAGCAGAGAGGCAGGCCCACCCTTCTTTTCCCCTCCCCTCCTTCCTGGCACAGAAGGGTGGCCATATTGCTCTGGGTCCTTACAAGTAGCCAAGACCAGGGTGCTCCAGCTTCTGGAGAATGTCTCCTTCCTATAAGATGAAGCTCCCCTTCTACCCCAATCCCCAGATATCCATCAAATTCTGTTCGTTGGCCACAAACAACAGAACCAACTCCAGGGTGGTCTCCAGAGTAGAAGGTCAACCTGGAACGTGCACCTAGAGTCAACAAGCTGGTAGCAAAGGCCAGGCATGAGTGTGGCTGGCAATGTGTCATTAGCCCATCTGGTCACCCCAGAGCTGGGCCAGGGACAGAAGGTTTGGTTTAAATTTCTCTTCTACTTGAATTCTAATTTCTAGAAAGGAAGGGACTAGAGAGGGCTTTTTATCCATTCCCTTGCCTCTTGGAAGATTAGTGTCTTAATATATTGTTATTAGTATTTTCCAAAAACTTTTCAAAGAAGGAAAACTCAGAAGCCCCTTTGGGATTCCAAAGCAAAGTTTCCTGTACTATTAAATTTTAATTGCACTTGGTACAATTTGAATCATTTCCTTTCATCCTGTGGAAATGAGTTCCATCTCCTATTCATCCTCTCCATTGTCTCTGAGAGGGTGAGAACCTGGTGGTCATTTCTGGGCTCTTCCAGAGGCAGAGAATAAAAATATTTAGCAACCTTCGTGAGGCTCTGCATGGTTTACAATGTACTTTCCTGCATGCTCCCCTTTCACTTTGATACTCAGGAGAGCTCTCTGAGGTAGGTGACCTTGTCCCCATTTTATAGCTGGAGAACTCCTGCTGTGAGACATGTAGCAACTTGCCCAAGGTCACTCAGCAAACAGGTGGCCGAGACTGGTTTAAAACCCTAAGCCAAGAGAAGATCTGATTCTCTCCTCTGCCATTTCCATTGGGGGAAGGAGCAGAGAGGAAGGAACAGCAGGCTGTATGGTTGTTGCCTCAGGGGCGGTGAGATGCAGATCCGGGGACAGGGTGGGGAGGGAGACATTTTCTTTATCTACCCTGTTACGCCTTTAAGTTTTGTCCAGTGTACATGTACCATCTCACTGAAAAGAAACTAGATGGGTTTTTAAAAGGAAGCAAGAGGAAGAATGGAATACCAGGCGGCTCTAGCCTTGCTTCCATCGAATACTCCCAAGTGTGGCCGTGGGCGAACCAACTAAATCCTCTGTGCCTAGGTCTTATCACCTATCAAATGAGAATAAAGGAATAGTTGCTCTGCCTACCAAATTCACGGACTCTTTTTGAGAATAGTATAGTTCAGTAATTATTACTCTGGAATGGGGAAGGCAATGCCAGCATCATATGGTTCAAATTAAGCACACGCCTTCCCAGATATTCTGAGACCCGCTCCCTCCCCACCTCCCCCAACAATTATGAAAATCGCAATTCATGTGTTATGAAAAAAGCACAGGGGCGCCTGGGTGGCGCAGTCGGTTGAGCGTCCGACTTCAGCCAGGTCACGATCTCGCGGTCCGTGAGTTCGAGCCCCGCGTCAGGCTCTGGGCTGATGGCTCAGAGCCTGGAGCCTGCTTCCGATTCTGTGTCTCCCTCTCTCTCTCTGCCCCTCGCCCGTTCATGCTCTGTCTCTCTCTGTCCCAAGAAATAAATAAACGTTGAAAAAAAAATTAAAAAAAAAAAAAAAAAAAAAAAA
>NW_024412402.1:6318096-6386366 GCF_014898765.1 Herpailurus yagouaroundi | reverse complement strand
ACCCAGGGCCCAGGACACAGCATAGGCTCAGAAGCTATTAGTTTCCTTCCCATTACAACAAAAGGGATCAATAGAATTAATAAATAAAAGAGGTAATGGCTTGTGAACACCCTAAAAGAGTTAAATACAGCAATAGAACCTGAAAGGGGTGGGTTCCCAGCAGCTTGCCACCAGCCTGGGAAGAGGGGAGGCGAGAGCCAGAGAGCAATAGCTTGTGTGTGAGCCTGGCTGCCCTCACCTGCTTCCCACGTCACCTTCCCAGCGAGACCTTCTCTGACCACCCTGTCTCACATACACCCGCCTTGCTCCCTATATTCCTTCCGCGCACTTCTCACACGCTGCATGCTCAGTTTATTTATCTTGTTTATTATCTGTTTCCCCTGCTAGAATGTGAGCTCCACAAGGGTGGGGATTTTTCCTCTCTCAGCTTTACTGAGGTATAATTGAGAAATAAAATTGTGTACATTTAAAGTGCACAGAGTGGTGATTGGATATACATATGCATTGTGAAATGATTACCACGATCAAGTTAACGAACATATCCAACCCCTCACATAGTTTATCTTTTTCTTTGTGTGAAAATGCTTAAGACCCACTCTCTTAGCAAATTGCAGGTATACAATACAGTATGGTTATCTGTAATCACCATGCTCTGTGCAAGATCCTCAGAACTTGTCTTTTTTTAATAAAAATTTTTAATGTTTATTTATTTTTGAGAGAAACAGAGAGACAGAGACAGAGTGCAAGCAGGGAAGGGGCAGAGAGAGACACACACACACAGAATCTGAAGCAGGCTCCAGGCTCTGAGTCGTCAGCACAGAGCCTGACTCGGGACCCAAACTCATGAACCGAGAGATCATGACCAGAGACGAAGTCGGACACTTAATCAACTGAGCCATCCACACATGCCAGAACATAGTCATCTTATAACTGAAAGTTGGACCTTTGATCAACGTCTCCCCACTCCCTGCCCGCCCTCCCAGCCCCTGGCAGCCACCGTCCAATGTACTCTCTGCTTCATGAATTTGACTTTTCTTCTTTAATCCTATATTTAGTGATACCATACAGTATTTGTCTTTCCCCATCTGGCTTATTTCACTTAACATAATGCCCTCTAAGTTCATCACATTGCAAAATGGCAGGATTTCCTCTTTTAATGGCTGGATAACAAATACTTCAGTGTATGTATTGATCATATTTTCTTTACCCATTCATCCACTGATGGACACTTACGTTGTTTCCAATCTTGGTCATTGTGCATAATGCCGCAAGCAACATGGGAGTGCAGATATCTCTTCATGTAGTGATTTCACTTCCTTTAGATACACACTCAGGAGTGGGACATAGGTAGATTTATGTTTAATGTTTTGAGGAACCTCCATACTGTTTTCCATAATGATTACACCAATTTGCAGGAAAGGGTTTCCTTTCATCCACACTCTCACAAATCTTTCTTTCTTTCCTTCTTTCTTCCTTCCTTCCTTCCTTCCTTCCTTCCTTCCTTCCTTCCTTTTCTTTCTTTCTTTCTTTCTTTCTTTCTTTCTTTCTTTCTTTCTTTCCTTTCTTTCTTTTTCTTTCTTTCTTTCTTTCTTTCTTTCTTTCTTTCTTTCTTTCTTTCTTTCTTTCATCCATCTTTTTGGTAATAGCCATTCTAACAGTCCTGGAGTGATACCTCATTGTGGTTTAGACTTGCATTTCTCTGATGATTAGTGATGTTGAAAACCTTTTCATGTACCTGTTGATCATTTGAATATCTTTTGGGGGGAAATGTCTATTCAGGTGTTTTGCCCATTTTTAAATCAGATTATTATTATTTCTTGCTATTGAGTTGCATGAGTTCCTTATCTATCTTATACGTGAAAACCTTATCAGACATATGGTTTGCAGGTGTTTTCTCCCATTTTGTTGGTTGCCTTTCATTTTGTCAATGGTTTCCTTTTCTGTACAGAAGCTTTGTAGTTTGATGTACCTCTGCTTGTTTAGTTTGGCTTTTGTTGATTGTGCTTTTGGTGTTATATCCAAAAAATAACTGCCAAGACCAATATCAAAGAGCTCTTCCCTATATTTTCTTCTTCTTCTTTTTAATGTTTATTTATTTATTTTTGAGAGAGAGTGAGAGAGAGAAAGAGAGGGAGACAGAGTGTGAGAGGAGGAGGGGCAGAGAGAGAGGGAGACACAGAATCTGAAGCAGGCTCCAGGCTCTGAGCTATCAGCACAGCGCCCGATGTGGGGCTTGAACTCACAAACCACGAGATCATGACCTGAGCAGAAATCGGATGCTTAACCACCTGAACCACCCAGGCGCCCCAAGTTTTTCTAACACCACTTATTGAAGAGACTGTCCTTTAGAGGCAGAGATTTTTATTTGTTTTGTTGATTGTTGAATTCCCTGAAACTAGGAGAGTGCCTATCACATAATAGATGCTCAATAAATATTTGTTGGGTAAATGAATGAACCACAGTGGTAAAAGGGAAGACAATGAGGCTATTTAGCAAAATTCACCTGTGCTCTGGAGCTCTCCTGACCTCCTTGGGGGTGTGGCTGTCAACTGAGGTAGCAAGGATACTGCCAGGCCTGGTGTTGGGATCCTTGGCTCCCTCCCCTGGTTCTGGGGACACATGGAGCAGACTGCCACGGCCCCACTGCTGTCATAGCTCTGGTCTGTTGCTTTCTTGGGCAGTGACCCAGGGGGTCTTAGCTGGCCATTGGGTGGCTTGTAAAGTAATGTATGTCTTGGAGTGGAGAACATTTGGGCTCCCTGACCTGCCACTAACTGGAGAGAGAAAAGACTCTGTGACATAGAGACTGTAGTCCTGTGTGAGCCAATAGACAGATGAGACAATGGGGAGAGGACAGGCATAGGAGAAATCCCAGCTTCACTCCCAGTAAGAGAGAGGCAGTGAGACCCCACAGGAGGTCTATGCTATGGAGCCCTCTTCCCACAGCACCCAGTGGAGATGCAGGATCCGGTAAGGAGGTCACATGGCCTTCCTGCTTCAGGGGCCACTGTCTCACTCACTTTGCACTTATGGGAGAGCAATCAGCCTAAAGCAAGGTCTTCAACACGTCCCAGCAGACACGCCTGCCTTGGTATGAACATTCTCTAGAGTTGGAGACATCAGAGAGAGCTCCCTTTGGCCTTTGAAACCATCTAATCCAGCCTCCATCTGGCACCCAAATCTCTATGGCGTCCCCAGCCAAGGGCTCTCAGCTTTTACTTGCACACCTCCAAGCAAAGGAGGAGACCTTTCAGAACCATTTCATTTTTGCTGAGATATTTCTTATTTTGCTCCTCAGATGTATTTCTCTAACGTTTCCACCCACCCAGGGCTATTCTTCAGGACATTCACAAATTGATACCAAGGCCTGCCACCATTATGCTTTCTCATCTACAGGCCAAGCCCCTCACTTCTGTCAGCACAGAGTAGAGCAGAAAGGACCTAGACAGGGAGAGCAGGCTCACCTTAGGATCTGCAGTGTCTCCCATCTGCCTGGGGCCTCCTCCTCTGTGCTTGATGGAGTCCGCTGAATGAACGGAGGAGTGAGAGAATCCACACAAGCTTCTCAGTCTGTAAGTGAGGAAAGTGAATCTCAGGGAGGCTAAGTGACTTCAGCAAGGCCATGCAACTCCCAACCCCAGAGCTAGCTCCCAGTTCAGAGGATTTTCCCGAGTCCATACCAGCGGGTTTAGAGACCTTGTTTTACTCCATCTTCTCTTCTCTTTAGGTTTGGCCTGGCTGGCTCCACAGAGGTAGCCCGCCGAGCTCCTGTTCCCTGTGTTCACCTGCTATGACCTTCCCATCACTTTGTCCACTCCACCTGAGAACCTTCGCTCTAGCTCTTTGCTCTCCCAGGAGCTCTCTCTTCCCAGATGTCCACTTGGCTAATTCCCCCTCAGGTCTTTGCCTAAAGCTCACCTGTTCAATGAGGTCTATCCTGACTAATCTTCTTACTACCCTCTCCTCCCTGTCCCCACCTGGGCACACCTGACCCCTCTTACCTGGCCCCACTTTGTCTTTTGTTCCACAGCCCCATCACCTCCTAACATACTATGTGATTGACTTATGATGATTCCTAATTGTCCATCTCCACTGGTAGAATGTCAGTACCTTGAGGGCGGGGAGCTTTGGGGGTTTTGTCTACTGATATATCCCAAGTACCCAGAACAGTGCCTGACACCTAGCAGGGACTCAATAAGTATTTGTTGAATGAATCTCCTAGTTGGAAAACCCAGGAGGGCCCTAGGTCTGAATCGCCCCCCACGGAACACAGTAGGTGTTGAACACACGTTTGTTAATACATGGATTAACTGATTATATAACATGTCTTTGCTGCTCAGTAGCACTGTGTATCATGTGCTGCCTCATGGCTGAAGAGAGATGTGTCATGGGCTCTCCTGGGGTTGCCACAGAGGTCCCACCATGACCTAGAGGATACCCCTATCTCAGACCCCATGGGAGATCTGTGGGGTACAGCTGGATCATGGTTGCCCTTTTGCTTCCCAACCCATCTCGGATGTGTCATGTGGTAGGCTGGGTAATGGCCCTGAAGATACTCAGGTCCTAATTCCTGGAACCTGTGAGTGTTTGCAAAAGGGAGTTTGTAGATATGATTGTGTTAAGGATCTTGAGATGGAGAGGTTATCCTGAATCACCCTGGTTGGCCCTACATGTAAGCTAGAGCGTTCTTCTAAGAAGGAGGCAGAGGAGGTGTGATGACAGGATAGGAGAAAGCCATGTGGAGGCAGAGGCAGAAACCAGAGATGAGCTTGGAAGGTGGAGGATGGAGCCATGAGCCCAGGTGCGCAGGTGGCCGCTGGAAGCCTTCACCTTGACTTTCACCCAGTGAAACTGATCTCGGACTTCTGACCTGCAGAGCTATAAGAGAACAAATTTGTGTTGTTTAACAAATTTGTGTTATTAACTTTGGGGTAATTCTCTAGAGCAGCAACAGGAAATGGATACACACCATTCTACAGGCACCCCCCAACCCCCTTCACAACAACCAGCATAAACCCCAGGTCTGTTTTTCACATCACCCAAACCTCAGACCCTGGGAGACCAAGGTTGGGGTGGGGGTGGGGGCATGCTGCAGTGTCCCTGATAGCCTCGTGTTCCTCCTTCTGAGTGTTGTTCCCAGTTGAGCCGCCCACTTCCCCCTCCTCTGGAGCTCTCCAAATGCTGCAAATAGACCCTGAAGTGTCTTGCTGGCCTAAGTAGCTTCCCAGAGAGGACCCTTTCAATCTTCCTGCTTCCAAGTATTTAATTAGTCCTAAATGAAGAGTCCTCCAAAAGCGTACAGCACTTTTGCACATTTGCTGACATAATCACATTTGCTGTTGCCTCTGATCGACATCCTGGAAACGTTCCTTCCCTTCTGGCTCCCCTGAAGGTGGTTTCACGAGCTCTGAGAGTAGCAGCACTTTCTAAAGCATGTCCCTTGTCTCACGGGAACCTCTGAATTCCGCAGCACCATTTGCCATTCCACCAAATAAAGGTTAAACCGACCAGTCGAGAGTATTTCTGAACCCCGCGCGCAATCTCCATGATTCAGTCTTTCCAGGCTTGGGTTTCTTGGGTACCGGGTCACAGAGTCTGCATGACCATCCTGAAAGGTAGAATTATTATTCCTTCCTTACAGATGAGGAAATCAAGGCTCACTCTACTGTGGGAACCCATCGAGGGTAGGGATTAGAAACCGGGTATGGTGGTAATTAATGTTACGCTCCAAGTATTCTGGCTGTCCCCTCTTCTGGGTTCTTGCACAGATTGTCCTTCTGGCAACATGGTCGTTGAGTGGGTGCATGAGGAGGACAATGGGACAATGAGTTAATTGTGAGCAGAAGAGACAGAGATGTCTTCCAGGCCCTGTCGCTTTCCTTCTGCCAAGGCGACCGACAATGTCCCAGATGGACGCTGCTCCACCGGCCTGGGTCTCAGAGGGAGGACATGGTCCAGAACCAGAGCTGGCCGGCAGTGGGCACACAACATGTTGTAAGCCACTGAGACTTGGGGGTCATGTGTCACCACAGCATAACCTAGACTCAGATCGAATGTCAGCTCTGCTATTTTCTAGCTCCGGGGCCTTGGATGAGTCAGTCAACCTCTCCAGGGCTTGGAAGCACGGATGGATGGCATCTAGCATAGAGTTTTAGGGAGAAGTTAATGAGATAATATGAGTAGGATGCTTAATGTTATGTCTATCACACAGTAAGTGCTCAGTAAATGGAAGTTGTAGTCACTTTTGTTACTACTGTTATTATTATAAAGGAAATTGTCCAGAGTCTCTTAGTGGGAAGTGTTGGTAGGGTGTGGGGAGAGGAAGGGACCATATTTTTGAGCATCTATGACAAGTCTTATATACCTCACAAGTCCTCATGCTGGGTATTGGACCTTATAATCCCTATTTTACAGATGAACAAACTCAGGCTCAGAGAATTATTTGACTTGTCCAGCATCACGAAGCCATTAAGTGGTGGAGCCAAGATTTGAATTTATGCTTGGGTGACTCTCTCCCCAGCATCTTCTTTACCTTCCTTAAAAGAGAATTCCCCCATGCTCTTGCTGGGTTGGTGGGAATGCAAACTTATGTGGCCACTGTGGAAAACAGTATGGAGGTTCCCCCCAAAATTAAAAATAGAACTACCCTACGACCCAGCAATTGTGCTACTAGGTATTTACCCAAAGAATACAAAAATACTAATTCAAAGGGATACATGCACCTCGATGTTTATGGCAGCATTATTTATTATAGCTAAATTATAGAAAGAGCCCAGGTGTCCACCAATTGATGAATGGATAAAGAAGAGGTGGTATATATATCCAGTGGAATATTATTCAGCTGTACAAAGAATGAAATCTTGCCATTTGCAGTGCCATGGATGGAGCTAGAGAGTATTATGCCAAACAAAACAAGTCAGTCAGAGAAAGATACCAAATGATTTCATTGATATGTGGAATTTAAGAAACAAACAAGCAAGGGGAAAGAGAGAGAGAGAGAGAAACCTAGAAATAGACTCTTAACTATAGAGAACAAACTGCTGGTTACCAGAAGGGAGGCTGGTGGGGGGAGGGCCATATAGGTGATGGGGATTAAGGAGGGCACTTGTTGTGATGAGCACTGGGTGATGTATGGAAGTGTTAAGTCAGTATATTGGACACCTGAAGCTAAATTTACACTGTATGTTAACTAACTGGAATTTAAATAAGAACTTAAATTTTTTTTTTCAACGTTTATTTATTTTTGGGACAGAGAGAGAGCATGAACGGGGGAGGGGCAGAGAGAGAGGGAGACAGAATTGGAAACAGGCTCCAGGCTCTGAGCCATGAGCCCAGAGCCTGACGCGGGGCTCGAACTCACGGACCGCGAGATCGTGACCTGGCTGAAGTCGGACGCTTAACCGACTGCGCCACCCAGGCGCCCCTAAATAAGAACTTAAAAAAAAAAAAAAGGAGGGAGAATTCCTCCAGTGCCGGGCACACGATCCCCCCACTAAACCCCACGTCCTCCACTCTAGCCCCCAGCCAGCCCTATCACTTTTCCAGATCAGCACAGATTGTCATGGGCTCCAACATGCCAACCTTCTCCAGCCTCATTTTGGACCCCGCCCCTGATCCTTCACCTGCTTCTCTTTGCCCGGGTAGGGGAGCACACAGGGTTCTTAGGAGTCTAGCCTAAGACACTGTGTGTACCTTCTAACCCCAGGGCACTGGGGCAGGGGCCTGTGTCCCAGCGGGATAGGACCTCCAGGGAAGCTCACTGCTTTGGGAAAGAAGAACTGCAGCTCTCGTCTGGGCTCTGCACTGAGAAAACAGTCCCTTACCTTTGCAACTTCCACCCCCAGGAGCTCACTTAATTCTGCCACTGCTCCTGTGATAGGGAGGCCACCCGCTGCCTCCACCATCTCTCCAGACACTAGATACCAAACACCAGCTACTAAAGCTTCTAGATGCTCCGTCAGATAGCCTTGAGTTCAAATTCTAGTCTTTACCTACTCATTGTGTGGCATTAGGCAAGTCACTTAACCTCTCTGGGACTCAGTTTCTGTATTCATGAATTTATCCTACCATAAGGACTACATTAGACCCCCTATGGGAAGTCCTCATTGGTCATGTGACACACAGTGAGTGTCCCATAGGGAGTGGCTATCTTTAATCAGCCTCATTACTATCACCTTTATCATTATCTAGGGTTTATTATTATTATCCTCTCCCAGCCTCATCTGAAAAATGAGAGCTTTGAACGAGCTGGTCTGGTTCTCCTCCAACTTTGAGTGACCACCTCAAACACATATGCACACATGCAGGTGCATATAGGCATGTAAACCCATACACACACACACACACACACACACACACACACACACACCCGCAATGCTGCCTCTTTGGGCAGAACAAGGGGCCTCAAGCCTGGGCTACAATGACAAGCCTGGGTTCTGCCCTGGTATCTTCAGTGTCAAGTTCAGGGAGAGTGCTATGGTGGCTGAAAGGTGAGAGGGCAGGGTGTTCAGGGGAGATGGGCTAAGTGGCCAGAAGGATCTGCAGGCCATAGGGAGTCCTAAGGCCTAGAGTGAAGCCCCAGAGCCATCTCCTGCAGCTCTGGAAGCAGTGCCTCATAAAACCTAATGGATGTTTGAATTATCACCAGTGAGGGAAGGTCCGGGAAACAGAGCTTTCAAACCTCCCAGGAACCGGGGCTGAGACACGGTGGCGGAGTGAGCAGACCACATGCAGCTTTGGGATGTGGGTGGGAAGAGAGAGCGTAGGCTCTGCTCGAGGGATGCCTCCTCCCAGCACCTCTGGGAGGCACAGGGAAGGAGCAGGGACAGCAGCATGGCTTACCTGTCACCTGGAGTCCTTCCCCCATCCTCATCCCTCGTGCTTTGATACCAGAAGACGACAAAGGCTTCAACCCGCTGCAGCTCGGCTTTTGGGGGGGAGTGCATGTTCCCCGCCTAGCACCCTGTGTGCCTGTGCTCTGTGTCGGGTTTGTTCTGGACGCAGGAAAGATGACTGTGCTGTGGCCCCTCCGGTCTCAGGTCTACCTCTGCCTGGTGTGCTGATGAGTCACAGCTCTGGGGGAGAGTCAGAGCTTTGGGTGGGTGAGTGAAAGGGCTACATCGTCAGAGGCTAGTTAGTGAGAGGAGGCTCCTCCCTGAGAAGAGGGACTCACATAGCTGAGGCCCCTTGAGATAATGTGGCCATGACACCGCCAGGCAAGGGTGCTCAGTGGTTTGCCCCGTGGGGGAGAGGGGTCGTCCCATCACTGGCTCTCCAGAAAACAGGGTGTCTGCTGTCAGAGGAAGGAGGGCAGTGGAAGGGACCTTCCTTTCCCTTCACTCCCTTCTCCCCTTGGATGGCACACAGAGCCATCTCCGCCATCTGCCCACAGCCTATAATTCAGCCGCCCAGCTGCACGGGGGTGCTTGACTGCTCTGATTGTGGGAAGGGCAGATTGCTGAGTGAGCGGGGTGATTGGCAGGTGCCCCGCGGGCCCAGCTGCCTGGGGAGCAGAGGCGGGCTCTGCGTGATATTCAGCTGCCCCTGAACCCCAGCTCCCAGGCCTGCCATGAGGCCTCCCTCCCAGGGACCCCGGTCCCCCTTTACCATCATCATTCTTTAGATCCACGCTTCTGTCACTGCAGTGGGCAAACGAATCCTCTGGGATGAGGTCAGAATTCAGATCCTGATTCAGTAGGTCTGAGAGGACCCAAGATTCTGCATTTTAACAGTTCCCGTGCTGCTGCTGCTGATCCAGAGACTATACATCGAGTAGGAAATGTTTAGACTTTACATAGCTTATATGTATAACCTCTCTGGGCTCTGGGAACAGCCCAATGGGAAGGTGGTGAATAATAATAATAATAATAATAATAATAATTGCTATCATTCTCAATGCCTCTAATGCCAGGTACTGTGCATAAATCTTAACTCACTCAGTCCTCACAACACCTCAGTGAAAGAGCCCTTTGTCGGAATTTACAGATAAGAAAAACAGCCCTGACGTTCTGAGCTAACTCAGTTACTTGCCCCAGGTCGTAAACCTAATGAGTGGTAGAATTAGAATTCAAACTCCTATCTTCTACAGTAGCCACGTCTAAAGTTAGGAAATAGGAACCTCTTTTAAGAAGTGATGGTTGAGAGTCAGGGGTGGGGGGGTGGGGGGGAAAGAAGTAAGAGTCAAGGGTTAAATCTCTGGAGCCAGAGTGTGCCTGAGCACAGGAGACTCCCCAAGAGCATGGAGTCTGGAGCCACACTGCTTAGATTTGAACCCTAGCTTTGTCACTCGCTAGCTTAGTGATTTGGGGCAATGTACTTAACCTCCCCGTGTGACTGTGAAGTGCAAATGATAATAGTAGGGTGACTATGAGGATTATATACACCACGAGGTCTCATCACATATATACATATCTCATAGTACATATAATCTTCATAATAGCCCTAGTATTATCTATTTATCTCTATAGCCCTAGTATTATCTATCTATCTATCTATCTATCTATCTATCTATCTATCTGATGCAAGTACCTACAGAGATCAGTTAGAGAGTTTGGCACAGGTATACGTGATGGTGACCACTTGTGAAATGGGGGTATTGACTTTAACAATAAAAATTATTACATAACTGAGTACTTAGCGTGTGCGGCACACTGTTCTAAGCACTTTACATATAGTAACTCATTTAATTCTCTTAAGAACGCTGTAAGCTAGGTTTAATATTAATCATATTTTATAGATGGGGAAACCAAGGCACAGAGTTTCAATGACTTCCCCAAATCACATGGCTAATCGGTGGCGGAGTGGAATTTGAACCTGGTGCGGTTCACTCAACCCATATCGCCGTATTGATTGATTCTTACGTGTTTGGCACAGCCACAGGCACTGGAGACGTACCAGCGAACACGATATACTCCCTGCCCCACTGGGGCTGACATTCTTGGGGTCCTAGAATATTACCACCCATGCACCCAGAACCCTCTTTGGCACATGACAAAACTCTCAGTAAACGTTAGCTCTGCTTCTCCTCCTTTTTAAAAACAATTTTTTTTAATGTTTATTTTTGAGAGAGAGAGAGAGAGAGAGAGAGACAGAGGATGAGCAGGGGCAGGGGAGAGGCAGAGAGAGAGGGAGACACAGAACTCCAGGCTCCACGCACCAGCACAGAGCCCGACCCGGGACAACCCACGAACCATGAGATCTTGACCTGAGCTGAAGTCAGACACTCAACCGACTGGGCCCCCTAGCGCCCCTCTCCTCCTCCCCTCCCTCTCCTGGGGCAGACATCACAACTGATCACAGCAATCTTTCCCACAGAGCCCACCTAGGGCCCCCAAACCTGTCTCGAGACAGCGCTCCAGGCAGCCTCCACCAGACCTTCAGGTTTGCACTGAGACCAAATCCATGCCAACTCTGGGTAACCATGCTCTAGTAGAACAAACAAATGTTTCTGACTCCAAAGCCCCGTGGTGTCCACACCCACTCCCCGGGGTGGGGGGAAGCAGTAGGGTTAGGAGACAGGGGTGCTGAAGAAGGCTTGTACAGGAAAGAGCTGCGAAACCAAGATTAGGCAGGGAGGTGGGGAGAAAAGGGAATGCTGACAGCACCTTGACCCTCTTGCTCTTGGCCTGGAGCTCTCATCCTGGAGGATGAGCAGGGTGACCAGGAGCGGAGTCCCATCAGGGGCTGCCTGCCCACACGCAGCCCTGGACCCTAGGGACACTGAGCAGGGCTGGTAATCCCGCTAGGCCCAGGTCTTTGGAGCCTGGCACTAGGCTGGGGGAGATGCAGAGACAGCGAGGCAAAGGGCAAGCGAGGAGCTCCCCCCTCATATCTGGAATCTGTCACCAGCCACAGAGCCCGCCCACGGCCCAGCAGTGCCTCCCCAGCCCTGCAGAAAGCCTCGCTGCAATGCCTGCTTTATGGCCTCTGCCAAATGAAGCACAAACTTAACTACATCACCCCCCCAACAGGACAGGGGAGGGGGGTGGGGGTGGCACACTGGGCTGCTTCAGCCCCCTAATCTAATCACTCGCGTGGGTCATTTCAATTATGGACACCAGAGTGTGGTGGGGGGCCTGGCTGCTCATAAAAGCCTCCATGCTGTTGCTCAGCTAATTATGAAGCTCTTACTGTCTCAGCAGGTAAATAACTCAGGACTGAGAGGTTCTGGCTGCTGAGATGGAGTGTGAGCCAGGGAGGAGGACGAAGACAGGGTAGACGCCTGCGATGGGCCCAGGGCACTGATGGGAGTTGCAGGGAGGGAGGCATAGCCTTCCTTCCTGGGGGGACCAGGGGACCTGGGGTCTCTACCTTGGGATGATCAGCCAACATCCAGGAATTGGTAGAGGAATCCCCTACCTTGAGCACAAAATCTGAAATTTTCTAGAAACCTCAGAGCCACACGGTAGGCGAAAAATTTCAGTTCCACCTCCTTTTGCTAACCTTGCCTTTATATGTATACTTAGATCCCTGAGAAGTTAGAGGACCCAGGGGCCCTCCAGGCTGCACTGAGGTGGGTCTAATCCCGCCAGGTGCTGCTCCATGCTGCCTGTGCCCAGGATGGGAGCTGTGAGTTCTTTGGTTTGCTTCCCGGTCTGACCTGTCCAGGTTCAAAGCTGGGTCACAGAGACTAAGGGTGAGGGGGTCAGCTTCCTTAACCGCAACAGCTCCTCCCTCTAGGACAAGCAGGGAGGGGGATGGGGGTGTCTCGGGAGGGGAGCAAGACCCTCCACGGCCTGATTATTGGCCCTACACCAGACCGCACAGGCTACAGGAGACCATAGCAGCCGGACTTGGAAGCTATTCTGAGATAGAATGACATAAAAACGGAGGGCTGCCTGTCTAGCCTGGGGCTGTGCTTAGCTAAGTCTTTCTTCTAGACGTCAGTGAAGTCCCCCAAATTGGAGCTGTGATTTCTTGGTGAGCTCTGAAACTACCTTAGATTCTGGGAAACAGCAGATGGTCGGAGCAGTCACAGCTGGGAAAATCCCATTTTTGCTCTGTTCCTCAGTTTCCTTCCTCTGTGACACAGGAATCGTGAAACTTCTAAACATTTGGAGGAGCTGAGCTAAAGCTGTTCTGTAAATAAAGGCTGCTGGTGCCCTATCTTCCTCCCACGGCACAGGGACTCTCTTCCAGGGGGAGGGGTCCCATGTCATTTGTTAATAGTGGCACTGCTTCAGGACGCAGACCTGACCCTGGGGCTTCAAACGCATCCCTGGCTGCCACATTGAGATCAGGGCCCCTTGGCACTTGGACGGAGGTGGTCCACACTGGGGCCCAGCTTAGTGGTCAGGCCTCGCTCCTGAAAGGCTGCCTCTTGGAGGAGGACCGAGGAGATGCTCTCTAGGGAGGAAGTGAAAGAAGGCTGCATGGAAAGTGGAATGGGACGTCCCTTGGGCAGCCCCACCACCCAAGTCCCTGGCCAGAAGGCAGGTGATGGCTTCAGGCTTTGGCCCTTGGATCCTGGAATAAAGGCACTTCTGGGGAGAGCCAGAGCTCGTAAGTGGATTCTGATCGAGGCAGAGGAAGAAAGACCTCACACCAAAGCCTGAAGAGTACAGTCCATCTGTGGACAGCAGGCAGGTCTTATTTTTATTTTGTGATGCATTAGTTACTTTTTAAAGTGCTGTTAAATACATTGCTTCATTCCAATCCTCAAAGTTCTGTGATTTGGTGGAGTAAGTATAAGCAACCTGTGTCGCATAGTCGAAGCTCTGAGAAATCACGCTCAAGGTCTCCTGGTTGGACAGTGATGGAGCTGGGACCAAAACCAGACGCTTTCCCCAAGGACAACTGGAAAGGAAGGAGACAACATAGCGGGGAGTTCACTGCAAGCCGTTTCCCCCGTGACAGTGGAGAAAGTGAAGAGACATCTAGGGATCGATCGAGAAGCTAACTGAGCAGGCGGAGGCAGAGGAGGAAGTGAGGAGGGAAACAGGTGGAGGTTTGCACGGACACTTCCTGTTCACAAACTTCTTATGTTCCTCATTTCATTAACAGCAGCAGCGGAATTTCATGGACAATTGGCGTTGAGCACTAACTGGGAGGTAATGAGAGAGGGAGGATGCAGGTAAAGGCTGTTTGAATTTAAATTCTTTTTCTTTAGGGGGATGGGGGAGCAGGGTTTTTAAAAGACAATTTTAGTGCCGCAAAAAGTTCCTAGCAAACAGCTTTGGACTTTCGTGTCCTCTGCTGGCAGTGTTAGGAGAGTTGACTCTCGGCCAACCGTGGTCTGCCCGCCAACCTCCCGATGGCTGCCCTGGCGGAGGGCAGAGGGATGCCGAGGGGCTGGGAGTCTGACCCCGGGTAGATTTTCCCCCTCAGACCTGGAAAAACACACTCGAAATGTGTCCAATGTCAGCAGCGAGCTAGAATGCGTTGCTCTGCAACAATTAGCGCAGAATCGCCATGAGCAAAGCTCTGTGTGGACCCGGGCCGAGATGGGGATAAACTGGAACTAGAAAACGGGATGGCTATTCTAGGAGCATGTGGTCTGTGTGATGAGTGATGTGCACACACATGTATACCACAGACACCACACATACATACGTGCGCACGCACACACACACACCATATACCGATGTACACACACGTATACACACCCACACGTGTGCACACACCACACATACACATGTGTACACACACCCCACATCCCACATATGTACACACCCACACACCTGTACACATATACCACACCACACACCTATGTACACACACACACACGTGCACACACCAAACATGCACACACACACAAGGCCCTAAAATGTTCAAAGGGGGAAGGACACAGAATAAGGTAAGGGTAAAGATAGAGAAAGGGGACCGTCACGAGGTGCTCAGGGGAAGAAGGTGAGGGAGGCTGTTTTGAGCAGGCTCCTCAGACGCAATGGCACACAGACTGGAGAAACAAAAGAATATGTCAACTCACAGTAGAGGCTTGGACGGAAATGGCAGGCAGGTTAGTCTGGCTAGACAGAAGACTGTAATAAGAAGCCATGAGAAATGAAGAAAGTCAAAACGGGAGGAAGGAAATTTTGTGGAAGACCTGAACTTCCACCTTAGAATTCAGGTTGTGAGGCCATGGAACTGCCAGAAGGTGAGCTATACTCATGGCAGACTGGGCCACTGGAGAGTAAGAGCCAGAAGTTGACCAGTTACCCCAGTTCCATGTGCTCAGGGCTCTTCTGTCCGGACAAGTAACTGTGGGCAGAGATGGGAGGCGAAGGGGTCATTGGGACTGTGATGGTTAGTTTTGTGTGTTAACTTGGCTAGGCCATAGGACCCAGATGTCTGGTCAAACATTACCCTAGGTGTTTCCGTGAAGGTATTCTTTAGGGGAGGTTAACATTTAAATCAGTCGACTTGGGTGAAATAGAGTACCCTCCAGAGTACAGGTGGGCCTCACCCAGTCAGTTGAACGCCTCAGCAGAACACTGACGCCCCTGGAAAAAGTGGGAACTCTGCCAGCAGACACCTCCCAAATAGTTGAGTTTGGACTCAGACTACAACTATTCCCTGGGTCCTGGCCTTCCAGCTTACGTGCAGAGTTTTGACTTGCCAAGCGTCCACCATCATGTGAGTGCTACAGACTGAATTGTGTTCACCCTGCCCCCCAAATTCATACGGTGAAGTCCTAACGCCCTGTACCTCAGCATGTGTATGTGGAGGCAGGGCCCTTAAAAAGGCCATTCAGGTTAAATGAGGTTGTTAAGGTACGCCCTAATCCAACATAATTGGTGTCCTTATAAGAAGAGGAAATTTGGACACAGACATGTACATGCAGAGGAAAGACCATTGAGGACACGGGGAGAAGACAGCCATCTATGGGTCAAGGAGAGAGGCCTCAAAGAAAAGTTCCAGCCTCCAGAGCAGGGAGAAAATAAATTTCTGTTTAAGCCACAAAGTCTGTGGTGTTTTGTTATGGCGGCCCTAGCTGATTCTACAGGGAGAGTAGATGATAATCTCCTTGAACCCAAGGGGCATGCATGAAGCCCATCCCCCAGCTCAGTGCCTTATACATGGTCTGCGTTGACTACAGGTTGTGCTAGATTGGGTCTGGAAGGTTTGGAGCCCGGCTTCTGTCCAACTGTGGTGAGGTACCGGGGAAGAGGCGCTCGTTGGAGCCAGTGGGAACAAGAGCTTCAGGATACAGACATGATGACAATTTTCCATTCTGCTTTGTACAAGGTTGACCTCGGGAATCATTCCAGTGAAGAATGATCTGTGACTGGCTTATTCTGTGTTCTCTCATGTCCTAACATAATGCTTAGGACTTAACTGATACTCGGTAAAGGTTTTGAACGGCTGCCTGAGTGACTAAGATAAAACAGAGAGATGAAGGAATCTTACACTAAAAACAAAAACAAACAAACAAACAAACAAACACCCGAAAACATACAAGTATGTATGTACCTAGAAAGTTTCTGAAAGAGATGACTAATGGTGTCACCTTTGGGGAGTAGCACGGAATGAGAAGGCGGGCTTCCTTTTCACTGTGTACCTGGAGATGGCCAGACATGTTCGCCATGAATGCACTAGCCCTGGGCCATTCAGTACCTCATTAGGTGTGAGTACCTGCACTGAATGAAAACAGGCAGCAAGAGGGGAGCTTTTTAACCTGCCATGCCCCCCTCCAACCTCCCCACAAAACTTTGCAACCTTCCCCAAGTACCGAGAAAGCGAATGTTGGGTGAGACCAACAGCCTCCAGTCTTCACAAGCTGCTCCCCAGCGCCCAGAGGGAGCACAGGCTCACGGCATAGAGCCCCAGCACGACGAGGCACGCTTTAAAGAGCAGTCGGTCAAAATGTTCCAGGAAGGCCAGCCACTTAACCTCTTGTCGGTCCTCCTGGTCCCAGGTTTAGAAGTAGGTGCTGATGGACTTAAGCTGGAACGAGACTTCCTTCAGGGTCTCTGACTCGGCCTGGTGTTCTCGACAGACCGAGGGCTCTGCATGAGAGGGGAGAATGGGCTTCTGTGGCCCCTGGACTTCCCACTGGAGCTGACGGCCTCATACTACAAGGAAGGTCTGTAGGGGGTATAGGGCAGTGGATTGGGTTGGGGACTCTCTCCTGCCTGCTCAGGGCAAGTGAGGCTGTGCTGAAAGAAGCCCTGGAGAACACGGCAGAGCTGTGTTGTGAGGAAGGCTATCTAGGCTGGATCTACCCAGGAGGTTTCCTGAGAGAGGGAGGGGCCAGCCCCACTGACTCAGTTGGAGTTTTAGAGGCTGGGATGATTCTTTTTTGTTTAATTGAGATATAATTTACATATAACATATTAGTTTCAGGTGTACAGCATAGTAATTTGAGATATTTATATCAAAATGATGACCAGAGCAAGTCTGGTTGACATCCATCACCATGCATAGTCACATATTTTTTTTCTCACGATCAGAGCTTTTAGGGTATACTCTCTCTAGCAACTTTCTTTTTAATTTTTTTTAAGTGTTTATTATTTTTGAGAGAGACCGAGACAGAGTGCAAGCAGGGGAGGGGTAGAGAGAGGAAGACACAGAATCCAAAGGAGGCTCCAGGCTCCAAGCTGTCAGCACAGAGCCCGACGCGGGGCTCAAACTCACAAACTGTGAGATCATGACCTGAGCTGAAGTCAGATGCTTAACCGACTGAGCCACCCAGGTGCCCCACCTAGCAACTTTCAAGCGAACAGTAAAAATAGCCTCATAAGTTGGTATATCATCTTCGCATGGGGCCATGCTAACCTCTGTATTGTTCCAGTTTTAGTATATGTGGGGCCAAAGTGAGCTCTGAGATCATTCATACACTTTTTCAGATTAAGTGATAGGAACCCAAATACATACAAACTGTGCATGTATGCTCTATTATTCTAGAGTCAGAGGCTCAGTCACTTTAGGTACTGGTTAAAACTGGAAAACACAAACACTTGATCTCAGCCAAAAGGCCGAGAAGCAATGGAAAACACAAACAAAAACAAGGAAAGCCAAATGAGGGCCTGACCTCTAAGCTAAAAGGAGGCCTTCTGGAAAGCCAGCAGGTGGTAGACAGCCTTCGATCTCCAGAGCCGTAATATCAGATGCAGCACAGAGGTTAAGAAGCAAGTGTTTCACACTTTTCAACCAGCGGGACACCGGCCTGGTGCTCCACCAACGGAAACTAGGGTGGAGAGTGATAAAGCAAGATAGGGTAAGGGCCTTGAGGCTTCTCACAAACCTGTCACCCCAGCAGGCTGGGCTTGGGGATCTCTTCTAGGCCCGTCAGCGTCAATGTCCCCTTGAAGGCATGAGAGGGGCCACTCTTGCTCCCTGCAGCACTCATCATGGAGGAATGTGACCAATAGGATGGACTTAAATAAGCCGAGAACCAAGAAGGCCAGGCAAATTGTGAAGAAGACTCCTGGTGGAAGGAACCAAATGAGGTGGCATCAGCTAGAGTCTCTGGAGCCTCTCCCTCCCCCAGCGCCCCCTGTCTGAAATGCAGCATCTCATCTCTGATGGGAGTCTGTAACATGGAGGTCTGGTGTCCCCAAAGCTGCTTACCAATCAGAGGGGTGCTCACTGCGCTCCTTGGCATCTCATCAGACATGTTGACCCTGAAGACGGTGTAGCCCACCAGCACATTGGTCTTGAACACAATCCTGGCTCAACAGGTGGGTGGCAGGTAAAAGCTTCCCAGATCCACGAGCACGAGGAAGATGCTGGGAATCAGCAGGCTCATGACGTAGACCAGTGGGCGCCTGCGAATCACCACCTGGCCGGGGCCATGGAGTCTACTGAAGACAGGGTATAAGCTGATGGACTAATGTTTGGCCAAACCCACGGCCAAGAGATCCCCGAAGTCCCAACAGTTCTACATAATGTGAAATGACTATGTAGTTTCAAGAATGGAGATTATTTTGTGTTTTAGAAAATAGAAAAAAAAAAAAAACCTTTAAGCTTTCATGTAGAACTTGTATTAATATTATTAATAATTATAAGAAGAAGCCTCTATTTATTTACCACTTGCTGTATGCCAGGCACTGGGCTGTGTTTCCTATGCTCTTATTCAACCCTCACACCAACACTAAAGGCTGGGTATTATCATCTCCAGACAAAGAAACCGAGGTACACAGACATTAAATTTCTTTTTCAAACTTACACAGCTGGTGAGTGAGAAGCTGTTTTAAATTGAGGTCTCACACCAACATTTTTCTTCGGACAGCGTGTAGGCAACATCTTGTACTATTTTTGGTTTAGCCTGTCTTCCTATGTGGAACGTGAGTACCTTAGCACCTGTGTATGTGTCAGAGTCTGGGCAGGAACAAATAGCACCACTGGGAAATCTGTGGAGCGCTTGGCAAGGAGACCGTTTACAAGGAGCAGGGCAGAGGGAAACCACAAGAAGGGGGGCAGTGCCCCAGATATTTGGGAGGACTGGGTGAGCTGCTTCTGTCCTTAGTCCTGAAGGGGGCAAGGGCTGAGAATGTGAACAGAATCTGAGAGAAAGCTGGGTGGAGAAGGCCACCAAGCAGGAGCTGTGGCTTCCCCTTAGGGGCACAGCCAGCCTCGTGGTAACGTGACTCCACCGGGAGAAAAATGGAGTGCTCATCTGCACCCTCCTCACTCTCCCCTTCTCTCCAATCTCCTGCCACTCCATCCCCTCTTCCTATTGGTCAGAGAGACCGTGGCTCGTCTCCAGGGGCACAGAGCAGGAGGAGAAGGGGCGAAGTGGGTCTAAGTTGGGGAGATAACTGAAGACACCCCGCAGGATGGCTGAGCATCCGGAGCTCCTGCCGGGGCTGTGTAGCTGGGAATTTGAGACTCAGAAAGTTGCTCTATCATTGCCATTTTTGTAGACCTCGCTTCTCTGGGGGCGGTGACAGGAAGTGTCTTTAATAAACACAAACTATTTTCATCAGGGAACGATAGGACTGCTTTCTGTGACCCTTTGGGGGCAAAAGCAGCAACCTTTAAAACATTCCTCATGGGGCCAAAGATAATACCTAGCTTATGATGGGTGTTCAATCAGTTTGCCAAACAAATGCATGTTCTGAGCTCTTTGCTGTTGGATTTGGAGGAGGGGGGTGGCAAGGAAATGATACCTGAAAGCCAAGGCAGAGGACGGGAATGGAGGAGACGGAGGTGGGGAAGAGCTTGGCTGGGGGAGACCAGATACCTACCACCTTGCAGGAGATAACAGGGGTCCCCCAGCCTTTGGGTCTGGGAGCATATCCCGACTCATTGGAGCTTGGTAGGCCGGAGCCATTTGGAGGATTGCAGTCTGGCTGTTGTCTTTCACATGAAGCATAATGGGCTGCAGATATCTAAATGAGAGCCACACTCATGCTTTGTAATGATTTGGTTAAAACACATTTCTACCAAAGCACAGTCTACAAGAAAAACCACAACAAAATGAACTGTCACCAACCCGTGTGTCTCCAGCTCTCTTGGTCATGCTGTGACATGACCCACCAGGCAGTGGTTAGCTGGGGGCCGTAGGAAGGGAGCCACAGAAAGGGAGCCACATGGTCAGAGTCCACACGGGTCTTGTGCTGTGGGCCTGACCTGGGCTATGTGGGGTGGTGGGGGGCAACCAAGCCTGCTGTCGCTAGAGGGTAGAAGTGGGAAGACCACCTCCGCCCCCCCAGACCTCATGGCAGATACGACATGAACAGTAAGTGTAAGAACCCTGCCCTAAAGGAAGTACAAGTAGGCAGCTGCCTAAGCAGGAAGAGCCTAGGCTTAGAGTCAAGGGAATAGAGTTGCAGAGTCCCTGGATTCTAAGTGCCTACATGTCCTAGTTTAAGTGCTCCCAGGTGCATGCCTTGATTTTCTTTTCTTTTCTTTTTTTTTTTATGTTTGTTTATTTTGAGAGAGAAGGGGAGAGGAGGGATAAAGAGAGAGGAGAAAGAATCCCAAGCAGGCTCTGTGCTGCCAGCACAGACCCTGAGGCAGGGTTTAAACCGACGTACTGTGAGATCATGACCCGAGCTGAAATCAAGAGTCTGATGCTTAACCGACTCAGCCACCCGGTGCCCCCTAATTTTCCTTTTTTTTTAAAAATGCACTTCACTTTTGCTTGCTGAACATGTTGGGTACATTTGAGATTGGCTGTTGTCTCTTTAAATAAAGCCCCTGTGTAAATAACACATGCTGAGATGGTTCCTCTCCACCCAGAGGCTGGTGCAGAGAGTGAACATAAATCTGGGTCAGAACCAAAGACGGCTCCTCAGTTTTGTCAGACCATGTGTCCCCCACAGTGCCAGGGGAGAGGTGTGGCAGGGGCCAAGAGGCTGCGAGGTAGGCGGGCTTCATGGGCATGAGGCTTGGGAAACTTCCCGGGTCCTGGCACTTACAAGGGCTTGTTTGGTTTCAGGCTCTGCTGGTGCCATTTTGAAACTCGTAATTTATGAACAGGGGGTCCCACATTTTCCCTTTGCACCGGACCCCACCAAGAATGTACCCAGTCCTGTCAGGAGAATATCTGTCACTGGATAGTGCCAGCAGCCGGAAGTGCAAGGGAAACATGGCGGCTACAAGGCAGACAATTAGCTGTCCTGTAACATAAAGCAGAAATCCTGCCACCTATGTTTGGCTTATAACACTATAAAGCTACATAGGCCCCCTCTTTGGTTTTCTTCAAGAACAAGGGGACTTCCTTTTTCTTCAGGTTGATTTAGGAGCAATGTACTTATGGACTAATTTTCTCTGCAAGCCCAGTGCAGCCTAAAGAAATTCTAATTTTATCACAGTTTTCAGAAATGGTTTGTTTTCATGATCTCATTTGATCTTCAAATCTCTTTACTCTCTTGTTGAAGGAACATTAACTGACCATAAACGCAGCGTCAGACACTTTTTTTAAATACTGGAATTAGAAGAGTTAATAGGACAGGTTTCTGCCCATCCCAGGGGATCAGCAACCAGACTCTGAAGATGGAAAGGGAATTTGCCCCAGAATGGACCATATCCAGAGTCTGTACCTGATTTAGACGATGTGATTTGGGACTTTCTGAGTTTATATTTAGATGTTATTTTGGTCTCAGAGTTGATGCTGAAATGGGGTAAGACATTTAGGGATGTTGGGAGAGGGTGGATATTTTGCATAGGTGATGGACATGAATTTGGGGGAGCCAGAGAGGGTAGTGGACTGTCCAGGTTGAATAATGTCCTTCTTGGAAGGTAAGAATGTGACCTTATTTGGAAATGGGATCACCGCACATATAATTGGTTAAGATGAGGGCTGACTGCAGTGGGGTGGGCCAACACAACTGGGGTCCTTATGAGAAGAAGAGAGACGCACAAAGGAGAATGCCACATGAGGGTGGAGGCAGATCCTGGACTGATATACCTACAAGCCCAGGGTTGCTGTCAGCCACCAAAAGCTAAGAGAGAGGCACGGAACAGATGGTTTCTGGAGCTCCCAGAAGGAAGTAATCATGCTCACACCCTGATTTCCAGCCTCCAGAGCTGAAAGAATGAATTTCTGTTGTTTTAAGCCACCCAGTTTGTGGTACTTTGTTATGGAAGCCCTAGGAAACGAGCACAGGTTACTTGCCCAGTAACACACAGTTGGATGAACGCCAAAGAATGGACTAGAATAGACCATGTCAAGCCGAGTTGCATGTCAACATCAAAGAGGATTAGCACATAGTCTCTGGAGTCAGACTGACTGGGGGCTCAAAGTCAGGCTCCACAGTTACCCTGTAACCTTGGGCAAGTTACTTAAACTTGGGCAAGTTAACTTCTCTGTACCCCGATCCATCCATTTGTAAAAATGCAGATACTCAGAGTACCCAACTCATAGAGATGTGAGGATTACATGTGCAACTTAAAATGGTGCCCAGGGTCAAGTAAATGCTGGGTTTTGTGGTCATTGTCACAATGTCTCCCTGGGCAACATCCCAGGCCCATGATGGATAGCAGAAGCCCCTCTTTACCCATGCTTGTGTCCTCAGTGGGGCCACTGAGCCTGGCACATGATAAGGGCTCAAGAGATGTTCGTTGCGTTGTACTGGAGTCTTATTAGTAATGTTACTTTTAGTTCCAAGAAGGTGGGAGCATGGAGTTATCACAGATAGGGCTTCTCCTATTGAGATCCATCCCCTGAGGGCTACCTCTCGGCGGGTCATTCCAGAGACAGTAAGGGACTCCAGCTGATGGCTGATGCTAGGGGGGGAAGGGATGTCACCAGCTCAGTGAGACCACTCTCCGTGGAACTGCCCCTACCTAGAGCCCATCATTTCTAATGGACTAAAGGAGCTGGTGCCTTTAAATTCCACAGAAAGGGAAGAAAAAGCACTTTAGTTTCAGTCCGTGTTCTCCATTAGACACCCTTCAGGTGTTAGCAATATTATGCCACAATTTCATTATCCATTAAAGCCAGGTAATAATAAGTACACAAAGGTATTTGGAGCCTATTGATGTTAATGAAAGAGATCAATCTAATTCAGAATGTGTGTGTGGAGAGCTCCTTGGAGATGGAATAGGCCCCAAGGTTAGCCTCTAATTGCCTCCTTGATGGTAGACCCCACCAGTACTCAATTTTGCATGACCGTCTTTATGACATAGCTGGAATTTTTGACGCCCAGACTCACGCTTCATACAGAAGCCCATTTTCCTCCTCTCCCAAGCCCCTCCCACCATTCCCAATTCAGAAAGAATGGGAAAGTTGCTGCCATTTAAGTAAGATCCCTGCACAGGAGCGAGAGCTTCCGGACTCAGAGTTGGATCTGGACCATGGGTCAGGCTGGGTTAGCACAAAGTCCATGATGTCAGGGTGCTTGAGTGACCCTGGAATGATTTCTAGGGCTCTAAATTCTCATTCTCTCACTCCCCTCCCGATCTGGTGGAGTTCAGAAGGAACCTCTCTCAAGTTCATGAGCTGCATTCAATGGATATCTCAACAAAACTACTCTAACCTAATCTATAAAAGAAAACTATGCCAGAAAAAGAGGAAAAGATGGGGCACCTTGCTTTCTCAATTGCCCCTCTGCATTTTTCCAGGGGTGCCCGGGAAGGCTCCCAGCCCTGCCTGCATGAACATCTCACTCATTGTGAGTATATGTGCGTGTTGGGCTCACTTTAGTTCTTCCAACAGCTGTCCACCCTTTTCCATCCAAAATGAATTCTCACATTTTATTCCTACCTCCTCCCACTTCTACCCTCGTTTTTTTTTTTTTTTTTTTTAAACAACAAAAAAACAAAAAGCTGCCACGTAGACATGGAATGCTCACCCTTCTGTTTCTGGAAGCAGCATGTCCGATAATGTATTGGAGGGAATCTTTCCTCCTATGGCTGTTGGAGCAGGTGCCAGGCTGCACACAGACCTCCTTGTAGGCAAAAGGTGCCCATGCTCTGAGCCCGCTGTGGAATGTAGCCTGACTCCAATGTGTTAGCAGTGCCCTCTGATAAACAATACGTGTTCTAGAGCCAGCAGATATGACTGCACATTAGCTCGAGCTAACCAGGAATCCTGAGCACTTGATTTAGTAGTAATGGCAGCAATGTACATCAGGCCCAGAGGGACAAGATATTTAGATCATCTTTCCTCCTGTCTGCTCCACTTGTCTCCACCCCTGCACTGGGCAGCCTGGACAGGGACAATGCAGGTGATTAGATCAGGAGGGAGATGGCCCTTTGCTGTCAGGACCCTGGCAGACCAGTGCTGGCAAAGAACCGGGCTCTCAATTTCACGTCATTGCCCAAAGGCTTCCGAAGGTCACCAGGATGCCTCAGTTGTTAACTTCAGAGCAGGATGACTGGTATGGAGTAAGAGATCATGAACCCATCAGGGCACATAGCAGGTGTGCGGAGGTATGGGGGCTGAGAGAGGCCAAGGGAGACAAGAGACCTAGGATAGCCACTGAATCTACTTTAAGTCTTTCCAAAGTTGTATAACTGCTTCTGGGCATGGCTCCCTGCCTATGAAACATGATCTATGACTACTCAGGGTTCTCTCCCTACTCTGTTCCAGAGGGCGAGGGTGGAAAGCAGCCCCCAGGGCAAAGAGACGCAGGAAACAGCTCCAAAAGCATACAGTGCTGTCGATGCCCACCTCTGGCATACCTCAATGTAAACACTGTAAATGCAGAGGAAGCATGGCGGTGAACAGAGCAAAGGGATGGGATCACTGTTCCCGAGACACAGGGAAGCTTCTCCTTCTGTAAGCACTGTTTTACGCCTCTGTCCATCATATTTAAAAACGGACATACTACATAGAAAGCCTTTCGCCACGACTGGGAAGACAAATTAATATTCAGGGTAAAGGGTGACGTGTAACTACAAATAATGGCTGCTTTATGGAAAGAGTGTGAGTGTATGTGTGTGTGCGTGTGTGCGTGCGCACTCCTGTTTATCGGCCCTGCCTCTTGCCTTTGTTTGTCTCCTTCGTGCAGTGTAGGTAATGGTGTGTGCAGCGTTCTCCGGAGCGCTTGGTAGGTGACTGTGTTCCACCTCGCACGTGCTCCTCCCTCACATTTCCCTTTAATGCTCGCCATTATTCGGGCTGCATTAATAATGTTTGTGGGCTGATATCTTTAAAATTAATGAGGTGTTTACTCTTAGCCAAGAAACTCATTGAAATTAAAAAAGCTTTCTTTTTTCCCCTCCCTTTCTCTCACTTAAAAAAAAAAAAAAAAAGTGGACAAATAAGCCACGACGCCAGCTTTGCTAAAAACCAAGCAGAACAGGCAAACACCCAGACTCCACCACCAGGAAGGTATGAGTTGTGATGAGTTAGTTATACATTAGTCACGTTCAAGCCACAGCTATTTCTAGGAGGCCCTGATTTAACCAGAGCTTTGCTGGAAAGCTGCATGGAACGTCTTTTGACCAATGGAGGGGCATCTGTGCCCTCAATAATAGCTTATTTCAATACCACCCTCTCTTAGCGTATGATTATCCAGCATAACCATAGCACCTAGGCTAGTCTGAATTTTCCTTCTTATCCAAAAGGATTGTTTCCAAGAGAATTCATCTCGTGTGTCATCCTGACCTGCCTGTAGTCTCTATTTGTCAATCACAGACATTACCTGGCATGAAGAACTCCTCCCCACCCAGCTATCAACACTATTAGCTGACTTTGTGCAGAAAAGCAGAAGTGAATACTGACAGCGTATCTACCAGTTGCATGAACTTGCTACAAACCACTTATCAGGACAGTTTGCCAGAAGGGCCAGGGAAGGGAGAATGGCTGCTTCTGGAGTGCAAAACAGCAGTTTCGCTGTCCTGCACCCCACCCCTCAGGCTCCTGCTGAACAAACTGTCCCATGACAATGCAGCCAAGAGCATCCTGGTGGTGCTTCCGAGAAGCTTGGGTTCTCATCGAATCCCTTTAGAGCAGCTGTTCTCTCTGATCCAGAAACCACCAGGAGTCTCTGAGGATCCTGTAGGTGATTTGTTAGCTAATTGCTCAAGACAGTCAAATTAATGATAGCTTTATGCATTTGTTTCTGGAATTAATTAATAATTTACTCAGTTAAAAACAGGACAGTAACGTTAAAGAGACACTCTTCTCCCACTCTGTTGTTGTTGCTGCATGTGGGTTTTCTTTCTTTTCTTTTTTTTTGTTTCCCCCTCCTCTCAGCAGCAATTGGGAGTGGGGATGTTAGTATGCCCTGAAAGGCTTGAGGATGCCTGCTAAGGTGGGTGGTTCAGGTGCCTGAAACCCTTCTCTTTTTACTCACATATGGAATCCTTACAGTAGGAGTCCAGGATCTGGGACTGAATCTCCGGTCTGTGAAATGCTGTAATGCAAGGGGCTTCCAGAGCCACCTGAATCATCAGTTTTTGGATGATGATAAAGAATGAGAATACACGACAGAGCAGAGATCCTTGAGCCCAGCAGAGAAGGCTTGCGACTGCAGAGAAGTAGGCAACAGGAACAGGAAGGACCTACGTTAAACTGAATCTGTGCAAAATCTCCAGTGTTGCTCTGCAGGATGTTGTATGTTGAGGACACAGAAAGAAGCTCCCACTCACTGTCCTTCAAAAATTCCTTTTTGTCATGCTTAATGTCTTCTCTGCTCCTCGGAAGGCCAGGTCTACATCTTCCACTGACAACAAGAGAAACAATGGACTTCCCCACACACAGAGGCCCCAATAACCACCCGCTTTTCCAACTCCCAACTCAAATTATTCCTTTCACTCTTGCCCCCACATGTACAGTCTTACTGAGATGGGGCTCAGCACAACCATTTTGAATTAGGGATAGGGATGTGGAATAGAGTCTCCCTCTCAGTGAAAAAAAAAAAAACAACAAAACAACCAACTGTGAATTTATAGTTTGCACTCCATTATCCATAGAATGATGGACCTGGTCCTACCACTTCTATAACCTTCTCAGTGGCAGAGGAGGCCTAATACTGTATTCCCAAACCTAGAGCAGCAGTGAGCAATATATCTGGGCACAACACTGTACTCAGTCCAAATTACAATGGTAGCCAAATAGCTGTAAGAAAAGATTTCGATTTGTAAAAACTATGTGCAAGAACAAAATAAACCTCACAGACAGCATGATATAATTTCACCTAAGTGCGCCAACCCAGCACAAGAGTATTTTCCCATTGGCAGACTATGCCGCTCACGGTTTACCCGTGTGCAGGATGCTACTGAAAGTTAGGCTGCAGTTCTGCATATCAAATGGAAAAGCGTTATGTCTCTAAATTGCATGTGGAAACCACCTGGATAGGCTTAGCATTCTTAATGGTCCCAGATGAGTTCACATAGACATAGGGGAGGCCGGGTGATCATTCAATGTCCACACTATATGAAACACAAGAAGACCTCGCTGTTACAGAGAAGGCCTTAGTCATTTCAATACATGAACAGAACTGATTATGAGATGGTAGTGGCTGTGATACTCAGGACTAGTCTAGAAGTGAAAAGACAGAATCACATTTCCCATGACGTCATTTACTCTGGCAAAGATGGATTCAGTAATGACAGCCTCAAAAGATAATTCACTTGCTACTTTTGCAACGGACATAACCCATGAGTAACCTCAAGCATTTGTAATTAAATCTGTATCTTAAATGATGTCAACTCATAGTACTTCTACCTGGAATATTCCCAACACTATGATCCTCTTTAGGTTAAGAAACAAAAGACAGCAACAGTGACTGAAAGTGACAACTGGCATAAATAGTCCAAGCAGTTTAAGCCCCGTAGAAATACACCCCAGCACACTTACAACTCACTAATGATGATATCAGGGGCCCAGATGGCGCTTAGAGGTAGAGAGATCTCCCTGATCCCATCAAACATGGTGGGGCTCCAGGATAAAAATTCATCATCCCGGGGCGCCTGGATGGCGCAGTCAGTTAAGCGTCTGACTTCAGCCAGGTCACGATCTCGCGGTCCGTGAGTTCGAGCCCCGCGTCAGGCTCTGGGCTGATGGCTCAGAGCCTGGAGCCTGTTTCCGATTCTGTGTCTCCCTCTCTCTCTGCCCCTCCCCCGTTCATGCTCTGTCTCTCTCTGTCCCAAAAATAAATAAATGTTGAAAAAAAAATTAAAAAAAAAAAATTCATCATCCCAAACCTGTTAGGAGGAGCTAGAAAAGAAATGTATCAAAAAGGGGCAATGTCAATTTCCCCAAAGAACTGAAGAAGGATTTGGATGAATAACCCAACTGATCTGCTTGCTGGTACTGTTAGGGGAGAGGACTTCCCTCCTAACCCCTAAAGATGGTGCCCCAACCAGAAACCATGGCCATATATCTTACACAGATTCTAATAAATTAGATCTGCTGCAGGTCTAAGAAACTAAATTGCAAACACAAAGAAAATATCTATTCCTTAGAATAATTATATTTTGCAACAGATTTAAATTTTTTTTAATGTTTATTTATTCTTGAGAGAGAGAGATAGAGACAGAGTGCTAGTGGGGAAGGAGCAGAGAGAGGAGACACAAAATGAGGAGCAGGCTCCAGGCTCTGAGCTGTCAGCAGAGAGCCCGATGCAGGGTTCGAATTCATGAACCACGAGATATGACCTGAGCCAAAGTCGGACACTTAACTGGCTGAGCCACCCAGGCACCACTATAGAAATCAGGAGTCCAGTATGCATGGAAGGAAACAGCACTTACCTCATAGTACAATATACTGGTCTTTAATTTTTGATTCTGTGCATCCTGCAAAGCAAAAAGAAAATCTGTGCCAAATCTCAGAATGTCAATAAATCAAAGCCCAATTCAACAGCATAATCATTCAGAAAAAGAAAATCAAATCTAACTAAAAATGCTGATTTTAAAAGCACTGCCTTGACTCTTCAAATCTGACTATTCTCAGCTCCTAGTTATTACATGTGCCTGTCACTGTGAACTTGACTATAGCATCCATGACAAAATGGCACGAGGACTACACCGACATCTTGAATGATTTTCTAATCCCTTTCCCACCCTAATTAGTTACTCTGCCATTAATCAAAATTAAAAATGACATGTAGTCTTAGCCAATTCTGGGTACAAAGATGAGGCCAAGCTTTTATTTGTCATCGAGATATTATTCACAACATTTCAACGACTGTTAATCTCAACCGCTACTGGCAGCCATTCCTGTTAGGTTACCTGATGTTTGGATTTCTCTGGTTATCAGACTGAATGAGCTTAATGTAAATGAAGTATATTTGTGATGATATAAGTAGATGTGATTTACCCATGTCTGCAATAAGTAATTGTTTTGGAGAAGACCCTTAAGAATAACAACCAAAAAAAGGGGCGCCTGGGTGGCACAGTCGGTTAAGCGTCCGACTTCAGCCAGGTCACGATCTTGTGGTCTGTGAGTTCGAGCCCCGCGTCAGGCTCTGGGCTGATGGCTCAGAGCCTGGAGCCTGTTTCCGATTCTCTGTCTCCCTCTCTCTCTGACCCTCCCCCGTTCATGCTCTGTCTCTCCCTGTCCCAAAAATAACTAAACGTTGAAAAAAAAATAACAACCAAAAAAAGAAAAGAAAAGAAAAGAAAAACCACAAAACAAAAAACAAAACACTCCTTACCAATTTTTTTCATATCTGTTCTAGTAATGAGCATTCTAAAACTACTATGGTCTTAGGAACTAAGAGGGATATCTCACACCATGTACAAACATTAACTCAAAATTAACATAAACCTAAACATAATGGCTAAAACCGTAAAACTCTTAGAAGCAAACATAGGAGTAAATCTTCATGACTCTGACTCCTCAGACAATGGTCTCTTGCATATGAGGCCACAACCACATGCAGCCAAAGGAAAAGTAAATGGGACTTCATCAAAGTGAAAAACTTTCGCGCTTTAAAGGACACCATCAAGAAGTAAAAGGTTGTCCTTTAAAAGGACAACCCTCAGAATGGAGACGATACCTGCAGATCATACACCTGATGAGGAGTTAATATCCAGAATACGTAAAGAATTTCTACAAACCCAAACAAAACAATAACCCCATTTAAAAATGGACAAGGGATTTAAATAGACAGTTCTCCAAAGTGGATATACAAATGGCTAATAAGCACATGAAAAGAAGCTCAACATCACTGCCAAGGACCAAATTATGTCCTTCCAAAATTCATATGTGACTAAATTTGGAGACAGGACTTTTAAAAGATAACTAAGGTTAAATGAGGGCACTATCTACCAGGATTGGTGGCTTTAGAAGAAGAGGTAGAGAGAATGATCTCTCTGTCTCCTCCATGTGGGTATGGAGAAGAAGGCAGGCATTAGCAAGCCAGGAAGAGCTCTCACCAGGAACCTAACTGGCTAGAACTTTGATCTTGGACTTCCCAGCCTCTGGAGCTGTAGGAAACAGAGTTGATGGTCTTTGTTATGGCAGTCCACGCTGGCGAATACAATCACTAACCGTCAGGGAAATGCAAATCAAAACCACAGTGAAATACCGCTTCACTCTCATTAGATGGCTACTAAAACAAAACAAAACAAAAACATAAAATAAGTGTTGGTGAGGATATAAAGAAATTGACATCCTCGTGCACTATTGGTGGGAATGTAAAATGGTACAGCTGCTATGGAAAACAGTGGCAGCTCCTAAAAAATTAAAAATAGAATTACCATATGGTCTAGCAATTCCATTCTTTGGTATAAATCCAAAAAGAATTGAAAGCAGAGACTCAGTTATTTGTACACCCATGTTCACAGCACCATTATTCACAGTAGCCAAGGGGTGGAAGCAACCCAAGTGTCAATCAAAGAGGAATGCATAAGCAAAATGTGATATATGCATACAACGTGATATTATTCAGCTTTAAAAAGGAAGGAAATTCTGGCACATGCTACAACATGAATGAACCTTGAGGTGACACTGCTTCCTTCCAAGTTTTACCAGCTGAGAGATTCTGAAATAGATACTGTTTTTAAAGTCAGTATTATTTACATCTGACTTTCTTCCTCTGAACTGTCATACTGTAGAACTGGGCTTTGATTTACTGACATTCTAAGATCTGGGCTGTCCCCCACTAAAACACATAAAGGCTCAGTTCTGGGTTTCGCTGCCATCACAAACAGGGGAAAAAATAACCCAAGTTCAAAATGCACTTTGTATTACTGGAAAACACAGCTTTTTCACTCTTCTTTCACAACAAATATAGTCTTACATCTATGAAATGTCCTGACCAAGTGTTTTTTTAAATCCCCGTCTCGCCAAGTCATGAACGTATCACTAAGTCAGTTATGTGGCTGGGGAGACCAGCATTTTATCCCATCGATTCGTATTGACTGCCATATTGATGCCTCTGCTGGCCCTTCTGTTCCCACCCATTGCTCTGTCATGTTACATGTAACAAGTATGAAGAATTTTTTTCTAATATATTAGGGGGTATCTGGGAGCATTTGTCATTCAGCCCTAAAGAACACAATGTCAAAAAGGAGTCTGAGGCTAAAACTGAAATTTTTTTTTTTTTGTCACAGGAAACAAGTTTCTCAATGCCAGCTGGTGAACATAATTGGTTCTCTGGTGGCATTATTCACAGCTCTTCCCTCTGTGTATCTCTCTCTCTCTCTCTCCCTCTCTTTTTTCTTTAGCTACCTTCCATCTTGCTTGTTAAAAGCAAAGGATATTTCAGAGAATTGGAATTCATTAGTCTTCCTAACAGAGGGAGTCTATTTAGATCTAAATTGGTGGTTAGCAAATACACAGATAATTCCCGCACATTCTTATTTATCTTTCCCAGTTCGGAAGACTATAGAAACAGATGCCTCAACGTCTGGCTGGGAGGCTCTAGTCAATGGGCTGGAAGACAAAGGTATCTGGGATTCGGAATTGACAAAACTCAATAGAAACAAATTGAAACTCCTCACTGTTGAGTAGATTATCTCTATAATCAGATTTCCCTAAGGTACTCATAATACCCAGAAATTCTAAGACAAGACTGTAGTCTTTCACATAAACAAAACAGGAGGCAACACATAATGGAAGCGAGGTGCCACAATGAGAGCTGGGCTGAAAGCTCTTCACGCCAAACAAAAGTTGCCAGCAGCTCAGCTGCCGCCAGATGCACCCAACAAGTTATTTATTCACACTGGGGGTGTCCTTGGCTGATTCCGTGTGCCATGTCATCAAGTCCTTCCAAACCGACCCTGCCTCCAGGATGGACTCTAGGCTTGGCCCTGCTGAATGTAATAGAGACGTTCGCAAAGCCTATTAGATGAAGCCATTCATAATGACGGTACTAAAATTGGCACTTATGTATTTTGATTAATTGATTGCTTGACAAATATCTATCCAGTATCTTTGAAGCAAGATATGCTGTGCTGCATAATATGGGAAATATGAATATGAGTAAGCAAGTCCTTCCCTCAGGAAGCTTATTAATAAATTAGGGTATGTGACATTTTAACAAATCACTATGTCTGTTAAGAAATATACAGACTTGGGGCACCTGGGTGGCTCAATCGGGTAAGCGTCCAACTTCGGCTCAGGTCAAGATCCCACGGTTCGTTGAGTCCGAGCCCTGCATTGGGCTCTGTGCTGACAGCTCAGAGCCTGGAGCCCGCTTCAATTCTGTGTCTCTGTCTCTCTCTACCCCTCCTCCACTTACGCTCTGTCTCTCTCAAAAATAAATAAATATTTAAAAAATTAAAAAAATATATACAGACTTCTGTGGATTTAAAGGGAGGAGATATTGCTGTCAGCTTGCAGAATTGAGGGAAATCTTTCTCAGAAGTGGAGATTTGAAGGACTAGAATATTTTACGGATGGAGAAGGAAGACAAAGACATTTAGTGGAGGAAACAGCATACAGGCAGGAAACAACAAGGAGTTGATTTCATTGTAGTATTGAGGAGATAAGGCTAAGACAGTAGACAGGGATAAAACTAGAGGGATAGAATATAATATTTTTCCAAATTTCTAAGGAAAGTCTGTCTTATCCAGTAACAGGGGTATGTCTAATGTATTCTAGTAAAAAATTAGTATATTCCACAACAGTGGAGAAAAACATATCTTTGAAAAAGTAATGGTGTTCTCCTTAACTACCATAAGGAATCTGGTTTTATTTACTTTTATCGGGATAGAAAGAAAGAATTAGGTAAAAAAAAAAAAATTCCAATTTGATACAGTTGTTCTAAGGGAAAATATGAATATAGAACTTAACTCCTTTTCTATATTTATCTCCTAATAAGCCTCTAAAGGAAAGCCTGAGCAATTCTACTTTATTTAAATCAATATGAAATAAAAAGTGGGAGGATGTGGAGGGACCTAGAAGGCCTCTCTCATTCCCTTACTCAAGGCTGATTATACATCTGTCCCAGGGTTTCACATGACATGGTTCATCTCATGTGTCTTTACTCAATTCAAATCATGCTATTCCCACTGTACAATGTCTGGTAAACGACGCAGTCATAATAGCTCACAGACAACCAGCAAAGACTGACATTTCTTAAGTAGGTGAAAATATAGCCCCAGGAAATTAAGTCTCAAGAATTTTAGTTCAATATCCAATTACAGAGGGCATTTAAGGGAGTTTTCTGTTGGAGCTTTCTGTAAGACTAGGCCTTTGGAGGAGGGGTGGATATTTCCTGGCATGTATTAAATAATATTTTCTAGGATCTTAGATCTAGTACTTTTGCTAAAACTGAGATTTGTGTGTGTGTGTGTGTGTGTGTGTGTGTGTGTGTGTGTGTGTGTGTGTATGTGTATCATTTAAATGTTCCTGTTTGCAAAGAAATAATGATTGGGGATTTATCTAAGCTGGAGGAAAATTATGCTAAAATATCTTGCATCAGACAAAAAAAATAATTTAAACCCTGTTATATTGATTATACTTTCAGTTTCAAATTATGTTTTTCATCAATTACAATGCCTAATTCTCAGTCACAAAAAAATCAGTCTATGACTCCCAGCATAGCATTAAGATATTAACATAGAAAACTACCTCTATTTAAATAAAGAGAAATTACTAAGTGATTTTAACAAAGTACATTGAAATACTAACATTGTATTGTGGGGTATATTATGTATGTAAATGTAAAGTTGAAGGCAAAAATAGTAAAAAAGTCAGTGGAGCAGGTAAATGGAATGTTACTATTGCAAGATTTGTACAATGTATGTGAAGGATAATAACATTAATTCTAAGTAAACTGTATTAAATGAATGATGGAAATGGGAATCCCTAAAACAACAGCTAAAAAAAAAATGATTCAGAGGCAGGCTAAAAAGCCAATACAAGAACTAAAATCAAATATTAAAAAAAATATTTTCTTTATTTAAAAGAAGGCAGGAGAGGAAGGAAAGAAGAGAACAACAAAAACAAATGGCCCAACTAGAGAACAAATAGAAAGACAGTATTGGTAAATGGATGAAATGCTTCAGTTAAAATGCACAGATAGACAGGTTAAAAAAAGCAATGCCCTGGGGTACTACTCAGCAACAAACACAATGAACTGAAGATTATGGACAACTTGGATGAACCTGAAGGGAATTACACTGAATGAAAACCCTATCTCAAAGGGTTACATACTGTATCTTTGCATTTATATTCTTTTTTTTTTTTTAAGTTTATTTATTTTGAGAGAGAGAGACAGAGAAAGTGAGTGAGTGAGGGGCAAAAAGAGAGAGGGGGGAGAGAGAGAATCCCAAGCAGGCTCCGTGCTGTGGGCCCAGAGCCTGATGGGGAGCTTGAACCCATGAACTGTGAGATCATGACCTGAGCCGAAATCAAGAGTCTGATGCCTGACCAACTAAGCCACCAAGGCTCCCCTATGTGATATTCTTAAAATAACATAAATACAAAGATGGAAGAGAGATTTATTGGTTGCCAGTGGTTAGGAATAGGGGGCAGGGGCAGGGATGTGGCTATAAAGGAGCAGAACCAGGTAGCCCCATGGTGATGACTGTGTTGCTTAATGTGTGGTAGTGGTGGTCACACAAAGTTACACACATGATAAAGTTGCATAGAAGCTCACACACACAGAGACAAATGAATATATGTAAAACTGGAGAAATCTGAATAAACTCTGTGGATTGAACCAATGTCGATTTCTAGTACCGATACTCTATTTGCCTAAGATGTTAACATTGGGGGATGTTGGGTAAAGGGTGCACAGAACCTCCCTATAAATTTATTTGCAACTTCCTGTAAATTTATAATAATTTCAAAATAAAAGTTGACCAAAAAAAAAAAAAAAAAGCAAGACCCAACTATATGTTGTCTCCAAGAAATGACTTTGAATACAATGTCACGCGGAGAGATGGAAAATAAGAGGATGGCAAGACACACGCCATGCAAAAACTAAGCATGAGAAAAACTTCAAGAAAAAGAGTATTACTAGATATGAAGAGGGGCATTTCATAATGATACAAGGATCTGTTCATCAGGAAGGCATGTAATTCTAAATGTATACTCACCTGGGGCGCCTGGGTGGCACAGTCGGTTAAGCGTCCGACTTCAGCCAGGTCACGATCTCGCAGTCCGTGAGTTCGAGCCCCGCGTCGGGCTCTGGGCTGGTGGCTCAGAGCCTGGAGCCTGTTTCCGATTCTGTGTCTCCCTCTCTCTCTGCCCCTCCCCTGTTCATGCTCTGTCTCTCTCTGTCCCAAAAATAAAATAAACGTTGAAAAAAAAAAAAAAAAAATAAATAAATAAATGTATACTCACCTAACAACAGAGCAGAGAAATAAAGCACAGTTATAGTTGGGGATTTTAACACTCCTCACTATGAAATTAATAAAGCAACAAAAATTTAAAAAGTTAGAGAAGATTTTAATAATACTATCGAATACTTTTATCAAATTGATATTTATGGAATAGTAAACGCTTCTATTCAACATTGTACTGTAGGTTCGAGCCAGTGCAACAGGCAATAAAAGGAAATACAGGTATAAAGAGTGGGAATAAAGAAGAAAAACTGTCTTTATTCATAGACAACATGATCTTCTACATAGAAAATCTGAAAGAATCTACAAAAAAGCCTCTAAAACTAATAAGGTATCGTAAGGCCACAGGATTCAAGGCCAATACATATAAATCAACTGTATTTTTGTATGCTAGGCAGAGATTCATTTTTAAATACCATTTATAGAATAACAAAAAATGTGAAATAGGGATACACCTTAACAATTATGTGTAAAGCACTAAAAACTACAAAATATTACGAGGAGAAATGAAAGGACTAAATAAATGGAGAGATAAAATGGGCTCACTGATTGCAAGACTATTGTTAAAGATGTTGATTCTCCTCAAATTGACCTATAGATTTAATGCAATCTCAACAAAAATTCCAGCAGTTTTTTAAATAGAAATTGACTCTAAAGTTTATATGAAAATGCAAAGGACCTATAAGAGTCAAAATGATTTTCAAACAAAAGAACAAGGTTGGAAAACATGCTCTGATTTCAAGTTTTCTGTAATGCTGCAGTAACTGAGACAGTGTACTGATGGAGGGAGAGACACTGATTAGTTGGACAGAACAGAGTCTAGAAATAGACTCAAAATATATAAAGAACTCCTGAAATTCAATAACATAATAAGCAACACTATTTAAAACTGGGTAAAAGATCTGAGCACTTTACCAAAAGAGATATCAATTGGCAAATTCGAGCTCAAAAAGATATTCAAGGTCATTAGTCTTTACTGAAATGAAAGTTAAAAAAACAGTGAGCTATCACCACAAATCTACCAGAATGGTTAATGTTTACAAAGATTGACAATATCAAGTGCTAGCAATCATGTGGAGGAACTGAAACTCTCACACATTGCAGGTGGAATGCAAAATGATACAGCCACTTTGGGAAACAGTATGGCAGTATCTTACAAAGTTAAACACAAGCTTATCATACAACTCACAATCCTACATCTAAGTATTTATCCAAGAGAAGTGAAAACATATGCAAATGTGTATAGTGGCTTTACTCATAATTTCCCCACACTGGAAATAACCCACATGTCCAAAAACTGGTAAACAGATAAACCAATTGCAGGACACTCGCACAACAGAATGCTACTGACTCTACAGCAAAACGTGGGTTGTCTCCAAGGCAGCATGCCACATGGAAGAAGCCAAAACAAAGTGTAAAATATCATGATTCCATTTATATGGCTTTCTGGAAAGGCAAAACTATAGTGAAAAAGGTAAGATCACTGGTTGCCAGGTATTGGGGTTAGGGGGAAGTGAGTGGTGTTTTAAAAGGTGTTTCAGGGGCGCCTGGGTGGCTTGGTCGGTTAAACGTCCAACTTCGGCTCAGGTCATGATCTCACGGTCCGTGAGTTCGAGCCCCGCGTCAGGCTCTGTGCTGACAGCTCAGAGCCTGGAGCCTGTTTCCGATTCTGTGTCTCCCTCTCTCTTTGACCCTCCCCTGTTCATGCTCTGTCTCTCTCTGTCTCAAAAATAAATAAATGTTAAAAAAAATTAAAATAAATAAAATAAAATAAAAAATAAAAGGTATTTCAGGGTGCCTGGGTGGCTCAGTCGGTTCAATGTCCAATTTTGGCTCAGGTCATGATCTCACAGTTTGTGAATTTGAACCCTGCATCGGGTTCTGTGCTGACAGCTCAGAGCCTGGAACCTGCTTCGGATTCTGTGTCTCCCTCTCTCTCTGCCCCTCCTCAGCTCATGTGTGCTCATGTGTGCTTGCTCTCTCTCAAAAATAAATAAACACTTAAAAAAAATAAAAAAAAAAAGATGTTTCATTTTATGTAACATATCTCAATTTTAAGATGCTCAAAATCTTGTACAATACAGTTAAAGCAGTGCTTAGAGGGAAATTTACGGCCATAATTGCTAAAATTAAAAAGAAAAAGGTTTAAAATCAAAGCTCTAAGCTTCCACTTTAAGAAACTAAGTAAAGAAAAACAAATTAAATGTAAGTAGAAGAAAGAAAACAAATAAAGAGCAGATATCAATGAAATAAAAAACAATAGATAAAATTCAAAGCCAATATTTGGTTCTTTGAAAAAAAAATAAGTAAAACTGATAAAGCTTTCACAATATTGGTTAAAGGAAAATAAAAGAAAACACAAATTACCAACATGAGGAATGAAAAAGGCAATATTGTAAACGAATGAATATGACAACTTGGATAAAATAAATCCCTTTAAAAATACAAACTACTAAAAGTGACACAAGAAGAAATAGGAAATATAAACATTCTTACACATGTTAATTAAATTGAACGCACACTTGTTTTTGAGAGAGAGAGGGAGGGAGGGAGCAAGCGAGAGTGGGAGATGGGGCAGAGTGAAAGAAAGAGAATCTTAAGCAGTCTCCATGCTCAGTGAGGAGCCTGAATCAGGGTTCAATCCCATGACCGTGGGATCATGATCTGAGCTGAAATCAAGAGTCCGAGACTCAATCAACTGAGCCATCCAGGCACCCACGAATTCACATTTCAATATCTTCTCACAAAGAAAATTCCAATCCTAGATGGTTTTACTGGTGACTTCTATCAAACATTAAGAAACAAAAACATACGGGCACCTGAGGGGCTTAATCGGTTAAGCAGCAGACTCTTGATTTCAGCTCAGGTCATGATCTCATGGTTGGTTGGTGGGATTGAGCCCCACATCAGGCTCCAAACTGACAGGGAGTGGAGCCTGCTTCTGATTCTCTCTCTCTCTCCCTCTCTCTCTGTTCCTCCCCTGCTTGCACTTGTTCTCTCTTGAATAAATAAACTCAAAAAAATTTTTTTAAAAGAAAGAAAAATATCCACATTAAACAACTCCTTCAGAAAACTGAAGCAGAAACATTTTTTAACTAGTTTTTTTAAGGCCAACATAACCCTGGTATCAAAACCAGACATGCACATTACAAGAAATAAAAACTGCTGCCCAATACTCCTCATTAACATAGACACAACCTGTATTAAGTAGGAATTTAAATCCAGAAATATAGAAAAAGGATAACATATCAAGATTAAATGGGGTTTATCCTAGGAATGCAAGGATGATTAACATTTGAAAATCAAAATAATTTACCCTAGTAACTGCATAAAACAGAAAAGTTATCTGCTCTCCAAATAGATGGAGAAAAAACATTTGATGTAATTCAATATGTAGTCATGATTAAAAAAAACAAAACAAAACTCCCAGTGTACAAGAAATAGGAAGGAACTTCCTCAACCTGATAACGAACATCTATGAAAAAGCTATAGCTAACATCATACCTAATAGTGAAAAATTTTCCCCTGAGAATGGGAATAAACAAGGATGTCTGCTCTCACCGTTTCTGTTAACGTTGTAGAAGTCTTAGCCAGTACAATTGGGCAATGAAAAAATAAAGAGCATAAACAGATCAGAAAGGAAGAAGTAAAACCATGTGCAGATGACATGATTGTGTATGTAGACAACATTAATCTACAAAAAAAAAAACTACTAGAATAAGTAAATTTAGTAAGGCATACAAAGTCAACATGCAAAATTCCTATTTCTCTATAATAACAAATAGAAAATTAAAAAATTTCAAGTAACATTTATAGCAGCATCAAAAATACTTTGGGATACATTTAATAGAAATATGTGTAAAGCTTCTACATTGAAAATTATAAAACACTGTTGAAGACCCAAATAAATGGAACAACATAATATATTCAAGGACTAGAATAATATTTAATATTATTAAAATGTTAATTCTTCCGTAAATTACTCTGTAGATGCCATATCATTCTAAACAAACTCCCTGCAGTTTTTTTAAAAAATAGAAACTGACAAGCTGAGTGTAAAATTTATGTAGAAATGCAAAGGTCCTAAAAAGCTATCTCAAAAATGAAGAACAAAGTCCAAGGACTTACACTGCCTGATTTCAAGAGAAAGAGCCTGACACTTACCAGTCAATTTAATTTTCAGTCAAGGCATCAAGCAATTCAATGGGGGAAAAAACAAGGCTGAAACAACTCCTGTTTAAATGCAAAAACCCAAACCAAACCAAAACACAAAAACAATGATAAAAACCTTGATCTATATCACACACCATCACACAGATTAATTCTTAATAGATCATAGAACTAAAGGTAAGGAGTTGTAAATCTTCTGACAGAAAATACAGGAAAATGATGTCTGTGAACTTGGAGTAGCGAAGATGTCCTAGGACCTAGGAAGCACTAACCACAACTAATGAGCTGGTTTATTTTTTTTTTTTATTTTTTTTAAATGTTTATTCAATTTTGAGAGACAGAGCATGAGCGGGGAAGAGAGAGGGAGACACAGAATCTGAAGCAAGCTCCAGGCTCCAAGCCGTCAGCACAGAGCCTGACGCGGGGCTCGAACTCATGAACCGTGAGATCACGACACGAGCTGAAGTCGGACGCTCAACCAACTGAGCCACCCAGGCGCCCCCTAACGAGCTGGTTTAAAATGGACTCCATTAGGGGTACTTGGGTGGCTCAGTCAGTTAAGTGCCCGACTCTTCATTTCGGCTCAGGTCATGATCTCACAATTTTTGAGTTCCAGACCCACCTCGGCCTCACTGCTTGCTGTCAGACTGCGCAGACACTGCTTCGGATCCTCTGGTGCCCTCTTGCACTACCTCTCTCAAAAGTAAATAAAAAAATTTTTAAAAAACGAAAGAAGAGAAAAACTACTGATATACACAACATGAGTGAACCTCAAAAACATGATGCTGAGTGAAAACCTCCAGACACAATAGAGGACAACACAATAAAATTTCATTCAATGAAATTCTAGAACTGGCAAAAATAATCTATGGTGAAAGAAATCAGAACAGCAGTTGTCTCTGTGGGTAGAGGGGATGGGAACTGACTGGGCAGGCAGGCAATGAGGGACCTTCCTGGGGCGATGGAAAGGTCTGTTATATTGACAGGGGTGTGGATTCTACGGGAACACCCAATTACCAGAACTCATTGGACTGTGCACTTAAGATCCATGCATTTCCACATATGTATGTTATACCTTAATTAGAAAAAAAAGTTTGAGCAGTAACTTGAAAAAAATATTAAACTATATTAACAAACAAGCCTAGTAAGGTCTGATCATAAGAAAAATCAAAATAAATCTGGGACCTATTGATACTGGGAATTTTGTAATTAAGAAGAGAGAGGAGCAGGGGTAAGCCACCATTTACTGAGGGTGTACTGAGACCTCTGCTAACTGCTTTCCATGAATTCTCTCATTTGATTCCTGCAACAACCCACTCTTTAGATATAGAAGGAGAGACAGTTTTATACACAAACTTCCCTCACCATCCTTATCAAATACGTTAGGTATAAACTCAAGACACCAGGGCACTTTTTTCTTTTCCTCAATTTCAGGCAATAAGTGGTAGATGTAGGGGCGCCTGGGTGGCTCAGTTAGACGTCCGACTTCGGCTCAGGTCATGATTCACAGTTTGTGAGTTCAAGCCCCTCATTGGGCTCTGTGCTGACAGCTCAGAGCGTGAAGCCTGCTTCGAATTCTGTGTCTCCCCCTCTCTCTGCCCCTCTCCCGCTTGTGCTCTCTCTCTCAAAAGTAACATTAAAATTTTTTTTTAAATAAGTGATAGATGTTTTTGTAAATCGACCACTGTCACTAAAAAACATGAGCCATGGGGAAAAAACACACCTATTGCTATTTTTGGTGTCAGCAAACTCATAAAATATGTACACTGATCTATGACCACCATTCTTTTTTTTTTTTTTTTTAATTTAATTAATTAATTAATCCACACCCAAGTTAGTTAGCATATAGTGCAATAGTGATTTCAGGAGCAGATTTCAGTGATTCATCTCCTATGTATAACACTCAGGGCTCATGCCAACAAGTGTCTTCCTTAATGCCCCTTGCCCATTTAGCCCATTCCCCACCCACAACCCCTCCAGCAACCCTCAGTTTGTTCTCTGTATTCAAGAGTCTCTTACATTTTGTCCCCCTCCTTGTTTTTATATTATTTTTGCTTCCCTTCCCTTATGGTCATCTGTTTTGTATCTTAAATTCCACACACAAGTGAAGTCATATGATATTCGTCTTTCCCTGACTAATTTTGGTTAGCATAATACCCTCTAGTTCCATCCACGTAGTTGCAAATGGCAAGATTTCATTCTTTTTGATTTCCGAGTAATATTCCATTGTATATATATATATATACCACATCTTCTTTATCCATTCATCTGTCAGTGGACATTTGAGTTCTTTCCATACTTTGGCTATTGTATGACTATAATTCTTTAAACCTCTTGGGGTGCCTGGGTGGCTCAGTCAAGTGTTTGACTTCAGCTCAGGTCATGACCTCACCATTTGTGAGTTCAAATAGTGAACTCACTATAGTGGTGAGCCCCACTATGTTGGGCTCTGTGCTGACAGCTCAGAGCCTGGAGCCTACTTCGGATTCTGTGCCTCCCTTTCTCTGCCCCTCCCAACTCACACCCTGTCTCTCTCTCTCTCTCTCGAAAATAAATAAACATTAAAAAAATTAAAACAAAACTCTTAATTCCATGCAACTCCTATTTCTAGACTATCTGCGTCTCAGCTTGTAAGTTGGGGACTAGAAAGCATGTGTCTAATAAGTATTTTATCTTACGCTTACTGCTAACATGAGTCTAGTGCAACTTCCCTACCAGCTCAACTGGAGTCTTAAGGATAAAACATCTCCTAGGCTCCTGCGTAAATAGCAGGTAGTTTTACAAAAGGGTAACATGAATCAGAAAGGGTAAGATGGTCCTTACCACATCCAATACGGCATGGACAAATACATCCAGGTATACCGTGGTGGCCTTAGTCCGGTCATGAACTGGCCTCACTTTCTTGTGATATTTCCGTAATAGCTGCTTGGTAAGACGATATAGAGTAGAATTCCCGGGATGAGGTGTATCTGTAACTAGTATTTCTGAAAAACAAAACTTAGCATCTTAGCATCTTTACAAGATTTCAGACAGTTCAGGACTTGGTGGTTCCTAACAGAACATAGTTTTCAGCTTACCCCAATCTGCTTAAATTCATAGCCAGCTGGTGGGCTTTCTGGCAGACACTTATTTAAAGCAAGCTGATGGTCTAACTGCCCAGTAGAGAAATCTCACTGTAAAGATAAATAAACCAAGCTGACCTCCAAGGATCTGAACTTCACCTACAATTCTGTTTTCACAGCAGTCTTGCGTCTTGGAGACAGAATCCTTTATTTCTGTATCACCCCCACCTACACCTACATAGAAAAAAACCTTCCTATACACTCAGACACAAGTTATGTCCTATTTGGATTTTTCTTTTGATTTTCCATTCACAATTCAACGGTTAAGCAGAAAATCCAAGCAGGAACATGGACAAACCAATCGACCCAAAGATCTGTGTAGATTCCTCAATAATGGGATTAATGAGATTACAATTCACACTTCTCAAAAAAAAAAAATCTCTTTTTGCACTCAACTGTCTTTAAATAAAACATGCTTGTCAGAAAATGAGATCTCCGCTTTGGGAAAAAATTCTTTCTGGTTCCAGAGAACAACCATTTTCTATGACCTGGGAATCCTGATTTGCAGAGGAGCAGTGATTGGTGTTGAGGCAGGGGAGGCCAGGGGAAAGGAAGCCCGGGAAGCGAGCACCAACAATTGGAAGTGACAAATTTGCGAGGGCTTCCTCTGAATTGCAAAAAGATATTTTGCTCACAAGCTCTGCCAGCTCCTGGGGGATTCAAAGCTTCGCTAAGTCATTGGACTGAAGCAAATTGCACACCTCCTGCCACGGCGCGTGAGTGAAATCTATCTGTCGTGTCCTGTGCGTGAATTCACCTCGCCTCTCAGTGGTTTTGATGGTTATTTTGATGAGCCGCTGAAGGTGTGCAGGGTCCAGCAGGAAACTGTAAATGAGATCTCTTCTCTCTGTGCGACAGTCCTGTTTCTACCCGTTTCTTTATGAATGATGTCGTGTCACTCGCCACCACGGGCAGCAATTTCTATGATTTATCAATGTCAGTGTGACCAAAATGCTAACAACGATGCTGGGGGTGCAACTGCAGACTCGTTGTGGGCAGTGGAATATTCACTTTCATTACCACCAGAGCTGCAAAGCTAATGAGCAGTTTAACTTCCTAACTATTCACCCAGGAAGACGCCTAAAATGGCATCAGCTATTCAGGCATGCAGGACTAAGGCAGGTGGCTTGCATCAGGCGTCATTTTTAAGGTTCTTGTGAACTGTGATTGTCAAAAAAATGTGCTGTGAACCTCTCCACCTGAGACCATTTCTTGCTGTTGTACCCCAGGGGAGAGAAGTCAGGTGCATAAAAGCAAAGCTGGTTTGGTGCTTTTCCTGTGAACTTTGCTTTGGGCAACTTCACTTTCACCTCGCTTGGAAGCTCCCAATTCAAGTCCCAGTCGGGGAAGTACTGAAATGTGCGTGTTCCAATACAGGAAACTATCAGAGATAGAGTGAAAGCATAATTCTGAGAAATGAATGTGTTTTCCCTACACCCTCTGCCCATAAAGACCCAAATTTTCCCTCTGCTATCTTTTCTAGGAAACAATCCATAGATACCCTATAGAATAACATAAGTTTCCAGAACATGTCAAAGTCTTTGGGTAAAAAGAGAAAGTTCTGGAATCTAGAACTAGGAACAATAGAGAAACAAGCAATGATAGGAAGAAAAATAAGAAGGAAATGAAAATATGCTGAAATAAACTATAAGGGCAGAGTTCTTTGTCCAAAACAGGAAGAAATAATAAATTACATTTCTACTATGAATGCAAATTTGCCTGAGGAGAAAGATCAATTACAAGAGAGAGATTAAGGATTTAAGTGACCATTAATTAACAGTAAATTATGCCCCCTTGAAAGCTAATGTGACATTCACACAAGCACTAAATGACTCAGTTCAGTGATGTTTCAACAGAGCTGATGGAAATGATCCACAGACCCAGGAAAGATTCCTTGTTAGCACTGCCTCTGTGGATGCTAATAATTTATTTGTAAGATTTCTGGAAAGTAGAATGTGTTAGGGGACTGAGCCATGAAGCACTTTTACGTGAAGAGAGATTTTTTTTTTTTAAGGTAAGAATACAATAGAATTATTCGTTTTCCTTGTTTTAACAAATTACTCTCACACCTATCTTAAAGTGTTCTGGGCACTCTGATGAAAAGAGATGTTCTTGCTTTAGTGAGTGTGTCATGTCTAGGATTATTAAAAAAAAAAGAGTTATACATCTATCTGAGGGGTTACAAGGACATTCAGATTTAGGTGTGTGGTCTACTGAATTCCCAAATCTGACTGAATATGTGCCATATGCCAGGCACTGTGCTAAGAGCAATTGACATGGATTATCTCATTTGGCTTTTACAGCAGCCTTACGACATAGGTACCCTACAGCCTGATGCAGAGTCACTTTGCTACAGGTAAGGGACTACAGGCTCAGTGAGGTTAGTACCACCCAAAGTCCCACAGCTTGCAGATGAAGAGGTTGGAATTTAAACACAAGTTATCTGGACCCAAAGCCCAAGCTCTTAATCATGACACTACACTGACCAGACTCCCCCAGAATATTAGGGATAGCAGTGAGTAAGTAACCCTTCAAAAGGAAGACTGACATGTTGCATGGTGTGCATGACTGGGTAGAAACAGCCCGCTCTTATTTTCTGTGTGTGTGTGTGTGTGTGTGTGTGTGTGTGTGTGTAGGTCAAAAGTATCTTACATTTGCATTGCACCCTACAATTTCACAATGTTATCTTATTAGATTTTCACAAATATACAAGAGAAACATTTAACTTACAGGAAAACTGAATCTCTAAGAGACTAATTGGCTTCTTCAGAGTTACATGGCTGGTGAGTAGTGGAGTAGGAACCAAACAGGTCTCCTAACCTGGGCCTCTCACCCCAGCACACATTACCTCCAGGCAGTGGCCTTGAATTGGTGGTTGGTTCAGTGCTCTTGCATTTACAAATCATCTTGATATTAACCCAGCAAAGATTCCAAAGGGCAGATTTTTCTGCAACACATGTTCCCAGTATGATTTATAGTCAAGTACGGGGGCGCCTGGGTGGCGCAGTCGGTTAAGCGTCCGACTTCAGCCAGGTCACGATCTCGCGGTCCGTGAGTTCGAGCCCCGCGTCAGGCTCTGGGCTGATGGCTCGGAGCCTGGAGCCTGTTTCCGATTCTGTGTCTCCCTCTCTCTCTGCCCCTCCCCCGTTCATGCTCTGTCTCTCTCTGTCCCAAAAATAAATAAACGTTGAAAAAATATATATAGTCAAGTACGGATTACTAGACACCATTAAAACACATTTTCTGTCACATTTAGAACAAAAATCAAGCGTAATACTAAACATTAGAAAGAGATATCGTTAAGAACAATTTCTTTCTTTTCCTTACCCTTTATCCTTCTATCTTACTTAGCTTAATGTTTACAATTATTTTCTGCTAAGAAACTCATCTGGCATTTAATGAAATTTCCTATTTTCATTTTTATAATTAAATAATGATTTTATCCTTGAAGTTCAACATTCAGGATTTTTATACTTTAAGGCTAAGTGGCTATTTTTCTTCTCTACCCAAGAAAAACTCATTTCCAGCTGCTTTGCTACCAAATTCCTTCCTCATTGCCATAAATGACAGATTCCACTTCCAGTTATATTTTAAAACATGGAAATTCTTAGATGTGAGTTCCACAAGACCCCTCAAAAAAGTGGGGTGTTGGGAAACACCAGCCTAAGTGATCTGCTTGATGTGTATGTGTCTTTAAGAATCCATTGTATCTGAACTCTAATGGCCCAATTCAGTGCTGTTAATACTGGAACCATAAAAGTGTAGTTCAGTTCCAGAAATATGGAAAAATATTTTAGTTTCTAAAGCATTTTAAGGGGAACTGTACACTTAAAACACGCAAGTTCATAGTGCTTGTCTTTTGAGATATACTCATTATCTATACAGACTTTGTACAGCTGGATGAAACCCTTAATATCAAAATGACATCCGGGCATCTATAGCCATGCTGTATCCAAGAGACTCTTTCTGTGGTCTACTAAAAGCTTACAATGAAGCCAAGACCATTTTGGATAATAAAAATGTATTATTCAGACATAAAAGCAAATCTGAAAAAGAATGCCCCAGACTATCAATGTAAATTGCTGCCAAGAAAGCCTGATTTCTAGAGAAACAGGGGTTTATCAAACAGTTTTAACATTTCAGAGCATATTTCCAGCTGCCTGTACAAAGCCCCACTGTGTGCCTCTGTGTGTATGTATACATGTAGATAAAGATACAGATGTAGATATACGTATACATATATAGATCTATCATCGTAGGTCTCCATGTAGCTTCAGAGGACTAGGCGTTGTACAGATGATAAATAAAAACAAACACTTGAAAAGAGTTATACAGCACAATGTAGACAAATATCATCTCTCGCTTCTAAGAGTTAATACTCAATGCCTAAAATAAAATCATTACAAGGACCCACCTGAGGCAGCCACCAGGATGAAGGGCCACAGAGGAGCTATTGCACCTGCCGTTGTTCCCAGGCACATCCCAGAGAAGAAACGTAAACTTGCCTACGGGACGGAATACCACTCAATTTTTCCCAAAGGGGCCTCTCTTCACTCCGTTCTTTGCTGTTTGCCAGTTTATGCTGTCCTCGCCGGTGCTATTTTGTAAACATTGAACAGGACCAAAGGCGACGCCAGCACCACACAATGTTTCAGAATTGATGCCACAGCAATACCCCTTAACTTCTCCATTTGGTTCTGCCCCAGCATCAGATCGTGGCCAACATTTCAATTTCCCTGACAAGAGATAGCTAAGTGAAAAATGTAATCTAAGAGGAGCCCCTAAGGAGGGGACATTCCACACTAATATGGTTTCCTTTACAGCCTTTACCTAAGGCGATGATCTTGCTGACATTCAGGACACTAATTTCATTAATAATTGAGACCTAAATAGCTGTTCTAAACCAGACTTATGCAGGAGCATCTTCAGCATTTGACAATGGCTATTGGACTCTTGAATCACACAAAGCTAATGGAACCCTGTTATTGTCTAACCAAGAACAGCTGCTAACAATACAGTGGGGAAAGTGCACTCTGTCTTTCCTGAGCTCCTTTAATTAAAAGAAAAGTTGGTGTTTGATAAATGGGTGCTTCTTAAATTGTCACTGAGTATACAATCCAGAAAGTAAACCATGTATGAGAGGATCCTTCTAGGCTGATTGAAGATGAGGGCTACGAAAGCTGGACATCATGTGATAAATTTTTTCTTACATCTTTTCACTGAGCACCCATACTCTTCATTATGAAGGAAAAAGAGACCTAATTCCATATGATTCTATCTGCCACTGGTAGACCCCTAGATGCTCTAGAAACAAAAACTGAATTTCATACCATTTCCAACATCTATCTGCTTTTTAATACGAGTGGGATTGTAGAGGCATAGGATTGAGATGAGTTTCACAGAGCAAACCGAGGGGAGAAATACATACCTGATCCCTGTTCTGCTAATTTATCTAGTCCCTTTGTTTACAATCTATGAAGCTGTCTCCTTAATTTTCATCTACCAATAAAACGTAGCCTGACTGACTTCCTACTATTGGTGACAGGAGTTACAAATATGGAAAGGGAGGAAACTAGGATGAACCCTGAGGCATTGAGTTGGTTTTGGAGGCATCAGTGTGAATTTGTGGTTTTCAATACATGTGGCTACATATAAAAATAAACACAGATGTCAATGTGTGTGTACAGATGTTAATACATACTTGTATCCCAAGCTCTGTCCACTGGTGAGTCTGGGAGCCAAGACACCCCAGTAGCAATGAGTATACCCGACACCCAGATCTTAGTTTCTAAATAACACACTTACCTAAAAGGAAGACATGGAGCTGAACAGGGGATGTGTGAGAAGACCCAAGAACATCTTGTTGCGTCACAAAGTGAAGAAGTGCTAAAAGAATGACAAGGAGGGGCACCTGGATGGCTCAGTCAGTTGAGCATCCGTCTTGGGCTCAGGTCATGATCTCGTGGTTTGTGGGTTCGAGCCCCGTGTCGGGCTCTGTGCTGACAGCTCAGAGCCTGGAGCTGTTTCAGATTCTGCGTCTCCCTCTCTCGCTCAAAAATAAACATTAAAAAATAATTAAAAAATAAAAGAATGATAGAGACATGTTAAAAGGGCATAGTTAGTTGAAGGATCTCCCAAAATAAAATACAAATCCACAGGGTGCTTGAGAGGCTCAGTCAGTTAAGCGTCTGACTTCAGCTCAGGTCATGATCTTGTGATCGGCAGGTTTGAGCCCGTCAGGCTCTGTGCTGACAGCTCGGAGCCTGGAGCCTGCTTCAGATTCTTTGTCTCCCTCTCTCTCTGCCCCTCCCCCGCTCATTCTCTCTCTCTCTCTCTCTCTCTCTCTCTCTCTCTCTCTCTCAAAAATAAACATTAAAAAATTAAAAAAAAAATGAATCCACAAGTCCATGCTGACTTAAATGAATGAAATGAAGACTTTTCCTTAAGTTAGAATGCCAACTAACACATGTAGAAGGAATGTCAGAATCTTCATAGTCATAATTCACTCAAAAAACATCAGTGGCTGATAAAACCTAGCTGGCGAAAGTTTGATGAAAAACAGGACACTTACACAACATACTTATTAATCAGAATGAGTAAAAAACAAAAACAAAAACAAAAAACTTTCTGTGGAGAAATCTGGCAGACAACACGTTAATCAAATGATGAAAATTAACGTTACCAATCACAGGAGTTGTGTGCCATGAGATAGGAGGGACTGAGAAGACACAGCTGCACTTCTGTGATCATCCTGCCAAAAATTCAAAACTTGGATCTATCTGGAAGGAGACACCAGATAACCCCATACTGTGGGACACTCTACAAAACAGCTTATAATCTTCAAAAGTGTCAAGGTTAGGGAAGCTGAGGAAAGACGGAGCCCCATAAAGCCGATTAAGGAGACATGACAACTCGGTGCAATGTGTGACTCTGGATTGGATCCTTTTGTTACAAAGAACATCTTGGGGAGACTTCGCAAAACCCAAGGTGGGGGCCTAGAGACTCCCGATTTTGATGGAATTGAGATCATGTAATGTTCTTGTTCGTAAGAATCACATTCTAAGCACTCACAGGCGACAGAGCATCATGTTGGCAAACTACTCTCAAACGGTTGGGGGCGGGATTCATTTTACTATTCTCCCAGTCTTGCTGTGTATTTGAAAATATTTCAGAAAAAAAAAAAAAAGAAATGTAACCTGGTAGTAAAAATTTGATACAAACTTATGGAAAGTTTAGAAACATCCTTGAAAGAGGATGGCCAGATAAATGGGGCTTTATCAAGAGATCCGATCACCAAAGACTGATCTGGCCACCAAAGTCCCAGAACTTTCCATGAGGAGAAAAGCAAGCTGCAGACAGACACATCTATGTACCTGGCACTTTTTATGGGAAGGCGACACAGAAGCTTCCCTTTATGCAAAGGTTTAATCGCGATGATGATCGGCATTACATTCTTGCCACACATTTTATTTTAGCAAGCCATGGTAAGTCAGACCTTCTGGGATATGCTTTCCCCTCCCTTTTCTTCTGACTTCCTCATGTACCCATCTGTTACTGGAAGGCCACTGCTAATGATGTGTAATACAGGTACATTACAACCTTCATTAGCTAATTTAACAACAGTCTGGTGATCCTGCCCATTACAGCTCTTTATTGGCTGATGAATTCTGCCAAGATGGGAACGGTTTTGTGTGACTGACTTGTTTTCAAAATAGTTTGTACACAGACGCTTCCCCATCTTTCCTTGATCGCCTTGCTCTGTATCACCAAATGGCTCAGATATTTGTTTTTCCAATCTTACTGTCCTGTCTGGATTTAGTTTGTTTACTTGGTGCCTTTAGATTTGGTATCTCTTCCCTGTTCTTTTTTTTTTTTTCATGAAAATTTAATTTTTCATGAAATTTTTCAGGAAAATGGTCTCTTCTCACTCATTAATACAGTACTTTTTATCCATTACTCAAAGATCTCACCACACCCCTCTAAGCTATTTAGGAAGGATGAATGTGAGGTGAACCCCGTTCAGGCCTTTCAAGCAGATCAGTGTATTAAAACGAAAAAAATGGAATTGTCAGAAGCTAAGCATTCAGCCTTCTTAAAATATCAGCTAAGAAAAAGACTTAGTAATCTGAGGTTTGAATCTGTTGTTTCTTGAATGCAGTCTAGGGTCAGGCCTGTCACTAAGAGGCTACCTAGAGATGTATTTCTCTCAGAAGTCCCATCGCCACATTCCCAGGAGCCCTTGCACTTTGTCTCTCCACTATTTCCAAGTAAGATACAACACCTCTTAGCTGGACCAGTGTCTTTTGGAAGGAGGAGGGGGAGAGGTTTTATTATGCAAACATAATAAGAAGTGTTTATTATGCAAACAGCAACTGAGTTATGTGTCCTTTAAGACTACTAAATAGTTTTTAATTACTGCTATATCAGTAAATCCCATAAATATGCAAATGCAATTAGTTCACAAAACAGACCTTAAATATCTTTATTCCTCTCCAACAAAATTCTTTGAAGTTAATCACTAACTCTCTTTGTTCACTCTCTTGGCAGTTGTGCTAACATTGACAGGAATTTTGACAGATGTACATATTCAGGGGAAACCACATTTTCTGAGCACATCTGGTCAGGCTGGAGCAGAAAAGTAGAAATGGACACTCTAGCCGAAATCAAATATTTAATGAGTACAGTCCCATGTGAAACTTCTTTTACTCTATAGCATTATCCTCTGAAATAAATATCAAGGTAACCACTGGGACACCACTTCAAGTACAAAGCCGCACTCAACATTTGATTTTCTTCTGGCTCAGAATTTCATTTTTAATAACGACGCACATTTTCTCCTGGTCCTTAAAAATGAATGAATGAATAAATGAACGAATGAACGAACGAACGGACGAAGGAACAGAGGAATAGTATCCCCCATGACCCTGGCCCTTCCTGGCTATGTGACATGGTTTTCTATGGGAAGTCATGGAACACAGGAGTAAGTTTCCCAGGCTTTGGAATCTGACACATCTCAGTTGCCCTCCCAGCCCCATCACTTGCTAGATGCTCATGGCCGTGGTCAAATTGCTTACTGTTTTTAAGCTTCAGTTTTCACATCTGTAAAAAGGGTATAATAGGCTCTGTTTAGTTTTCTATGGCAACAAAACAAATCCCTACACACTTAGCAGCTTAAAACCAAACTCGTTTGTGAGCTCATGGTTCTGTAAGTCAGAAACCCAGGTACAGCTTGAATGGGTTCTCTGCTCAGGGCCTTAGAGGGGGAAGTCATGGTGGTATACTAGAAATGGCTCTTACTGCATCAAAAGGGCCAACTGTGTACATCCCTTCCCAACTCTGTTCAGTGACATCAGGTTAGTAGCTTGAGAGCAGCCATGATGGGAATGTCTGCCACACAGACGTTGGACATCGGCAAACACTACCAGTCAGCGCTCCTCCCACCAGCTGGCTACCAAACACCTGCTAGTGTGCTATGGCCCACTCCCTTGAACTTCCAGGGTCTCACAGATACCTCCTACATTATGGCATTTATGCAAGTATTATTGTGACCTTCCTGTCTCTTCCAGAATCCTGTGGATTCTTTGAAGGTAGAGCACTGTACCTAATTCATCTTTGTTTCTCCAGCACAGAGCTTGGCACCTAGTGAGTACTCATTAAATACATAAGGAGGATGGAACAAAGAGAGGGAGGGAAGAATTAACAGACGGGCAGAAAAGAAGTTTGGTTTACGCAAGAAAGAGGACACACCAAAAGGGATGAGGTTTTTCACAACCATACCCAATATGCTGTCCTTCCTCCACCATCTCAGAAAGGATGGGCGGGAACGATGACTCGGGTTCAGAGCAAGATCGCTTTTGGCGGGTTTGGTCCAGAGCCAGCCAGCAAGCCATGCAAAGGATACACACTGGATCCAGACACGGGGAGTTCATGCCTCTTTGATTCTCTCAGAGGGTGCTAAAATTCAGGGGTCTCACAGTCACCTGGAGAGAGATGTCCGTCCCCCAGCCCCCCCCAAAAAAAACTAGAGGAACATGGGATCACATGGTTTGCTGCTTCTTGTCATGCCTCTGAGGACATCGGTTCCAGGACGCTGCTTCAACTGCCATGTAAGGCAGGTGGTCTTAGTAATCTGCATCGTCCAGGCCTTCTGCACACATTATGGGCCTTGAAGTCTTGCTGTGCCAGCTCTGGGCATCTCTGGATCTGTGGCGCACTGCAGGACCCAGGGCTTCTCCCTTTAGGCCCATTTAGAACTTTTCTGTGGAGAGACCACGGTCAACCACAGCAGCCAGTAAGATATTCTGGTTCGGGTCTAAATTTCTGGATATTTCCAACTCTGCTGCGGACTCAAGATGGGGCAAGGGCTTTGACCTGCTGGAGCCTGTTTTATTTATCCAGCCATCCATGTGCTCACTATGTGGGAGTTGTGGTGGACACTGGGGAATATAAAGAAAGTTCAAGGAACTTGGAATAGAGGTGATAGATAAGAAACACTGAGCACACAATGAGATAAACACTAGCTAGCTGGTAAGTGAACTCGGGACAATGGAAGCAAAAAGAGGAGCCAGACTTGGGGTGGGGTGAGAAGAGGGGTTTCACAAATAGCATTTGTGTTGGGAAAAGGCGAGGGCAGGAAGAGTGGAACTCCCAGCAGAAGGAATAAGGTAGGAAAAGGCCGAATGGTATCTTCCCTGGGACTGCAAGCCTCCTTTTGTAAAACTGGGGAGCAGACAGAACACAGGTTTCTACCTGAACCATCCTAATTGCCCAAAGAAAGGCCAGTCGCTTTAAACATAAACACATGAAATGAAGTAAAAGAAAAGAAAATTAGGGAGCAGATAATTCTAGACTCACAAGATGAGCGGATTAACACATTCATGTTGCAAAGTGTTGAGGGAGGAATAAAACAGAAAAGGGAAATATTGTATAAGTCTGTATAAGTGCCGTTATTATAAAGCTATCTCTAAATGGTCTGTGGCAATTATTCTAAAATGCACAACAGCTGTATTTGTCCCCTTTCTGCCACTGCTGAAATTTACACTGTCATTGCTCCAGGAGGATGGCTTGGCACTAATAACAGGCTGGCTGACTATGGCTGGAGTGTGACAGACCTCTAGTTAGAGCCCTTAAAGAGGAGAGAGGAGTGGGAAAATGAAAAGCACAGTGGAAGCCAAAGTAGATGTAGTCAGAGCACCGCCTTGTGGCAGCCACTGCACCTGCAGCTCCAGGGAACATCCATCCAACCTATTGTCCGTCGTACTTTACTGTTCACGTTTCCACAGCTTGAAAGTCATGCCATGCCTCTATTCATGCCTCTTGTCTTCTTTGCTCTAAACATTCCTCTCCAGGTTCCCCAACACCAATTCATCTAATCTATTTCTACTTTGCTTGCAACTGTCAACAAATTCCTCTTTGCTTACTTCCTTACTCTTCCTTCTCCAAACTCTTGGTCCCAGGAGCACCCAAGTTTCCCAGTGATTCAGTGATGTTTGAAGAGGTAGTTTCTCTTTCTCCCTAAGAGTGGAAATAAAGAAAGCCTTGGCTCTGAATATAACTTCTGAAATGTTATAAAAAGTATTATTAAAAACCATATAAGGGCGTCTGGGTGGCTCTGTTAGTTGAGCGTCCGACTTCAGCTCAGGTCATGATCTCACGGTTTGTGGGTTCGAGCCCCATGTCGGGCTCTGTGCTGACAGCTCAGAGCCTGGAGCCTGCTTCCAATTCTGTGTCTCCCTCTCTCTGTCTCTGCCCCTCCCCCATGCATTCTCTCTCTCTCTCTCTCTCTCTTTCTCTCCCCCTCCCTCCCTCAAAAATAAACATTAAAAAAATAAGAGATGAATTTAAAAATTTTTTTAGTGTTTATTTATTTTTTGAGAGAAAGTGACAGAGTGTGAATGGGGGAGGGGCAGAGAGAGAGGGAGACACAGAATCTGCAGCAGGCTCCAGGCTCTGAGCTGTCAGCAAAGAGCCTGATGCAGGACTCGAACCCATGAACCCTGAGATCATGACCTGAGCCAAAGTTGGATGCTCAACCAACTGAACGACCTAGGAGCCCCAAAACCAATAAAGAATTTCAATGTTATAAAGGTCTACCTTTTCTAGAATGTCATATAGTTAGAATCATACAGTATGTAGCCATTTCAGAATCAGACTTGTAAATACAGAGAACTGATGGTTGCCAGATGGGTGGGTTTGGGGGTCGGGCAAAATAGGTGAAGAGGAGTGGGAGATACAGGCTTCCAGTTATGGAGTGAATAAGCCACCAGAATAAAAGGCACAGCATAAGGAACATAGTCAATGGTATTGTAATAGCAATGTATCAGGATGTATCAGGACAGACCAGTAGCCACACTTGTGAACACAGCATAACATATAAACTTTTTGTATCACTATGTTGTACATATGAAACTAATGTAACATTGTGTGTCTATTATACTTAAATAAAACAAAATAAAACTATGCATTTTCTCTAAGCACTAGGTTAGGGGCATTACACAAATTTTGATATATTGTATATTCATTACTTTTCTGTCTTAAATATTTTCTAACCTCGTGATTTTTCTTGCCCCACAGATTATTTAGAAGTAAGTTGTTTATTTTAAAATTTGGGATGTCTTTCTAGATATTGTATGATCTTCCTCGACTTATGATGAGGTTACATCCCCATGAACCCATCATAAGCCGAAAATATCATCAAGCAGAAAATGCATTTAATACACCTAACTTACCAAACAAAATAGCTTAGCCTACCTGACCTTAGCTGGGCTCACAACACTTACATTAGCCTACAGTGGGAGAAATTCATCTAGCGCAAAGCCTATTTTATAATAAAGTTTAATCTCTCATATAATTTACTCAATACTATACTGAAAGTGAAAACCCGAAACCAGAATGGTTGCATGGGTATAGAATGGTTGTAGGTGGATCAATCGTCGACCCTGGCGACCACGTGGCTGACTGGGCACGGTGGCACAAAGCTGCTGCCCAGTGTCACAACAGAGAACCATACTGTACAGCAACAGCTCAGGAAAAGATCAAAATTCAAAATTCATAGTGGTTTCTAATGAATGTGTATCACTTTTGCACCATTGTGAGGTTGAAAAATTGTAAGTGGGATCTTCAAAAGTTGGGGACCATCTGTACTGTTCTTGACTTGCAATTTAATTTTGTTGTGGTAAAAGAACATATTTGATGATTTCAATAATCTTATTTTGATTGAGAGCTGTTTTGTGGGTTAGCATATGATTTGTTGTAAAAGCACCATGTGTACTGAAAGGAAGGTGCAGTCTGACATCATTGGATGTAACATTCCATGAATAACAATTAGATCAAGGTGGTAGATAGTGTTGTTTGGGTTATATTTTTGCGGTTCTTTTCTGTCTCTTGTTGTACCACTTCCTGTGGGGTGTTAAAACCTCCTACTACCATTGTGGAATTGTCCATTTCTTCTTTTTATTCTTTCAATTTTTGCTTCATGCATTTTAGGAGCTCTGTTATTAGCCACATACACATTGACCCACATTTATGAATATCACGTCTTCTTGATGAATCCATGTATCCATCATTATAAAATGGCCCTGTTTCTGATAATACTCTTTGCCACAGGTCTGTTTTGTCTGATATTAATAACCACTGTGGCCTTTCCATGCTTATTTACATGCTTTAACAGGATACCACAGACTGGTTGGCTTAAAAATAACAGGAACTTATTTCTCACCATTCTCGGGGCTGGAAGTCTAAGGTCAGGGTGTAAGCATGATCAAGTTCTGGTGAGGGACCTCTTCAGGGTTGCAGGTTGCTGGCTTCTTGTATCCTCATATAATGGAAAGGGGACTAGAGAACTCTCTGGGGCCATAATATATAATAAGGGCATTAATTTCATCATGAGGGCTCCACCTTCATGACCTAATCACCCCCCAGAAGGCCTCACTTCCTAATTGGGGGTTAAGATTTCAATATATGAATGGGGGGGGGGTGGAAACAAACATTCAGTCCATGGCACATGGTATGTCTTCTCTTTCCATCTATTTGCTTTCAGCCTACATGTGTGTTTATATTTAAAGCATATCTCTTACATGTAGCATATTTGGGTCTTCTTTTTCATTTCATTTTGTTAATTTCTGCCTTTTAATTGGAATATTTGATCCACTAATATTTAATGTAGTTTTTGATACGTCTGGATTTAAGTTACCCATTTTATTATTTGTATTTTATATTCTTTTTTAAAAAAAACTCCTCCGGGGCGCCTGGGTGGCTCAGTCGGTTAAGTGGCCGACGTCGGCTCAGGTCATGATCTTGCAGTCCGGGAGTTCGAGCCCCACGTTGGGCTCTGTGCTGACAGCTCAGAGCCTGGAGCCTGTTTCAGATTCTGTGTCTCCCTCTCTCTGACCCTCCCCTGTTCATGCTCTGTCTCTCCCTGTCTCAAAAATAAATAAAACATTAAAAAAAAAATTTAAAAAAAAAAATAAATAAATAATTAAAAAACTCCTCCTTTTCTGCCTACTTTTGGATTTTAACTTTTTAAAAATTTTAAATGTTTATTTATTCTTTAAATAGGGAGAGAGAGAGAGAGAGAGAGAGACAGAGCACGAGCGAGGGAGAGCAGAATGGGCGACAAAGAATGTGAAGCAGGCTCCAGGCTCCAAGCTGTCAGCACAGAACCTGACACAGGTCTCAAACTCACAAACCACGAGATCATGACCTGAGCTGAAGTTGGATGCTTAACCGAATAGGTCACCCAGGCACCCCTGGATTTTTTTGGTTTTTAATAAAGATTACCTATTGGCTTTTTAGCTATACTCTTTGCACAACTCTTTTTAGTGGTTATACTAGAAATTAAAATAAACGTTGTTCACACAGTCTACTTTTCAAGTTACTACAGCACTTTCCCATCAAATGTAGTTACCATGCAATCATTTGGTTCCATTTACTGGCCCCTGCCATCACCATGCTCCGGTGTGTCATGTGTTACATCTAAATAGATACACCCCACAAGACAGTGTGAGAGTTCTTCCTTTACACAATACGTACCCTACTATAAAGCCAAGTCAATGACTTTTTCATTTCAAATACTGAATGTTTAAGCTTGATTTTTTTTTCATTTTGTTATTACGTTTTATAATTATCTGTGGAGGTTCTTCCATTTTGCTTACTACAAGTATGGTTTTCTTTACTTCACGGAGCTTAGTTATCACAGACACTTTAATGTTCTTGTCTAATGGATTCTAACATCTTCATCTGGCCTGTCTTTTCTCTTGGTAAGTGGTCATATTTTCCTGGTTCTTTATATATCAAGTAATTTGGGATTGTATTCCTACATATTATGTTTGTTTTTAATGTTTTTTTATTTTTTTGAGAAAGAGAGAGAGAGCAAGAGAGAGGGAGGGTTGGGATATAGACAAAGGGAGACACAGAATCGGAAGCAGGCTCCAGGCTCCAAGCTGTCAGCACAGAGCCCGACGCAGGGCTTGAACCCATGAACTGTGACATCATGACCTGACCTGAAGTCAGACGTTTAACCAACTGAGCCACCCAGGTGCCCCCTTATATATTATGTTTTACCGAGACTCTCAATTCTCTGTCTAAAGGATGGAGAGGGTGTGTGTGTGTGTGTGTGTGTGTGTGTGTGTGTGTAACCTCTTTCTCCAATGAATGTCGATGTTTTTGTGCTTTGGCAGCGAATTAATTTGGTGAGACTCAAACTGCAAACTGTCTCTTTTGGACACAGGCAACAGCTCAAAGCTCATCTGATTTCTTCTGTCCTTTTTGAGGTGCTTTGCGGCTGGTGGAAGGGTCAGCCAGAGACGTGGTTAGACTCTGCACAAAAACCTGGGGATCTTTTTCTCTACCTCTCTCCTCTTCACAATTCCCTCCCTTTCTTTTGGGTTGCCATGTTTGTCCTAAACTCTAGTTTTTGGTTCCTCAGGCCAGAAGCCTGGTTGGTTTTCCACTAGCACTTCAACCACCGTGTGTCATGTTGTGACTATGGTCCGTTATCTGAGTAAAGCTGAAATACTGGGGCACACAGTATTTTGTTGGACCTTTCTGCCACGTTACGACTCCCTTTTGAAACCTCTATTCAAGCTCCAGATACTTCAGGTACTTTTTATTTTGCCCAGACTTTGTAACTGTTATCTGTTAGACAGCAGATTTGTTAAGATCTTAATCCTCCATACCAAAAGCAACATTCTTGATTAATTTATTTTATAAATTAAAAAAAAATTTTTTTAATGTTTATATCTGAGAAAGAGATGGAGAGAGAGTGCACAAGTAGGGGAGGGGCAGGGAGAGAGAGAGAGACAGAGAATCCGAAGCAGGCTCCAGGCTCTGAGCTGTCAGCACAGAGCCCGATGTGAGGCCCGAACTCCCAAACTGTGAGATCATGACCTGAGCTGAAGTCGGACACTTAATGGGCTGAGCCACCCAGGCGCCGCTTGATTAATTTATTTTAAAAAGCAACACAGAGAGGTTCCTGGGTGGCTTAGTCAGGTGGGTGTGGAACTCTTGATTTCAGCTCAGGTCATGATCTCATGGTTCACGAGTTCAAGTCCCATGTCGAGCTCCATGTTGATGGTGTGGAGCATGCTTTGGATTCTCTCTCTCCTCTCTCTCTGCTCCTTCCCTGTGCATGCACATATGCTAACTTTTTCTCTCTTAAAATAAACTCAAAAAAAGGCAATACTATCTCAGCAACATAAAAAGAAAATAAATATAACTTGTTATGGACTGAACGTAATCATCAAAATCACAATTATTAATTACTAAGTTTTCAAATCTGAAGAAAAATAAATAAGAACTACAAGTAACAATGAATTACATAACTTCTGTAAAAAAATGAAAGTATTTTCAGTCTGTCATTTATAAGAGGGAAAATGAGTTCTAGTAGCTGTTACAAACCAAGATAAGGGCTTACATTGTATATACATACCACATCTTCTTTAGTCATCGTTCAATGGACATTTGGGCTCTTTCCATAATTTGACTATTGTTGATAGTGTTGCTATAAATATTGGGGTACATGTGCCCCTTCGAATCAGCATTTTTCCATCCTTTGGATAAATACCTAGTAGTGCAATTACTGGGTCATAGGATAGTTCTATTTTTAATTCTTTGAGGAACCTCCATACTGTTTTCCAGAGTGGCTGCACCAGTTTGCATTCCCATCAACAGCGCAAAAGTGTTCCCCTTTCTCCACATCCTCGCCAACACCTGTTGTTTCCTGAGTTGTTCAGTTTAGCCACTGTGACCAGTGTGAGGTGGCTTTGATTTACATTTCTCTGATGATGAGTGATGTTAAGCATCTTTTCATGTGTCTGTTGGCCACCTGGATGTCTTCTTTGGAAAAGTATCTATTCATGTCTTCCACCCATTTCTTCACCGGATTATGTGGTTTTGGGTTGTTGAGCTTGATATGTTCTCTATAGATTTTGGATACCAATGCTTTATCCAATATATCCTTTGCAGATATCTTCTCCCATTCTGTCTGTTGCCTTTTAGTTCTACTGATTGTTTCCTTTGCTGTGCAGAAGCTTTTTATCGTCTATGCAATGGAATATTACTCAGTGATCAAAAAGAATAAAATTTTGCCATTTGCAACATGGATGGAACTAAAGTATTATTATGCTAAGCAAATTAATTAAGTCAGAGAAAGACAAATACCATATGATTTCACGCACATGTGGAATTTAAGAAACAAAACAGATGAGCATAGGGGAAGGGAAGGAAAAATAACATAAAAACAGAGAGGAAGGCAAACCATAAAAGACTCTTAAGTACAGATAATAAACTGAGGGTTGCTGGAGGGGAGGTCGGTGGGGGGGGATGGGCTAAATGGGTTATGGGCATTAAGGAGGGCACTTGTTGGGATGAGTGCTGGGTGTTATATGGGAGTGATGAATGGGCTCTACTCCTGAAACCAACACTACACTAACGGGAATTTAAATTAAAAAAAAAAAAAAAGGTAAGGGCTTATAACACCAAAGCTTCAGATTTTTAGTCTTTATGATAACCAAGACAGAGATTCCCAAATAATGTGTGTCCATGGTGGGGGGGAAGCCAAAATATACACCATATATGGCTTTTCTAGTATGGTTAAATACTAAGAATGAATTCCTAGACAAGAAAAGAAACAAAAACATCACTTTTGTTAAACTTTTGCTTCAATAAGTGCTCCTTCCCCAACCAGGAACCTCTAGCACTGGCTCTGAACAGGCAGGCTTCCTTGGTAATGTCCACAAAGTGACAGAAAGGGGCTCTTGACCCTATTCAGTTTGAGCAGTGCAAATTTTTTTATAAAAATCAAAACTTATTTAAGTGTCACTTCATAATGCGGAAAGTATTTTCATTACGTTCTCCCAGCGAGGTCACAACCAGATCATGGACCTGCTCTCCATGACCAAGCCAGAGTGTTGGTCTGGCTGCTATTCCATTCTCTTTGTCTTGCCAATGAATTAATGAGCTTTAACATATGACAATAATTGTGGGGATCACTGTTCCTCTTTTCATAAAGTTAAGGGAACCAAATTTGAGAATCCTCTACTTCAAATAACATGACTAGTAATTTCGAGCTAAGTAACTTTTCCAAATCTTTTTACTCCTTGGTACTAGAGAATCTTGATTTGCACAGACCAGCTCTCTGAACTGCCAGCCCAAAGCACGCACTACGTACCTGTCCTCCTGAACACAACTGATGTCCCCTCTATGGAGTGGCGGCTCCTCAGAAAAATGGCTCAAGAGTCCACTCTATTCAGGACACTGTCTTCCTTTGGTTTTCACTTTCTGGTTACTCTGGAGAAGTGGAAGAGACAATAAATACTCCAACAAACCACTGTTTCCAAATTTTAAAGTTGTTCCCTTCAACATTCCAGGTCTAAATAAAATTCTAAAACTCTCTTCTCTCATGGGAAGAAAAAAATCCCACAAAAGCAAAAACAAAAACCCATTCAACTTCTGCCCCCCTCTGGCAGAAACCATCAAATATTTTACCCCCTTTTAACTCTACGTTGTCTCCTTTCTCTTCCAGGATGGCTCTCAGGCACCTCTAGGCCTTAAATGCCACAGAGGATGGCTTACAAAACTGAAAAAGCTACCCAGTCCCTTAAGGGCAAGGGTCTCCAGGCAGTGATCCCACCCACCTTCAATGGGGTGCCCTCTACTCCCTCTGGCTATGTTCTTTAGAAATAGATGAACCAGTTCTTATTAATGATACATACTTAATCAGACAGGGCTAGAGATTTGCATTTTAGTTATATCTGAAAGACTTTGGGTTATACTACGGTGAGATTCTCTAGGAATTGCTTACTTTCAAGATAAACTGCTCCGTAGTAGGATGACGAGACAATTTAACATCCAATCCTAGAAGTTTGAGGAAGGAAAAGCTACCAAAAATCATTCCGGGGAAAACAGGGGGTAAACCGTAATTGCCTCAGGCAAACTGGGACCTGTGGTTAACTCCACCTATAACTAGTCTTTAATGGCCTGCCAAGACTCCCATTGTCTTACTCTGCTTTCTCTGTCAACTCAGTTCAGGTAACACCCCCTCCGAGAAATCTTTACAGGCTGTTTCTTCTTCATCTTTCCTGGGTTTCTTTAAGCCAAAATCTTATATTTTACCTCAGCCTATAGAAAGAGAGCTAGACTGCTTAGCTTAGAATCATGGCTCCCGTCTTTATAGGAGAAAAGTCTTGGGCAAAGTACTTTACCTTTCTGTGATGGTTTCTTCACTTGTAAAGGAGGTATTAATAATAACAGCATTTAGTAGGGTCTCATGAGGATTAGTTCATACTTGCAAAGCACTCAGGACACCACCTAGCCTATAAGTGCTCAGTGAAGTTATTACTTCCTCTAAAAATGTTCTGTTTTCTTCCAAGGTCAAGTTATCAGATCAGTAAAAACAAATTCTGGTATTTTGAGGAGGAAGATTTTTCACTTCAATGGGGCCCTGGGTGAAAACATTAAGTCACCTTAAGTTACAATTTATGCTTCTAGTACTTGCTGCATTATACAAACTTCTATTTTTTTTTTCCTGGGTAGCTTTCTGGTTTTTATCTTAAATGATATTTTCGGTTTCTGTAGGAGGCCACAACTTTGACACAGAAGTCTTTCCCCAAATCTTGAAGCTAAAGAGGAAAATGTTTTATAAAATAGAATTTCTAGCTCATTGGACATCATCTAAAATATGGATTTGGGGCACACTCTGCATAAAAAGGAATGGTAATATTTTTCATTTATCTTGGTGATAGTTCAAATTATAATTCCAGAGAATTTTTTTAATGTCTATTTTTTTAAGAGAGACACACACACACACACACACACACACACACACACACACACACACACAGTGTGAGCGGGGGAGGGGCAGAGAGCGTGAGAGGGAGACACAGAATCTGAAGCAGGCTCCACACTGTGAGCTCCAGCACAGAGCCTGACTCGGGGCTCGAACTCACAGACCGCGAGATCATGACGTGAGCCGAAGTGGGATGCTTAACCGACGGAGCCACGCAGGGGACCCTAATTTCAGAGAATGTTAAATTTCTGCCTCATGCATCAGCCGGCATTCAAAAGGGTAACCTGCAAACTACAGAGACTTTTCTCAATATTTTTTGAGGGCACGGAAACATCATTAGAGCAAGGATTGATAGGCTTTTCATTTTAAGTTTAATGTTCTTTTAAACTTTTGTATTACTGAGTAGTTAATAAAATTTATGTAAAATGATATAATGAACCCTCATGTAAATACCACTTGATTTATGAAACCAGAACATTAGGAGTACCTGTAAATTCCTTTATATGCCCGTTCCCTATCCCTTCCCTTCCCCTGTCTGTCCCTTCCCTTCCCATCCCTTCCTTCAGAGCTTCTAGTTCAAATTTTGTGTTTATAATATTCAGGCTTTCATTTGTAGTTTAACCATGTTTATCTCCCTAGATGATATATTATTTGATGGTTTTTGTAATTCATACAAATGGAATTACATTATGTGCCATCTTCTGTGATTTGCTTGATCCCCTACAGTACTATGTTCCTAAGATTCATCCATGATATTGCATAGCTGTAATTCACTCATTTTAACTGTTCTATAAAGTTCCATCGAATGACAACACAAAACAATTGATCAATTTTACCGTTGATATATTTAGGTTGACCCCTGCTTCATCTGCCATTAAAAGTGTTAAGAACATCTTACACATAGATCCTAACTAACACTAAGAATTGTTCTAGGATACATACTTAGGACACGCTGAATGTGAGGCACACACAACTTCAAATTTTAGTACTAGATGCCAAATTTTTCCAAAGTGGCTGTGCTAATTTACACTACCAGCGAGTGTGTAAGTGTTCTCCCATTGCTCCACATTCTTGACCACACTTGTAATTGTGGTATTTAAAAATTTTTGCCAACTGGATGCATGACATGGCATCTTTGTGGTCTTAATTCCTGTGTTCCTCATTATCAGTGAGTTTAAGCATCTTTTCAACTGCTTGGGTTTCCTTTTCTATCCAGCATCTGCACAGCGTTTGGCTGTTCCTTCTATTACACTGTCTCTTTTGTAAAGGTTTTTCACCTGGTCTGGATCATTGGTTCTCAACTGGAGAATATGCCCCTTAGGGAACGTTTTGCAAGGTCTGGAGACATTTGTGATGGTCATAGGTAGGCAGCAGAGAGCTACTGGCATCCAGTAGGGAGAGGCCAGAGATGATGCCACAACATCCTACAGTGCATTGCACAGGCCTCAAAACAAAGAGGTATCTGGCCCCAACATGTTAACAGTGCCAAGGTTTGGAAATTTTGTTCTGGATACTAATATGTTATCAGTTACATTGTTACAATTATTTTCTCCCAGTTTGTGGATTTTTTTTTTCATGGTACCTTTTAACGAAGAGAAATTCTTAATCTTTTGTTAACTTTTTTTTAATGTTTATTTATTTTTGAGACAGGGAGAGAGACAGAGCGTGAGTGGGGGAGGAGAAGAGAGAGACAGAGACACAGAATCTGGCTCCAGGCTTTGAGCTGTCAGCACAGAGTCCGACGCCAGGCTTGAACCCACGAACCATGAGATCATGACCTGAGCCGAAACCGGAACCTTAACTGACTGAGCCACCCAGGCGCCCTGAGAAATTCTTAATTTTAGCATTAATTAAAGTTACCAACTTTTCTTTTATGGTTTGTACTTTTGTATCTGATTTAAAGAAGTTCTCCTATCCTCAAAGTATAATCTCCAAATTGATGTTTAAAATTTTTTTAATTTTGCTTTTTTAAAGTCTTTAATCCACCTAAAACTGGTTTCTACTTATGATGTAAGCTAAGAGTCCAAAATTAATTTTTTATATGGATATCTAGTTGTCTGAGTACCATTTATGAAAAGTCCATCTGACGCCCACTGGTCTACAATGCTGGTTTGTCAAAAATCAAGTTTGCAGAAGTACGCTTATTTCTGGTTCTTTATTATCACCTCTCAATCTGGAAGCTAAAGTTATACTCACCTTCTTATAAAAGGAAAATTGAATCCCACAGGTTAAAGGCTTTCATGAATTCTGAAGAAAACAGATTTAAGATGTTTGTTTTATGTTTTTTTCTTTTTTAGTGTTTGTTTTCTAGAGAAACAAAAACAAGGAGATACGAGGTTGTTATTTTGCATACTAAGGCCAAATACCTGGAAAATGTAAATGAACTCATTCACCTTACTGAATGGGTAACAAACTACATTTGCCTACAATACACATTTCAGGAAGGCCAGAAATTCGTTTTTCAAGTAGCCAAAGAGAGCCTTTTCTGAGACACTTTCAGAACACCTATAATTTAACCTTGTAATTCATCTAATTATTTAATCTAGGGGTTATAACAGAAATATCCATACTGTTTCCAAAATAGTGAGAAAGGCCATTTTCCTAACTGCTAAGAAGCTGGCCTGTAAGGACATTTCTGACTAGATTGTTCCTGGAAAGGAATCCACTGCTCAGAGAACAGTCATACCTGTCAATCAGCCTCAGCCTTCAGCTCTCAGTTCCAGTTGCTCCAAAAACAGTGGCAGAAACTATTTACAGAGTGAAACAGAGAAGAAATAGAAGTATGCATTTCCGTCTTTCTCCTTTTTTCTTTTCCTAACACGTTCCCTTCATTCTTTTATTCCACAAGCTCCACACAAGTATTCAATAACACAAAATGGGATCATTTTATTACAATACAAATTCTATTTTGGGTTTGAAGTAAGTCACCAACAGAAATATAAATCCATTGATTCACAGAAAGTAACTTAGCATGGGGGCAAACAGTTTTCAGGTAAAGAAAAAAAATTCAATTTCTCCTTCAGGAAAATAGCCCCAAAACTATTATTCCCCTTTGAAATATGTCAATTACTTGCTATTGCCCCTCATTTTTTTTCCTGAACACTCTCGAAAGGATTATCAACTAATAATGTAATTATTCTGGAGCCCTCACGTATGGGTTTCAAGAAGGAATAAGAAAAGATTTTCTGTGGTGACAGCGCATGTTCCATGATGTCCATTTTTGATATTTGATCGCCATGAAACTTGCCAACTGATGGCCAAGCACTGACGCAGACTCTTCATTAAATACTCTGTTTGGACAGGGTGTCTCTAGCTGACTACCGTGTCCAAGATCAGGTGGTAGTTAAACACAAGGAGGCGAAGAGGATTTGTCAATCTAGAGCCCTCAAACTGGTTATATCGAATTTATTAGATCTGGAGTTCTGTTTACATCCACACAGCAGAAAGATGCTCAATCAAAATTCAGGGGCCTATTATTTACCAAATGGCCTGTATACACTTTTTTTTCCCCCAGAAACACGAGTATAGGAGGTGTCTGGTAGTTTTTCAAGGAAGTGTTCATGAATAAGTTACAGGTTTTCCACCCCATTTACTCCCATTAAACAAGCAATTTCCTAAAATGAATGTGCAAAGACAAACGAGTTGTTTCAGAGACATGGTCAAGACACACAGAAATAGAGCTTTCTGGTAACTTAGAAATTTGCGAAGCTGTAAATAAATCATACTGAGAAATCAACTTGTTTTGCCGTGACTCCAGGGTTGAGGCCATGAGCCTCAGGTGTGGAACTCATGGGGAAAAAAAAAAAAAGGCAAAGGCATAACCATAAAAGTCCTGCAAACATCAGACACACACACACAGTCCGCCTGTTGCACGTGGAAGATTCTGATCACTCTGTCAGTTTACCTGTCAGGGAAAGGGGAACCTCTGTGTCTCCAGGTGAAAAGCAGCAGCAGTCATGGCCCCGGGTCCTGTGAGTAGCCAGGTCTCCGACAGGAACTGCTCCTGTTCTGCACCTGTTTCCTGGTGCCACAAGCTGGGCTCATCGGCAGACTAGAAAGGCCTGCAGGTGAAACATCACAATCACATGGGCAACAACGCCAGGAGCACAGGGGGAAAGGCCACGATCCACACCAAATTCACACCCAAGATACTGCCAGAGGCCCAGATCAGGAAAATGGCATAACCATACCGCTAAAAAAGGGCTCTTCCACACCAGGCCTCTACTGAGATTTGGGACAGCCAAATGGGTGCCAACCAAACGGCGGTCAGTGATAACACGTGAATAATGTGAAACATGGTTAGTAGTTAGGATTTCCACCAAACTGTTGAAAATGCAATTTCAGATTGGGGGAGGCACTGAGTTCTTAATACGCCGTCAGGAGCAGCTGGCTCGGGCTTAACCAAATAGATTGGAATTCTAGTTTGAACTCCAGAAAACCGCAAAGGGGACAACGCGGAAACTCACTCCCCACGCCCAGGTGTGTGCGGGTGCTGGGCAGCAGGGATGAGGGGGTCTGGCCCGTCTGGGTAGTTCTGGCCAGACCACGGCGCTCGGCCTCCGCCTCTCCCTGCAAACGACGGGTAACCCCTCCAGCGCCTGGACTCCCAAGCGACTCTACTGCCAGGTGGGAAACCGCCCAGAGCGCGGGCTCCAGACAGCTTCCCGAGGCCG
>NW_024412402.1:6246048-6317696 GCF_014898765.1 Herpailurus yagouaroundi | reverse complement strand
GCGGGCCTGCGGGGCTGCGGGCTAGGGGCGGGAGGGGGCTGCGGAGGTCGCCGGCGCTGGCCGGGCGGGGGCGAGGGCAGTGCGCCGGCGAAGGGGCTGAAGTCTTTGCAGGGCTCGGGTCGCAGGGATGGGGGACGCCCTTCGAGTCCGCAGCGAGCTCATGTTGCGAGGGGAGTAGTATAAAGGGCAGGACTTGGGGTTGTGTGCATCAGGGCTTTTTCGGGGGAGCGCTCGTGGGCCGTGACCTGGGTGAGAAACTTCCGAAGGTGGCAGCTTAGGTGGGTTTTGTTGTTTGTTTTCATTTTTAAGTCCCTTTTATACAGTAGTGTTTTGAAGTGTCTAAGCAGACCGAACTTAGCTGACTTAAAGGAGGGATTTATCAACACCTTGTAAAAAAGACCAGAGGTCCTGGTTACCACTCCCTCCCTCCCTTCCCTTACCCCTGCCACCCTCGCTTTTTTTTTTTTTTTTTTTAAATCAACCTCCCCAGTGCATTCATCCCTGGATTTTTAAGGAGGGAGGAGGAACAGCGCGAGGAATACAAGGTATGCTCACAAATGCCTTCCCATTCCTATTATCTGAGAAGATTGAAACCGATACAGGGATTTCTGGGCTAAGTGGGTGAGAGTGGAACACTGGTTTGGGAGCATATCAAAAGGCCGATAATGCCCGTGTGAAGAAACTTGGGAAGTAGGCAATTTGAGAATGTCTTCTAAGGTTGCTTTGGAATGCTATAACAACATTACCTCCTCACCCCTCAACTACTGTGCTTTTTGGAGACCGAATGGGAAACGTGTGCCAGGTATGCAAATGAGAGTTCGGAAATGAGGAATTTCATAAACATTTACAATACAAAGCTGTCAGATACCTCCACGTGGGAAACGGGTTATGGCTCTTTATTGTGTTCCTGCGCACAGGAGAGCAGTATTGTGGAAGTGAACACACTTCCTTTTTGAACTCCTGTAGTAAGAGATACCTCCTGGTCCTGGGCTCCAAAATGAAAGTAATGTGGATGGTATTTCATGTGCTGATTTCTAATGGGGATACTATTGTTAGGTGTTCACAAATGCCCATTGGAATCTGAGTCAGGATTTTCTCTGGTTTCACAGACCGTTTCTATTTGTTTTAGGACAGTGACTTCAAAACAGGTGGGAAACATCTTAGTTTTGAGACCGTTGGGTTGATTTTAGGGAAGAGGCTATTTTAAGGGAGAGTAAGTCATACTTAAATTTGTTGGGGACCATGTGCCTGTTAATCAAAGGCATCTTCATTTACCTCTGCCACAATGGCCACTATCAGCATTCCCTACAAGTTTGTATGTGAGGTGTTTGATGAGCACTTGTATGTAAGTCATAGCTATTTTTGGAAAACTTGGAAGTCCCATTGGTTGTGGCTGGCTGGAGTAGTACCCTGACTCCTGGCCATCTGCAGAGTGATGACATTCAGTGTTCTTCCCAGTGATTCGCCCCATACAGACAGATGATAAGCTCGGAATGCTCGATAATGTTTGCCCTCTTTGTTTTTGCTAATGAAGATGCTTGAAATTAGCAGGCTAGGTTGAAGGAATTCTATACAGGGAAACTACTTTTCACATCTCAGAGGAAAGGTTTTAATAACTTCCTCCTCTTGATGAGTTTCATGTTAGAATGGCTCTATTTTGGATTCTCTGAAGAATTCTACATTTCCCTTAAAGGGTCCTTAATTGTTCTAGTTGGGAACAGTTATCCTGTCCTGACACTCAGAAGCTATTTAAAACCTAGAATGCTTCCCTTCCCTTATTGGTCAGTTGTGCATGGGACAGACGGAACCCTTCATAGCCTCCCAAGAATTTTAGTGAGAAAAATGTAGTACTCTTGAAATATGTCCTCAGTATGTACTAGCGTCTGAAAGAGGATACTTTGTGATATTACTGAATACCCCAGACTGATATTCGAATTATCTATAGAAATTACTTACAGGCAGGTTTCTGTGTTTTTTCTTTCCTTATTTTTTTAAGAAAATTTTTTAATGTTTGCTTATTTTGGGGAGAGACAGAGCGTGAGCAGGGGAGGGGCAGAGAGAGAGAGAGAGAGAGGCACAGAATCCAAAGCAGACTCCAGGCTCCGAGCTGTCAGCGCAGAGCCCAATGCAAGGCTCAAACCCACAAACCATGAGATCTTGACCTGTGCTGAAGTCAGATGCTTAACTGAGCCACCCAGGCACCCAACAGGTTTCTGTGTTTTAGTCACTTCTTGACTTGGATAAAAGCCAGCAACACAGTTTACTGTTGTAGGATAAACAACTTGAAGTCAGGTTGGTTCTTATAAACCTGTCATCCTTGGCAGCTGTGCTAGAATTCATCACATGTTCTTGATGCTAACTGGAGCCCTATGAAAACCTGCCAGTTTCAGTGAAAATTTAATGTTCTTTTTGCTTCCTCTTGATTTATGGGCTTTTTATTCACGTTTACCTTGTCTCATTTGTTGTGATTTTTGGAACATCAGTCAGTCAGTGTTTGGTTGGCTTTCCCAACTTTTTTTTTGAGGGAGAGAGAGAGGTGGGGGTGCAGAGAGAGAGGGGGACAGAGGATCCAACGCAGGCTCCACACTGAAAGCAGCGAGCCCTGTGTGCGGCTCGATCTCCCCAACCATGAGATCATGACCTGAGCTGAAGTCAGATGCTCAATCGACTGAGCCACCCAGGCGCCCTGGCTTTCCCAACTTTAATGCCTCTTCAGCTACAGTTTCTGCTCACACGATGAGTACAATATTTATAAAAAGAACTGACAAGTAAGGCCTCACCAGGCAAGATCTTCCCATGTGTTACATTTCATTGAACAAGTTTAAACAGTAGCCAGTGAAGCATATGTTTCTTAAGGAGAATAATGATGCTGGTAATAGTAGCAGCTAACATTAATTGAGCACGTGCTCAGAACTTAACATACGTTATCTCAGTACTCATGACAACTCCATGAAGTCTTCATATCGGAGGCTTTTACTTGTCAGATAATTTGCCCAGGATCACCCACCTAATAAACGATACAGCCAGGACTGAACACAGCAATTTTGAGTCTAAGAGCCCAAGATATCCTTGATCCTACTTCTTAGTCAATGGACCTGTTGTCGTAGGTCAGTACCTTTCTTTTACCCTCCAGAACTTTCCTCGTGTTTTAAACTTTGAATCCTGCCTACATTCTTTCTAAATATACATACAGTCTTTTCTACTTGGTTCAGCCTGGTGCTAACTAAAGCGGTGTGTGTGTGTGTGTGTGTGTGTGTGTGTGTGTGTGTGTGTGTGTTTAAGGCGATTTCCTTATTTCCCTTTCTTTCTTTCTTTCTTTTTCTTTCTTTCTTTCTTTCTTTCTTTCTTTCTTTCTTTCTTTCTTTCTTTCTTTCTTTCTTTCTTTCTCTTTCTTGTTTTTGCTCTTCAGTATCTCTTTGCTTGTGGTATGAGTTACCACCCTTCCCTTCCTTCCTTTCTTAGAGATGAATCTAGATGCATGGCGTCTAGAGAGCCTTTTGATTGTGATTGCTGGAGGAGGATGCTGCTGGCTTCAGCGGGTAGAAGCCAGGGAGGGATGCTGCCCAATGTCCTATGATGTGCAGACTAGCCCCCCAAAACAAAGAGTCCAGAATGTCAATAATGCTGAGCTTCAGAAACCCTGATCTAGGTGATGTCTCTCCTCGCTCTCCTAAATGATCTCACATTTCCTTGCCTCAAGCCTAAGCCCCAGATAGCTTCACTGTCTTCTATAATCTTGAGGCTGAAAATATGGTCTGTGGACCAGCAGCATCTGAATCATCCAGGAGTGCCTTGGAAATGTAGAGATTTGGGTGTGTTAGAGCCAGCTTGTACTGCCTCTCCAGCCGAAAGCGTGTGTCTCTTCCCAACTCTGTGTTCAGTGACCTCCTGGTGGTAGCTTGAAGTTCTCATGGTGGAAGTGTCTATACCAAGGAAATCAACAGCCTCCACAAATCAACATACCCCTGTTGAGGCCTCCACCCTAGACCTGTTGAATCACAGTTTGCCTTTTGACAACATCCCTGAGTGATAACTTTGAGAAGCTCTGCCCGACTGCGCAGAATTCCCACTTTCTTCTCTTTCATTTTCTTCTTGTTCTTTTAAGTTTATTCATTTATTTTTGAGAGAGAGCAGGAGAGAGAGAATCCCAAGCAGGCTCGATCCCGTGAGCCATGAGATCATGACCTGAGCCCAAAGCACAAGTTGGACACTTAACCGACTGAGCCACCCAGATGCTCCAGAATTCCCATTGTCCATTCAGTTATGTACATGTGTCCCCAGTCCTCCGACAAAATAGCAACAGAATTGCCTTCTGCCCTGTCCAGTGTTTGCCTTGTTCAGCACCTTCCTTTTGTTTACTTTTTGAACCGACTTTCTAAATCCACCTGTTTCTTCTCTAGAGCATTTTCTCAATTACATTTGTAATTCCAGTTCACTGTGGAAAACTTGGAAAACGCTCCCCCACCCGACCCTGTGGGCAAGACTAGCGCTTGGCAGTTGGAGGCACAGCCCCCAGACCAAGGCGCATTGGTTCCCAGCCTGCACCAGAGCAGCAGCGAGAACCCAGATAGGAGGCGATAGGAGGCTTTTACCGTTTGTCGCTTGGGAATGAAACGGATCGCTCGCAGGTGGCCGGTGACTAACCACCTTCTCCTGAAATCCGCGGCTTTACCGAAGTAATTCTTTTTGCCTTTCTGCTTTGGTTATTCAAGCGCCAACTCGAATCCCCTTGTCATGCTTTTATGTGTGATGATTCCTCATCGCCACTTTTTGGTTGCTGTTTATTTTGGCAGTTATCTTTATTGCTACTTACTATCATTTCTGGGTTTTTTTTTTCTTTTTTCCTAAAAACTTCCAGCGTGTGTTTTTTAAATCATTTGCCACAGTCTTATCACAGACTGAAGTATTGTAGTTTACCCCCACTTCCTAACTGGCTACATCGTTTTACAACTTTCGTAGGGAAATGAGGCCTAGAAGAGATGTTTGAATTTATGTAATACATGCAGCCTTCTCCATCTTACAAATGCAGTAATGGGCCGGGGCGCCTGGGTGGCTCAGTCAGTTGAGTGTCCGACTTCGGCTCAGGTATGATCTCATGGGCATGATCTCATGGTTCGTGAGTTCAAGCCCTGCATCAGGCTCTGTGCAGGCAGGACAGCTCAGAGCCCAGAGCCTGCTTTGGATTCTGTGTCTCCCTCTCTCTCTGCCTCTCCCCCACTCATTCTCATTTTCTCTCTCTCTCTCTCTCTCTCTCTCTCAAAAATAAATAAACATTAAAAAAATTAAAAAAACAAAAAACAACAAACCCCAAATACAGTAACGGGTCTCAAGAGTTAATTTACTGTTGATCTCATTGTCTAAGTCAGAACCCTGACCTCAGGCTTCAGTTCGGTGACTGGTTCGTACCCTCAGTGCTCCAGCTGCTTTACTTCCGGAACACTCTCTCTTGAACATTTTGGACGTGTATCATTCTGGTTCTTCTTCTCTTTCTTCTCTTTTAGGGGCTAACCTGTTAGCTTTCTTGGTTGTTACTTTCCTTTTATGAACTTCTTCCAAATCTGCATTTGTAATCCTGACTTGCACATGACTTCTACTCCCCTATTTGCAAATGCTAGTTCAACAATTCTTGCATATCAGCATCCTTGGCTATGACCATTTGCTGCGTAGCCACTTTCGCCACAGGTGCATGAGGCATGGGAATATATACTTGTCATAATAGCATCTGCCTTACGCCATTTTCGGCCCTGAGCACTTTTTTGTACATACTCTGCAAGGTATGATTATTATGTCTTATTACAGAAGAGGACAATCATACTCAGATCTTAATGTAGCTTAGAAAGGCCCAATATGAGATTTTAAACCAAAGCCTGTTTGGCTCCATGCTGCAGATGGGAAATGTGGCTTACCCGGGATTAAATTCTAAGTGGCAGAGTTGGGACCTCAAGCCATCCAGCTTTCTGCCTGGAACACATGCCTTTCTCAAACCAAACTTTTCAACTACCACTTGGTAATGTATGAAGTACGTTAGGGCGTATTCTCATCGAACCCATAGAGCAACCTTACGAAGTAAAATTCAGTGTGAGGAGGAAGTAGAATTTGCAAAGCGGTGCAAAGCGATCAAACCAAAACCAAAGCATAGGTCGTTTCTCCCAACCTCTGGATGAGTTTCATTGGGCAGGTAGGCCACAATATTTTCCATTTCTGTTTTCTTCTTCGTTTTTTCGTTGTACTAACACGTGCTGTATGCATTACTTCATTTGGTGGTCACATCAGTGCCATCAAAGCTCATGGTACTTTATTTTCCAGATGTGGAAATTGATGGCCTGGGAAGTTGAGATTTACCCAGAGGCTGATATGTAGTGGAATCTGGGCCGTGTAGCACTATTCCCACTGTCTAGGCTTTCTACATAAAAAGGGAGGTCAAAATACCAGACATTCAAAGCTCAATTAAAGATGTGCGTCAGTAGGTGCTGGCAGCATGCCACATGATAGCTTGGTAGTCATTTTATTTATTTATTTTGAGAGAGAGACAGAACAAGTGGGGGAGGGGCAGAGAGGATCCAAAGCAGACTCTGCTGACAGCAGAGAGCCCGGTGTGAGCCTCGAACTCACAAACTATGACATCATGACCTGAGTTGAAGTCAGACGCTTAACTCACTGAGCCACCCAGGCACCTGCTGATGGTCATTTTAAACTTGAATCATCTTCAAGCAATATCTGCTTTCTCTAGTACTCTTGTCCAAGTTAGTACTTTCCTGCTGTCCTTTTTCTTTTTTGTGTGTGAGCACAAATCTTTCTTGATTTTATTCAATTGAGGTGAAATTCACATAACATAAAATTAACACTTTTAAATTTGAGAGAGAGAGAGAACGCATGCATATGCACAAGTGGGAGAAGGGACGGAAGGAGAGAGATGGAGAGAATCCTAAGCAGGCTCCATGTTCAGTGCAGACCCTGACGCGGGGCTTGATCTCACGACTGTGAGAGCCTGACCTGAGCCAAAATCAGTGACCTTTAGTATATGTATTCATGAATATTGTGCAGCCACCACTTTCGTGTAGTTCCAAAAACATTTTCAAAACCACAAGAGAAAACCCGTATCCACTAAGCAGTTACTCCCTAGTCCTTCCTTCACTCGGGCCCCTGGCAACACGGATCTGCTTTCTGTCTCTCCATTTACTTATTTTGGATATTCCATATAAATGGAATCCTACAATATGGGACCTTTTGTGTCTGGCTTCTTTTACTTAGTATAACATTCTCATGTTTCAGCCACATTGTAGCTTGTATCTATTTGTGCTTCATTCATTTTAATGACTGGGTAGTATTCCACTCTGTGAATCTACTACATTTTATCCATTTTTCCATTGGTGGACAACTGAGTTGTATCTACCTTTTGGCTTTTATGAATACAGCTACTGTGAACGTGCACGTACAAACATTTTTGAGTACCTGTTTCTGATTCTTTTAGATATATTCCTCCAAGTAGAATTGCTGGGTCATATGGCAATTCTGTCTTTAGTTTTTTGGGGAACTGCCAAACCGTTTTCCATAGCAGGTGCGACATTTTATGTCCCTCCACCCCCAGCAGTGCACAAGGGTTTTAATTTCTCTACCTCCATCCTCTCCAAACATTTATTTTCCGTTTTTCCTTTGTTTTGTTGTATAAGAGCCATCCTCGTGTGTGAAGTGGTAACTCCTTATACTTTTGATTTGCATTTTCCTGATGGCTACTGTTGACCCTCTTTTCATGTGCTTATTGGCCATTTATGTAGTTTCTTTGGAGAAATGTCTGTTCAAGTCCTTTGCCCATTTTTCGAATTGCATTTGTTTGTGTTTGGTTGTTTGAATTATGAGAGTTGTAATATATCTGGATACTAGACTTTTATCAGATTTATGATTTGGAAATGTTTTCTCTCCTCCTGGAGGTTGTCATTTCATTTTCTTGGTAATGTTTTTTGATGCACAAAAGTTTTTAATTTTGGTGAAGTCTTGCTTACCTCCTTTTTTTTTGTTGTTGCTCATGCTTTTGGTGCCGTATCTAATCCATTGCCAAACCCAAGATCATGAAGATTTGCTTCTATATTTTAAGAGTTTTGTCATTTTAGTGCTCATATTTAGGTTACTTATCCATTTTGAGTTAGTTTATGGTGGAGGTAGGGATCCAACTTGATTCTTTTGCATGCGAATGTCTCCTTGTGCCAGCATCAGTTTTTGAAGAGACTATTCCCCATCGAATGGTCTTGGCACCTTTGTCAGAGGTTAATTGACCATAGACGTATGGTCAGTTCCCAAGTCTATTCCCAAGTCTAAATTCCCAAGGCTAATTCATTGATCTGGATGTCGGTCCTTCGCCATATTACGCTGGCATGATTCCCGTAGCTTTTTAATAGCTTTTATTTATTTTTTTTTCAACGTTTATTTATTTTTGGGACAGAGAGAGACAGAGCATGAACAGGGGAGGGGCAGAGAGAGAGGGAGACACAGCATCGGAAACAGGCTCCAGGCTCTGAGCCATCAGCCCAGAGCCTGACGCGGGGCTCGAACTCACGGACCGCGAGATCGTGACCTGGCTGAAGTCGGATGCTTAACCGACTGCGCCACCCAGGCGCCCCTTTAATAGCTTTTAAAGTCCAGAAGTGTGAGTCCTCCAACTTTGTTTTGTTTGGTTTGGTTTTCCAATATTGTTTTGGCTCTTCAGGGCCCATTGAAATTCCTTAAGAATTTGAGGCTCCACTTTTCTGTTTCTGCAAAAATGGCCGTTGGAATTCGGACAGAGATTGCATTGAATTTGCAGGTCACTTTGCGTAATATTGCCATCTTAACAATATGAAGTCTTTTGAGATGGTTTATTTTGTGTGTCAGCCTGCCTGGAGAATGAGGTGCCCAGACATTTGGTCAATTGTATGTCTGTGAGGGTGCTTCTGAATAAGATTAACATTTGAGTTGTAGAGGGAGTAAAGCAGATTGCTCTCCCTGATGTCTGTGGGCCTCATCCAATCAATTGAAAACCTGGATAGAACAAATAAGGCTGAGTAAGAGGGAAGGTCACCTAACTGACTGTTCAGCTGGGCCTTTGGTCTCCTGCCCTCAGACTGGAACTTACATTGTCAGCTCTCCTGGTTCTCTGGCTTTCCACCTGAGACTGGAATGACATCTCCAGCTCTTCTGGATGTGCAACTTGCCAACTGAAGATCTGGGGACTTGTCAGCCTTGCGAGTCTGATTGATTGCAAGGAATTGATTGCAAGCGCCAATTCCTTATAATAAATTACTTCTCACCCACCCATCTCCCCAACAGGAAACTAGGAATGCAGTGTTCATTTACACACACACACACACACACACACACACACCACACATGCACACGCACGCACGCACACGCCCTGTTGTTTGTTTCTTTCTCTGGAGAACCATGACTAATCCAGTCTTCCAATGCATCAGCCTGAATATCTTTCCATTCATTTACGTTTTCTTTCTTTCTTTTTTTTTTTTTTTTTTTACAATGTTTTATACTTTTCAGAGTACAAGTCTATCACCTGTTTGGCTAAATTTGTTCCTAGGTATTTTACTTTTTTGGATATTATAAATGGGATTAAAATATATATGTGTGTGTTTATTTATTTATTTTTGGAGGAGTGCAAGCGGGGGAGGGGCAGAGAGCGAGGGAACAGGATCTGAAGCAAGTGGGCTGACAGCAGCGAGCCCGACTCAGGGCTTGAACTCAACGAACCGCGAGATCATGACCTGAGCTGAAGTCAGACCCTCAATGGACTGAGCCACCCAGGTGCCCCTGGAATTGTTTTTTTAATTTCTTTTTCACATTGTTCATTGCTGCTGTACAGAAACAGTTGACTTTTGCGTGTTGATCTTGTAGCAGCTTTGCTGAATTGTTTGTCAGCAAACAAGCAGATGTGGCTCCTTTGGGGTTTTATGTATCCTGTCATCTGTGAACAGAAGCAGATCCTTTCCAGTTTGGATGCCTTTTCTTTTACTTGCCTAATTAATTGCTCTGGCCAGAACTTTCAATATGATGTTGAATAGCATTGGTGAAAGTGGGCATCCTTGTCTTATTCCGGATTTTGGGATGGCTTTCTCAGTCTTTGACTACTGAGTATGATATTAGCTGTGAGTTTTTGTTTTTGCTTTTTAATAAAGGCCCTTTGTATCATGTTGAGGGAATTCCCTTCCATTCCTACTTTTCTGATTGTTTTTATCATGAAGAGGTGATGAATTTTGTCAAATGCTCTTTCAACATCAGTCAAGAGAACCGTGTGTTTTCTCCCCCTTGTTCTGTCAGTGTGGTATAATTACATTGGTTGGGTTTCTCACTAGTCTCCTTTTCTGTAATGGTCAGCGGCATTCTCTCAGGCATCCAGTTTCAAATATTTGACTAAACTCCGTTTCTCCATTCTTTGAGCTGTTCACTGTGTGTTCCACCTTCTCCATTCTCCTACCTGCATCCTCCCTGTCCAGTCACACCTGTTTTTATCGGTAGCTTTCTAACTCATAGTTAAGCTTTCTTTCCGTAGTCTCATCTCGCCTTAAAATAGCTGTTCACCTGTGCTAGATTACCCTCCTTAAAGCACCTTTAATTTCCTTCCTATTTTTTCCCTGCCAAGGGACCTGTTTTCCATTGTTCATCAGATCAAGTCCAACCTCATGCTGACATTGAGAACCTTTCCTGATCCAGTCCCACACCACCTCTCAAGTCCCCGTTGCTTATCGCAAATAGAAACTGCACACAGAGTCCCTCCTAATAATAACTTCGAAATTCACTGTTAGATTTCTAAAACTGGAAGCATGTGCATTTGATTTCTTCTATCTTTGCCCTTACCTTCCTGGTTTCCCCCACTGACCTTAGCAATATATTACTAAACATGGCATTTTCTTTAATTTGGGAAGATGCATTCTGTATGTCCTTATTGTTAACAGTTTCCCGGCCTCATTTCTTGTACTTGATTGGGGCACGTATTCAAAGAAATGAAAAAGCCTTGTCTTAATGTGTTCTACAGTATGAAAGAAGAAAGTTGCAGGACATGACATCCAGTTGAAAACATATATTCATGTGCATCGGCCATTTCTGGAAAGATACCATTATCTGGAAAGATAATGGTGGTTACTCCTGGGAAATGGGACTGAGATGGAAAGAAGGGAGAAATTCCTTTCCGCTTTGTATCCTTTTCTACTATTGGAATTTCTCTGCGCATTTGAAAAAAAAGAGGTGAAAAAAATTGAAAAGTGAATAATGGTTAGTTCCTTCCTGGTTTTTAATTCCAGTTTAAACCCCCCTCTGTGCCACACGAGAGTGGCTACATTTTAAAAGCTTTTAATGCTTTTTAAAAACCATGGGCCAGGGGATGAACTGAAACCGTCCTTTTCATCACGTACCTACTTGACGCGTCATTGAAGTAAGTTGTGAAGTAGCCTCTTCCGGGGAGTTTAGTTTTGTTCACTAAAAAGGATAGAAAGTCTTATCCTCATGACCTGTTATGAGTAAACAGGGGTTGTTGGAATAAACGTGGACTTGTTGCTGGAAGAACTGAGAAGGCACCAGGGCTTTTGTGGCCAGGTCCTTGTTTTGTGGAATATGGAGGGTCAGTGGCCAACTCTGGATGCATCTAAGACCCTGATGTCCAGCCTGGATTTCTGGAGTTGCTGCTAAATATTTTCTTTGATTCCTACAGCTATACTTTTGCTTTCCTTGGGTACTTAAGTTTCATTTTATTTATTTTTATTTTTAAGGTTTATTTATTTTGAGGGGCACCTGGGTGGCTCAGTCAGTTGAGCGTCTGACTCCAGCTCAGGTCATGATCTCATGGTTTGTGGGTTCAAGCCTCACATCGGGCTCTGTGCTGATAGCTCAGAGCCTGGAGTCTGCGTCAGGTTCTGTGTCTCCCTCTCTGTCCCTCCTCCACTCTCGCTTTGTCTCACTTTGTCTCTCAAAAATAAATAAATGTAAAAAAAAAGAAATTTAAAGTTTATTTATTTTGAGAGAGAGAGGGAGACAGACACAGTGTGAGTGGGGGAGGGGTAGAGAGAGGGAGAGAGAGAATCCCAAGCAAGCTCTGAACCACCCAGGCAGAGCCCCGTGTAGGTCTTGAACTCCAGAACCCTGTGATCATGACCTGAGCTCAAATCAAGAGTTGGACTGAGCCACGCAGGTACCCCTTAAGTTACATTTTAAAATTGGAAAAGCAGGTCTTTAATTTTGGAGAGGACTTCATTAGGCATACTTACAAAGAACTTTGGTAGTTTTTTGGAGTAAGAGAACATTTATCAGTTATTCACTTAGCTTCAAATTTAGAAATGTCTTTGGAAGAATAGACAATTGAGATTAGGAAACGTGTATGTCCGAATGACAATAGCATTCCTGTATGAAGGAATGGAATAATTTAGAAAGCTCCTCATCACCATGCTAAACTGCGTGTTTTATTTTATTGAAACAAAAAAATTTTCCGAATATTTATTTTTGAGAGACAGAGAGAGACAGAGCGTGGACAGGGAAGGGGCAGAGAGAGAGGGAGACACAGATTCCCCAGCAGGCTCCAGGCTCTGAGCTGTCAGCACAGAGCTCAACGCAGGGCTTGAACTCCACAGACAATGAGATCGTGACCTGAGCCAAAGTCACACGCCCAAATGCCTGAGCCACCCAGGTGCCCCTAAACTGGGTGTTTTAAAGATAAAACTCTTAATTATTAATTTCACAAATTTGCCTCATCTGATCAAAGAGCAAATTTAGCTGCAGTAGGATTAGAGGTGTTAGGGTTTATTATGTGAATAGTCCTTTTCATCGCTTATTGTGGGATGAATTACTGTCTTTGCTTTAAGAAAACATCAGTTCTGGGGCGCCTGGGTGGCGCAGTTGGTTAAGCGTCCAACTTCAGCCAGGTCAGGATCTCGCGGTCCGGGAGTTCGAACCCCACGTCAGGCTCTGGGCTGATGGCTCAGAGCCTGGAGCCTGCTTCCGATTCTGTGTCTCCCTCTCTCTCTGCCCCTCCCCCGTTCATGCTCTGTCTCTCTCTGTCCCAAAAATAAATAAACGTTGAAAAAAAATTTTTTTAAAAGAAAACATCAGTTCTGAGAAGTGGACTGGATTGCACCAAAATCACTGAGTGGCCGAGGTCAGAAAGCTTGAGTTTCTTCTTTCTAGAGATTTGTGTGTCCCTGTCTTTCTTCACTGCCTCTGGGCAAGAAAAGAGAGTACTTTTTGTTTAATGAAAACAATGTGGATTTAGCTAAGGAAATGCAAACCTGTTGGCTCTTGCTAGTTATTTGACTTCATTATGACTGGAGCACAGGCTTTGTCTTGTCTCCCGATGGGTGTGGGCTGTGTATATTGCCTCGTAGTTATGGTGAAGTTAATATTTAAATCAGCTTCTTGAGGAGTGCCCGGAAAAGCTAGGAGTTACTAATACAGTAGGATCCTAATGAGCGTAGTGTGTTTGTTACTGTTAAACTAATACCTGAAACGTAGCACACTTCCTAGGATTTGGGCTTTGTTTAACTAATTACATAGGTTTAGCTAAACAGTCCCGAGACTGAGTCATATAGCCGTTATTTGTGTATGTCAGGAGCACAGCTTAATCCTTGTAAAATTTGTTATTCAGGTTCGTAATAGTTATCTCTGATTGGCCTTTTTAATTCAAGACATCTGATGACAAAATGGATTTGGTAAACCGTAGTTTCCTAATCTGCACAACGAAGATAACGACTCCTACCTTTTAGGGTTGTTACAAGGATGACGTGTGTGTGAGGCACCTAAGGTTCTGGGCACAAAAAGATGTTGACATGATAGTCCCAACTGTTACCAGCACAGTCCTTTGCATGGTTCAAATTAGGTATTATGTTGTATGATTCTTGCCTTTATGGAGGCAGGAATTTCCCCTTGAAAACAGAGAACCACATGATGAGAAATACCAGGTAAAGACAGTTTAGTCCCTTTCATTCACAAGCTCATTTGTTCCCACAATATGGGGGATTCGAAAGGTAGAGAATAGTGTGGACCAGAGTTCTTGGGAATGACTTTAAGGAGGAAGCGAGATGAATCTATCCCTTGGGGCGCCTGGGCAGCTCAGCTGGTTAAGCGTCCAGCTTTGGCTCAGACCATGATCTCGTGGTTCATGGGATTGAGCCCTGCGTTGGGATCAGTGCTGACAGCATGGAGCCTGCTTGGGATTCTCTCTCTCTCCCCCTCTCTCTCTGCCCCTCCCATGCTCATTCTTCCTTTTTCTCTCTCAAAAATAAATAAACTTAAAAAAAAAAAAAAAGGGATGAATATAGCCCTGAACTGTGGAATTGGGCATTCCTGGAGATAACAGAAGTTTAACACTAGAAGGCATGAGAGAGGATGCATTTGTGAGGTAAGGACTGAGTAGGAGAAAATGATGGGCAGGTTAAAGGTGGAAGCAGATAACGGCCTTTGAGGAACAAAATCAGGAGTTTGGATTTGAAGTAACATGTAGCGTGTTGTTCCTGGAGTTGTACAAAATGATTTTACATAGTTGTCATCTGTGTCCAGAAACTTTTTTCTGCACTGACAGCACAGAGCCTGACCCGGGGCTTGAACTCACCTACCCTGAGATCATGACCTGAGCTGAAATCCAGAGTCAGACGCTTAACCGACCAGTAGCTTTTAAAAAGGGGGGACTCAGAGTTTATTTTCCTTTCGTGTGTGTGTGTTATTCTAGATGTCTTAGTGTCCACTGCTTATCTTACAAAGTGGAGAAAGGGGAGTGGGGCTTTAATCCATGGCTAAATATGATGATTGGTGAATTATTTAATAATTGAGTACCATATTTCACTGATTCACATTGATTTGGCATTCTGAGATCTCTGAATTTGAGATGTTCCTTACATTGTCTGTTCGCAAGTAGCAGGTGGGAGGTACTCAGACTATCTTCACACGTTTGTGCTTGGTCAGAGCTGCTCTTACTGTCCTGGCGGTTGACTGTATGTGCTGTTGGTTAGTTGAATTTTTAATTTAGTTAGTTAACTTTTCAGTTTAAAAGATCACACTGTGGGGCACCTGTGTAGCTCAGTCGGTTAAGTGTCCAACTTTGGCTCTGGTCATGATCTCACGGTTCACAGGTTCGAGCCCCACATCGGGCTCCGTGCTGACAGTTCAGAGCCTGGAGCCTGCTTCGGATTCTGTGTCTCCCTGTCTCTCTGCCCCTCCTCTTTTCATGCTCTGTCTCTGTCTGTCTCTCCAAAATAAATAAACATTAAAAAAATTAAAAGATCACACTGTGATTTGGCATTTAAATGAAAAAAGAAAACTGGATGAAGAAAGACATAGAAACAGAACAGCAGAGTATAAATTTGATTTTATGGGAGGCAAAATATTTGTCCTTGGGGGGATGATCGCAGTTTCAAATTTTCTTGCAAAGGTACAATCGAGTGTTTTATGGGACCTAAGAAAGGAAGCCACCCTCGGTATATTAAGTTTTGTTGCTGAGAAACATGCAAAGGAATTGCTTGTCCCATGCCAGGCAATGCACCTGGGGAAGCGGGGGAAATGGCTGTGTTTCTCGAAATAAATAAGAAATTTTAGGGCTGCAGGAAGCTGGTGTGACCAATTCACGGGTCTCCTGGGACTGTCATGAAGGCACTGTGTCCTGGTTTAAGTGGCAACTGTTTCTTCTCCTTTGTGGTGCATAAAGTAAGTGTGCCGTTCAGATTCAATCAAAAGTAGTGTTTACCTCTGACACAGTACTTTCCTGTTTTAGAACTGATTGTGTGACTAAGTAATCAAAGGTGTGGTTTTGTAAGGCAGGCAAAATAGTGATAGAAAACTCCCAAAGATGCAAGACTAAGGTCAAAATACAAGAATTAATTATCTGCATTGGTTTGCATTAAATACGTATTTTTTTTTTAATGCTTATTTATTCATTTTTGAGAGAGAGAGAGAGAGAGCACAAGCAGGGGAGGGGCAGAGAGAGAGGGAGACACAGAATCTGAAGCAGGCTCCAGGCTCTGAGCTGTCAGCACAGGGCCTGACATGGGGCTTGAACCCGCAAATGGTGAGATCATGACCTGAGCCCAAGTCGGATGCTCAACCAACTGAGCCACCCAGGCACCCCTGAAATAGGTATTCTTGCCCGTTGCCCTTGTCTTCTCAGATACAGCCTGGCGTAGGGTGCAGACTCCCGTGGCAGAGCAGCCCGGGGTCAGATCTCACAGCATCCCTTCCTACTAGTAACCTTGTGTTGGTGCAGGGACCTCCCTGTGCTTGTTCTCTGTCACAGCGGCATAATACCTGTCACAGCTTTCTTAGGAGGGTGAAACTGAAATTAGTTAATACATACGGAGCATGTGTAGCATTGCCTTTCTGACAGTCAGCAGCGTACGTTAACTACTATTTCTGACTGGCATGATTTTCTGGGAATCCAAAGTGTCAGTTGGTACACAGGGTAATTGGAGGTGAAGATGTGATTATCAATCCCATGGCTACCTTGTTGGTTCCAGTTTAGGGATAACAACGCCACTTGTTTCCCCCTCCCAAGTACAGACGTATGAGGGTTCAGCTTTACGTTGGTGTAAGCGTGGCATGCATCCAGTAGGAACCACACCTTGAATTTGGCATTTCGATCTTTTCCTCAAGCTGGTGCTATGCGATATGCTCCTCTCTGGTGATGCTGGCCCAGGGGCAGTCAGCCGCGCTACCTTGGGGGGTCAACAACCGATACATTTACAACCATTCTGGTTTTCACTTTCTGCACAGCATTCAGTACACTGCATGAGATATTCATCACTTTATTATAAAATAGGTTTTGTGTTGGATGATTTTTTTTTCCCAATGTAGGCCCAGGTAAGTGTTCTGAGCACATCTGAGGTAGGCTTAGGCTAAGCTGTGATGTTGGGGAGGTTAGGTCTATTAAATGCATTTTGCACTTAATGATATTTTCAACTTACAATAGCTTTACTGGCATGTAACTCCGTCATAACTTGAGGAAGGTCTGTATTATTCCACCCTTTTTGAGGCATATTGATTTTGATTTCTTAGAAAATTGTGTATGATCGAGATGTATAGATTCACACACTTTTACACATAAAATAAAATGGAATTAGAATTATTTTGAGGGGCACCTCGGTGGCTCAGTTGGTTGAGTGTCCAACTCTCAATTTGGGCTCAGGTCACTATCTCACAGTTTGCAAGATCGAGCCTCACATCGGGCTCCCCACTGACAGTGCAGAGCCTGCTTGGGATCCTCTCTCTCCTTCTCTCTCTCTGCCCCTCCCCCACTGTCTCTCTCAAAATAAACTTAAAAAAATTATTAAAGAAAAAAAAGAATTAGTTTGGGGAAAAAAACTTTTTAACACTTTATTTTTCTAAAAGCCCTATGCTAGCATTTGCCAAGGCTAAATCCAGACACCTTTTAGTCTGAAAGCACTGTCCCAGTATACAGGCAGTGACTACCTTTGACAAGACTCCTAGCCTCCAAGAGTGCTGGTCTCAGCAGCATCGGGTTCCATTTCTATCCTATGACTGTGGCCCATGACCAGAGCAGAAAGACTGTTGATGCTTTTCTGAGCACTTGTGCAGGTCTGTTTCAGTTAGTTATTTCTAGTTGTGTGATATTTAAGTGTTGCGTTGGGCCCTCAGCTGTTGAAAAACATAGGATACTATTTCTGTTACAGCTGACAGTGAGTGTAGACTGCCTCTTGGAGACATATTACTAACTGAAAGATAGTTGATGGGGAGCATCAGATATTGAATTGGGGCTTAATATCAAAACAACCTTAGGCCTGGTATAAATTTGATTTCTTTTCGCTGAATTAAATTTGAACTATTTCGTTTTCAGTAATCTATCTAAAAGAATTGGGCGAGCCAGTTCTTTAGACGAGCTTGCTTGTGAAAAATAGGTGTTTTGTGTTAACTTTTGTCTTTGTGCAAAACAGGGTAAGGTGTTCCAATGAAGACTTGAAGGCTGTAAAGGAGTTAGAAACTGATCTTGTGGTAGCTGGAAGTTAACAAGATAGGTTTTTCCATGATTCTGATTAATGAAGACAAGGGCTTCCATAGTTCATTCCCTCTGGAATTTTATTTACAATTCAGAAAATGTTGGTTCTGTCTCTGCTTTTTAAGCAATCAAATCTGAAGTTTTAAATCATGACGTTGGTGGTATCATTTGTTAATTACGCGATTGGAAATTTATTGTCAGTGAAAAATGACACATAAAAATGGCATGTGCAGTGTGGCTTAAAATAGCACATCTTCACATCCATGCGAATTCCCTGGACTCCTTCTATGACCCAGTTATGTATTACTCACAGAAAGAAAAACCTCAGGCACTTTAGCTACTACGAGGGCTAACTACTACATTTAAATATTTTACGTACTTAATAGTTTTACTGTTTACTAATATTATTTCCCACCAGTGCCAAAAGCATGTTTCATGATTAACCTTTTACAAGAGAAATAAATTTGGCATTTTAGAATGTGTCTGACAGTCAATACTGTGTTGCTTGGAGTTTGTCAGTTCCTTAAAGTAAAATATGCAAGTCTCAAGCCTGATCATCCAAGATGCTTGTACTTAAATTCTTGAAATGTATCCAGGTTTACTTTCTGACTGACCTGTCTCTGGTTTTTTTGTTTGTTTGTTTGTTTGTTTGTTTGTTTCTCAAATACAGAGCTGCCAAATGCTGTTAAACCAACTAAGAGAAATCACAGGCATTCAGGACCCTTCCTTTCTTCATGAAGCTCTGAAGGTTAGTTTCAAGACCGCTGTTAGTCAACAGGCTTTAAAATAGTTGTCCATATCATGGTTATGTCAAGTCAAGCTATTTTTATGTCAAAACGAAATTGCATACAGGGACGGAAGCTCTACGGGTCAGATCACCCAGTATCTTCTCTATGTGAATTATAAGGGTGGGGGGATGTTGAGGATGGGGGAGACTTAACTGGGAAGAACCATACAGAGCAAAAGAGATTTAAGAAATGCATCTGCCAATTGCGTTTTATAGCCTTTATATGGATCCTGACTCAAACAAACTCAAAAATCATTGAGTCAGGTAAGTTTGAACTGGTTATATGATATTAAAACACTTGTTACTATTAAAAAAATTTTTTTTTTAATGTTTATTTAATCTTGAGAGAGAGAAAGAGACAGAGTAAGTGGGTGAGAGAGAGAGAGGGAGACACAGAATCCGAAGCAGGCTCCAGGCTTTGAGCTGTCAGCACAGAGCCCAACATGGGACTCAAACTCACAAACCGCGAGATCATGACCTGAGCCAAAGTCGAATGCTTAACCTACTGAGCCACCCAGGTACCCCAAAACACTTGTTACTGTTAAGGTGTAGTAATAGCATTGTGGGTTATATTTTTGAAAGGATACATTCTGATGTATTGATAAGATGCTTAGGATTTGTCGGGCGCCTGGATGGCTCAGTCAATTAAGCATCCAACTCTTGATTTCGGCTCAGGTCATGATGTCGTGGTTTGTGAGTTCTAGTCCTGCATCGGACTCGAGCGCAGAGCCTTCTTGGGATTCTCTCCCCCTCTCTGCCCTTCCCCCATGCTCTCTCACTGTGTCTCACGTGTGCTCTCTCTCAAAATAAATAAATGTTAAAAAAAATTAAAAAGAAAAGCTTGGGATTTGCTTCACAGTGTCTGGGAGAGGTTAGGCAAAACAAGATCGACCATGACTTGATAATTGTTGCAGCTGAGTGGCGGGTGCATAGGGTTCAATTATACATTCCCTCTACTGTTGTGTATGTTAGAAAGTTTTCCTAATAAAAAGTTAAAAGCAGACAGAAGTATGGTCACCACTATCGAATATGGTAACTGCCTAACATTTTTATTGTAGAGGCTGACTTCCTTTAGAATCTCTGTTTTAACTGTCAGCCCCTTTTGATACATCATGCCTTTGCTAGCCTGTAAAATCAGGAGCAGTAACTTCCAGAGCAGTGAGAACAAATCTCCAGCAAGATTTCATTCTTCTCTCCATGTTGTGGGAAATCAGAACATGGCAACTCCCTTCCTGGAGCCAACCATTTGATACAAGCTTTGAGCGTAGTACCCTTGCTGTCCTCCGCCATACTCTCTTCTCCTTTTTACCTTATGCCTTGAATTATTCAGAATGTCACCAGGGTAGTCAGGAGTTAAACCAAAAAAACTCACTCACTGTTTATTTTAAATGCTGTGATGCTTTACTTTTGAAATGTCTGTGTTTTCTCTTTCATTAGGCCAGTAATGGTGACATCACCCAGGCGGTCAGCCTCCTCACTGAAGAAAGAGTTAAAGAACCCGGGCAAGACACTGTTGCTACGGAACCATCTGAAGTAGAGGGGAGAGCTGCTAGCAAAGAAGTATTAGCAAGTAGGTGTATCCTATCTCCGTGTATCCTGCTCCGAACTAGCAGAACGTAAGAGATGAGTGTATATGAGTTGCCCACCAATCACATCAACCCTGCAGGAATAATGCTAATAATTGCTAAGTATTGAACCATCACTGTGTGCCAGGCACAATTCTGAGCAATTACATGGATTCATTCATTCATTCATTCATTCATTCATTCTGCACTTACTAATGGGCACCTACTATGTGCCAAGCACTCTTTTAGGTACTGCAGATGAGCAGAAGAACGAGAATCCCTGCCTTCATGCAGCTTGTTTTCTTGTGGGGGAAACCCACAAGTCAGTAAGTAAATTATGTGGCCTATCAGAACGTGGTGACCACTGTAGGGAAAAGTAAAGGATGGAATGAAAGAAATGGAAAAAGGAAGGGCACGTGGGTAGCTCAGTTAGTTGAGTGTCTGACTCCTGATTTCGGCCCAGGTCATGATCTCACAGGTTGTGAGTTCGAGCCCCACCTCGGGCTCTGTGCTGTCAGTACAGAGCCTGCTTGAGATTGTCTGTCTCCTTCTCTCTGCCCCTACCCTGCTGTCTTTTTCTCTCTCCCTCCCTCCCTCTCTCTCAAAATAAATAAATAAAGTTAAAAAAAAAAAAGAAATGGAAAAAGGAGCACTAGGGATTGGATTTTAAATGGGCTAAGACTAAAGATAGTGAAAAGGAGGTGAGGGAGCAAGTCAATGAGGCCTTAAGACAGGGATGTACATCAGTTGCTCGAGGCCAGAGCGGAAGCTTAGTGAGTGCGGCGGGCAGTGAGAGGTGAGGTGGTAGACGGACCAGGAGGCGGATCATGCTGAGCCTTTGCGCGCTTGGCTTTTCCGCTGGCTAGAGGCTAGCCGTTGGGACAGTTTGGAGCAGAGGCGTGACCTCAACTGATTTCCGTTTTCTGAAGGTCATTCTGATGGTTCTGTTGAGAACAGAGCTGTGGGGTGAGGTGGTAAGCGTGGATCAGAGCAGGGAGCCCGGGGCAGTCAGGAGGCTTTGCGGGTTCTGGCGGTGTGGGCCAGGAGGTGGTGGCAGAGGGATGAGGAGCCCCTGCCGAGGGGGACTTGCTTACAGCGGAGATAAGGGGTGTGTGTGAAAGAGAGAGAGAGGACTTGAAGGGGCTCCAGGTTTTGCTCCCGAGCTGCAGAAATGCTGGAGTAACTATTGCTACAGCAGACTGGGTGGCAGGTGAAGAGATCGTCGGGCGGTGCTGAGTTTGAGGCACCTGCTAGACATCACGTGGAGTGTCTGAAAGGCAGTGGGGGGATCCAAGTGTGCGTGCGGCTCAGGGGAGCGATCCGGCTACAGAGAGAGAAAACTTGAACCTGTGAATGGTCCGTGAAGTTGGGATACTGGATGAGCTTCCCGAGGGGTTGGGGGTGTACAAAAAGGAACGGGTTCAGTGACTAAGCAATGGACCCTCCCAGTGCTCAGAGGCTGGAGCAGGTGGACAGTGTCCAGGGAGGTTGGAGGAATACCAGGAGAGCTGGGAAAATGGGACTCTGGAAGCCAAGAAGGCTTCCTGGAGGAGGGAGCCATCAGCTGGGGCAGATGGTGTTAATGAATATTTGGGCCTTTTGCGGTTTTGAGTTACTGTGAATAGTGCTGCTGTGAATATTCTTGTATATGTCAGTGTAATAGTGACTCTTTTCAGTTAAGATTTTTCTTTTTGAAACTCGTTCATATTGAAGGTTATAACTGTAGTTCCTTTAGTTTCACTGGTATGTAGTATTTCATAGTCTGAATATACTGAAAGTGATATATTTGTTTATTGACCTGGGGTTGTTTCCTTTTTTTTTTTTTTTTTTTTTTTGCTATTATAAACAAACAGCTGTGAGCTGTTTGATTCATGTTTCTTGTGCATGTATGCAAAATTTCTTTAGTTAGCATATACCCAGGAGTGTCATTGGTAGTAAGCTACTCTCATCTTCAACTTTATAGGTAATGATATTTTCCAGCAGGTTTTTTACCTATTTATTAAACTCCCACTAACAGGATTTGAGTAACCCGTTGCTCTCAAACTGGTTATATTATAAAATTATTGCCCGTATTTTTGTTACAAAATATCTTGTTTTCAGTGAGAGTTTTTTTACATTGGTAAGGAGATTGAGCAACTTGGTCCTTTTGACCACTGATGTTTTCCTGTGAGTGAAATTTCTCTTTGGGTTTTCTGCCTCAATTTTTCTATTTGTTTGCTTTTTTTCTTATTGATTCCTGATACTCTCTTATTGATAATAGCCTTAGGCTTGATATATATCTTACTGATATTGACTTTATATATATTTGATATTAACCCACTTTTTTGGATTTGTATTACAGACATCTTTTCCCTGTTGGTGACTTGGGTTTTTACCCTATGGTGTGAGCTAAATACCTTAATTTTATTGTGGTTGCATTTGTCAGTCTTTTCCTGTGGTTTGTGCTTTTTGTTTAAGAACTCCTTTTATACTCTGCAGTCCTAGGATATGAGAATTGTAATGTTTTGCTTTTCACATTCTTTAATCCATTTGAAGTGGATTTGCGGGGAGGAGGCAAGGCATAAGGTAAGGATACAGTTTTAGATTCCTTGGCACTCACTAAGCCCCATACAGCTTAGTCAATTGTCCTGGTACCTTTTATTAAAAAGACTTTACTAGGGCCACCTGAGTGGCCCAGATGGTTGAATGTCCAACTTCAGCTCAGGTCATGATCTCGCAGTCCATTTGTTCAAGCCCTGCGTTGGACTCTGTGCTGACAGCTCAGAGCCTGGATCCTGCTTCGGACTCTGTGTCTCCCTCTCTCTCTGCCCCTTCCCCTCTCATGCTTACACTCTCTCTCTCTCTCTCTCTCTCTCTCTCTCTGTCAAAAATAAATAAACATTAAAAAAAAATTAAAAAAAAAGACTTTACTTACCCACTGGTCTGCATTATCAGCTCTCTGTTATATTGGATTTTCATGTTTCCAATTCTGTTTCTTTTGAGGATCTGTTTTTAATTCATTCCTATGAATGGAATTACTGGGTCATGTAACAATTCTGTGTCAACTTCCTTGTTTTAATTTTTCTAAAAGAGGACTGTTTTCTTAGCTGCAACATTATCACACATTAAAAATTAATAATTCTTGGGGCGCCTGGGTGGCTCAGTCGGTTGAGCGTCCGACTTCGGCCAGGTGATGATCTCACAGGTCGTGGGTTCGAGCCCCGCGTCGGGCTCTGTGCTGACAGCTCAGAACCTGGAGCCTGCTTCCGATTCCCAGTCTCCCTCACTCTCTGCCCCTCTCCCACACACTCTCTGTCTCTCTCTGCCTCTCAAAAATAAAGAAAACTAATAAAAAATTTTAAAAAAATTAATAATTCTTTAATGTCACTCAAAGACCAGTGTAGAAATTTCCTTAATCATCTCATTAAAATACGCTTGCAGTTGGTTTGCAAAAATAATGATACAGACGGCATTAAAACATTAGATATGTTTGAAATGTCTTTTAAGATACTCTTTATAAATCCCCTCTCTCTTTTTTACGTGCGGTTTAAGGTCCAAAGAAATCAAATCTTGCAGTATCTTTGAATGGGTTTTTTGTCCCTTGTCTTTCCCGTAGACTTAGGTGCTTAACTGGCACGACCGTGTCACAGGTAGTATTGTGTGTATAATGGATCTTCTGTTTTGTCATGTTGAAAAAGCAAGTAACATCTGATCGCCCTCTTTTTGTGTTGTTAGAATTGTTAGTGTGTTCAGAAGATTATCCGCTTGACTTATTTATTATAAAATCCCCGACCTAGTGTCTTCTGCAGTCATTGGTGATTATTGCTGAGATGCTTTACTTTATTGGAGACTTCGAAATGCTAATATTCTATCAATACTTCATAATTTATTAGTTGGAAGTCTTTTTTTTTTTTAGTTGTGGTCAAGAAAACATAACATAAAATTTGCCATCTTAACCATTAAAACATTTATTTATTTAATTTATTTTATTTTTTTAAAATTGACATCCAAATTAGTTAGCATCTAGTGCAACAATGATTTCAGGAGTAGATTCCTTAGTGCCTCTTACCCATTTAGCCCATCCCCCTCCCAGAACCCATCCAGTAACCCTCAGTTTGTTCTCTATATTTATGAGTCTCTTATGTTTTGTCCCCCTCCCTGTTTTTATATTAGTTTTGCTTTTCTTCCCTTATGTTTATCTGAAACAAAGTCCTCATATGAGTGAAGTCATATGATTTTTGTCTTTCTCTGACTAATTTCACTTAGCAGAATACCCTCCAGTTCCATCTACATAGTCGCAAATGGCAAGATTTCATTCTTTTTGATTGCCGAGTAATACTGCATTGTATATATACACCACATCTTCTTTATCCATTCATCCATTGATGGACATTTGGGCTCTTTCCACACTTTGGCTCTTGTTGATGATGCTGCTATAAACATGGGGGTGCCTGTGTCCCTTCGAAACAGCACACCTGTATCCCTTGGATAAATGCCTAGTAGTGCAGTTGCTGGGTTGTAGGGTAGTTCTATTTTTAGTTTTTTGAGGAACCTCCATCCTGTTTTCCAGAGTGGCTGCACCAGCTTGCATTCCCACATTTAAAAAAATTTTTTTAATGTTTATTTTTGAGAGAGAGGCAGAGTGTGAGTGGGGGAGGGGCAGAGAGAGAGGGAGACACAGAATCTGAAGCAGGCTCCAGGCTCTGAGCTGTCAGTGCAGAGCCCAACATGGGGCTCAAATCCACAAACCTGGAGATCATGACCTGAACTGAAGTCAGACACTTAAGTGACTAAGCCACCCAGGCACCCCTACCATCTTAACCATTTTTAAATATACAGTTTGGTAGTATTAAATGTATTCATAGTGTTGTGAAGTAGATCTCCAGAACTTCTTCATCTTGCAAAACTGAACTTTCTACGCACTGAACAATAACTCCCTATTCCCTCCTCCCTTCAGCTCCTGGCAACCACTGTTCTCCTTTCTGTCTATGATTCTGACTACTCTGAGTACCTCATTCAAGTGGAATCATGCAGTGTGTGTCCTTTTGTGGCTGGCTTACTTCTCTTCGCCTGATGTCTTCAAGGTTCACATCGTAGCCTATGTTAGAATTTCCTTCCTCTTTAAGGCTGAATAACACTCTGTTGTGTGTATACACTGCATTTTCTTTACCCATTTATTCGTCGGTGGATATTTGAGCTGCTTTCACTGCTTGGCTGTTGTGAATAGTGCTTCTGTGAACGTGGATGTGCAACTATCTCTTCGATACCCTGCTTTCGGTCCTTTTGGAATGTATATCCAGCAGTGAGATTGCTGGCTCGGGTGGTGGCCCCATTTTTATTTGTTTTGAGGAACCTCTATCCTGTTTTCCATAGCAGTTGCTGCACCATTTTACAGTCTCACCAAGCCTTCCAATTTCACAACATCTTCACCAGCACTTGTTATTTCCTGTTTGTTTGTTTGTTTTACTTGTCATCCTGATGAGTTTGAGGTGATACCTTAGTGTGGTTTCGGTTTGCATTTTCTTTGGTAATTAGTGATCCTGAACATCTTTTCATGTGCTTGTTGGGCCTTTGTATGTCATCTTTGGAGATACATCCATTCAGGTCCTTCACCTGTTTTCAAATTGGGTTATTTTGGTTTGAGTTGTAGGAGTTTTTTATATGTTCTCGATATTAACCCTTTATTTATTTATTTGAGAGACAGTGCAAGTGGGGGTGGGGCAAAGAGAGAGAATCCCAAGCAGGCTCCATGCTCCAGCACAGAACCCGACGTGAGGCTCGAACTCATGAAACCCCAGACAGTGACCTGAGCCAAAACCAAGAGTCAGACGCTTAACTGACTGGGCCACCCAGGCGCCCCTAGATATTAACCCTTCTATCAAATATGTGACTGGTAAATATTTTCTCCCATTCAGTAGTTGCTTTTTTATTCTATTCACATCTTTTTTTTTTTTATGTTTATTTTTGAGGGAGAGAAGGAAAGAGCGTGCGCACGCACATGGGAGAGGAAAGAGAGGCAGAGAGAGAGGGGGACAGAAGTCCCCAAGCAGGCTCCGTACTGTCAGCACAGAGTCCGATGCTGGGCCCAAACCCTCGAACTGCAAGATCATGACCTGAGCCGAAGTCAGACGCTTAATCCACTGAGGCACCCACGTGCCCCATTTACTCTATTGATTGTAGCCTTTCGTGCACAAAAAATTTTTTTTAAGTTTGCTTTTGTCCCATTTGCCAATTTTTGTTTTTGTTCCCTGTGCTTTTGGTGGCCTAAGAAATCCCTGCTCAGTCCAATGTCCTAAAGCTTTGTATGTTTAACTTTTTGAAGGGCTGCCAGAGTCGGTTCCTTCAAACTTCTACTGCAGCTGCACCATTTTGTGTCCTCTCCAGCTAACACACAAGGGCTCCAATTTCTCCAAATCCTCATCAGCACTTGTTATTTTCCTGTTTTGTCTGTTTTTGATACCAGCCGTCCTGGTGGGTGCGGGGTGATAGCACATTGTAGTTTTGATTTGCATTTCCTTAATGGCTAATGATGTTGAGCATCCTTTCATGTGCTTATTGGCCATTTGTAGATATTCTTTGGAGAAATGTCTATTCAGATTCTTGGCCTGTTTTTAACATTGGCCTGTTTTTTGTTTTTTTTTTTTTTTATTATTCAGTTACATGAGTTTATTTATTTAAAAAACATGTATTTATTTTTGAGAGAGTGTGTGTGAGTGGGAGAGGGGCAGAGAGAGAGGGGGAGACAGAGAATCTCAAGCAGGCTCTGCGCTTGCTGTCTGGAACCTGATGCAGGGCTTGAACTCCTGAACCATGAGATCATGACCTGAGCCAAGATCAGGAGTTGGGTGCTTAATGGACTGAAACACCCAAGCTCCCCTTTTATTGTCTTCTTGTAAGCACTGGCCAGAATGTTCAGAACCACAGTGAATGTATCTCCTGATGGTAGGCATTTTTGTCTTGGTTTTAAAATAAATGTGTTTTCAGGGTGGTGTGAAAGCCCTGAGAAGACCTCTCACCCAGCAGAGGGTGTCCAGGAAGACTTCCTGGAGGAGATGGCCTCTAAACAGAGGCCTTCAGGAGGAATAGGGTCAGACAGGAGTGGAGGGTAGTTAGGGGAGAGAGGCCAGAGCCTGGTGTGTTGAAGAGGTGCATCAGGTCCACTGTGGCCGGCAGGTGGAGGTGAGTAGGGTTGAAGGAGAAGCAAGAGGAACTAGAAGGGTCATGTCATCGTAGACCTTTTGGATCAGGGTGGGCGCCCACCAGGCATTTGGGAACCTTGGGAGTGAACAGAGAAGGGGACTGGAGGCACCGAGTTTCTATTTAAAGATTGTCCTGGCTGCCGTGTGGAGAAAGGAGAAGATTGGCAGGGGAGCAGAGGGGGCAGTTTAGAATGGATATAAAGAGAGCGCTGGGAAGGACCACTTAGTTATCCTTCCAGATGCTCAGGCTCAAAGCTTCATCTCTGTCTGGCTCCTGGCTTCTTCCCCTGCCTCCCAAAGGATCTTCAGTAAATCCGACCGCTTCTCACCTCCTCCATCGTCATGCTGGCATCCTGGCCTGGCTCAACTTTTCATCCATAGCCCTTCCCACCTTCCAGTCTACCTTTCGGTTGACTTTTTTAGTTTGTTTACTCTGTTGCTTTCCCAGAGAATAGCGTTTCTGATGTTTGGGCTACTGACGTTTGGGACCAGATAATTCTTTGTTGAACAGGGCCATCCTGTGTATTGTTGCATGTTGAGCAGTATCCCTGGCCTCTACCTGCTGGATGCCAGTAGCGCCCCCTCCCCCAGGTACTGGCAGCTGAAGACACATCTCCAGGTATAGGCAGGTGTCCCTAGGAAGGGAAGGGTGCAGATTCACCCCCAGTTAAGAACTGTTGCGCCGAGGGGTGCCTGGGTGGCTCAGTTGGTTGGGCGTCCGACTTTGGCTCAGGTTATGATCTCGTGCAGTTTGTGGGTTTGAGCCCTGCATTGGGCTCTGTGCTGACAGCTCAGAGCCTGGAGCCTGCTTCCGATTCTGTGTCTCCCTCTCTCTCTGCCTCCTCCACCCTGCTCAAAAATAAATAAAACATTTTTATTAAATTTTTTTTCAACGTTTTTTATTTATTTTTGGGACAGAGAGAGACAGAGCATGGACGGGGGAGGGGCAGAGAGAGAGGGAGACACAGAATCGGAAACAGGCTCCAGGCTCCGAGCCATCAGCCCAGAGCCCGACGCGGGGCTCGAACTCACGGACCGCGAGATCGTGACCTGGCTGAAGTCGGACGCTTAACCGACTGCGCCACCCAGGCGCCCCATAAATAAAACATTTTTAAAAATAATAAAATAAAACAAAATAAAAGTGTTTTACATTTCACAATTAAGTATAAAGTTTGCTGTGGGCTTTTCATGGGTACTCTTTCTCAGCCTAAGAATATTCTCTTTTGTTCTTAGTTGGCTTGGGGTTTTTATTCTTGAATAGAGTTGAATGTTATTAAGTACTTTTTCTGTATCTATTAAGATGATTATTCCTTTAAGAAAATTGATGGTAATTTTCTAATGTTAACTCACTATTTCATTCTGCAATGAACTCAGCGTGGTGTTACTATTTGATTTTGGGGGGTAGATTACTGGATTTTATTTGCTAATATCTTCTTTCTTTTTTTACATCTGTGTTTATGTTTGTTGCTTTTCCTTTCTCACTATTCTTGACTGGTTTGGGATATACCTAGATGTTACACTGACTTCATAAAATGAGTTGGGGAGTATGTCTTCTTCTTCTTCTTCTTTTTTTTTTTTTTTTAGTTTATTTATTTTGAGACAGATAGAAAGGAGGCAGTGGAGGGGGAGGGGCAGAGAGAGGGAGGGAGCGAGAGAATCCCAAGTAGGCTTCATGCTGTCAGCACAGAGCCTGACCCCATGGATTGCAAGATCACGACCTGAGCCAAATATCAAGAGTCAGACACTTAACCAGCTGAGCCACCAAGGCGCCCCTGGGGAGTATGTTTTCTATTCCCTAGAAGAGTTTGTGTGAGATTGAAAATATCTGCTCCTTGAATGTGTTTGATATTTAGCTGATGTTTTATGATGACAGATAAACTATTTAACCTCCAGATATGGGATGTATATTTTACTCTGTGGAATAAGACTGCAGAAGTGGGTATTTGATTCATTACCTCTCAGCAGCTTATCATTCCTGCCCTTTTGGCTAATCTTAAAGTTACCGTATAGCTGTGAGTTACTCATTTGCCTCTGGCCTGGATTAATAAAGTTGTTCCACAGATGAGCCAGTGTCGTGAGAACTAGGGAGCATATCTAGTTTTGTGAATGCTTTTGCCTTTTTTCCTACTGTACAGCCAGAAGGCTGTTGTTTCCTATATATAGACTAATTAAATTTCTGTTTATCTTCCAGAAGTGATAGACCTTACTCATGATAACAAAGATGACCTACAGGCTGCCATTGCTTTGAGTCTGTTGGAGTCCCCCAACATTCAAGCTGATGGAAGAGATCTGAACAGGTTATTTATGCAATTTATCATCTTTACTCCTCTCAATAGTATGTAGGTCAGAGGCAGTAATAGTTGTGGATGCCACTGAGGGACAGTTCTGCCAAGCTCTTTTAATTTTTTTTTTAACGTTTTATTTATTTTTGAGATGGAGAGAGACAGAGCATGAACAGGGGAGGGTCAGCGAGAGGGAGACACAGAATCTGAAACAGGCTCCAGGCTCTGAGCCATCACATCAGCCCAGAGCCCGACGCGGGGCTCGAACTCACAGACCGCGAGATCATGACCTGAGCCGAAGTCGGCTGCTTAACCAACTGAGCCACCCAGGCGCCCCTGCCAAGCTCTTTTAATTGTATCCAAATGAAATTTTTTTAGGAGAAAATTTAAATTCCCATTAGCTTACTTTTTGGTTTACTTTTTGACAAAGCCAAATATGGCAAAGGTCTTAGAGTAGATGTGGTCTTTGAGTAGAGGTCTGCAGGCCTTCGTAGTTTGCACTTGAGAGGGAGAGAAAACCCATCCTAGTACAAACATCTGACAGTATGTATCCCCTTCATAAACTTGGAGGCTTCATACACATTGAAGGTTATGTTGTTGGCTCTTTCAAAACGAGTTAACGCTCAACTACCCCGTCTCAGAAGTGACCACACATATCTTTTTTGAATTAGTACTAATTTGATGATTGACTGGTATTGTTCATAAACATCTAGTTCCAGTGGAGGCCTGTCAGTTTCTGGACATGTTTATTCCCTCACTCTGCTGAGTTGTTTCAGGAAAACATAGGGCCAGGTTTTGTGTGCTAGGCAATTTGAAGGCTCTTATCTCTAGCAGAGTGTCTCTCTTGCCTCTCTCAATGGCGAGGTCTGAGATAGGTCACTGTTGCTGAAATCTGAATCTTTTGATACGGCAGCCATAAATAGTCTTGAGTGTCAGCTCAGTTCCATCATGGACCTTATTGGTAATAATCTCTGTTACGGAAGGATTAGCATCCATGTCTAACCCTTACTTTTCATTTAGATTATAATGTTATAGCTACTATATAGCCCAGTGATTACCCAGGAAATAGTGTATCTGGCATTTCGAATTATCTATCAAAGATGACCATGATTCTCCATATAATACATTGTTCTTTAACTTTTTCATTTTTTGTTGTGTGGTATGTTGGCACACTATAGGATGCGCGAGGCAGCCTCTGCAGAAACTAAACGCTCAAAGAGAAAACGCTGTGAAGTCTGGGGAGAAAATCCCAATCCCAACAACTGGAGGAGAGTTGATGGTTGGCCAGTTGGCCTGAAGAATGTTGGCAATACATGTTGGTTTAGTGCTGTTATTCAGGTATGATGTGTTTAAGAAACAACTGTGTCTTCTGGAAACAACTTTGTCATTTATCGAGTTGAAATGTGAGAAACCCAGCTTAGAGAAATGGAAGCAGAGGTATAAGACTGGTGTTTTCCCGCATGGCATTATTGTGTTTTGCTCTCCTGTGTTTGGGTCTAGATGCTCTGGTGTCTAAATTAGGCAATGCTAAAAACAAAATATCCTGTGGTTGCAAATTCGTTTGTAAATATGTCGAATAGGTGGTTTGGATCAGCATTTTGACTGAAAGACATATTACAGCAGAGTTAATAAGGAGAAAGCAGTTGGGACACAGATACCCAGGCAGGAAAAGATGGCGGCCTGGAAAAGGGAAGCAGTATAAGCCGTGGAAGGAGAGAAAAGCTTTCTAGAGTTATGCAGGAGATCAGATCTACAGGTGCTGGGGGAGAGGTTGGATAGAGGGGATATGCAGGAGACCGCCGAGAAAGACTCCGGGGTTTCTAGCTTGAGAAACTAGGTGGATGATAGGATGGTTAGATGCCGGAAGAGGAATATTTGGGTGTGTGTGAAGAGGGGGATCTCACTTCAGTTCTACACATGCTGAGTTTAAGGTGCGACACGGAGATGCGTATAAACCGGTACTGACTTGAATCTGCCGTTCAGGAAAAAGATGTGGGCTACACATGCCACTGTAGGAGTCAGTGGCTTATACACACGGTGACAGAGCCCACAGAGTTGACGAATTCCCCCCTCGAGAGTGTTGCCTCTCTGGAAGTACCTCCCAGGCATCTTAAACTTAATAGGGCCACAGTGTGGCACCTGATCCTGCCCCTCCAGTCTTCCCCTTTGTGATACTTGACCTCTCCCCAGCGGCTCAGCCAAAAACGGAGGCCTCCCTTTCCACACGTAGGATCCAGGTTCTTGCAGCTTACTCTGTGCCTGGCCCTGTGTTAGCACTGGGGAAACAGCAGTGAATAAAGGAAAGTCGTTAACAGAGAGTTTACTTTGAAAAAAGCAGGATGGGCAGTAAATTATACATATCAAGTGGTGAGAAGTGCCATAAAGATGAGTGAGGGTAAGAGGAGCTGGGCAGGGAAGGAGGCCTCTCTGGAAAGGAGGGCATTTGAGCAGAGACCTGAAGGAGGTGAGGGGATGCGCCCTATACTTACATAAAGGGCACGGTAGTCAGAGGGAACAGCAAGTGAAAAGACCCAAGTTCAGGAGTTTGTTTAATGTGTTGAGAAATAGGAAGAAAGCAGAACTGAGTGCTTACGGGCAGGGAACAGACAGTGATGATATCAGAAGGGTAGTGGAGGTGAGGTGGGGGTGCTCAGCATCACGATGAGGGCTTAGGAAAGTGCAAAAGTATTGGAAGGTTTAGAGCAGTGAAGTGAGCTGATCTGCTTCCATTTCACGAAGATGGCAGGCATCTGTGTTGAGGGTAGCATGTAGGAAGGAATGTGGACTTCGGGACCACAGTCAGTCCTTTCAGAGAGGAGGGGGGAGAGGCTGAGGACCCTGCCTGCCCTCCCACCCTCCTCAGCCTTCTCGCCTGTGGGCATGTTGAAGGGCGTAGAGGGGGCTCTCTGCTGTCAGCACGGAGCCCACTCTGGATCCTCCCTCTCTCCATCTCTCCCCGCTCCCCTGCCCACGCTGTCCCTTTCTCTCTCAGAAATGAATAAACATTAAAAAAAATTAAAAAAAAAAAAAAAGGCACAGAGAGGTTCACAAAGTAAGGTTTCTGAGAAAGCCCAAGAAGACAGGATCTAGAGCCTGGAGGGAGGGATCAGCCCCGAGTAGGAAAAGGGCAGGGGAGTAATAGGGGAGAGGAGAAGGAAGAAAAGCACATTGCAGATTACAGCTGAAGTGGCTTCAGATCATCGTCTCTGTGAGATAAGCAGCCATCTTCTGAGTCCCTGGAGAAGGGATGGCGGCGGGTTAAAGGGGCGGTTGCTGTGGACAGTGGAGGCCAGTCGGCACCAGAACACAGTAGTAGGATTTCTGCGAATGTGAAGGTCTGCTTGAGGGTGTTGACCTTACATGCGTACTGACGTCAGGATGGCCTGTTTTATCGGGACTTTCTCTTAGCAGCGCTCTGAGACTCTTAGGTGGAAACTGAACATTATTTAGGTTGGGGGCTTTGCTGGGTTTGATGCCAAGGGCAGTTTGGGGATTTCATGGGGGATGGTTAAAGACCATGGAATCAGAGCTGGAGACAGGAAGGGACTGGTGGTCAGGCAGAACAGAAGGGAGTCCGTTGGCTTGGGTCTGTGACAAAGTCAAAGAACAGATGTCCTCTGGGTAATTGGATCAGTAACGCTGGAAGACAGGTTGCGGTTCAAGAGTGGGCTTTTCCGAATTTGTGATCTGAGAATTGGCCGCTTCTCCGGAATTGATACATCCTGCGTGTGACCTCAGACGTGGTCGTAGAGATGGAATGGAGGAATGTGTCCCTAGGCATAAGATGCTCACAAAGCCAAGGGGTCCCGGGCTGAATGGGTGTGCTTGTGTTCCCTCAGCAGATGTTAGTTGAAAACCCACTGTGTGTGTAGCCCTGTTCTAGGCCCTTGAGATAAAAGAATGAGTAAAACTGACACAGAGCCTTGGGCTTGTGGAAGTTAAATTCTCGTGAGGCAAGACACACAAAGAGCAGTAAAGTGGAAAAGTAACTAGTTAACTAAACTTACAGAACACATTAGGTGGTGATCACCGTGATAGAAACAAGAGCAAGGTTAGGCATGGCCTAATTGCTGCAGAGGGAATGGGAGAATCAGGGCACAATATAAACTGTGCTGCTTAGGCCTCGCCCAAGGGAGGAGGTTGGAACAGATGCCAGATACCTGAGAGGTGATGGAGTAAGCCAGGCAGCTTCGGGGGAGCACACTCCAGGTGGAGGAAAGCACAGAGCAAGGGCCCCAACGTGGGAGTGGGCTTGGTGTGCTCACGGCGCTCAGGAGGCCCGAGGGGCTGGGATTCCAGGAGCAGAGGAGGGAGTCACTGAGGGTTCTGAGCAGAGCAGTGATGAACTCTGACTCCTCACTGTGGCTACTGTGGGGAGAACAGAATGCAGGTGGTGAGGGACAGGTGGACAAAGCTACGCAGGAGGCCGCTACAGTTGCCCACGTGAGAGGTGATGGTGGCCTGGACCCAAGGCTGGTAGCCTTGGGGGAGGTTGGATTCTTGATTTATTCTGAGGGCCGAGCTAACAGGATGTCCTGTTCTGTTGGGTGTGGCCAGGACTTGGGAGAGGAAGAGCTGTTGCCCTGTGGCAGGTGTCCGTGAATCAGCAGCTTTATTTCTGTCGTCTCAGGAAGACAGAGGAACCTATGTGGCAAGTGAATTGATCCGGGCAGGGAGGGGGTCCCTGGAGGCAGGGAGACCATGAGCAGTGACCCAGGTGAGAGGTGAGGGGAGTCTGATGAGCACTTGGTAGGGATGGTGGGGAGGAGGTAGTTACGAAGAGCACCCCCCGGAGGCAGAGTCCAAGTGACTTCTTCCTCAGTGGATGTGGATGGATAACAAAGAAAGGATTCGAAGATTCCTCTGAAGTTCTACACTTTGATGAGTAGAGGAGTGTGTAGTTAAGTGACACAGAGAATAGAGGAGAAGCAGCAGATGTTGGAGGGTCGTACTGACGCTGGATTGGGAAGTGTAATGTTAGCTCACACTTAGATGGCTTTTAAGATGCCGGTGTCTTTGAGGAAAACTGGATTCCGGTGAAGGAGAGGAGGCGGAGCGGAATGACTTGTGAATGTAAGGCCGTTTTCCTCGTGGTGGAACAGAAGCCCTGGGAAATGGTCTGGTGCAGTGAGCAGAGTGGGAATGACCACGGGAAGGGGCAGGTGAGGTAGGGAGAGAGGGGGGCAGGTTGAGTGTGGAGCAGAGAGGTCTCGCCCTGGCTCCAGGTAGACAGACCGTTGGTGCCGTAGCATGACCAGGCTTCACCAGCACTGCCCGGCGGGACGCTCCCCCTGGCGGTTGAACCCCAGTCGGGTCGTCATAGTGGGAGGGAAGCCGCAGGCCTGTGGTCTGCCTGGATGCTGCTTCCAGGCTTCCAGTGAGCAGGCCTGAGGGGTCTTCATCTGCGGAGTCCATGGGGATGAGGAGTTCTCTTCATACAGGGATATGTAAAAACTTGAACCCTCAAGAGATATTCATAGTCGAAACATGTATGACTTACAGACAATAAACCAGAGATATCTGCTGTTAAAAAAAAAAAAAAAAAAAAAGAACGGTTCCTATGACAAAGTGGAGAATAGCACCCACTGCTATACTTGGCACCCAGCTTTAGAAATAAACGTTACAAGTCCCTGGACTGCCTGGTCCCTAAACAATGTGCCATATTGTCTTATATATATTTAACCTTATTATCAACCATTTCATACTCTGTTTTTCTGGAACTTCGACCTCCACAGAACACAGCTCTGAGATTTCTCCGTGTTAACCTTGTAGCTCTTAGGCATTCAGTTCCACTGCTGTGTCTTAGTCCACATTCCAGAAACATTTTCTCTACAATATTAATGACTACATAATAGCCTATTGTGCACATGTACCATAGCTTATTTAATCTATCTCTGTCGTTAGCCATCATGTTGTTTCTGGTTTTCCCCTAAAAGGATTCATTTGGTCAGCTAAATTCTTACACGGAGCCATCATCATTTCCTTAAGCATAGAAGTAGAAATAGCAGGTGACAGTCATACGCGCTTCTGAGGTAAAAGAAGTATCTTTTTTGCTGCAGTTATTTTGAAAGAAAGGCTAGGAATCTCTTTCTTTATTTCAGTCTCTCTTCCAACTGCCTGAATTTCGAAGACTTGTTCTCAGCTATAGCCTGCCACAGAATGTGCTTGAAAACTGTCCAAGTCACACGGTGAGTTGGTGTGGAGAAATCCTCACTCTTGCTTAGTCCCTTGCACCCCAAAGGCTTTGAAATTTTGGCTAAAGCTGACAGCTGTGATGTTTTTTGGCTCGTGCTAGTATTTGTTTTCATTTCCAAATGGCCTTTTTCCTTCTTTGTGACACGAAACAAGGGTCTGCAAAAACGTAAAGTTCAGTAAAAATAAAATTAGACAAGCGTATCCAAGAAAGCGGTCGGTCGTCCTGGCAGCCTTGACTTTTCTGCTTCTGAGCGGAAGGTTCAGAAACACTCGTTCTGTGTGAGGGGTCCCTCACTGCTCATTAGCAGCTGAGGCCGAGTGATGCAGAAGGGGTGACCTGGTGCCAGAGGCCTGGATCCTTCTAGAAGAGCCTGTGGTGGGTTCTCGCCAAACAACGTGGCCTTCTGCCGGTGATCTAACCCTTCCCAGGATTTCACCTCGGGGATGCATTTTCCTAACAGGAGGGAGGGCAGCAGCTTAGGAAAGTAAACATTTTTGCCTTTCTGACAGTATTCCCTTTCAGGCTTCCACATAGATAGTCTTCAGTTTAAGGCAATCCCCACACGGACCTTATAGAGTATGGGTCACATAGTTTGAGTCCCCACTGCTCTAGATCTAGGTAAATATGAATTAGGGAGGGATCAGTGACAACGCTTCTCTTTCGTATGTTATAATTTTACAAGTGAAGGGTTGTAAGAGCACACGTTGCTGTCTCCTCTACAGGAAAAGAGAAATATCGTGTTTATGCAAGAGCTTCAGTACTTGTTTGCTCTGATGATGGGATCAAATCGCAAATTTGTAGACCCTTCCGCAGCCCTGGATCTCTTAAAGGGAGCATTCCGATCACCTGAGGAACAGCAGGTGCGAGAAGCCTGTGATTCTCGTGTTTTCCCTCAAACCCTGTGATGTTTGAAGTCCTGCCTTATGGATACTACTCTGATGTTGCCCCAGTTCAGCCATGTAGTCAGCCCTGAACATGACTAAGGACCAGACGTGTCCCGGGTCCAAGTACACAGGGGCTGTTGGAGGAGAGAGGAGGAGATTGGAAAATATCTCAGCGAATCATAGCAAAGGGTCACTGACAAAAGTAAAGCCCTTTGTCTGCACATTTGCCTTGGGATGGCCCCGATAGAAATCCTGTTTTTAATATCATCTAAACCTAAGTTCAGCAGCTTTTCTGAGCCATCTTTCTCTTCGAGGCAGTAGGACTTCCCTTTCCCGGCCTTGTGTTAAAAAACAGAGCTGTCACTATTAGAGCAGCGCCTTCTGTATAAAATTGATTTTTCCCTCTGTTTATCTAAAGGTCTTACAGTCCTACAAAGTTCTCAAAACATTTCATAAAACTTTCCTTTCTCTGTTCAGATCTCATATTATTCTAGAGCACTGTAGTCCATTCTGTGGATTTTTTTTTTTTTTTTTTTTTTTAAAGCCTACCTGGAAGAATTTGTTTGCTGGTTGGTTACAAATAGATGTGGCCAGAAGTGGTGAACTTCCAGTTTCCTCTCTGGCCATAAGCTAGTCAGAAGCTGCCTTCTGTCTGTCTGCAGGAGCTGCCTTCCAGTGCTCCTAGCTTCATGATATCTGTCCTTGCTTGGTAAAGAAGTCCTTTCACAGCAGTGGTGTCTTACTCGTTGGTGGGATAAGGGCAGATTTTCATTTCCTGTAGTGTTGGGTCTAACTCTGCTGCAATTTGTGCCTCTCTTATAGCAAGATGTGAGTGAATTCACACACAAGCTCCTGGATTGGCTGGAGGACGCATTCCAGCTAGCTGTTAACGTTAAGTGAGTGTTGAGGATTCGTTTGTACGGCCTTCCTACTCACAGTGGTCCAGGGAGAACTGCAATATGGGGAAGCGGGGAATGGACAGGGTTTTGCTTCTCAAGCGGAAATTACTGGGCTTTGCCAAACTTCACAGGGTCACCATTCAGATACTTGTCATTTTGTATCCTCCTTGCCTTTGCTTTTCCCCTCTGAGGATGTAGATAAGCATCTTGACCCGCAGCTTTTTACCGAAGGGCCCGAACTCTTAACTTTGTTGAAGTCACAGCCCATGCTACAAAATGTATTTAAAAGTCAGATCAATCCTAGATGTGAGCGTGGTGGTAGCACATGGATACATTGAATTTAATCATTTCAGTCACTGAAACGAATTTCAGAAGTGAAATTCCGGGCAAAGACTACAAGGATCCCTTTTCGAATACAGATGCTGAGACATTTTCTAAACTGTTTTAATGCTGAGTAAAAGACCTGTACATCATAGGACAGCTTTGTACGTGGAAGCTTACATAGTAACCATTTAAGATGGGCTTGTAGAAATAAACTGTTTCCTTTCATTTCTGCTGTGCCCCTGGGAAAACTTTGTGTTTATTTGCAAAACTGCTCAAGAGGGTTGATTCTTACTTCTGTCCTGTTCTGTAACTCGTATACATCTGTCACTTCTTATATATAATAACTGTATAAAGACACATGTATTTTTCTGCATGTGGGACGCTCCTGTTAGACTTTCAGCTCCTCACAGCCAGGGATCAGGCCCATATATTTGTTCCATGAGTGTTTAAACTGATTTAACGCGTTACTTATTTTAGACCATATCTGGCTCTTTGGAGGTCGATGAAAATGTACTGTTTTCGCTTTTGAATGATGATTAGGTTTAGTGCAGTGCTTATCTGATCCAAATGATAGAGAACTGTTTCCTTTTTTTAAAAGCAGCAATCCCAGGAACAAATCTGAAAACCCAATGGTGCAGCTATTCTACGGGACTTTCCTCACTGAAGGGGTTCGTGAAGGTAAATTCTTTCCTCTCAATGTTGATTCTAGACCTGTGACCGTATCTGTATTACTCGAAAAGGCTTTCGAGTCAGGCAGTCCCAGGTCTGAATATTGGTTCTACCTTCTTAGTGTGTGTGTAATCCTAGACAAACGGTGTGAGTGCCTGGACCCTCAGCCTCTTCATCTGTAAAATGGGCATATATAGTGTCTGTCTCAGAATTGTTAGATTAAATTGTATAATGTTTGCACAGCCTACGTCCAGTGTTAATGTCCGTCACAGTGATGCAACTCAATTTTCTCTGTGTTGTTTTTTTCAATGTAATGTTTAATCTCAAAAGGCTTTATTGAGTTAGACTGCCAAAAAATGTTTCTCTGCTATGGAGGCTTATCTAAGCTGCATGTTGGGTGTGTAATTTTAATTCTTTTTTAACTGTGGAGAATTTTTAGCACACGCAGATAGAGCAGTCTAAAAACCCACAGGAACTCGGCAACCATTAGCCCATGGCCAGACATTCCCTAAGTAGTTTTTTTCTCTTACCCCTCTGATACTCTCTTCAAAACAATCCAATACCACTATTCACTCCAAAAAAGTAGCATTTCTTAATATCAAATATTTAGTCAGTGTTCAGATTTCCAAGTTGTTTTATAATTCTATATATTTGGGGGGAGGGGATGAGTGTTTATTTTTACAGTTTGTTTTAATCAGGATCGAAATGTGGATCATTTATATTTGGTTGATACATCTTTTAAGTCTCGTAACAAAATCCGTACACTCTCCCCCGTCTTTTTTTTCCTCCTTGAAATGTATATTTTAAGCAACCAGGTTGTTTTGGGGTACCTGAGTGGCACAGTCGGTTAAGCCTCTGACTCTTGATTTTGTCTCAGGTCATGATCTCACGGTTCGTGGGTTTGAGCCCCACATAGGGCTCTGCGCTGACATCGTGGAGCCTGCTTGAGATTCTGTCTCTCCTTCTCTCTTCCCCTCCCCTCCTTGTGTGCCCTCTCGCTCGCTCTCTCTCAAGATAAATAAACTTAAAAAATTTAAGAAACCAGGTTGTTTTTGGGATTCCCCACAGTCTGAAATTTCTCCCCTTGCATACCCATGATACAGTTTAACACGCTCCTCTCTACTCCTCTTTTTACAAATGGGTAGTTGGAACTAGAGTTTGACCAGATTCAGGTAAGGTTTTTTTTTGGCAAGACGAATTCACAAGGGATGGGATAGTCCTTGATCAGGAGGCACGTAATGTCTGCTGGTCTTTCTTTTTGTGAAAGAAAGTTCATGGCAGTCGTTTGTGGCCAGTACCGGGATCTGCTGGTCATCGGCGGTGGCTGCACAGGCTTACGTGCGCTTCTAACCGGTTCTCAGCAAGTTGCTGAAATAAGAAGATAACCTGTCTCTGTGGTGCCAAAAAAGCAGGCTTCAGATAATACCAGTGATGTCTTTAAAAGAGCAATCTGTTTCTTTGCCTAGGAAAGCCCTTTTGTAACAATGAGACCTTCGGCCAGTATCCCCTTCAGGTAAATGGTTATCGCAACTTAGACGAATGTTTGGAAGGGGCCATGGTGGAGGGGGACATTGACCTGCTTCCTTCCGATCATTCGGTGAAGTATGGACAAGAGGTAAGTTGGACATTTTTATTTGCTGTGCCAGTGACAGGGCCAGTTAAGTAGGACTGAGCCTTTTGTCAAACCGTCTTCCCATCAGATAGTAGCTAACTTTACATTTAACACGTGGTGAACCGGTCTGAAGTTTCTTACGAGTTGCTATGCATTAGTGAGTCTTAGTGTTTGATAAATGAATTCTTTACCAAAAGTGTGAATTTGAGTTAATCATATAAAGGTTGTATGCTGCTTCTGATGTTTTAAGTATGATCAAGTTTCTCTTTTTCTGTTGAAGCCTACCTGTACCTGAGTAGGGAGAACCCACTGCCTCCATATTTTCGGAGGGTAAAAGTACAGTGATTAACTCCTATGGTATGCCATTTAGAATATTTTCCCTCTTATAATATTTACTGTTCTTCATAGTAAATTCTGCCTTTGCTTTTAACATTTTTCAAGTTTAATATTCGTTTATTTTTGTGGGTTGGAAAGAAGGGGGGGAGTTAGAGGGAGAGCACTGGTAAGCAATACCTCAGGATTCCAGTTGGGTTAAGAATTAGTGAATTTGGAGCATCACTGTCAGTACCACACAGCTTGGATCATTCTCCTTTCATCACGTGTGTTGAAACGAAGCTGTGGGCTTATGTGAGTCCAACGCAGTTGCTGACTATTTTTGAATCCACATCGGGAGCCTGACATGAGCCTTGTCAAAGTGTGCTAGGCAGCCATAGGGCAGTGTGGGACCTAGGCCAGAGCTGCCGGCTCCCGGCTTTCCAAGGAAAGTTCTAACTCAGGGTCGGCAGGCACAGCATTTGTCCCACGCATGCTCGGCTGATGCGTGCTCTTACAGAAGGGAAGCTCCTTAGATCTCTGGAGACCTTTATTACAGAATGGGAACTCGGTATAAAAGAAAATAGAAAACTCTTATCCTTACTTAGATTGACCCTGAGGTAGTCAGGCTGTCTGGATTCACCTCATGCCAACAAGGGTGCGTGGAGGGAGCTTAGCCATGTGCACCTTTGGTAAAGGGAGCATTGTAAAGCTGTTCTTGCAGACCTCTGGCAGACAGGTGAATTGAGCAGGAGTGCCCTTCCTGGGTTAGCGTTTCCTCATTTGGGATCAGGAACAGTTGAGATCTTTTTTATAAGTCTGTGCTTTCTTTCCTTGAAACTCAAGGTAACATCTAGGTAGTTTGACCGGGCCCCTTATAAGACATCTGTGAATTCTTAGAATTCAGAGGTTTTTTCCAGAAACTTGAGCCCTCATAATCATGAGGCCATTTCAAGTTTCTTTTTTAGAAATAAAGGGGATTCAAATTATGTTGAATAGCTTGTGAACACACATATTAGTGTTTTGAGCTGATTTCATGGAGATAATTGTCTCCTTAGTTATATGCTGCTTAGGTCGTAATTTCTAATTCTTTGGTTAGGCTAGCCATTTTCTTCAGGTTTTGATCCTCCTTTGAATACTGATGACTTAGTGAATCAGTTGTGTAGATTCTTGGTGCAGTTCATGCATTTAAGGGTGGTTACTTCTGAGGACGATAGTTGAGTAAAATGTTGACTGGCTTGTAAATATGGAAACTTGAGGAATGTTTAGCCATATTCTCTAAGAGGGCATGATTCTAAGTGGTCATTTTAGTATTGGGGATTAAAAAAACCCCAAAACTCCAGGGTGAATTTGATTTGAATATAAATTCTATACCAGAAGAAGAAAGTTTAAATCTGGCTTTTGCTATTTCCTCAAATTAACTTCTTTATTTTTGCTTCTGACATAGCGTTGGTTTACAAAGCTGCCTCCAGTGTTGACCTTTGAGCTCTCAAGATTTGAGTTCAATCAGTCGCTCGGTCAGCCAGAGAAAATTCACAATAAGCTGGAATTTCCTCAGATCATTTATATGGACAGGTGAGTTCTGTGATGGGTTGTCTTCTTGATGTATTGCAGAAGGAGAAGGGAGAGTTTACTAAGTGTATTGTGCATAGGAGTCCCCTGGAGGTTTTGATAATATGAAAATACGGATTAATGGAATTCATTGGATCTAGGGTAGGGCCCAAGAGTTTGCATTTCTGAGAAGCTCTCGGGGTGATGCTAATGATGATTTTGATCTGGGGACCACAGTTTGAGTAGCTAGGCTTCGGGTGAAAGCCTGCTAATTCTCGGGTGAAGAACAGTGTGTGAAGTAGCCACAGTGTATTTCTTTCTAATCTGAATACCATTTGTATTCCTGGAAAAGAAAAATCCTAGACAGACTTACATTATAGGATTTTAATCTTTTTAAGGTCTGGTTTATCAGTGTATGGTTTACATGCAAAACAATCGTACATTCTTAGGTGTGCAGCCAATGAGTTTTAGTTAAATAATATTGTCAAGTAACCACCAGCACAGTCTGTCATATTTCCGTCCCCCAAAAGGTTTCCTCATGCCCCTTTGCAGTTAATCCGTTTTCCGCATCCCCAGGCCTTAGCAACCACTTAACTTGTTTTCTTGCCCTATAGTGTTGCCATTTCTAGAATGTCCCATTGTGACATCAGTATTCAGTATGTTCCCTGTTGTGGCTATCTTTTTACACTCAGGATTATGTTTTGGGGACTCATCCATATTGAGTAGTACTCCAATGTAGCAGTAATCCAATATTTTTTCCATTTAACAGTTGACAGACGTTTCAGATATATCCAGTTTTAAGCCATTATGAATAAAGCTACTATGAATATTTGCCTAAAAGTCTCGGTGTGGTTTTTAGTGCTTCTGGGTAAAACACCTAGGAGTGAGATTGCTGGGTTGTATGAAAAGTATATGTTGAAACGTATAAGAAATGCCCAAACTGTTTGCTCAAGTGTCTGTATAATTTTGCATTCCTACAGGCAGTATATGAGAGTTCCATTTTCTCCAAATCCTCACCCATAATTAGAATTGTCCATCTTTTAAATATTAGCTATTCTAGTGGGTTTGTAGGAATATCTTATTTTTCTTTTGATATATGTTTCCCTGATAGCTAACCATGTTGAATTTCTTTTCATGTGCTTAATTAATGGTCACTTGTATATTTTCTTTGGTGAAGTGTCTTTTCAAATCTTTTGTTCACTTTTGAATTATCTTCGTTGTGTTCATACTGAGTGGTAAGAGTGAGTTCTTTATATATTCTGGATACAGATCCACATATTTCTTGTCTGTGCTGTCTCTTTCATTTTCTTACCAATGTCTTTAGAAGACCAGGAGTTTTTAGTTTTGATGAAGTCTAATATCTCAGTTTCTCTTTTACAGTTTGTGTTTTTGTGTTTTAACTAAAAGATCTTTGTTAACCCAAGATCACAAAGATTTTCTTCCATTTTTTTTCCTAGAAATTGTATAATTTTAGCTCTTATGTTCATGCATGTCTATTACCCATTTAGAGTTTATTTTTATATATAGTATGAGATAAGGGTTCTTTTGTTGTTGTTTTGTGTGGGGGGTTTTGTTTTGTTTTTTGCAGGAGAGGGAAGGGAGGCATGTGGATGTCCAGTTATTCCGGCATCATTTGTTGAAAAGACTCTCTCCTTTCCCCCATTGAATTACCTTGGTACTTTTGTCAAAAATTAATTAAGCATATATTTGTGGTTCTGTTTCTGGAGTCTCTATTTTGTCTATTGTCTCATCTTAAGCTAGTGCCACATTGTCTTGATTACTGTGGCTTTTTGTAAATTTGTCATCAGATAATGTAAATCCGCCAACTTTATTTATTTTTTTTTCCAAAATTGTTTTGACTATTTTGGTCTTATTTTGGTTGGTTTTACCTATTTCTAGATAAATATTAGAATGAGCCTGTCAGTTATTACCAATAACTATTGGGATTTTGATTGGCATTATGGTGAATCTGTAGATCAATTTGGGGAAATTGACATCTTAACTATTTTGAATCCTTCAATCCATGAACATGGTATAGCTCCTTTTATTTGAATCATTAATTTCTGTCGACAGAGTTTTGTAATTTTAGTGTTCAGGTCTTACATATACCTGATTAAGTTTATACCTAAACAGTTAATGCCTCTGATGTTATAGTGGTTTCTAAAAAAGCTCTACTTTCCATTTTTTCTTGATAAGCATACAGAGATGCAGTAAATTTTTTCCCTCTCTGTTTTTGAATTGACTTTATGTCTTTTGACTTTACTAAATTTACTCACTAGTTCTGATGCATTTTTGTAAATTCTTTGATATTTTTTATGTAGACAATTTGTCATCTGCAACAAAAGGCAGTTTTACTTCTTCCTTTGCTTTCCTTTGTATGCCTTTTCTTGATTTCTTTTCTTTTTTTTAAATTTTTCTTTCAACGTTTATTTATTTTTGGGACAGAGAGAGGCAGAGCATGAACGGGGGAGGGGCAGAGAGAGAGGGAGACACAGAATCGGAAACAGGCTCCAGGCTCTAAGCCATCAGCCCAGAGCCTGACGCGGGGCTCTAACTCACGGACCGCGAGATCGTGACCTGGCTGAAGTCGGACGCTTAACCGACTGCGCCACCCAGGCACCCCTTGATTTCTTTTCTCTTTTCTTTTCTTTTTCTTTTCTTTTCTTTTCTTTTCTTTTCTTTTCTTTTCTTTTCTTTTCTTTTTTCTTTTCTCTTTTCTTTTCTTTTCTTTCTTCCTTTCTCCCCTCCCTCCCCCTCTTTCTCTCTTTCTCTCTTCCCTTTCTTACCTTCTTTCCTTCCCTTCCTTCCTTATTGCATTGGCCATGCCGCCAATAAAAACATTTAGTGGAAGAGACAGGAGTGGATATCCTTGAATTGTTTCTATTCTATTAAGTATCAAGTTAGTTACGTGTTTTCATAGATGTCCTTTGTCTGTTTGAGGAAGTTCCTTTGTATCCCTAGTTTGCTGACACTGTGTGCTATCAATGCTTTTAAATGTAAATGGTATTATTTGTGGTGTTATCATTTGCTTAGGTACATGTACAAGAGCAAAGAGCTTATTCGAAGTAAGAGAGAGTGTATTCGAAAGTTGAAGGAGGAAATAAAAGTTCTGCAGCAAAAACTGGAAAGGTGAGTCGTGATACCTTCGTGCTTAGAAATATAAAAGATAGAAGATTAAAATCAGATAATTTGCTTATGTTTAAAAATTAATTCAGAATTGAAGTATTAACTTGTGTGTTTTATAAAATAGCTAAGAAAAATTCTAAGTGTGAAGCAGTGTTTAAGATGAACTGGTAGTATCTATGGGCAAATAGTAGTCCCAAGGTCTTACAGGACTCAGTCAGGCAGTCAGTTATTAGCAGTGCACTAAAGCCCTTTACTCCTTCTACTTCCCTTGTCATCTTTTTCACAAACATGAGAGAGGTAACTGTCACAGTACTCCAGTCCCTCTGTCTTGGGAAGGTGGAAGTATCTGGGAAAGATTAAAACAAAACCAAAATGCTGTTCTCCTTGGAGCATTGCTAAATGGTTCAAAGCGCTAATAGTTCTGACACATACAAAGTCCTTTCTCTTATGGAGGAATCTTTCCCTTTTTGTTTATTTGTTTTGCACTGACTATTTCTTTGGCATCACCCCATGATTTCTTAAGGAGGAGTCAGTGTAATTCCTTTCTAGTAAAGACAGATCCCGATGATTCAGCGTTTAAGAAGTAAATCCCATGGAATGTCATTTCCAGCACTTTCCATACCAGCTCTCCATACCAGCCCAAGACCCTGCATCTATAGGTCCCCATCTTTAGCTTCCTCTCTCTCACTTGGGAAGAGCTTGTCCACGATGAGAGTGATTAGTTTTCTACTTGTCTTAATATAGACTTAAACTGAGGATTAATTCCTCAGATACTGTCCTGGAAGTGATTTAAAGGACTCTACATGTGACTATATGTTACTTCTAAGGTTTCACTGATGCTTTGTAAGGCTGGAAAAATTTGTTTTTATAAGACCAAATATACCTGATGTATTATAACTCAGAAGAACTCAATTTGCCAGTAACCAACAGGGCATTCTGACTTACTTAGATTTTAAAACAGAGTATAGGAGCATTTTCTGTAGTATGATACTACTTAAAATAAAAAGGCTGTTAAAGAGCACATGGCTGGCTCAGTCGGTGGAGCATGTGACTCTTGATCTTGCAGTTATAGGTTTGAGCCCCACACTGGGTATAGAGATTACTTTAAAAAAAAAATCTTAAAAAAAAAAAAATAACTGACTTTTAATATCTCAGATAATTTTATTTGGGTAAATTTTTTTTTTTTTTTTTATTGCTTACCTAAGTGTGACATGCTCCTGGGAAAAAATACAAGACATTTTTTTTTTTAACGTTTATTTATTTTTGAGACAGAGAGAGACAGAGCATGAATGGGGGAGGGTCAGAGAGAGGGAGACACAGAATCTGAAACAGGCTCCAGGCTCTGAGCTGTCAGCACAGAGCCCGACGCGGGGCTCGAACTCACGGACCGCGAGATCACGACCTGAGCCGAAGTCAGACGCTCAACTGACTGAGCCACCCAGGTGCCCCAATACAAGACACTTTTTTTTTTTTTCAACGTTTATTTATTTTTGGGACAGAGAGAGACAGAGCATGAATGGGGGAGGGGCAGAGAGAGAGGGAGACACAGCATCGGAAACAGGCTCCAGGCTCTGAGCCATCAGCCCAGAGCCTGACGCGGGGCTCGAACTCACGGACCGCGAGATCGTGACCTGGCTGAAGTCGGACGCTTAACCGACTGCGCCACCCAGGCGCCCCAACAAGACACTTTTAATGGATACTAGTAGGCAGTAGAACCGAGACGGGCTGGGTAAATTTCATAATTTGTTTTACACTCTTTTGTCCTTGAGTTTTCTTGCCAGGTGCGTGCAGTACTTATATCATTAAACAAAACAAAAAAAGGTCCACCCTTTCTTCTCTAAGATACCTCAGCATAAAGCCTAGACATCTTTTCTGAAACTACTTTCGCTCCACTTTTACTAGCTTAATAGAGACGCTGCATTACATGAAGTAGTTGGTCTAAAGGAATTCAGTCAAACAGGAAAATGATGACGTCGGAAAATTGAAGATAAGTTTCTTAGAGAAAAATTCTCACCGAAGTTTTGTATAAGTACCCTACTAAAGTACAGCATACCTGGGAAGAGGTTTATGATGACTTAAATGATGTGTAAAATGATGACTTAAAGTCCCATGCCATATCATATCTTGGCTGCATTTCCAGTAAGAAAATGTTTCCTTTGGTCCAGGCCAGTCACGCATAAATTAATTCTTTCGACAAATACTGTGTGTTTCTGAACACACGTTAACCATGTCTGTGGTACAGATAAGAAGTTTAGGTCCTGGCCTGTAGAAGTTCAGAAGGGGGTAGATGGGGGCTGGAAGGAAGACTTCATAGAGAAAGTAGATCTTGAAAGGTAAGTCGAGTTTAGATAAGCCGAAATAAATGCAAGAAAATAAATTTAAAGAATAGTACAGTTCTCTAAGGTTCCTCTGAGTTTAAGTATTTGACATCCTTTTCAGTGAAAGCCTCAAGTCTCTGTGGCAGCCAGATGCTAATTCTCCTTCTTTAAATTAGTGAGGATGAAGTGTCTTTGCTACCTACCCTTTAACATATGTTTGGCTTTGAATTGCATTACACTTTGTTTCCCACTAGCAATTTCATTTCAAAATGCCCTTTAAAAAAAAAAAAAAAGTTTATTTATTTTTGACAGAGACAGAGACAGAATGTGAGTGGGTTAGGGGCAGAGAGAGAGGGAGACACAGAATCTGAAGCAGGCTCCAGGCTGTGAGCTGTCAGCACAGAGCCCGACACAGGGCTCGAACTCATGAGTGTGAGATCATGACCTGAGCCAAAGTCGGTCGCTGAACTGACTGAGCTACCCAGGCGCCCCTCAAAATGCCCTTTTTGATATGGACACAATTTTCTTTCTTCCTAGTTCTGTACCTGCTTCTTTCTTTCACTTTATTTGGAGAAGAAAAATACGAAGTGCCTCTCTATCCCTTTGTAAATGGAAGCCCATAATTATAGGGTTTGCCTTTACCAACCAGTCAACCAGTCCCATTTAAATTCTGTCCACTATAGTGAATTATAGAGTTTATGACTTTAACAGTGTATCTTTTTATTGGGTCTAATATGTGCTGGTAATGGCAGAATATTAGGTATTATTACAATAATTTGTTAATTATTTTGTTATATAATGAAGATATTTATTAATTACTGATCACAGAGAAGCTTTCAACAATTTATGGCTGGCCTATGCTGTTGAATGAGTGCATGAATAATAGGGTGCTGGGGACCCTGCAGAGGAAAGATTTGTTAGTTTTCTTAAACTCTGACCTTTATCAACACCTTCTTTACATTTCCAGCTGGCTCTCTATCATTTTCCTTAATTTCTCAGTAGGGGGTCTAACGGGCAGCAAAGAGTAACCCTTGGGTACCAGTTCACCAGTGTTATTTGTGGATCTGTGGATCTGAGTCCTGGTAATAAATCTATTTTTCTTGAAGACATAGAATTTACTTTTATGACCTGATCCTAGATGTGGTTTGGAATCAAGAGAACGCACAACAGATAAGACCTGAATTGGGAGCTCATTTGAAATGTTTCCTGCCAGGTGTAATCACATAGATTGTTACCAGTTTCTACTTTTGTAGTTAGAGAATTTTCGCCTTCTGGATTGTTTGAGTGACGCATTGAATACCATATAGCATTTAGGAATGAGCCTTTCTTTCCACGGACTCTGCACAGTGACAGACCTTTTGTCAGCAAGCCACAGAGCACTAGACAAACCTGGCCAGTCAGAGCACCATTGTCTTTGCATCTTAGGTACGTGAAGTACGGCTCAGGCCCAGCTCGGTTTCCACTTCCGGACATGCTGAAATACGTTATCGAATTTGCCAGTACAAAACCTGCCTCAGAAAGCTCCACGTCTCAAAGCGACCACGTGACGTTACCGCTTTCTTCAGTGCACTGCCCAGTTTCTGACCTGGCATCCAAGGAGAGGTAATGAAAACAAATGTTTAACATAGTACACATGGCGGGAGGGCGGGGGGACACCTGGTTGGCTCAGTCAGTGGAGCATGCGACTCTTGATCTCAAGGTTGTGAGTTCGAGCCCCACGTTGGTGTGGAGATTAGTTAAAAATAAAATCTTTTTAAAAATACTGAAAAAGAAATAGTAAATGGCTTTTTGTTTGTTTGTTTGCTTGTTTAATTTGAACTGTGCACCATCTTCCCACCTGGTGAGCACTCACTCCATTAGAGCTCAAGGGCTGTGAGTTCTTTGTTGTTGAAGGGATAAGTTTGCTCCTACTTAGGTGGGAGTATTCCTGATTGCCAGCAGGGCGCTGCACTCACTTGTCTTGCCCACAGGATGGTGGGGTTGTTTCAGAGGGTTCTGATCCATCTGCAGTGGTGTTCCTGCCCCACTAGGTCTACCTTGTTTTTAATTAGCTGTAAGCTCACTGCCACTCCAGCCCTGATCTTCCAGAACATCTCATTCTCACATCTGCTAAGGATACTCAACCAAGTTAACCTCAGGGAAAGCTTTATTCTTGAGTAGACAATTAAAACATGTGAAAAACAAACAAACAAAAAGCAGCTAGAAAGTGAAGAGGACAGCCCAGAGGGGCTTACCTAGTGCAGGAACAGGGAGGCCCAATGACACGAGCCCTCTGATTCTCTTCCAGCTCAGATCAGGATTGATGTATGTGTCCTGGCTAATAGAATCTCTAGAAGCCATTGAATAAAAAAAGTCCGTACTTCATAATTATTGTTTCTATATATTTTACTCAGTCATCTGCATCGTGGAAACTCTGTAGTTGATTCCTTGATTCTCCCAGTCCAGTCTTCTTTGAACCCTTCTTCCTTGTCCCTTTATATATATATATATATATTTTTTTTTTTTTCTGTTTCCAGTTTTTAAAAAAAAAATTTAATTTTATTTAAATCCAAGGTAGTTAACATGTAGTGTAATAATGATTTCAGGAGTAGAATTTAGTGATTCATCACTTCCATATAACACCCAGTGCCCATCCCAACAAGTGCCCTCCTTAATGCCCATCACCCAGTTAGCCCACCTTCCCACCCAACACCCTACCAGCAACCCTCAGTTCTCTGTATTAAATACAGTCTCTTACGGTTTGCCTCCCTCTCTCTTTTTATCTTATTTTTCCTTCCTTTCTACTATGTTCATCTGTTTTTTCTTAAATTGCACATGTGAGTGAAATCATCTGATAGTTACCCTTGTCCCTTCTTACAAGAAGTAGTTAGCATGAACCATAGACTCAGATAGATCTGGATTTAAATCCCATAATTTACTAGATGGGGGAGCTTGGGTAAATTGCTTAATTTTCTAAACCTTAGATAGTTATAGTTGTTGTAATTGGTGATAATAATAGTATCTGTCTCATCAGCAAGTTGTGTTAAATGAGACGATGCATATAAAGACTCGGTTTGGCTCAGTGCCTTTACTGAGCAAATATTCACCAAATTATAGCTGTACTTTTGCACATAGCAGGTAGTTTTATGAAGCACATTAACCGAGACCAAGCCATATTTTGGAAATTATCATGTGAATGTGATTTTTATCCTCTTTCAGTACAAGTAAAGAAAGCCCTTCTCAGGATGTCGAAGGTACCTTTTCTTCTCCTGAAGAGTCTCTACCCAAGTCTAAGGCAACGAATAAGCCATTTACATCGTCTCGGTCTTCCATGGAAATGCCCGCACAGCCGGCTCCTCGAACTGTCACAGAGGATGAGATAAACTTTGTTAAGACCTGTCTTCAGAGGTGGAGGAGTGAGATTGAACAAGATATTCAAGGTTGGCTCTTTTAAAACTTGTCAGACTGTTACTCTTTCCCTTTCTGCCGGAAGTTAGGCATAAATGATGGAGAGAGGCATGATTCTGACGTGGGGATTGGGACTTCTTTTGCACTTTTGGTTCCTCCCATTATACAGCTGTGGAAAGACTCCTTCTAGAAACTCCTCAAAATTTCTAGGAACTCTTGGGACGCTTAGATGCACATGATCACCTTTGGCTAGGATTTTTCCGCATCTGCTGATTTCTGTTCCTGTAGTTCATGTGAACTCTGGCTTTTGTTGACCCAAACTTAGAATTTAGCTCTCTTAGATTTCCACTTTTAAAGACTTGTCTAGGGCTACCTAGCTGGCTCAGTTAGTTAAGAGTCTGACCAGCTCAAGTCATATTTCACGGTTCGTGGGTTTGAGCCCCATGTCTGGCTCTGCAATGACAGTGCATGAGCTTGCTTACGATTTTTCTCTGTGTCCCTGCTCACTCTCTGTCTTTCTCTCTCTCAAAATAAATAAACATTAAAAAAAAAGTCTTGTATGAAGTACGTTTTACTGAAGGCTAATTAGGCAGAGAATGAGCAGTGGACACAATGTAAAATGGAATTATTCAGCATTATGTTTTTTGTTTTATTTTTTTAATGTTTATTTATTTTTTGAGAGAGAGAGAGAAAGAGCATGAGCAGGGGAGGGGCAGGGAGAGGGAGACAAAGAATCCCAAGCAGGCTCTGCACTATCATCATAGAGCCTGATGCGGGAGTCGAACTCACCGAAATCAAGAGTCGGACACTTAACTGACTGGGCCACTGGGCGCCCCATTCAGCATTCTGTTTTTAAAGGTCCTTTGGCATTGTCATCTTGTTGCTCACTTTCCCTCCTCCCCTTCCTTTCTCCTTTTATCTAGAGGGCAGAATGAATGAATGAATGAATATCATCATCATCATCATTAGGGACCTCTGGGTGGCTCAGTCGGTTGAGCATCTGACTTCAGCTCAGGTCATAATGTCACTGTTCGTAGTTCAAGCCCTGCATCAGGCTCTCTGCTGTCAGCATGGAGCCTGCTTCAGATCCTCTGTCCCCCTCCCTCTCTCTCTGCACCTCCCCCGCTTGCATTCTCTCTCTCTCTCTCTCTCTCTCTCTCAAAAATAAATCAACATTAAAAAAAAAAAATCAGATCAGTCAAATCACATTGGTCCAATCAAATCATCAAATCCAGATCCCTCCTAAGTTCTTATCACAGAAATCTCACCTCTTTCTTCTCCTCTCCAGTCATGTATGAGGAACATACATTTTTACACCCAAAGTGACCCATTAAGGTCTTTTCCTAAACAGAGACTGCTTCTTTTGGGGGAAATGTTGGTGCCAATTATAAGAGAGAACTTTTGAAAACTTTAATGCAAATTGTGATGAACTAAAAGCCTTCATAACCTAAAGCATTAGCTGCTTTGAAAGCATCCAGTCTTTTGTGGCTCAAAGAGAGAATTTGAAATCGCCAGAGTGCCAGGGATAGAGACACAGTACTTTGTGGTTGGCTGTATGGAACGAAATCATTTTAACTAAGTTTTTTTTTTTTTGTGTGTGTGTGTGTGTGTGTGTGTGTGTGTGTGTGTGTGTGTTGTTTTTTTTTAACAGATTTAAAGAATTGTATTGCCAGCACTACCCAGACTATTGAGCAGATGTATCGCGACCCACTCCTTCGTCAGGTAGAATGAAAATTGATGGGAAAGTAGTCAAGGCATGTCCTCATGTGCTAATGGTAGATCAAAGAGAAAATTGGATAGTTTTCTTTGAGACTGAACGGGAGCCTCCCTGAGACCTAAGAATAGACTTAGAACAGAAATAGGTATTTTGCTGTTTATTTTTAGGCCCAAACAGGGAATATATCTTCTAACAATTACATTTAACACATACTTGTTTTGATTTTGCCCGTGGTATTTTTTCATATAGTAGAAAGGTTTATTGTCAAGTGTTAAAAATTTCTCATAAAGTGGTAGTTTAAGTCATGTGGTGAGGAAAACCCCAGGCAGGGACTGGTTACCCACCCTTTCCACAGTATCCTGTCCTTGGTGATGCTTTGTTTAGCAGTGTACTTTCAAGCTTCATTTCCCTCATAACTCCAGAACGGAATGTGGCCAGGGCAGAAATTCTTATTGTCCACATGCACTTTTGTTTAGAATAACCTTGTGGGCACAGAGAGGAAAAGATGCTCCAGCCAGAGGCTCGTGTGTGCAGGGTTGGAGGAGGAGGAGAGCTCTGTCTGATTCCAGGTCTCATGGAGGCACAGTAGGAACACGCCATGTAAATCTTGGGTTTTCTTCATTTGCTCTTCCGTATTATTTCACAAATTTCACTGCCATAAAAACATGCCAAAATACTGATTGAATACAGGCTTAACTTGACTCTCTGGCTGATTTTCCTTTTTCCTCAGTATTTACTTGGCACCTTAAGTATTGCTCTCTGTGTTCTCCATATTGAAAAAGAACAAATGCTTTTCAAACATTGAAACAAATAAGTATGTCGTTGAAAGGGTCTTCACCCCAGAGAGGTGGATGGATCCCTTGGAAGAAGAAATATGAGGACCATATGACTGATTCATTATGAAGTGTGCTAACTTGAAATTTGGTACAAAATAAAATCAGCACAGAGCAAGACCAGTACTAAACTTGCCACATGTCCCTAACGCAGTATACCTTTTCTCAGCAGGAGTGGTGAAAGTGATTCTATTTTTAGGTAAACTGAGTTTGGAATTGGGAGGATAAATAGGTCTGCATTATCTTTGACTTCAGCTCTGGGATTTTAGGAATTTAAAGAGTCATCAAAGATGCCATCTCGTTCGGCCATGTGGTTTTAAAGCTTCATGAGTTGAAACATAATTTGGTAAATTCCAAGGCTGTGTTTTGTTGCTTCCTATGGAATCAGCAAGATGTTTTGATATTAACCCCATATCAAACACATGTATAAAGAGGCAATTTTCTTATGTCTCATAGTTGGCAGTAAGCTTGAAGTGTAATAGCCTACACTTTCTCGTTCACGTTGCTTAACCTAACTCAAGAATATGCCTTCTGCTCTGCAGGTGCCTTATCGCTTGCACGCAGTTCTCGTTCATGAAGGACAAGCCAATGCTGGACACTACTGGGCCTATGTCTATAATCAACCCCGACAAGTCTGGCTCAAGTACAATGACATCTCTGTTACTGAATCTTCCTGGGAAGAACTTGAAAGAGATTCTTATGGGGGCCTGAGAAACGTTAGTGCTTACTGTCTGATGTACATTAACGACAAGCTGCCGCACTTCAATGCAGGTAAAAATAGCCTAACGGAAGCTCGAGATGGTGAGAATCTGTACTGCTCACAGAAGGGAACAACCTTGTAGTCTTTTTGTTTTTGTTTTTAAACTAGAACTTGGGGCGCCTGGGTGGCCCAGTCGGTTAAGCGTCTGACCTGGGTTCAGGTCATGATGTCACAGTTCCTGGGTTCATGAGTTCAAGCCCTGCGTTGGGCTCTGTGCTGATAGCTTGAAGCCTGGAGCCTGCTTCAGATTCTGTGTCTCCTTCTCTCTCTGCCCCTCCCCCGCTCATGTTCTGTCTCTCTCTCTCTCATAAATAAATCAACATCAAAAAATTTTTTTTAAATAATTAAACTAGAACTTACTTTTTTTTTTTTAATTTTAAGCTAATTTATTTAGTTTTGAGAGAGAGAAAGAGTAGGTGGGGGAGGGGCAGAGAGAGAACAGAGAGAAAATCCCAAGCAGGCTCCACACTGCCCGATTCAGGGTTCAAGCTCAAAAACCGTGAGATCATGACCTGAGCCAAAACCAAGAGCCGGTTGCTTAACCAACTAAGCCACCCAGGCGCCCCTGAATTAGAACTTACTATAAAGTAATAATGCACTTAAAAAATACAGTGCAAAATAGAATGAAAAGAAATAAGTTTGCTTTCCTGCTTCTATCCTGGAGCCCAACATGTATCTGTTCTTTAGGTTTCTTATGCAGTATTCAGGAAGTGATCTAGGCACATGCTAGGTTTTATCTATCAGTGTCTGTCCCCACCCCATTTCCCCCCCCAAATGGGATATTTTTCCATTCTATCCTGCATCTTTCCCATCACTCATGTGTATTAGTGATCTCTCTCTGTTTTTTTTTTTTTAAAGTTTATTTATTTTGAGAAAGAGAGAGAGCATGAGCAGGAGAGGAGGGAGAGAGAATCCCAAGCAGGCTCCACGCCATCAGTGCAGAGTCCGACGCAGGGCTCAAAATCACCAGCCATGTGATCATGACATGAGCTGAGACCAAGAGTCAGACACTTACTTAACTGACTGAGACACCTAGGCGCCCCAATGATCTCTATATCTTTATAAATAGGACCAACTCATTCTTTTTAACAACTACATAATAATTCCATTGCATGAAATATGTATATAATTCATTAAGCCAGCTTCCCACTGATAGACTTTTACATTGTCTCTAATTTTTTTTCTTTTTTAGTGCCATCTTTGTGCACATGGTTTTGCGTCCTTTGAGAATAGCTAGATTCTATGAGTAGATCTGCCTGAATAATTTCATACCCCTCATAATACAACTGATTCTAAGAGCAATCATAATTATCATTTATATTAGAACTTTACTCCTTACTACATCTTTCAAGCTTTATTTCTCTAATAACTTAGAACTCTAAAAGACACAATAGGAACTCATTACCTGCATGTTCTTGGTACTCTGCTCGTCCAAAGTCACACAGCCAGTAAGCAGCTGGCAGGCCCAGGATTCCAGATCCAATTCTGACTCCAAATTCTGTCACCTTCCATTTACATTACTCTCTCTTTCTTTCTTTCACATTTTCTGGACGAGGTCTTGCGACCAGCATTTCACATCTAAAATCGTGGAAAACCTTTTCGTTTCATGTTCAGGCTGTACTTTGTTGAGTAAGTAAGAAAACACAGAAGGCATTTTGTCCAGGGAGTGCATTGTCTTTCCAATTGGCAGTGTGGCTGGGGGACCAGGGGATGGAGAGAATGATCACTTAGCAGTAACTGATCTTCATAATTGCATCTTTGCACATGAAAGAGGGAACAGCTGCTTGTGGGGGGCGTACAAATGACTGGACTATTGTTGGTCGTATATATGGCAGCCTTGTTATTACACATATGGTTCATTCTTCTACTGTAGAAACACATAAGTGGAAGCTGTCATTTTCCTAACGAAAAGGCTAGTTAATGGCAACCAGGAAGTAGATGTGTTGTTCTACTGTAGGCTTTTGTATTTTGATTTAGTCACAGGATTAGAAATGAAATTTAATATGCCCTTGATATCCTTGTCATTTTTCCTCAAAGCCTTTAATTATCCCCTAGGTACTATATACCATCTAAGCATTGTGTCCCATGGCTTTCTGATAGCACTTAACATGTGTGAAACTTGAGGCAGTATAAATGTCTTGGAATTCACTTCTAACCGTCTTGAGATGGATATTCTTTTTTTTTTTTTTTTTAATTTTTTTTAACATTTATTTATTTTTGAGAGACAGAGACAGAGCGTGAGTGAGTAGGGGAGGGGGACAGAGAGAGAGGGAGACACAGAATCCAAAGCAGGTACCAGGCTCTGAGCTGTCAGCACAGAGCCTGATGTGGGGCTCGAACCCATAAACTAGGAGATCATGACCTGAGCCAAAGTCAGACACTCAACCGACTGAGTGTCTAGGCACCCATAGATGGATATTCTTATCAACAATAGTTGTACTGTTTACATTGATAAAACCGTTCAGCTTGAAATTCCCATTGGATCTAACGATTTTCTGGATTTCCAAGAAATGTTTGGTCCGTTCCTGCTATTTTGCCAGTGATTGGCCTCTATTCCAAATTCTTACTCTTTATTCATCCATCCATTCAACAGATATTCAGTGTATGCCTACCTGTTAATCTTCCAGGTACACTTATTGGTGTGCTGTGACTGTTGGCTTTATATTGTCCTTCTGTTGGATTATGAATGTATGTATGTATTTTTCACGTGGAGTAAGAAAAAGGACCGAGTGTCTTATTTTCCTTCTTTCTAGAAAGGACCTTCTGATTCCTGGTGACCTTTTGCTGGATGGCACTCCCTTTTAACTCTGTCTTTGCTCTTGACTCAGAGGCGGCCCCAATTGAATCAGATCAGATGTTGGGAGAAGTGGATGCCCTGTCTGTTGAACTGAAGCATTACATTCAGGAAGATAACTGGAGGTTTGAGCAGGAGGTCGAGGAGTGGGAAGAAGAACAGTCCTGCAAAATCCCTCAGATGGAATCGTCCAGCAGCTCAGTGTCCCAGGATTTCTCCACATCCCCAGGTATCGGTGAAGGGCACGCAAGCCAGTGATCCAGTAGCATCCAGTCTGCACGATGTATAGTTCACATGTCGTGGGTATTGCACAACCTCACAGCACAGCTTGTGGCTTCAGAATGTCTTTCCTGAGGAGCAGAAAGAATATCAGAAAGACCAGCTCCCTGTACTTTCAGTCTGTTCAGTTTTCACATGTTTCCTGGGTTGTAGGAGAAGGTATGATGGGATTAATAAGGGTTCTCCAAGGGCGTTCTAACCAGCAGCAGTTTGTGGTAAGGCTCCTCGACATCAAGAAACAGGACAAAGTTGGGAGCACATTAAATTGTACAGAACCACCCGTGGGCTCTCGTTGAAGTAGATACCTCTTCGAGTCCCTAGTTCCGAGGGGAAATTTGCACTGGGTTAGTTTTTTAAAGGCCCGTTAGAAGGGCTGTAAATGAAACTCCGTGTCTGTTTTGCTTGCCTTTTTACAGAGTGTTCTAGACATTGCTTATCATCAGATGCTGATTCCTTTGTGCCATTCTTTATCAGAGCCCTCAGTAGCCTCTTCCCATGGGGTCCGCTGTTTGTCTTCTGAGCACGCTGTGATCGCAAAGGAGCAGACGGCGCAGGCGATTGCGAACACAGCACACGCCTATGAGCGGGGCGGCGTGGAAGCCGCGCTGAACGAGGTGAGGACGTCGATGGCGCCTGCTGCCAGCCAGAATTGCCACCGTTCCCCACCTTTCCATTATTCTGTGTCTCTGCTCCGTTTAACCACCCCCTCTTTATTTCTCCTGTTTTCTCTTACTCTTTCTCCCCATCCTGCTGCCACAGCTTCAGGAAGTTGAGCCCGAGAAGCCCATGTCCCCGGAAACAAACCCCGCAGGGCAGACAGAGCAGCCCCCAAAGGCTGGTGACACAGAGTCTGCTGCCCAGCCTGACTCTGAGGCCTCTGAAGTCGAGATTCCCAGTGTGGGAAGGATTCTGGTTAGAGCGGACGCAGATGGATATGATGAGGAGGTACAGCGATGAGTGCAGGATTCAGCTGTGTGTCGCTGCTCTTCTGTTGCCTCCCCATGTGACCGAATCTACTTTTTTAAGGTGTTTGGCAGTAGTTCATATGGAAACAAATATTCCTAATTGAAACAACTAACGAACAAGAGGGCCTATCTGGTTTTGACCTTAGCTACTGTTCTTTAAAAGAGAGCCTTGGAGCCTTGTGCCTGCTGTCCGCTGCCCCTGGTGTGTATCTACCCAGGCATATGCTCACAGAGGCCCCTGCAGGGTCTAGTGGCTCAGAAAGGTAGTGTTTAGTTCCTTTTTTGGTATTATGAGAGGAAAAAAAAAAAAAAGGCCTTTTCAATTAGGAGGCTTTGTCTTGGTAGTATTAGCCCATTTTTTTCTGCCCAAATATCAAACTTGCAATGGTGTGTAGTGAGCAAAACAAATGTGAATCGAAGTTGTTTTTGATTCCAAAGCTTTTGGAAGAAGCTTTGGATCCCACGTTATTTATGGTTCGTCCCCTTTGGAGTTGTCACTGCACATTAGCAGTCATGAACCCTGTCCCTCGAAATCTTTGAAAGCGTTTGATTTTATAAAGTCATATTAGCATATCGCCTAATTTCGAGTGTCTTAAGTGTAAAACATTTAAACATTTTTAGTTAAACTCTAGAATATTTGTGTACTGGAACACACACCCAGATTACAGAACAAAATTGGAATTCTCACTGCAGACACTTCCCCTGGGAGACCTGTAATTTAACTTATTTTTCAGCAGTCGCCATTTGTAGATATTTTCAGATATCCGTCTTAGTTTATCCGCAAAATTAGAGTACATAGGAACAGCCTGTCTTGGGCAAAGTCCCGACATGCCGCGCAGGGACGGGGCTGTGGGTGTGCATGGGGGGCAGGTGCGCAGATCTGGGCTGGCCACGGGCACGCTGCCCCGCTTCGCTTCAGCCGCCCACTCGCCTCTCTGTCACTCAGTCTTCTTTTGAACTTTTCTTCTCTCCTTTTTCTCTCCGTGTTGTGTGCCTTCTTGTGGTAGGTGATGCTGAGCCCTGCCATGCAAGGGGTCATCCTGGCCATAGCTAAAGCCCGTCAGACCTTTGACCGAGATGGGTCTGAAGCAGGGCTTATTAAGGTATCTCTGTTTTTTTTTTAATCTAATATCCTTACACCACAAGTATCATAATAATGGAGCCGTAATTCTATTAGATGGCAAAAAAAATGGGATGAAGTGTGTTTTTCTTTAACACCTAAAACTCCACTTCCGGTATTGCATCACCGACAGCGCCCCCTCTCGGGGTGAACGCAGCCTTGGCAAGCTGTGCCCAACTGGATCACAACTAGCCTGGAGGGCCGGTCGTGGTCCTTAGGAGATCTCCATTAATAGAGCTGCCTCTGTGGTGTGAGGGCCATGATAGAAGATGATCTAAGAAAGCAGGCCCTGCTTTTTAAGGTACCTGAATAAAATGTAAGGTACTTGAATAAATTGCATTCATGTGAATTTTTAAAATTCAGGTCCTTGGAACTCCAGGATACGCCCAAACTCATTAGAACGAAATACTCGTTTTCCTTAGAATTTTATGCGAGAGACAAATTTCTTACGAGCACAGTGCGTCTGCGGTGCCACGGCGAGTTTTAGCCCTCGTGACAGGCAGACAAGTCCCAGGTTCCGCACTTGCCTCTGCAATTCCCCAGTAGGAGCTCCTTCAAGTCTTCTTGGAGTTCTGCAACACCTCTCTAACGTAGGCATCGGGTTGTGCGAGCGGAAGGCCACAGCGCCCCCACCTGCTCACTGCCGACCTTGTCAACAGGCATTCCACGAAGAGTACTCCAGGCTCTACCAGCTGGCCAAGGAGACGCCCACGGCCCACAGCGACCCTCGGCTCCAGCACGTGCTTGTCTACTTTTTCCAAAATGAGGCGCCCAAGAGGGTGGTGGAGCGGACCCTCCTGGAACAGTTTGCAGATAAAAATCTCAGCTACGATGAAAGGTGAGGAGGAAAACGCGCGCAGGCGCACCACCCACTGCTTCCGGCGCGAGCCCCTCCCACCCCTGCCGGGAAGGCCGCGCCTCTCACTGCTCTCTGACCTCGGCCCACCCAGGTCCATCAGCATCATGAAGGTGGCACAGGCCAAGCTGCAGGAGATTGGTCCAGAGGACATGAATATGGAAGAGTACAAGGTGAAGTCTCCTCTTTAAGTGTGCTAAACAAAAACATCAACTCTTGAGGCAAAACGTAACAATTTTGTGTTATCACGGACTGACTAGCCTCCACCCGCTCCCCCCCCAAAAACCCACAATTGGGTGCCGATGGATAAATGAGCTCTAACCCTCAGAGTAGCCGGTTTCTTTGTTCGATTCTTCTATTGGAGTAAATTAATGCTTCCTTTCCGTTTAATACCTACTCCAGCCTTGGACCCAGGCAGTAAAATTCTTGATTCATGGTTTGGTTTCTTGTAAAATAATACTGTTTGCTAGCATTTCTGTATTCCAAATGAAACTTCTGTGCGTAAAAATGCATACATAACTGCAAATTTCCCAAAAAAGCAGTGTGTTAGAAGGAAAACAGTGTTCTGTGACACCTAACGGGGTCCCACTGCACCCCACTGAGCTCAAGTGCTCTTCTGAATGACTGGAACAGCCTTGTCCTTCCGTGTCCCCTGCACACGCACGGTTTTGTCAGAACCTGAGAGGCATCTGTTGAAACCAGAACTGCAGGACTTTGACAGGGGTGTTGGAAATGAGAATAATAAACTCTAAAGCTCCTGTGAAATAAATATTTCTGTTCCTCGGGAAGTAATAGCTCACTGAAAATGAAGGTCAGCAGTGGGCTTTTGTTGTAAATATTGAACACATCATTATCGAAAAGCTTTTGTGTTTGTTGTGTTTGTGCCTGGCCATACGTGCTCAATAAATATTTGTATAGAGTTTAAAACTTAGTGTGGTGGGAAGTGTAGAGAAAGTTCCTGGTGACCATCATCACTAACGGTAGTCATTCCTTTGCAGAAGTGGCATGAGGATTATAGTTTGTTTCGAAAGGTGTCTGTGTATCTCCTCACGGGTCTGGAACTCTACCAAAAAGGAAAGTATGTTGGCCTTTTATGTCTCTCGGATTGTTGGTCAGGGCACTGTTACCTGCTGGTGGCCACCCAGGAACAGAGAGAACCATAGCCATGTGTTCCCTCCCTTGTCTCACGTGGCAGGGCACCTCTGCTTTTCCCACTGTTTTACTAACCATCACATGTGGTTTTTCATCCTTTACGTAGTGATAGGTACATTGGTGAAAAGACGTAATGGCCAGATTTTCTCTGTGATAAAGATGAACTCAGAAAATGAAGTTTAGAGTTGTCACGGACCTTAGTCAGCATGCAGTCCCCTTCTCTGGTTTAGAGTTGAAGAAAATGGAAAGCCAGGGAAGTTTCACGATTGGCCTTGGGTCTCTTGGCCAGTCTGTAGAAGGGCAGAGACTGGCTGCAGTCAGAGTATCCCACGCTGCCTCTGTCCTTAGGACAGTTAATTTTCCATAATTGGAGCTACAGAAATTTTTGTGCTGGGGAACAGAGAGGCCTGAGCCCTAGATTTTGGAGAAAGAAGGAGCACTCAGCTGTCATTTATCCACCATTTTCTAAGGTACCAAGAGGCACTCTCCTACCTGGTATATGCCTACCAGAGCAATGCCGCCCTGCTGACCAAGGGGCCCCGCCGGGGGGTGAAGGAATCCGTCATCGCTTTGTACCGACGAAAGTGCCTTCTGGTTTGTACTGTTTGTGTAAAGCCTTATGATTTTTATTATTTTCTTGTCTTTACCTCTGCTCCTTGAAGCCGTGAAGAAATACGACTTAAAAAACAAAATAACCTTGGGTAGGTTGTAGATTTTTCTAAACTCTTAGGAGTAGTTGTACATTGAGCCTGATTATTTTAGGTCACTTAAATGAATATAATTCTTCTTCAAACCCGAGAGAAGCTAGGATGACAATCAGTTATCCTTTTTTCTGTGCCCTCTATGTACACTTGCATTACACGGTTTACTGCATTGCTTCTCTAGTGGATTGTGAGTTCGTTGAACACAGACCCTTTTCTTATTTCTTTTTGTGTGTTTTATTGTAAAGATTTTATTTTTTTAAGTGATCTCCCCACCAAACGTGGGGCTCGAACTCACAACCCTGAGATCAAGAGTTACATGCTTTACCCACTGAGCCACCCCTCACAGATCCTTTTCTTATTCAGCTGTTTTCTCTGTGTCTGGCACATCATAAGACTGTAATAGATGTGTCTTGAAGAAATGCAGTGTTTTTTCTATGTTCCCTGCTAAGCTAAAAGATTGAGAATTTGGTGATTTCTAAGAAACTCCTCCTCCCTCTCCCCCTTTTTTTTATGTTTATTTTTGAGAGAGAGAAACCATGAGCGGGGAGGGGCAGAGAGAGAGGGAGACAGAGGATCTGCAGTGGGCTCCTTGCTGACAGCCGACAGCCCGATGCAGGGCTGAAACTCATGAGCTGTGAAATCATGATCTGAGCCAAAGTTGGACGCTTAACTCACTGAGCCACCCAGGTGCCCCGAGACTGCAGTTTTGTTTTGTTTTTTTAAAAGATACAAATTATAAGAATTGGTCCTGCTGGGGCACCTGGGTAGCTCAGTCAGTTAACTGTTTGACTCTTGATCTCAGGGTTGTGAGTTCAAGCCCCATGTTGGGCTCTGTGCTGGGCACGAAGTCTACTTAAAAAAAAAAAAAAAATTCGTCCTGCTGTTCTGTTAATATCACTATCATACAACACTGAAGCTCTAACCTGGCCTGTTTTGCATTTGGCAGTCATGGGGAATGGCAGACCCATATCCCCTCTGCCTATCCAAGGGTTTATATAGTGCTCGTCCTTCAGAGATCTGTAGAGGGGTGGCTTGCCTTCTGATTGTGAGCTTGCATTTGTCTTCCTGACACCCAGCAGGATTGCCCTTCCCGGGAAGAGCTGGGCCAGCATTCCTGCCACTGCCTTGTTACTACCAGATGGAGGAGATTCAGTCATGATGTGTATTCGTCTCAAGATTTTCACTTTCTGATTTATACCTTGATTTCCATATCAGTTATACATTGTGGCAGGGCATTTTGAAGCTAAAAGAAGGGCCTTGTAGATTTGATGGATCTGAATTTTATTAGAGCCATGCTTTTATGTTTGAAATCACCAAATATGTTTTGTGTTTGCATGTCCTACTCAGCTTCTGCAGGTGGGTGGTAACAGTGATTTGGGTTCTTTTCATCACTGGCTCTCAGCATTCAGCAGGCATCACAATGACATAGGGAGCGTTCCCTCCTTGGACTGTCAAACCAGAGGCTCTGGGGAGGGGCCCAGGGCATCAGCATGTCTTCTGCAGGTGATTGTGGTGCTCAGTGGAGATCGAGAGCCATTGAATAGGCCTTTTAGTTGAAGCATGTGTTAAGCAAGACCTGGACTTGTAAGTTTAGGTAAGTGGGTCACAGACTTTGCTACATTAGAATCGCCTTGGGAGCTTTTAAAAATCCCAGTGCCCCAGTCACCTGCATACCAGTCAAATCAGTGTATCTAGGATGGGGCATCAGTAGTTTTTAAAATTCCCAGGAAATTCCAATATGCAGTAAAGCTTGGGAACCGTTTGTTTAGGCTCTTCTAAAATAGGTATTTATCCTTTTCAGACACCGCCCCCCACTCTGCCTTTTATCTATAGGAGCTGAATGCCAAGGCAGCTTCTCTCTTTGAAACAAACGACGACCACTCTGTAACAGAGGGCATTAATGTGATGAATGAGCTGATCATTCCCTGCATTCACCTTATCATTAATAATGACATCTCCAAGGATGACCTACATGCCATTGAGATCATGAGAAACCATTGGTGCTCTTACCTTGGACAAGATATTGCGGGTATGTTGTTGTTAGCACTTGGAATAAATTCTTTCTTCTTCTTTTTTTTTTTTTTTTTTAAGTTTATTTATTTTGAGAGAGACAGAGAGAGTGCAAACAGGGCAGGGCAGAGAGAGAGGGAGAGTCTCAAGCAGGCTTCTTGCTGTCAGTATAGAGCCCCATGCAGGGCTTGAACTCCCACAACTGTGAGATCATGACCTGAGCCCAGATCAAGAGTCGGACACTCACTGACTGAGTCACCCAAGCCCTCCCTCACTTGCAATAATTTCTAAGGCTCTTGAGACTTTTAGAAATTACAATGCTTTTACTCAATAGCACTGGTTATCAAACCTTTTTAAAGGATTATTGAAGCATCGAAGTTGGTTGGAAGTGGCTCTGCTCTACTGAAACAAGGGACAGGATCCTAGGCCTCTGTCCCTCTTAACCTTCCTTCACCTCCTCTGTGGCTACTGAAGACTTCACAAACAGCCCAGAAGTCCTGTTAAAAATTTTTCTCCTCTCCAGGGATGTCAGACTTGCATTACTTTTTCATCTGTCAAAATCTGAACTCCAATTTTATAGTTTAAAAATCAAAATGTTTATGCACTTTGATTACCTGATGGTGCTATAACTCAATTTTCCTGTGACTTGAAGTTGTAAGACAGAACACCCACTATTAACTGTGATGCCCTTGAGCTTAGTAGGATAGCAAATGAAAGAGTCTTGCTTGTCCAAAGCATTTTGGAGAGGGGAGCTTAAAACTAGTCATTTTTAGGTGAGTTTGGTAGACTTAGAAAGTTGGTATGTATTCTAATATGAAGCCTCTTGGTTAGTTTCTCACTGATGTAAAGATATCCTATTGACTTATTGAAGTGTTTACATTTACAGTATTAATATGAATTTCCTTTTAACGTCTTGGGTTTTTCTTTAGACTATGTCTGTGTGTGTGTGTGTGTGTGTGTGTGTGTGTGTGTGTGATATACCTTTACTTAATGCCATGTGTGCACATTGGTATGCTTTAATCATCCAAAGAAAATACACCATTCTATTTATGGTAGAGAGTAGCCTGTCCAGTTTTTCAAATTTTAGACGGATGGTAGATTAGAAGGCCTGCCAGTGAAATGAATAGGTAGTGTTATCCTGGCACACATCATACGGCTTAAAGCAGTGACCTCACTCTTTGGTATATCTGGCAAGTAGTCTTTGCTCCTGGTTCGGCTTAAAGGAATTGTTATTTGTTGTTAGCTGGCCAGCACAATGCAGTGACCTTCGAGGCTGGGTGATGGATGGACTCTGTGGAAGACCTTCCCATATAGTTGCAGACTTAACTAGTTTTTACTCAGAGATCTGTTTAGCTGTATATGTAACCATCTGCTTTCCCTCCACAGAAAATCTACAGCTGTGCTTAGGGGAGTTCCTACCCAGACTTCTCGATCCTTCTGCGGAAATCATTGTCTTGAAGGAGCCTCCAACTATTCGACCCAATTCTCCCTATGACCTTTGTAGCCGATTTGCAGCTGTCATGGAGTCAATCCAGGGGGTGTCAACTGTGACAGTGAAGTAAGCCCCCACATGTTCAAGGCCCACTTTGGTCCGTGGCTGCCTGCCTGTTGCACAGAAGTCTGTCATCACAGTGTTTGCCCTGGGGAAGGAATTAGGTGGGAAAGTAAGATTCAGATCCAGCCCCCAACCATGCTCTGCGTGTAAAGAAGGATTGAAAATAAAATTGCACTTTTTAGGTACAGAATCATAAAAGCAATTTCATCACAAAAGACAAGAACCATTGTATTAAGGTATCAAATTACGTCACAAGACCTGAAATGCCTCTTGTACCTACACGCGTGTTCGAATGCTCGAGCTTTTTTGTAACTCTCTTGCCACTTTTAAAATTATCCTGCAGGCATAAATATTTTTGACAGTGGAATAGAAGGGTGATCCATCAGAACCTGAACCAGATGAACAGCTACTAGTTATTTTATCAAATACAGATGACATTTCAAAGTTCTAAATGGCAAGAGATGAGAGCTCTGAGCCTCGCCTGTCTCTTGATGGGAGAAGACAAAATGCATTGCTAATGAACTACCGCCCTTCACATGTGGGTAGAAACCTAAGGGCACGTGGCAGCAAGGGCTGCAAAGTCAAAAGAAAACTGCCTTTCCTTTCTTCTCTCTCTCTCTCATTTTATATTTTTTAAATAAACCAGAAAACCTCACAGTCCCGAGTGAAAGAAAGGAAAGCAGTAAGGACCTTAGACTGAACGGCGTTGTGAACCGTCACTAAGACAGGAGAGCGTTGGGATTTCAGTAAAAGCTTCTGGCATCCGAAAACTGTCAACAGCAGGTGTCTGAGGCCGCTGCTGGCCCCAGAGAACGTTTGGATGCCCCTCCCCTTTTGTGCTCCGAAAAAAAAATAAGGGGTGAGGGTTTGTAAAAAGAAAAAAAAAAAAGAATATATATATATGTATATGTAGAGAGAGAACTATCCCCTGTTGACCATTTTTAAAAGGCTCCAGATTGGATATTGTGTTTTAACCAAATTTTAAAGTTAATGAGGGAATAGTGGGCGGGAAGAACACTCAATACAACTATGCAGATTTTATAAATGTGCAATAAAAGTATCTGTTGTACCTTTGGTGTCCAGGATGGCCTTCATTTAAGCACACATTTTCTGGAAATCAGTGGACCCAGTAAGCATTTGTCATGTTCCAGTTTTTCTTCTTTAAAAACAAGGTTCTTTTTAATGTTTATATTTTATTTTTGAGGCAGAGACAGAGCAGGATCTGGGGAGGGACAGAGAGAGAGGGAGGCACAGAATCCGAAGGAGGCTCCAGGCTCCTAGCTGTCAGCACAGAACCCAAAGCGGGGCTCGAACTCGTCAACTGTGAGATCACAACCTGAGCCGAAGTTGGACGCTTAACCGACTGAGCCACCCAGGTGCTTCATTTTTTCTTCTTTAAAAGAAAAAAAAAGCAGATGAAAGGGTTGAGAATCTTGTGGATTCTTGAGCAGCCCCTAGTGGTGGCTGGTGTCCCACGCCCCCTTTGCTAGTTGCACTGCACAAAGTGTGTCTACTTTGTAATTTAGAAGGCAAAAATTTTTTTCACTTAGGGGCGCCTGGGTGGCTTGGTCGGTTGGGCGTCCGACTTCGGCTCGGGTCATGATCTCACGGTCCGTGAGTTCGAGCCCCGCATCGGGCTCTGTGCTGACAGCTCAGAGCCTGGAGCCTGTTTCAGATTCTGTGTCTCCCTCTCTATCTGCTCCTTCCCAGTTCATGCTCTGTCTCGCTCTGTCTCAAAAATAAATAAAAGTTAAAAAAAAAAAAATTAAAAAAAAAAAAAAAGACATTTAAAAAAAAAATTCGCTTAAAACCGACCTTCTTACATTTTGACTAAATTAACAGTAGGCAATCGTTTACAGAATTTCAGAGCTGTGTTTGTGTTTCAGAGCTCAATGCGAGGATCGTGGTTTCATGGGAAATTGATCCGTCTTCTTACCCTGTAATTTGCTTCACTGTTTAAAATTCTGGGGGCCACCGTTTGCTGTTCACTTTTTTTTTTAATTTTTTTTAATGTTTATTTATTTTTGAGACAGAGACAGAGCATGGATGGGGGAGGGGCAGAGAGAGAGGGAGACACAGAATCGGAAGCAGGCTCCAGTCTCTGAGCCGTCCGCACAGAGCCCGACATGGGGCTCGAACTCACGGACCGTGAGATCGTGACCTGAGCCGGAGTCGGACGCTCAACCGACTGAGCCACCCAGGCGCCCCTGCTGTTCACTTTTTAATCTCTGTCATCATTGAGCCCTGTGCCCAGTTGTATTATTTCACTTTCTGTAATGGCCCTGGGATGATGACGGGGACTGGTCTGTCCAAGGTCATGGATGTTTTAGGCACTAGAGCCAGGACACGAACCTTTGGCAGTCTCACTGCATAGCCTGTGCTTTGAACAACCGTTCAACTGTCCTTGGCGCTCTTGTAAAATCTTTTGGTTTGTACCTTTCCACATGTGCTACCTTCTGGTCAGTTCTTGGGAATCTATAATTGACCAAGACAGGAACAGATGGACATTTGTATGTTTGGTGTGGGGTAATTTCTGTCATTTGGAGCCACCCAAACCACCCAGTGGAGTGCTGAGGAGTAATGTCTTTTAACTCACTTTCACTGGGTGCTTTGGGTACAGCCTGGTTTCTTAAGGGGTCCACAAACTGCCTCAGGCCAAGAATGGTTTTCCCATGTTTAAAGGATTGTGAAAAAGCAGGATGAGGGCCAGGAAGGTGATGGGAGGAGAGAGGGAAGAAATGTATTTGACCCTTACCCAAAACGATTTAAGGGTTTGGTCAGGGCACTTGACCTCAGGATAAATTCCCTTGAGACTGGGTTTAGGCTTTCTTTGGCTAGCCGGAATTGCAGCCCTCCTCTGCTTGCATTTGTTAGCTCCTTTCAGAACTCCAAGGTGCATGAACGCATTTTTATCCTACCTGCTTCAAGAGAGAAGCGTGAAGTACGTACATAGAATAGTTGAAATAATGAATGAACCAGAGGCGAGGACTGAATGAAGGGCTGGGGTATAGCAGAGATGGGATAGAAGGAATGATTCATTGTAGCAGTAGTTTATCCATTTTCATTGCTTGGTTTACTGTATTTCTTTACATGCCCCTATCTTGCAGTTTATTCTGCTAGTTGTCATTTTGGTTTCCAGGTTTTGGCTACTATCTAACACTGCCAGGAGCATGCATGTGCATGTATTTCCATCCACACACGAATGCATTTCTGTTGGTATGGAACTGTGAGTGGAATTACTGGGCCACAGGGCATGTGGGTCACAAAGGGTCACAGGGATAGATGACTACGTCTTTATTAGGCACTGTCCCACAAGTTCCCAAAGCCATTATGCCAACTGAAACTCCCGTGGTAGTTGGTGAGCTCCTGTTACCCTGTATCCTTGTCAAGATTTGGTTTTGTCGGGGCGCCTGGGTGGCGCAGTCGGTTAAGCGCCCGACTCCAGCCAGGTCAAGATCTCACGGTCCGTGAGTTTGAGCCCCGCGTCGGGCTCTGGGCTGATGGCTCAGGGCCTGGAGCCTGTTTCCGATTCTGTGTCTCCCTCTCTCTCTGCCCCTCCCCCGTTCATGCTCTGTCTCTCTCTGTCCCAAAAATAAATAAACGTTGAAAAAAAAAATTAAAAAAAAAAAAAAAGATTTGGTTTTGTCAGTATTTTTAATTATAGCCATTATGGTAGATGTGCAATACTGTTTTAATTTGCCCTTTGCACACTAACGATGTTGAGCATCTCTTTACATGCTTATTGGCCTTTGGCTATTTTGTGCAATACCTAGTTAAGTCTCTTGCCTCCTTGTTTTGTTGGATTTACTGTCTTGCTAACGTATTGATGTGTAAGAACTGTAAAAAAAGATACCCAGTTACGGAAACTTTTTATATGCATTGCATATATCTTCTGCCACTCTGGTTTTTCGCTCCTGATGGCTTGATGAAAACAAATTTTTACACTGTTAACATCGTCCAATTTACTAGTCTTTCCCTTCACGATTAGTTAACGGTATCGTGCCCTGTTGAGGAAATCATTATGTCATGAGGACATTCTGTGTTATCTCCCAGAAGTTTTGCTGTTTGACCTTTCCCAGTTAGCTGACTGACCCCAGTAGCTTTCACTGTGTTTTTCCCAGTACTGTGCCTTTGTCATAAACCACGGGTCTATGTAGGGCTCTGTTTCTGGGCTCTTTTACCTGTTCCATTGGTACGTTTGTCTACTCGTAGCAATATCACACTGTCTTAATTAGTATAGCTTTATGAATTTTGATTTCCAGTACAATAAATCTTCCAGTTTTGAACGTCCTAAGATCATCTTGTTTATTCTTAATCTTTTGTATTGCCATATACATTTTAGAATCAGTTTGTCAGTTTCACACATACAGATTTCCAGGGATTTTGATTAGGTTTACAGTGACTATAGATAATTTGGAATTGACATCTTCTAATCTATGAACATTGTATATCCTGCTTATGTAGGTTTTCTTTAATTTCTGTATAAAGTTCTTCCGTATCTTCCATAAATTGATTCCTAGATCTTTGATGTTTTTCAAGGTATTGTAAGTGTTGTCATTTTTGGAATTACATTTTTATTTTATTTATTTTTTTTTTCAACGTTTTTATTTTTTTTATTTTTGGGACAGAGAGAGACAGAGCATGAACGGGGGAGGGGCAGAGAGAGAGGGAGACACAGAATCGGAAACAGGCTCCAGGCTCTGAGCCATCAGCCCAGAGCCCGACGCGGGGCTCGAACTCACAGACCGCGAGATCGTGACCTGGCTGAAGTCGGACGCTTAACCGACTGCGCCACCCAGGTGCCCCTGGAATTACATTTTTTAATTGTTTTGTTGCTGGCATCTAAAAACAAATCGATGTTTTTGTGCTTGCTTCGGCAGCACATTTACTAAAATTAGAACAATACCGAGATTAGCACGGCCTCTGCACAAGGATGACGCCCAAATTTGAGAAAGAAATTGATATTTTTATATCTACTCTGTATCTAATGACATTGATAAGTTCAGTTGCTAATTCTAATAGTTGATCAGTAATTTTTTGTAAAGATTTTTTTTTTCTGTGCACAATTATATTGTCTGTGAATGATGGCTTTTATTTCTTTATTTCAGGTCCTTGCAACGTTTATTTTTCTTGCCCGATCACACTTACTAAGACCTCTGGTACAATCCTGAATAGAACTGGTGATACTGGGCATCTTTGTCCCCTAATATCAGGGGGGAAAGTTTTCAATATTTCATCATTAAGTATGCTGTAGGCTTTTTGTAAATTCCATTTATTAGGTAAAGAAAGATTCCTTCTATTCCTGTTTTGCAGAGTTTTTTAAAAAATTATGAATGGCTGTTGAAATTTATCAACTGTTTTTTTCTAGATCTATTGGAATGATTACGTGGGTCTTTTCCTTTATTCTGTTCATGTGAATTATGTTTATTCACTTTAAGTGTTAAACCATGTGTTGCCAGAAGACACTGACCATATTTTCATGGAATTTTTCATATTTTGTTAAGGGTTTTTGCACGTATGTTCATGAGAAAAACTGGCCTTTACTTTTCTTATTACATTCTTGTCAGGGTTTTAGTATCAAGATTATTCTGGCCCCATTGAATGAATTGGGAAATGCTCTCTCATCTGAGATCGTCTGAGCTTAGAATTACATGTTTTTGTAGGCGTGCTTTTCATTATGGTAAAGCAGTCTTTTTGATACCTACAGCATTTTTGGATTTTTTGGGTTACTTCTTCTTGTGTGAATTTTGAAAATTGTTAGAAATTTGTCCCGTTTCATCTAAAATTTATATTTTACTGGCAGAAAGTTCATAATACCTCATGATTTTCCTTCCTTCCTCCATTTTCCTTT
>NW_024412402.1:6026878-6241048 GCF_014898765.1 Herpailurus yagouaroundi | reverse complement strand
TTATTTATTTTTGAGACAGAGAGAGACAGAGCATGAACGGGGGAGGGGCAGAGAGAGAGGGAGACACAGAATCGGAAGCAGGCTCCAGGCTCTGAGCCATCAGCCCAGAGCCCGACGCAGGGCTTGAACTCACGGACCGCGAGATCGTGACCCGAGCTGAAGTTGGATGCCTAACCGACTGAGCCACCCAGGCGCCCCGAGGCGGGGGGGGGGGGGGGGGGGGTCTGCTTTTTTAATGGAAAGCTCTTCAGCAGTGGTTCTTAACCTTGGCTGCCAGTCCAGGATCATTCGTGTCACAGTAAAACAACAGCAGCTGGCCTTCAACCCTGCAGATCCTGACTTGTTAGATTTGGGCTGGGACCCTGTTGCTTGTGCTTAAAAGGGTATCACAGGTGATTCTGATGTACATGCACAGCTGAGAGCCACTCCTTCAAAGAACATCTGTGCCTGCTAAGGAAGTGGCTTTTACGTTGTCGCCCACACCCCGAATTCTTTGGTTTTACAAAAAAAGCTCTAGAACCTCCTTCAGTGAGAGTTTACAGGCTTTCATGTTTTCTGGACGAATGTATTTTGGCACTCCTCATGTTGAACTCGACTCTGATAGAGATATCGAAAATATAGTTCTTGTAATTCACCTTCCTTTTAACTCCCATAAACACATCAGTTCCCTAAAGTTTGCTCGTAGGCTCAGCTTCTCAGCTATTTGGTCATTATAGTACTTTTTTCTGAACCTTGAAAAAAGATTTCCCGCATTCTTTCTAAGTTGTTGGACAATAAACTGAACTATTAATCTACTGCAAGGAAGAGTAGAACTGGCTTAAGAGATTTTCAGGACCTTTTCCATGTCTTCCTCCTTTCAACACTGTGGCTTGCTGCACTGCCCATCAGGCTGTTCGCAGGTTATGATGACCTCTCGACCTCCTGTGGACCATTTATAGGCAAGTGAATGGGTCCTACAGGACAGAGACCTGGTCTCTCCCCTTGTCAAAAATAATAAGCCTGATTGCTCCTGTTACATCAGGTGGACCAGAAACTGTGATGATAAGCAACAAACAGGAATATTAACTTTGAGTAGGAATAGAGGCTAGACCTTCCATAGAATGTAGGCGACTTGGAATTGATATGTCGGCACGAAAGTGGTGCCCAGGAACCAACAGTAGTCATTCTTCAAAACTGAATGTATGTTGGTCCCAGTGCTAAAGCAGACATGGAAGGGTGGCCCGTTTTCTGTCTAGAGTCCTGATGGTGGGCTAGACGTGTCCTTGCATGCCGAAGACATGCCTTGCATGTCTTCTCAAGGTGGCATGCAGGTTTTAATAGTAAGAACAGAATTCCCAGGGATGGCCAGAAAGTAGCATGGTCGTTCACTAAGTCACCCTGACTATCCCTGCATAAGGAATAGCCGGATCTCCTCCACGAGTTGCACAGGTTTCCAGCTTTCCTGACCCACAAATCACGGCAGAATCGGTGTCTCTTCTAAGAAGATGTTTCATGGAAAGAATATTGACACTGGAATCTGACACACCTGAGCTCAATTACTGGCTGAACGTGTTTTCCTGGTCTGTGAAACAGGAAAATACTTACCTCGTAGTTAATGTTTTAAGAGTCAAGGACAAAATAGATGTAGCAGTGACTCAGTGTGAGCAGAGCCCTGGATGCAGTTCTCATGGGGAAACTTGCCACAGGATGAGAATTTTAAGGGCTGGCCAGACCTGTGCAGGGCTCACAGGTCGGTTCTAAATAATTGGGGCGTACGTAGATATCCAGAGGGTTATGGGTCTCTGGCAAGTGGAAGTGTTCATATTGGCCAATCTGACTGGCAGAGAGAAATGTTGAAAGGATCGGACCTCATGCTGGATAGAAACATTACAGCGTCTTCTGCCTGATTCTTCTCCTGTTTTAGATACATTTTTTTTCTTTAATTGTGCTATGGAAAAGCTTGAGCTTGGTAAGGTACAGGGAGTCAATAGTTTTCTTTTTGGTTCCATTGCCACCTTCCATTATGATCCTATGGATCCTGTTTCCCTGCCCCTGACAGCATCTCAGGAAGATTGCATAGCTGTACTGTCATGTGGGAGCCTTAAAACAAAGATTTGCATGTATTGCAGAGTCTGGACCCATCTAGACCAGTTCGGTCATTCGTTTTTTTGGGCACTTCTCCCCTCACCTTAGTCCAGGCCTTGGCCCGATGGTCAGGAGCTAGCAGTAAGGAAGTAACAACAGGATGTTGTTCCTCTCCCCCCTGCTCTGTGCCTCTCCTCACCCCCAACTCCTGAGGGAGGAGGCTTTATAGAAGAAGGCAAGGGATGTTGTCTACTTTAAAAAACAAACAAACAAACAAACAAACAAAAAACAGTAATATTCTCCTGGTTCTCAAATGTCCTTTGTTAGGTCAGGAATGCAATTACTAGCTCTTGTGTGAGGTATTTTATGTGTTCTCCAGACAACCCTGTAGAAACCTCCGCACTGTCCTTTGATGTGGCTTTTGGACTTCCTGGCTGACTTACAGACCTTCTAAGCTCTTGGTTAAGTCATTCGCCCCTCCCAGCAGTGCTCTGGGACAGTGTCACCCAGACTGGCTCCCCTGCATCCACTTGGGCTGTGGAAAGCTCACCACCCGCCCCACAGAGGCCAAGTGCAGGTGCTGCTGTCATGCCCCGCTCCGGCCAGCCTCCTGATTCAGACTGCCCTCACTGGGTACCAGGCACCCTTCTCTGTGCCTCTGCAACACAGGTCAGGTTTTCTCAAGAACTTTCTTGGGCACCATCCTGAGGGCAGCAGGCGTGGGCCTATGCAGCTTCCGCAGCTCAGCAGGGGTGGGTGGGTGTGTTTCAGGTACTGTCTGCCCTGCTAGAAACAACTTCCATCTCTACATGGTTCTCTCGAGGTCCATCTCCACCCTGTTCTCACATAGAAGGGTTGAGAACATCACCATACCCGCCCCCCCACCAACTGTTAAGAATTCCCTTCCAGGAATCCACCTAATGAATCTGTGTGCTTCATTTATATAGGCTGTTGGGTGTGGTGCTGGCCAGCTTGGCCCTTTCTTGGAAGCAGTGTATTAGCCCTTGTCTTTAGAATTGGGGGCACGTAGCACCCATGGGACTTGACTTTGAGGCTTTGTTAAAAATTCTGAGCAACAGAGAAGTCTAATCTACATTCTATAAATGTGGATGAAATAGCAAGAATGGCTTAAAAAATAAATCCATCAATCAGTAGAGTGGAAAGTGACCTCCAGTTTCTTTGGTTCTATGTTTGAAGCCAGTGACTACAAACATTTTCCTAACTCTGAGTGTCCTTTGCTCTCATCCTGGCTGCTAAGACACATCTCCTGTCCAGAAGCTCATGAAACTACTTCTGACTTCTCTCCCATCCCCAAATGTGTCTAACCCACATTGGCTTCCCTTAGGACTTTTACCTCTAGAGTCTTGGAGTCTTGGAGGCCCAGAAGGGTAACAGATGGGTATTAAAAAAAATTTTTTTTAACGTTTATTTTTTTTGAAGGAGAGAGAGAGAGTGTGTGAGCAGGGGAGGGGCAGAGGAGAGGGAGACACAGAATCCGAAGTAGGCTCCAGGCTCTGAGCTGTCAGCACAGAGCCTGATGTGGGGCTCAAACCCACGAGCTGTGAGATCATGACCTGAGCTAAAGTCAGATGCTTAACTGACTGAGCCCCAGATGAGTATTTTAATAGGGATCTTCTGGAATGCCTTGTCTGCTGATGGCAAGGTTTTCAGACCCAAAGGCAGGCTGGTGGGGAGGATGGCACTGAGGCATCAAATCTGGTGAGTCCCTGAGTTTCTTTCTTACAGTGTGTGCACATAATAAAAGCTTTTGACTTGAAATTCCGATTGACTGGTGTCCTTTGCTGTTTCTAATACACATGACAACACACCTCTCCATGTGTAGCCACAATAAAGAAGTGTTTTTCATGTTAGAATAATTTGCTGCAAGTCTACATGAGAAAAGGCTGAGTTGAAGCCAAGACTTAATTAGTTCTATTTTTATCTCTCATTATTTTCCCTACAAAGTAGGTAGATGAAAACAGTGGCAGTTTTAAGTGAAAAGCATCTTCTTCCTCTAAAAGTGGATTCACATCCCTGTCTGGGAATGACATGCTGTTGATTATTTGGGAATCAATCAACAATTCTCATCCCCATTTAAAAAATGCTGCTGTGTCCTTGATAGGGAAAGTTAGGAAGACAAGATATTTTCTTAACAAATATTTAGTGTGTGTGTGTGTGTGTGTGTGTGTGTGTGTGTGTTTCCATTGGAGGACATGATCACACGCTGGTGACAAATATCCCATTAGCACCTGCAAACATGGGATTGGGACAAAGGCTGGGAGCCACCAGAAGGAACAGGTGAGCCACCTGGCAGTAAAAACCCTATGTTTAGGCCTCAACAAAAGCACAAAGGACAAGATTTTTCTTTGTAGTTCTTTGGTTTTTCCTTCTGCTTCATTGCTAATTTTTCCCTTGGTCTGGTGGATTATCTCAGCAACCCAACTTTAAGAAGCAACAGGATGGGGTGAAGAAAGACTGCCCTGATGTTGAAGCCCTGGGTTCAAGTCCTGACCAGGTAATTACTCACCATGGGCATGTTGCCTAAATTTTCTGGATCTCAGTGTCCTCATTAGCAAACCAAATAATATCTGCTCTCCCAACCTCCAAAAACCCTCTCAAGATGTGTTTAATAATACTACCAAGATACGTGGAAGTGTTTTGTAAACTCTGACTCCCTACACAATCGTGTGATCAGGGAAACTGTGTGGGGGTGAGGTGTTAGAGGAGAGGGAGCAGGTGGTCACCTGGGGGCTGACTTCCACCTCTTGGCCACATGCTTGGCTTCCTGTGGTCCTGAAGGTAGAGACAGTGTCCCATAATATGACCTGTAGGCTCTGCAAGTCTGGCTGCTTCCTACCTCACTCGCCTTGCCTTCTACATTTTTCTTTCTCCAACCAGAACTGCTGTCCATCCTTCAGCTTTTACCCAATTATTGCTTCTTTAGGGTATCCATGCGGGACTCCCGGCTAGGTTACAATTTCTCCTGTTGCGTGATCTTATAGAAGCACATACCTTTCCAAATTTGTAAGGGTTGTTGTGGTTACCATTTCCCTTTATTTAAGTGATTTCATATTAGTATTTGTCTCTCCTATTTGCCTATACGAGGGGCAGGGATAAATTTTGTCTTTTACCTTTTTATTCCTGGTTCCTAGCACAAGGCCAAGGATATGGTAGGTGCTCTGTGCATATTTGTTAAATGACTGAATAAATGACCAGATGGATGAATGAAGAGATGGATTCATCTTGTAGATCCTGTAAAGATCCAAGGATAACTCGTGGATATTTGAGCCTCACCCCTGAGTGGTCAGCTCTGTCTTCCCAGCATGAAGTTAAGAAATAGTGTGAATGAGTAGTTGGGTGAACAACTATTCTGGTTTGCCCAGGACTGGGCACTTTCAGTGCTAAAGCTAGGAGAGTCCCAGGCAAACCAGGGCAAATTGATTACCCCAACCTGATACCCCACCTCAGGTTGGTGAAATTGGTATTGGAACCATAGAAAGCCAGAATACAACTGGTGCAAACTGCCCTTTTATGCTCAGAAATGTATTTACCTAGGAGTCATTTGGATTTGTGTTCATCGACTGGACATTCACAAAAGGACACATATAAAAGGGAAGGGAGCTTTCTGGAGAAACCATGACTCCCAGAGAGCACCCCACTCTGGGTAAGAAGGTAAACGTTGACAGGCATTAAGGGGGCCCTTTTTGGGATGAGCACTGGGTGTCATAGGTAAGAGATGAATCACTGGGTTCTACTCCTGAAGCCAAGACTACACCGTATGGTAACTAACTTGAAAATAAATTAAAAAAAAAAAAAAAGTTGCTGGAGATGGAGTTGCACCTGGGCTGACTCATGTCCTCAGGAAAACAAACCGACAAACCCTGTGTTATTTTTCTGAGGAGGGAACTGTGCTGGGCTATGCCAGCAAACTTGTTTATACTTGTGTTGGTGTGTGTGTGTGTGTGTATTCTTGCTTGAGCAGCGGCTATCAAGAAGCCAGGGCCATTTTGTCCAGAATGGGAGGCGTCTGAGCACAAGCAGCCCCAGAGCTGAGCAGGCAAAGCGCAGCACCAGTGCTGGGGAGCGGGGTCTCCGTTTTGCAAGCAATCCCGCATGCCTCTGAGCTTGGGGAAGTGACCTCTTTGCGGACACTGGGAGTGAGCACCTTTAGTTATTCTTCTGCAGGAATCGTGGACTCTTTAGACTGAGTAGGGGAGTGGGGGTGGGGGGTGTAGATGGCAGTGAGAGGAACAGGTGCAGGGTGCTTTCACCCGACAGACAGGTTTATGGGTAAGCTTGAGGCTCTTCCTCGAGGACTTGCACAAATGTCTGAGGAAGACCTGAGGTGGGTAATGAGGCTGAGGGCCTGCCAGTGGAGGTGGGACAAGCAAAGGCACCCAGGTCGTTGTGAAGGGGACTTTATTTGTAGCCACAACTTGGGTAGCTCGGCTGACATTTGGGTTCCGTTTTGAAGGATTTATAACGTGATTTTGCATATGGTGGAAGTGGAAGACATTGCTGAGAAGCTGATAATTCTGTCCACGTACATGCCCACATTGGGTAGATCTTAGGCACAGCCATTCTGGGATAATCAATTTGCCCTGGTTTGCCTGAGACTCTCCTAGCTTTAGTACTGAAAGTGCCCAGTCCTGGGCAAACCAGAATAGTTGTTCACCCAACTACTCATTCACACAATTTCTTAACTTCACGCTGAGAACACAGAGCTGACCGCTCACAGCCCCATAACGTAGCAGAAACAAGAGTATGTCTTCCTCTGGGATATTAAGAATCCTCAAAACTGGGGCACCTGGGTGGCTCAGTCGGTTAAGCGTCCGACTTCAGCTCAGGTCATGATCTTGAAAGAGCAGACCTAGGCCGGCTGACTAGTGACTATGTCCCCGACATGGCCGCAGAAAGAAGTTTCTGCTCAAACCTCAGACCACGCATCCCCCCCTTGAGTAACTTATGTTTTCTAAGAAAGCAGACTACCGACTGATGCATTCCTCCGAGGTCTGAGGAGGGAGGAAGGGGAGTGTGAGAGGCGTGGAAAGTGTGAGAAGAGGGAGGGCTTCTCTCAGGTAGGGGCCAGAGGCAAGAGCCCTCAACCCTGTCCACGCTTAGAATGACCTGAGAGCATTTTAATAACTGACCCCTCCCCAAACCAATTAAATCAGAGTCTCTGGGGATGGTGTTTGGTGCTAGGTATTTATATAGCACAGCAAGGCTGACAGCCAATGGTTAATAGGTGACCAGTGAGAAATGTTCTGTATACACTGAGGCCAAACATGTTAAACAACCTCAGACACAGTGGTTCTTAAACTTCAGGTGCATCAGAATCTCCTGGAAGACTTGTTCAAACACAGATTGCTGAGCCCCACCCCCAGAGTTTCTGATTCAGTGGGTCTGTGACCACCAGGCCCAACATTTGCATTTTTAACAAGTTCCAGGTGACGCTGATAATTGCTGATCTGGGACCACACTTTGGCAGCCAATTGGCTGAGGCCACGACCCTTCCCCAGCCAATCGGCTAAGGCCATGATCCCTATAAAACTTTTGTGCTTTTGAAACCCGCTCTCTTTCTCTCTGGTGTCTCACCACTGCGTCAGTTCAGGTAGGGGATTGAGCTCGACCTATCTCAAATAAAGGCTCTTTGCTTTTGCATCGGACTCGGCTCCCTGCTGGTCTTTGGGGATCATGAATTCTGGGCATAACAATCTCATGTTTCATGGGTTCCAGCCCCACATCGGGCTCTGCACTGACAATCTGGAGCCTGCTTAGGATTCTCTCTGCCCCTCCCTAGCTCGTGCACTCTCTTTCCTTCAAAATAAATAAACTTAAAAAAAAAAAAAAAGGAATCTACAAAATCACGAAGATATATTGTGAAGCTCCCCTTCAAATTGTGTGCCAGAGGCAGAAAATGAACACAAACAAGGAAGCTTCCTATCTTAAGAGGCTATCCTGGGCCAATAATTCATTTTCATTTGCCAAGACATATTCTCTAGCATTTCTATTTATATCTGCAGTGGCTATTCACACTAGATTTTCTATGATGGAGCCAATTTTGCAATATATTTTCCTTAGTAATGAATCAAGTACATAATGTTATGAGTTTAAAAGCATATTATACAAGTAAAAATCTAAGTCAGAAACATGTTTGCTAGAAAACTATGCCTTGATTTTTCATTCTCAAATTAGGATCACTATATCACCATGATAGTCAAATCCTTATCAAGTTGGGACAGTGACTACCACCCCCAAATGAGGAAAATATATAGAAGGTGGTAAAGAATAAGGAAGGGAAAGGGTTCTACTGACATTCCTTTATTCCGGAGATTCCTTGGCAGAAGCAGGTCCTAGATGAACAGGTTCCTAGGTCTTGGTGTTAGATAGAAGGAGTCATTGGACTCATTTGCTGGGGCACAGAACGGCGGGGGTCTAGGGCCAGCCATCTGGAGAGAGGGCACGTCTTCTTTTCCCAGACAGGCTGAGAAGATGAGGAGTAACCCACCAAGGGCCAGGAAAACACCAGCAGCCCAGCCCAGGTAGAGGGCATCTCCAAACTCCCAGCGAGGCACAATCTCAGGGATGCTGTTATCCCAGAAGTCTTGGATCGTGGCGTAGGCTACCCAGGAGACTGGAAAGAGGGTAGTGGCTGAAGCAGATGTTTCCAAAGTCCCTCCCAGGAGGCAGAGCCGCCTCTTAAATACCCATCTGATCCTGTGAAACTGGAAGCATTCGGACCCACAGCCAGAGAGCAGGAGCCCCAGTAGCCCCAGCCCGTGGGAGGCTACCATGAGGATTCGGGATACCTGGAGCTCCTGGGGCAGAGACAAGAAGGACTCAAAGGCCTTGCACACGGCAACTTCCTCCTGATTCACGCAGACCTCCCAAAGCCCCATGATCCAGGTCTCCATTTCGTTCAGTTCCAGATTGAGAGTCTTCCACTGGGGCAGGATGGTGGTGACACATGAGCAGACCCAGCCGAAGAGGGAGAGGAGCAGTCCCCCAAGCTGGGCTTTCCCGTGGAAACTCCAGGCCATGGTTGCTCCCACCACGGAGCTAGAAAGTGAGGACAGGCGGCTGGGTGACCGGTGAGCAGGCAGCACTTTGGGGGAGACCCAGTGGAAGGTCTTTCACATTCGGAGAGGGCTCTTGTTTCAGTTTTTAGGCAGCAGCTGAGGCAGGTGCCAGGAGCTTGGCAACACTGGGTTTAGGGGTGTGTCCAAGATGGGATGTGGGTGTGGGTTCTGGGGGAGGGTCCCATGAGAGGCAAAGAAAAGCTAGAGAGTAAGCCATCAGTATCGATTTGATGAGTAAATTCATAAACCTGAAGTTAAAATCACTCCCCAGTTCCGAGAGGATGAGAATGGTGTTTTGGGAATATACACTGATAAGATCTTTCTGGAGGGCAACATGACTTCACATTCCATACTTTTTTTTTTTTTTTGAGAGTGAGAGAGAGAGCACAAGTGAGAGAAGGGGCAGAGTGAAAGAGACAGAGAGAAAGAGAGATGGAGAGAGAGACACACACACACAGAGAGACAGAGAGAGAAGCAAGGCTCACTCAAAGCAGGGCTGGAGCTCACCCGAACTCATGAACCATGAGATTGTGAACCATGAGATCATGACCTGAGGTGAAGTCAGATGCTTAAAGAATGAGCCACCTGGGCTCCCCGAATTTCATACTTTTAAATACACACATACTTTGACGCAGCACCTTACCTCCAGGAACTTTCCCCAATTTATTGCGAATATATACAAAGATTTATGAAAATGTCCATTGAAATATTATTAATGATTGCACACTTTGGTTAGTACTAGGTAGCCATTTGAAAGTGATGTAGAAGAAACTTCAATGACACGAAAAATATTTTTGATTCGTTAAGTGAGACCAGCAAGTGACCAGTTTTTATTTCCCTATTTGTGCTTGTCTATGTACTTTATACATTTGATAAGTTTACCATTTAATATTTTTGTAAGCAGAAAAAAAATAGAAAATGCCCCATTCAATGAACCTAGCCAGACCCAGAATATACCAGGAGGGAAGCGCTCTCTCCCCATTCTCCTACTGCTGAAGGACAGCAGCTATAATGAGTGGTGGTCATACCAGCTTCCATACTCCTATTTGCTGCTGCAAAGAGGCAGGTATGGACAGGAAAGGAGATAATTTGCATTTACTGAGAATGGCTACATGCCACACTTCTGACTAGATACTTTATCCTTATTTAATTTTCACACTGCCACTGCGAGATACATGGTGGGTAACTTGCCAAGGTCCCCCAGCTGGTAAACAACAGGTCCAGCTCCTGAGCCAGGGGACTCAGACTGTGACACTCCATGTTTCTGTCTCCAGGCTACAACAGTGATTCCTCCCGCAATGTGCACGCACACTGGTGACACAACATGTGGGGTAGGGGGTTAATCTTTACGGCAACACACAGAAGAAAATTGGGACTTTTTTAAAAGTGTATTTATTTATTTTGAGAGAGACAGAGTGAGCGGGGGAGGGGCAGACAGAGAGGGAGAGAGAGAGAATCCCAAGCAGGCTCCGTGCTGTCAGTGCAGAGCCCGATGAGGGACTCGAACCCACGAACCATGAGATCATGACATGAGCCCCAACCAAGAGACAGGCGCTTAACTCACTAAGCCACCTAGATGCCCCAAAATTGGGATTTCTTATAACAAAGACATAAATGTTGACTAATGTATTTCCCTATTCATATTTTAATCTCCTGATTGCCCTGTGGTGCACCGGGAAGCAGGGGTGTTGGGGGGAGGAAGTGAGGATGAGTATCTAAGGAAACACCACCTTGACATTATCCAAATGGTGTCTCAATACAGCCTGATCAGATTACCAGTGGTGTGGGGGTGGAGGGAGGTGAAGGCTCTTGAAGGCTCTCTTTTTCTTTCGTGTTTTATTATAGGAAATTTCAAACACATACACAAGTAGAGCAAATGGGTAAAGAAATTTCATGTCCTGGGGCGCCTGGGTGGCGCAGTCGGTTAAGCGTCCGACTTCAGCCAGGTCACGATCTCGCGGTCCGTGAGTTCGAGCCCCGCGTCAGGCTCTGGGCTGATGGCTCAGAGCCTGGAGCCTGTTTCCGATTCTGTGTCTCCCTCTCTCTCTGCCCCTCCCCCGTTCATGCTCTGTCTCTCTCTGTCCCAAAAATAAATAAAAAATGTTGAAAAAAAAATTAAAAAAAAAAGAAATTTCATGTCCTACCACCCAGCTTCAGAAATGATCCCCACATGCCAATCTTATTTTATCCATACCTGCATCCACCATTCACATCCCTCCCTTCACACTATTTTGAAGCAAATGGGGTGCTTTTATAACAACCACATGTTCTAAGCAACACAATGGCAAAATACTATGGATCCCTGGAAATGCTGCCTGCTTGTGCTATGTTCATCCAGATTGGTGTCTGATGTTTGACTCTTGAAAACAGGCATGTCACATGTGTATGAGCTCAGGATGGATTCTCTCAGATACTGCTCCTTATTTCCTTGCCTTTTTTTCAGAGCCCTTTCTTGACCATTTGTGGCCATCTGTGAGTTGGAAGACATGTAAACCATGATAAGTGTGAACCAGGTAGGAGGTCAGGTTGGTGAGGGAAAACAGAACCCATTCATGTTATTGATTTCTTTTTACTTATTCAAATATTCATTCATGCCCACATGCGCGGACTGTGTGTAGCAATCCCACTCCATCCCCTATGTTTTTTCTTCTTCCTCAACCTAACTCTGGGTCTTCCTGGAAAACTTGAGGAACACTGTGCCACTAATCCAGTGGTCTCTCTGCCAGATACAGGTGGAGCCCTGCAGTGGCATTTGTGGGTATGACCCATGGATTAGTTAACTGGAGAAGATCTCAGATGCTCAACCTCAAAGTGGCCCCTCCTTCCATTCTCAGTTCAGATTCCTCCTTACTGTGAAACTTTTCTGGTTCAATTAGAGCCTGGGTGCTCCTCCTCCAACATTTCCTCTGCCCTCTGTACCTTAGCTTCAGGGCCTGTTACTTGCCCATGCCCCTTCTAAGGCCTGTACCGAATTTTGTATTTATTTTATATTCTTTTCCTTAAAGGGCCCTCCCCCTCCCAGCAACTGATAAGATTTAGGCTCCACAAAATCTGGATCAATCTCTCATTTACCTTCAAGATAGCAATGATAATATTTCCTGGGATTCTGGATTCCCAGCCTAGTCCATTGTCTGTCATACAGTAGTTGCTCAATAAATATATAATACAAGTTTTCAGGAAGGTCATCTGCAGGTCCTTCTTTCTCACTGGACCTTTCTAGTAACAGCATTTAGAATTCAAAGTGAGGCTGACAGGTCTACTGAACAGAAGCGGATCTGGTTTTCTAGGGAGAGATGCCTTCCCAGTATGTTAGGCTGTCCTTTGTACTTCCTGTCTCAACCCCAGTTTCCTGTCCTTTGCTCATGTCACAGGAAGCCGCCCTAGCCTCACTGGGATAAGCGGGTTGTCCTACAGACACTTAAAATATAGACACTTAAAATTGACAAGGACCTTAATTAACATCAGCATCTACTTGAGGTCAACCCTCACAAGATACCTTTTTAAAAAATTAAACATGACATTTTAACTAAAGCAGTACATGTTTATTACAGAAAGACAGGAAAATATAGAGAAGAGAATAAATCCCGTAAGTCTGCCACTAATATGGTGTATGTTCTTTACCTCTGTATATGTATCTGTATCTACTTATTTTAAAAAACAATCATAGTGTACATAGTATATTGTGAACATCTTTCAGTATGTAACAGTAAATAATGAAACAATTTTTTAAAAAATTTTCATCAAGTTGATTTATTAACCTCTGATAGAAAGTGTTAACAGGCGCCTAGGTGGCTCTGTCCCTTAAGCGTCTGACTTAAGCTCAGGTCATGATCTCATGGTTCATAAGTTTGAGCCCTGCATCGGGCTTCATGCTAACAGCACAGAGGCTGCTTGGGAGTCTCTCCCTCCCTCTCTCTCTCTGCCCCTCCCTCTCTCAAAATAAATACACTTTAAAGAAAAAAAAAGTGTTAAGTATCTTGTTCTAGTCTACACAGTACTAATGTTATTTATACTTAGGTAATATAAATAATACAAACAATATAAATACGTAATGTATTATTATAGATGTAACACATATTTGCTACATGACATAGTATATATGTAATATATGAACAAAGATCTATATGATGTAATATATGTACATAGATTGCATTGTAAACTGTGCAACATAAAAAGAGTGCTATTTAGGGATGCCTGGTGGCTCAGTCAGTTAAGCCTCTAACTTCCACTCAGGTCATGATCTCACGTTCATGGGTTCGAGCCCCTCGACGGGCTCTGTGTTCAGAGCCTGGGGGCTGCTTCGGATTCTGTCTCCCTCTCTCTCTGGCCCTCCCCCTGTTCGCACGCTTTCTGTCAAAAATAAATACATAAAAAATATATATACATATATAATGCAATTTAGTCAGACTTTTAGTTATGAGGTGACGCCACTTCGTTTGCACAACTCCAGAGGGCACTACTCACATAGACTCTGATGGCCGCTGCAGCCCTTGAAAGTGAATATTCAACGAAAAAAGATCAAGATGGGTTCGTCCGGTATTCCAGCTCGATAAGTGTCACAGGTAAGCGTTTTGAAGTTGAGAAAGGTTCATTTAGGACTGATTTTTAAGTAAAAACCCTTCATTTCGCCTAGCGAAAAACAGGCGGGAAGAGACAAGCTGTTTGAAAATAGCTAGGGAGGGAAACGCGTCTCCCCTGGTTTGCCAGCTACGGGACACCGTGGAAGTTCCACGCTAGGACAGTCGCGGTGCCTGCTGGGAGTTGTAGTGCGGCCTCGCCTTCCCCGCGGCGGTCTGAGCTTCGCGAGACTCAGTTTCCCGGCAGGCCGCGCGCCAACGCCGCCGGCGGCGGGACTGGGACTGCCGCGCTGGCCTCGGGAGAGTGACCCCGTCAGCGTTGGTTCCAGTCGTGGCGATGGCTTCGTTCGTGACGGAGGTTCTGGCACACTCGGGGAGGCTGGAGAAGGAGGATCTGGGCACTCGGATCAGCCGCCTGACCCGGCGGGTGGAGGAGATTAAGGTGAAGGAAGGCCCGGCACCCGGGGACCGACTGAAAAGGAACCCGGCTCTGTTTGTGGAGGGACCGGGAAGGGAATGGGGGCTGAGGGCAGACAGAGTGGGTGTGAGCAGAGTCAGGTGGGGACGCTGAGTGAGAAGAATGCGAAGTGGGAAGGCTGGAAGTATTTGGATTGAGGAGAGGGCTCGGAGGCGAGCCCGGACAGGGGCTGGGGACTAGGGAGGGGGGGAGGCTTGAAGGGGAGGAGGGGGGGGGGGGGGGGGGGGGTTAGGGGGGGGGGGGGGGGGGGGGGGTCGGGGGGTTTGGAGGAAGACTGAGGAGACCAGCAGGAGAGGTGGGACTGCAAGCCCCGAGGTGTCTAGGGAGGGAGCTTGTGAGAGAGAAATGCAGGCAGGACTCCCTAGGGCATTTCCTCCACCCATTCCTTTTTGTACGATTTGTTGATGAATAAAATAGCTTTGGGAGAATGGTACCTTTCTCCTCTCTGAAATTTTTGTTGTTCAAATCTGTCAACATGTTTATTGAACTCTGTTCTTCACCCCCAAGTGCTTTGAGGCTGTCCTGAGTGTTACAAAACTTGTAAAGAGCACGTTAGTGGACCCTGCTGTCTTGAGATTGATAGACACACAAAAAGCATGCAGCCATCCACAGTTTTCACTTGGTATTGCTGTCCTTACCTTGCCAGTATTCACCCACATCTCTGTTGGATTCATTTAAAATTATGTGCGCCCGCATGAAGTCTGAATTTAAGGGGGCAAGTTTGGCACCTTATCACAAAGGCACAAGAAGTAGGTCTTCCTAACAACCCTTGATGTTATGAAGATAGTTTCCTGAAATCAGTAAGTTTCAGGTTACTGGCATCTCTTCTTTTACAGGGCTGTAGCGTTTTTCACCACTTTTTATATGGTGGAAAGACTATTAAGCTACTTTAGCACGGCACTCAAGGCTCCTACCGTTCTGGATCTAACTCTCCTTTCACCAGGTTTCCTTTACCAACTTAAATCCTCAGCCAACTGACAATTACTTTCTGTGCTCCAAGCAGACCCAGTATTTTTCTTGGTTTCCAATTTTGTTTACGTTGTCATTTCTCCATCTTTGCTTGTAATATTCTCCCCATTTTTTATGTTCCATCTCAAATGCAATTTTCTGCATGAAAAATATCCCCATTTTGCTCCAGCAGAAGTGACCTCTTTCTCATTTGTGTTTCTGGAGGACATTAACTTTGTTCCTTAATTACATTTTTGTATTCTGGTTACATAAGTGTATAGTATTTTTCCTATTTAAAAATAAGTTATTTGTAAGCAGGCATAATTTACCCTGGTATCTTCCAAAGCATTCAGTGCAAAGTATTCAGTAATTTGTTTATTGATGAAACTCAAATTAAGTTAGACTTCTAAGATCAGGCCTTAAAGTTTTATAAGCAAGAAGATAGAAATTCATAAATTGAAGTATACAGATTGTGAATTTAATTTGTCTATTTGCTTTTTTGGTGGCTGTATGATTAAAATTGCTGGCTATAGTCTGAGCTAATCTAGTTCAATATGAAAACTGGCTGCCCCTTTTCTTTTTTAACATTTGTACAGCTTTTGGGCACTCGTGGAATTGGGTGATTTTTGTCTTCTTGGATCTAATAATGTTATAGGATCCTTAAGGGTGAGAGAAATGTGATTTTCTTTTCTTTTTTTAATTTAATTTTTTATTTTTAAAAAATTACATCCAAATTAGTTAGCATCTAGTGCAACAATGATTTCAGGAGTAGATTCCTTAGTGCCCCTTACCCATTTAGCCCATCCCCCCTCCCACAACCCCTCCCGTAACCTTCAGTTTGTTCTCCATATTTATGAGTCTCTTCTCTTTTGTTCCTCTCCCTGTTTTTATATTATTTTTGTTTCCCTTCCCTTATGTTCATCTGTTTTGTCTCTTAAAGTCCTCATATGAGTGAAGTCATATGATTTTTGTCTTTCTCTGACTAATTTCACTTAACATAATACCTTCCAGTTTCATCGACATAGTTGCAAATGGCAAGATTTCATTCTTTTTGATTGCCGAGTAATACTCCATTGTATGTATATACCACATCTTCTTTATCCATTCATCCGTCGATGGACATTTGGGCTCTTTCCATACTTTGGCTACTGTGGATAGTGCTGCTATAAACATGGGGGTGCCTGTGTCCCTTCGAAACAGCACACTTGTATCCTGTGGATAAATGCCTAGTAGTGTAATTGCTGGGTCATAAGGTAGTTCTATTTTTAGTTTTTTGAGGAACCTCCATCCTGTGTTCCAGAGTGGCTGCACCAGCTTGCATTCCCACCAACAATGCAAAAGAGATCCTCTTTCTCCACATCCTCGCCAACATCTTTTGTTGCCTGAGTTGTTCATGTTAGCCATTCTGACAGGTGTAAGGTAGTATCTCAGTGTGGTTTTGGTTTGTATTTCCCTGATGATGAGTGATGTCGAGCATGTTTTCATGTGTCAGTTGGCCATCTGGATGTCTTCTTTGGAGAAGTGTCTATTCATGTCTTTTGCCCAATTCTTCACTGGATGATTTGTTTTTTGGGTGTTGAGTTTGATAAGTTCTTTATAGATTTTGGATACTAACCCTTTATCTGATATGTTGTTTGCAAATATCTTCTCCCATTCTGTCGGTTGCCTGTTAGTTTTGCTGATTGTTTCCTTCGCTGTACAGAAGCATTTTATTTTGATGAGGTCCCAATAGTTCATTTTTGCTTTTGTTACCCTTGCCTCCAGAGATGTGTTGAGTAAGAAGTTGCTGCAGCCAAGATCAAAGAGGTTTTTGCCTGCTTTCTCCTTGAGGATTTTGATGGCTTCCTATCTTACATTGAGATCTTTCATCCATTCTGAGTTTATTTTTGTGTATAGTGTAAGAAAGTGGTCCAGGTTCATTCTTCTGCCTGTCACTGTCCAGTTTTCCCAGCACGACTTGCTGAAGAGACTGTCTTTATTCCGCTGGATATTCTTTCCTGCTTTGTCAAAGATTAGTTGCCGTATGTTTGTGGGTCCATTTCTGGGTTCTCTATTCTGTTCTATTGATCTGAGTGTCTGTTCTTGTGCCAGTACCATACTGTCTTGATGAGGACAGCTTTGTAGTATAGCTTGAAGTCTGGGATTGTGATGCCTTCTACTTTGGTTTTCTTTTTCAAGATCGTTTTGGCTATTTGGGGTCTTTTCTGTTTCCATACAAATTTTAGGATTATTTGTTCTAGCTCTGTGAAGAGAAATGTGTTTTTCAAAGAAACCCATTGGCTGGGAGGAAAAGTGTGGGTAACTGGCAAGAAGGCTCCAACATGGAGGATTCCTTATGGAAGATGAGCTGTATATTTTTAATAGAGTTCTCGACTCATCTCACTGTAATTCTTCTGTCTTATTTTATAGGGTGAGGTGTGCACCATGATCAGCAAGAAGTATAGTGAATTCCTGCCTAGCATGCAAAGTGCACAGGACCTGGTTACCCAAGTGGATAAGCTATCTGAGGACATTGACTTGCTGAAATCTAGGATAGAGAGTGAGGTAAGAATGGTTTGTTACATTGGTTAGGTTTGTAGGCTGGTAGTTCAGCTTCCTGATTCCTAAGACAATTCAGTTCTGTGTATAAGTTTTCAAGACCTCACTTTTCTTATTGGTAAATGGAAGTGGCATTAAATAATTTTAGGGTAACTGCCAATTTTAAAATAGAAATATTGTCCAAAACTATAATTTAAATGATTTTCATAGTAAAAATTTAAAGCTATAATAATAATGTCTTACATTCGAATAGCACTTTACAAATTAAAAAAATAATCTCAGAATTTTATTGTCTTCAGAATAAAATAAAAACAGATAAAGCTTAGAACTGGGTCATTTGGCCTTTTCTCTTGTCTCCTCTTAGTTTAAAATGTTTCTGTCTCTCTTTTTTTTAATTAAAAAAAATTTTTTTTTTATTTTAGAGAGAGAATGCACGCACGCGTGGGCGGGGGAGAGGGGCAGAAGGAGAGGGAGAAAGAGAATCCCAAGCAGGCTCCACACTCAGCGTGGAGCCCAACATGGGGCTCAGTCCCATGACCCACATAGTGCAATGACCCTCACTCAGGTCACAATTGTGACCTGAGATGAAATCAAGAGTCTGATGGTCATCCGACTGAGCTACCCAGGCTTGATTTGCCAATTACAAGCACTGTGCTTCCTGTCATAAAGCCACTCTCTGGATGCAGGGAGGATCCTTGCCCATCTCGTACTGTATCACTGTGTAGGGCCAGTGCTTGCTGTGTTTCTTCTGGATGGTCTGGTGGGTTCAGAAATGCTTATCACGTTTGCCGGAGTGCTGCCATCACAAAAAGAAGTCAGCCAGTCTGCAAACAAAAATAGCCACTTTATAATTTTAAAAACATTTTTTCACCTATGTTATTTCACCAGAATTTTTTCCCTGTATTTTACTTTTAGGAAACATAGTCATTTGAGGGAAGGAAAGCTGACCCTAGAGGTTTAAACAGGTGTACTCTTCGAGGCCTTCTATATCTATTGCCAAATTCTTGGGCAGGGCTCATTGATACCCCAAATCAAGTTGGTGAAGCATTTTCAGGGTCCTCAAGGAAAGATACCCAAGTTTTTTCTCTATGTGATAATTACAAAAGAAGGAAAATGAGCAGAAGCGGTTTTCAAAAGTTCTGTAGAAAATTTTATTCACAAATGGGGAAACCGCTGGTTACCTGGAAAATCGATCGCCAATTCATCGACCATGATGATTAGAGGTTTTAATAAACATAAATCTGTTACTTTACAACTCTGTCACAGTTCAAATCATATTTTCAAAGTGTATTTATAATTAGTTGATTGTTTGATCAGCGAGTCAGTGGTGTAGTCTTAGATTGTACTATTAGACATACAGTGTCTGGAACAAGAGGGTCATGGACTGTCTGTACCTTTTGCTGGCCAGATTATGGTTGGTGAAATTTATTCATTTCTGGTTGTTATATTTTGAAAGGTGCCTGGTCTGAATGAGAAGGTCCATGCCTAAACATTGTATCATTGGAACAGTGAAAGAAACTAAGGGCATTTAGCCTTAATAAGATTCAAATTTATGGCTGGAGACGCGGAATTAGGTTGAACAGGTAGATATTAATAGAGATTTATTTAGCCATTTGGTATATTTATTGAGCCATCTGCTAGGTGTGAAATACTGTGGTAGCTGCTGAACAAGACAATTTTTTATTTCACAATGTGAATCTCATATTTAATGTAGATGACTAAAATAGTATGATACACATTAAGTAGAAATAATTCAGTCAGAGAGGGAAAATACAGCTCAGCTTGGCTTCTTGTAGGAAATAGTATCAGACCAAAACCTGAAGTGCTTGGTAGTTAGACAAAGAGGAAGGAGTGTTTCAGATGGACGTAGGAGATAGCATTGCAGAAGCATAGATGTAATGAGAGATGTTGCTTTTGGAGAGCTGTGGCAATTCCACGTGACTCCTGTCTAGAGAGTGGTGGAAAGGGACACAAGATGAGACTAGAAAGGTAAGCAGGGACCTTGTATATCAGGTTAAGCGGTATGGAAATTATCTTGATGGCCCTGTGGAAGCCATGCCTCCATGGCTTTTCAGCAGAGTAGTGACATTGGATTTGAATTTTAGAAATCCCATTCTGCTGGCAATTTGAAGAAAGGACTTGAGGAAAACGAGACCGAGAAATGAGAAGGCAGTTAAAGCATAAGGAGGCAGTTAAACTAATCAGGGAAGAAAGGACAGTGGCCAGCTCTGAAGTCAGTGGCAGTGAGAATAGAGGAGAGGATGAGGATGAATCCTAGTGATGTTTAACAGGTAGGATCTTTGGGACATTAGGTGGGGAGTGAAAGATGCAGGGGTCAAGGATAGTGAAGAACCAGGTCATTGATGTGCCATTCACTGCAGTAGAGGGTCTAGAGAAGGAGTGGGTTTTTGTGGGGAGCCTTTGGGATATCCCAGCGGAGCTGCACAGTTGGAGTGTATTAAAACAAAGGCTAGACTTCGAAAAGAAACGAAAAGAGAGACAGACAGACCTTGAAATGCAGTTGCTCAAATGGCTCTTTAATTGCAGTAGTTTAGGCTAGCAGGCTGATCCTATACAGTCAAGAACTTTGAGGGGGTCTCAGATTTTAATCTACACACAAGTTAGCTAGTTAGCCTGCCACGATTTCATGGATGCTGTTAGAAGACATGAGACTCCTTGGATGGCAGATGGATAGCATATTACTCAGAGCAGTGGGCCGGTTGAGCATTTTGTTCAGAGGTTAAGAGCAAAGAGAGGGCACGGAGGAGGCTCATGTGTTTTCCTGACTCAGACTTGGAAATGGTGCACATCACTTCTGCTTCGATTTCAGTAGTGAGATCTCAGACACATGGTCACACTCCACTGAGAGAAGCTAGAACGTATAGTCTCATTGGGTAGCCACGTGCTCCTACTGTGAGAGGATGGGAAAATGGATTTGCATGTCACCCGTCCATATGCATGTTTGAAGGTTAGGAAAATGTTATGGACTTGAGATAGTAGTCCTTAGAAATTGAAGCCATGGGAATGGATGAGATTGCCCAGAGAGAGTGTATAGAGCACGGTTTCTCAACCTCAGCCCAGTTGATATTTGGAGCTGGATAGTTGTTTGTTGTGGTGGGCTATGCTGTGCATTGTGGAGTATTTAGCAGTATCCTCTGCCAGTAGAATTCCTTCATTTGTTACGACCCAAAACGTCTCCAAATATTGTCAAATGTCCTCGAATGGGAGTGGGGCAAAAAAAATAAAAATAAAAAAAAGATTATTTTTTGAGAACCACTGGTTCAGAGTAGGAAGAGGGCCAGGGAGAAAGGAATATCAATATGTGTGAAGTAGTCAGAGGGCAAATGAAGTGACCCAAAGAAAATGAATGGCCAGAATGGCCAGAGAACTAGTGGAGAATAATTTCAGGGAATTAAGAGAAAGAAGTTAACTGTACTGATAGATAGTTAAACACTGATGACGTATGCTTTGGATTTAGCCACAAGGAGTTGATTGGTGTTTGGACATATCTTGCAATAGTTTTGATGGAAACCAGATCTCAGCGAGTTACAGAATGAACGATAGGTGAGAAACTAGACTGTGAGTATGGCTCACTTTTGAAAGAAGGTTGGTTTTATGAGAGGGAGGAGACAAATAAGGTAGCTAGTGAGAAATATACATGGTTGCTGAGGTAGAGGAAATTTTTTCTCAAAGAGGGGGGAGATTTCAGCATATTTAAACCTGAAGGAAGGAGCCTTGCTCTAGTGGGTATTCAATCAGTGTATATTTTATAAATGAAGAATGAATTAGGAAGAGGTAAAGGTACAGAAGAGAGGAAATAATTAACAGTGCAAAGTCCCTGAAAAGGCAGGACAGGATGGGAGGTGGATTCTGATTTAACATAAAGTCCTTCTAATAGAGCTATCAGCTGTGGAATGAGTTGTCACTTGGCAACGGGGATACTGCTCTAGTCATCCAGGTAGATGAGCTCTCTGATGAAAAATACTGCTTAACTTAAGGATAGATGGTGACCTGAGCGTATTAGGTTGCCGGGAATAGGTATTGCTGCAGAGGGTAATGGTTTGGACTAAGTGGATGCTTAAGATCTCTTCCTCATACATTCTGTGTTTTTTTTTTATTCCGCGCTTAACCAGCATTTAAATTTCAACGTGAATTATGTTCGCCTACGAAAGCTTATGAGTTAGCCACAAACGTCTTGTTTCTTAGATACCGTATAGCCTGAAAGTACTTTTCTTTGATGTGGATTAGGTCCGCCGGGATCTTCATGTGTCAACTGCTGAATTTACAGATTTGAAGCAACAGTTGGAAAGAGACTCGGTAGTTCTGAATTTGCTTAAACAGCTGCAAGAGGTCAGTAAAACTCAACTCAAACTTCAGTGTTTCAGGGGCGAGAAAATTATTTGTTTTCAGTTGGTCTCATTTTTAAATGTGTATCCCCTGGTTCTTAGGGTTTTTTTTTCATATTTTAAAAACAAAAGCAGACAGACTTGAAATAATAGGATGTATAAAATGAAATACCTAATAACCATGCTTATCTTTTCAGTTTTCTTCTGCTATTGAAGAATATAACTGCGCATTAACAGAGAAGAAGTATGTTACTGCTGCTCGGTGTCTGGAAGAGGTATTAAACTCTTTCTCCACAGTATAAGCAATTAGTACTCTTCTTGTTTTCAGTAAATTTTGTGTTCTGTGTGTTCCTTATCATTATACAAATAGATTCTAATTGCCCTGAGTCCAGATGGAATGTCTAACGATGATTCCATTTCACTGCCAGGCACAGAAATGCTTGAAGTTACTAAAATCCAGAAAATGCTTTGATTTAAAAATGTTGAAATCTCTCAGCATGGAGCTCGCAATACAGAAACAGAACATACTCTATCACCTTGGAGAAGAGTGGCAGAAGCTGATTGTATGGAAGTTCCCGCCATCAAAAGGTGCTGCTGACCTCAGGTGGACTGCTTTGCTTAATCTGCCTGAACCAGTTTGGCCTCTGAATATATTCTAAATATTTTATTTTGGTGGATGAGGAGGTTTCATTTATCATTATTCAAGTCTGCACTGAATTCTCATATCAAGCAGAATGCTGGTTACGACTCACTCCTCTGGATTCCTGAAGTGTCCTCATTTTACTTCCCTTACATCCTTCTCTCTGTCGCCATTATGAGGAAGGAGCACAGAAGAGGAGGATGATTGGGTGGGTGGGATTCACGTGATGATGGTGTGGTAGAGGAGGTCCCAGCGGTTTAAAACCACACCGAGGGGCGCCTGGGTGGCGCAGTCGGTTAAGCGTCCGACTTCAGCCAGGTCACGATCTCGCGGTCCGTAGGTTCGGGCCCCGCGTCAGGCTCTGGGCTGATGGCTCGGAGCCTGGAGCCTGTTTCCGATTCTGTGTCTCCCTCTCTCTCTGCCCCTCCCCCGTTCATGCTCTGTCTCTCTCTGTCCCAAAAATAAATAAAAAAAGTTGAAAAAAAAAAAAATTTAAAAACCACACCGAGTTTCCACTGCATTGTAGGTACACCCATTCCCAGCAGCCCTACTCCCAACAGTTTACCTTGACTAGAAAGCTTTGAAAGGCTGTTCTACCATTTTCTCTCTTGGTGAGGAAAGAAGACAGGGGGTCAGTGGGACAGGGGTCTGGCTTAATTTTTTTCAGTCCTTGGGGAAAAAATAGTGGCAAAATCTTGCTATAGGGGATGCTTTATAAGATGAAGAAATAGGATTACTTGGCCCTGGCTTTGACTTATGTTGTTTGGCTCTCAGTCTCTCTGCTCACTTGTAGGTGTGAGCCTTCTTGGAAGTCTTGTTTACACAAAGTAAAACCTCGGAGAGTAGATGTAAGCGACATGCCATTACCCCTAGTATGTTTTTCTAGTATTGAATCTTGAAAATTTTAGTTTGTTTCAGGGGAAAGGTCACAGTCTCTCCCATCCCCTGGCCCATGTCCATGTGGGGCCTCCAAATTCACTGTATATGTATGTGTGTACATAGACATACACACAAACATACACATATGTATTTTATACAAACAAAATATTTCATATTTTGAAGGAAGTAATCGAGAAAATTTTGGATTCTATTTCCGAGCAGAATGTAAAATTAAGAGAAGATAGCAGGCGTGTTAATACTTTGTTATAATACAACCTTCTTGTTAAACTTGTTAGGCTGTTCTCTATACTCGGTAAGAAAGAACATTAAAGAAGATATCTTGAGACCAGGACCTCACTTTTCATTCCTTACCTTCACTCCATTCATATTTAATAAGCATTTATTAGGCACATCATGTTGCTTTTGCACTTAGTTTGATTCTTTGAATATCCCAAAAACAGTCATTTTCTGTTTTAAAGTGATGCCAAGGACATGTATGTCATAATTAAAATTTGGTCACAGGGGCGCCTGGGTGGCTCAGTCGGTTAAGCGTCCAAAGTCGGCTCAGGTCATGATCTCACGGTTCATGAGTTCCAGCCCCACATCAGGCTCTTTGCTGACAGCATGGAGCCTGGAGCCTGCTTTGGATTCTGTGTCCCCTCTCTCTCTGCCCCTCCCCTGCTCATGCTCTGTCTCTCTCTCTCTCTCTCTCTCTCAAAAATAAACATTAAAAAAATTAAATAAAATTTGGTTACATTAGAAGTGTATTATAATAAAACCACATATTGAGGAATCTCAGTAGTGAATGAGCTCTGAGGAACAGAAGTGGGAATATATTGTATTGCTGAGATAGCTGATGTTTTTCCCCTTTCTCTTAGATACCAGCAACTTGGAATCTTGCCTACAAACAGAACTTCATTTATGCATTGAACAATCTCAGAAAGAAGAGAAGACCCCTGGGCCACCAATCAGTTCGGTGCTCTTGGCATTTTCTATTCTTGGGGAGCTACAAATGAAGCTTAAATCATTTGGTAAAACATACTACTTTGTTTCATTTACATGAAATCTTAGAAGGTTCTGTGTTTAAGGAATAGCAAAGAAGTCTAGAGAAGAAGTCTAGAGAAGTCTGTTCTCTAGATAATATTGATGATAGATGTAGGGTTTGGCCTCATGATTTATCAAATGGAATTCTCATAAATATAACCCTTTTTATTAAGGGGTTGGATCCTTTCTTGTCTTTCCTTTTTTCCTTGTTTTAAACTAGCTACTGCTATTTATTTTACTGGACTGTTTTGAATAATTTAAATAAAGACCTGTAGACAGTCTGGGAAACTTCAGTGGTAAAACCTGCCATGCATAATGAGTGGTGTGTGATGTCACATTATATGTATTTTTATTGTTAGGTTCAAAGATTTTTTTTTTTTTTTTTGGGTGGTGTGGTATGCTTGCTTTTTAAAGGTTTCTTCCAGTGATTTCTGATGAACGTTCATAAAATTTTTCAGGTCAGATGCTGCTGAAGTATATCCTTAGGCCTCTGGCATCTTGCCCATCCCTTTATGCTGTGGTAGAAAGCCAGCCTAACATCATTAGTATTCGTTTTGAATCTGTGATGACTGACTTGGAACATCCATCACCTTCTGAAGTTTTTGCAAAGATCAGACTAGTACTGGAAGTGCTCCAGAAACACCTTCTAGGTATGTGTCCCCAAGGTAGTGCTCTCATATTTTTACGTTTGGGAAAAAGTCAATATTATTTTTAAAAGTAAATAGTATTTTAAGGTAGATAAACATGCCCCCAAGTTGAATGTATAGAGGATTGGAGGTGAGTAAATTATGCCATAGGAGTAAAGTCATTACCTTCTTGTTTCCTGCTCTGCTTTACGATCATTTTCCTCCCCATATGGAAAGTAGGGTCACCAAGGGTACCCCAGATTCTGTACTTGTAATAGTTACTTAAATTCTGGGATATGCTTCTCTCACTAGACTTGTAGCATCACATATTGGGACTCTTGCTTTAATTATGGGCGAAGCAGAGATGAACCAAGTACTGCTTTACATATTTCATTGGGAAGATCCCATTCATCTGGTAGAAACAAACTAAATTTAAGAAATAAAGTACATTCCATCTCAACCAGTTGGGTAGATCTTTATATATTCACGATCGAGATAGCCATTTTCTGTATTGCTCTGAATAATTATTTTTAGTTGTAATACTGTGAAAAATAACATGTTCTTCTGGTGTATTAATACTGTTGCTTTTTAGTTATTTGACTTCTTTATGCTGTTTTCAGTTGTCTGGCTTAATAGTCAAATCAAACAATCTTGATGTGGACAAAATAAAAAAAAAATGCTGGTGTTGTTTGAATGCCTTCCTGGCAGTCCTTTAGTTTATTAATGTAAAATAATTTCTGTGTAAAGCAAGGAAGGAATTGGTTCTAGTTTTAACAGTAGCAGAGAAGAAAAGTCTTAAGACTTGTATAAACTGCAGAAATCCAAGGTAGTTCTTTTGTTCCTTCACTTAGGGAGATAATACATAGCAATAAACAAAGTTGTAAACTAAGTATCGAAGGATTGGGAAGAACCAGAGATCTCTGATGCTTGAGTCTCCTCTCTCACACTCCCATCCATGGATCACATAGCCACTCTGAGCACTGGTAGTGAGAGCGAGGTCACTTCCTCTTGATGCATTCTGTTCTGTCTCTGGGCAACTCTTGAGTTTTATGGAGTTTTTGTTTGTTTTTTAAAAATCATATCTTCTATGTCTATGGTAAATACTACTGGCAAAGCCTCCATTTTGCAGATTAAATCTTTAAGGTAGTCATTTAAAAAATTTGTTCAAAATACATTGCTCTGTAATGTCTGCTTCATGGATGCCATTTCTACTGTGTGGAATTACATATAACATGTCTAACTCCTGTTACACATGATGGACTTCTAAGTTCTTTACAGTAGCTGTTATTTCCCCTGTATCTTACCACCAATATAGACATCCTTAGGTTTTTTGAATCACATAGTTTTAAGTTCCTATTTTTATTGCTCTTCTGTGAATGTATTCCATTTCTTCTATAGTCTTATTCAAAGTATGGTATTCAAAACAGAGCAAAGTATTATAGGTATAGTGTGAAACACTTCAGAGTAGTTTGCCAGTACTCGTGCTCTCATTCTCAGTTCCATGCTTCTATGAAGACAGGCTTTTTGTTTTTATTTTTTAATTTTTAAGAAATTAATTTTATTTAAATTCTAGTGAGCATACAGTGCAATATTAGTTTCAGGAGTAGAATTCCCTGATTCATCCCTTACATATAACATCTAGTGCTCATCACAAGTGTCCTCCTTAGTACCCATCACCCATCTAGCCCATCCCCCACCCGACTCCATCCATCAGCCCTCAGATTGTTCTCTATTTTTACTAGTCTCTTATGGTTTGTTTTCCCTCTCTTCCCACCCCCTAACATGTGTTCATCTGTTTTGTTTCTTAAATTCCACATATGAGTGAAATCATATGATATTTATCTTTCTCTGACTGACTTATTTCACTTAGCATAATACACTCTAGCTCCATCCACATTGTTGCAGATGGCAAGATTTCATTCTTCTTGAATATTCTGAGTGATATTTCATTGTGTATGTGTATGTGTGTGCACATATTCCATTGTGTGTGTATATATATATATATACACATATATACATATACATATATGTATACGTGTACATGTGTATGTATATATATACACACACACATACATATGTACATACATACATATATACACATACATACACACACACACCACATCTTCTTTATTTATCAATGGGTGGAAATGTGGGTTCTCTCCATAGTTTGACTGTTGCTGATAATGCTCCTATAAACATCAGGGTGTAGGTATCCCTTCAAATCTGTATTTTTGTATCCTTTGGGTAAATACCCAGCAGTGCAGTTGCTGGATCTTAGGGTAGTTCTATTTTTAACTTTTTGAGGAACCTCCATACTGTTTTCCAGGGTGGCAACACCAGTTTGCATTCCCACCAACAGTGCAAGAGGGTTCTCCTTTCTATGCATCCTTGCCAACATCTTTGTTTCCTGAGTTATTAATTTTAGCCATTCTGACAGATGTGAGGTGGTACCTCATCATGGTTTTGGTTTGTATTTCCCTGATGATGAGTGATGTTGAGCATCTTTTCGTGTGTCTGTTAGGCATCTGGATGTCTTCTTTGGAGAAGTATCCATTCATGTCTTCTGCCCCTTTTTTCACTGGATTATTTGTTTTTTGGGTGTTGAGTTTGATAAGTTCCTTATAGATTTTAGATACTAACCCTTTATCTGATAGGTCATTTGCAAATATCTTCTCCCATTCCATCGGTTGCCTTTTAGTTTTGTTGATTGTTTTCTTTGCTGTGCAGAAGCTTTTTATTTTGATGAGGTCCCAGTAGTTCATTTTTGCTTTTGTTTTCCTTGCCTCTGGTGACGTGTCTAGTAAGATGTTGCTCAGCTGATTTCAGAGAGTTGTTGCTTGTTTTCTTCTCTAGGATTTCAATGGTTTCCTATCTTGTATTTAGGTCTTTTCATCCATTTTGAGTTGATTTTTGTGTATGCTGTAAGAAAGTGGTCCAGGTACATTCTTCTGCATGTTGCTGTCCAGTTTTCCCAGCACCATTTGCTGAAGAGACTGTCTTTTTTCCATTGGATATTCTTTCCTGCTTTGTCAAAGATTAGTTGGCTATACTTTTGTGGGTCCATTTCTGGGGTTCTCTGTTCTGTTCCATTTATCAAAAAGAAAAAGGACCCAAATAAATAAAGTCATGAATGAAAGAGGACAGATCACAGTCAACACCACAGAAACACAAACCATAATAAGAGAATATTATGAGTAATTATGTGCCAACAAATCAGGCAATCCAGAAGAAATGGATAAATTCCTAGAAATATATAAATTACCAAAGCTGAAACAGGAAGAAATAGAAAATTTGAACAGACCCATAACCAGTAAAGAAATTGAATCAATACAAACAAGAATCCAGGGCCAGATGGCTTCCCAGGGGGGATTCTGCCAAACATTTAAAGAAGAGTTAATATCTGGGGTGCCTGGGTGGCTCAGTCAGTTGGGCGGCCGACTTCAGCTCAGGTCATGATCTCTTGGTCTGTGAGTTCGAGCCCCACGTCGGGCTCTGTGCTGACAGCTCAGAGCCTGGAGCCTGTTTCAGATTCTTTGTCTCCCTCTCTCTGACCCTCCCCTGTTCATGCTCTGTCTCTCCCTGTCTCAAAAATAAATAAAAACGTTAAAAAAAAAAATTTAAGAAGAGTTAATACCTATTCTTTTGAAGCTGTTCCAAAAAATAGAAATGGAAGGAAAACTTCCAAACTCATTTTGTGAGGCCAGCATTACCTTCAAAACCAAAGACCCCACTAAAAAGGAGAATTACAGACCAATTTCCCTGACCAACATGGATGCAAAAATTCTCAACAAGATACTAGCAGATCAAATCCAACAATACCTTAAAAGAATTATTCACCATGATCAAGTGGGATTTATTTCAGGGCTATAGGGATGGTTCAATATCCTCAAATCAATCAGTGTGATACATCACATTAATAAAAGAAAAAAGGGGCGCCTGGGTGGCTCAGTCGGTTAAGCAACCGACTTCGGCTCAGGTCATGATCTCGCAGTTCGTGAGTTTGAGCCCCACGTCGGCCTCTACAGCTCAGAGCTAACAGCTCAGAGCCTGAAGCCTGCTTCGGATTCTCTGTCTCCCTCTCTCTCTGCCCTTCCCCTGCTCATGCTCTCTCTCTTTCTCTCTTTCTCTCTCTTTCTCAAAAATAAATAAACATTAAAAAAATTAAAAAATAAATAGATTTGGGGGCGCCTGGGTGGCTCAGTCGGTTAAGCATCTGACTTTGGCTCAGGTCACCGTCTCATGGTTTGTGAGTTTGAGCCCCACATCAAGGTACTCTCCTGTCAGCATGGAGCCTGCTTCGGATCCTCTGTCTCCCTCTCTCTGTATCTCCCCTGCTTGTGCACACTCTTTCTGTCTCTCTCTCTCTCAAAAAGAAATAAACATTAAAACAAAAATAGTTTGGAGGATTGCCAATAAAGATTTAAAAAACATTAGTGGGAGAAATTTAAAATTAAAACTGTGTTCTTGGTACAAGGAAATCAGTGGAATAAAAAAGAGTCCAGAAGTAGAGCCAAGAATAAATGAGAACTTGCTGTTTGATCAAAGTCACGTTTCAGTTTTGTGGGACTATAGATAGTTCATTTAATAATGGTGCTAGCAAAATTGGCTATCTTTGCAGTAAAACAAAGTTAGATTCCTGCTTCATACTCCGCACAGATGTAAATTCCAGATGAATTAAAGCCCTTTATGAAAAAAACCAAAACCGGGGCGCCTGGGTGGCGCAGTCGGTTAAGCGTCCGACTTCAGCCAGGTCACGATCTCGCGGTCCGTGAGTTCGAGCCCCGCGTCAGGCTCTGGGCTGATGGCTCAGAGCCTGGAGCCTGTTTCCGATTCTGTGTCTCCCTCTCTCTCTGCCCCTCGCCCGTTCATGCTCTGTCTCTCTCTGTCCCAAAGATAAATAAACGTTGAAAAAAAAAATAATAACTACTTTAAAAAAAAAAAAAGAAAGAAAGAAAAAAACCAAAACCAATAAAAACGTTGGAAGAAAAGTTAGGAGATGTGAATAGTCTGAGGACGCTCAGAATGCATAAAGGAAAGGATGGACGAATTTGACTACATACAAATGTTAAGTTCTGTGTGGTAAACAATACCATAAACAAAGTCAAAAGACAGTAGTGGGTTGGGGGAAAGTCCTTGCAATAGCTTTGGCAGACAAGGTGTTAGTATAAGGACTTTTATCCAGAGAAAAAGAAAACATAATAATAGAAAAATAGGCAAAAAATATGAATAGGCAATTCATGGAAGAAAAGGTGCAATTTGATAATAAACACAAAAAAATGTGTTGCTTGATCTCCCTAGTGGGGGGACGGAAATCACACCACCAAGGTAGAACTTTCATCCGTAGGGCTGACATTAAAAGGTCTGTGTAAAACACTTCTGACAAGAAAGTGGAAAAGTAGTCTCCTTCATTGCTTTTTGGAGTACTTTGTAAAATATTACGAAGCTCTATTATAGTATATGTATAGTAAAATCCAAAAAATGCATCCCCTGTATTTCAATTTTTAATTCTTTATGGAAGTGATATCAATCGGTTATATCTTTGTGTGTGTGAGTAGTAGTATATACTTCCAGACTGGACTGTGCACCCATCGTTTGAGGAATGGTTGAGCCATACTATGGTGCATTATGTAGCCATGAAAAAGAAATGAAGGAGACCTAGATATGTTGACTTAAGAGATGGCCATGGTCTACTTTGAAGTCATAAAAAAGTTAAGTGTAAAATCTATGGCATGAATCCTTTTTTGTTGTTGTTGGCATGAACCCAATTTATAAAAAAGAAAGCAGTCCCTTATGTGAGGATTGTGTTAGTTTGCTAACACAATGCCACAGGCTGTGTGGCTTGAACAACAGAAATTAATTTTCTTCCAGTTTTGGAGGCCAGAAGTTCCAAGATCAAGGTATTAGCAGATTTGGTTTCTCCTGAGCCCTGTCTCCCTACCTTGCAGACAGCCTCTTACCGGTCTGTCCTGTGTAAGTGTGTATCCTGGTGTTTCTTCCTCTTCTTATAAGGCCACTAGTCATACTGGATGAGGACCCCTCCCTTATGACCTCATTTAACCTTAATTACCTCTTTAAGGCCAGACCCTATCTCCAAATCCAGTCACATTGGGGGTTAAGGCTTCAACATATGAATTATCAGCGGGGAGAGTATACAGTTCTGTACAATTCAGTCCATTTCAAGTGTGTGTGTGCATTTGGCAATTCAGATGTGTGTGTGTGTGTGTGTGTGTGTGTGTGTGTGTGTGTGTGTATGATTCATATATATGTGTGTGTATTTGGCAACTCATATATAAATATATGTAATATGAATGTAAGGGAGGAAGAAGGCAAATCAAACTTAACGTTGGTCACTTGGGCGTGGAGAGAGAAGCTTATGGATATGGAGAGGGAAGATTTGGCTTTTTCTTTATAAACCTTGGTGGTTTGGGGCTTGTCATAATAAGCAAGTTTTGCTTTTGATGTAATGATTTTCTAGAAAATGTCAACTACAGATTTCTACCAAGGAGCGGAAACTCTGAACATACAAATAACTATAGAAGAAGTTTGAAAGATTGTTAAAGACTTGCCACTAAAAAGGCTACCATCAGGCACAGAAAGTTTATGGCTAAAAATTCTGTGGATTCTTCAAATTATAGATAATGCCTGTGTTAATCAAGCCCTTTTGGTCAATAGAAAAAGATGATTATGTCCTACTTAATTTTTTAAAAGCCAGCATAAATGTAGTACGAAAATGTACATTTTGTGATAGTTTACACATAGAGAAAACACTATAAAATGATTTTACTTTTGACTTATAAATGCAAACATTTACAAAATATAGTAAGTTAAAGCCAACAGTACTGTTAAAAAGGACACATTGTTTATTCTAGGAGTACAAAGGTAGTTTAGCATAAGAAACCTATCAACCAGTTTATTATATCAGCATATTAAAAGGGATTATATCATTAGATATGGAAAACATTATGATATGTTCATTCAGTACCCTTTCCTAATAAAAAACTAAGTAAAGTAAGAAAAGAGTACTTTTTAATAGTGTGGTGAAATATTTATGATATTTGCTGAAAATGTCTCTTGTCTGTTTTATTATCTTCAAAAAAAAGCAGGTTCGTTTGTTTTGCTTTGTGTTAGTGAATTGCAGTTACCATTTATTGTGAAATTTGTGACGTATTTTCTCCAGTCTCCTGTTCCAATGATTCTATTGGCTTTTGCATCTTCACTTAATCCTGCATCGGTAGTATATCTTGTCCATAGTTATCTCCTTTAAACTTAGAGAAATAATTATGTCATAATTAAAATAGTTATTTTGACTTAATTGCCTTTTACAATTTATATAGGTATCATTGCAACTTGTGCTGTATGCATAAATATTCAGATAAACATTACTGTGTTACATTGGTGCATAGTCAACAAATAATTGGAATGGAATGAATCTGTTTACACCAAGTGGATTGGTCATGTGTGTGTGCAGTGCTGGAGGGGATCCATGTGCCCGCCACAGACACAGCAAGTGTGACAATAGCTGACGCGGCGCAGTGGTTCAAGTGAAATGAAGTCTTAGCAAAACAACGAAGTTGTGTTTAATAGAAAACTACACTTTTTTTTTTTAACTTTAAAATTTTTGTTCAAACAATGTTCAGAGGTCCCATGTCCCCTTCTGCCATCTTCCCCGGTGTTAACATCTTGTATACCTGTAGTACAATATCAAAACCAGCAAATTGACTGTGGTCCGATTCACAGAGCTGATTCACATTTCACTGGTTTTACCTGCAGTCATTTGTATGTGTGGATAATTCTGTGCAGTCTTATCACGTGTGGATCCACGTAGCCACGCCCACAATCAAGATACGGTACTTTGCTCTTGCCACAGGCTGCTCTGGGTGACCCCTTTATAATGACACACCCTTGCTTCCATTTTTAAGCTGAAATTGAAATCAATTAAAAAAAAATTATTTCCTCAGTCACACCACCATTCAAGTGCTCAGCAGCAAAGTGTGGCTGGTGGCTATCATATTGGGCAGTACAGGCCTAGACTTTAGACATTGTAAGGTTCTCAAGGCTCTAAGATAATATGCTCACTTTCTTTTAAGGTTCTTATCCCCTAAGGTCTTCCTTGGTGAATCAGAACTAGGTTAAAAATAGCTGGTCTCTTTTCTGGTTCCTCTTCTCTCTACATTGGTTCCTGATTCTTCACTAGTATTTAATTAATCAATAGTTTATTTTAAATATAACCCCATTAAAACCCCCCACGATACACTTCAGAGAGGTATTGAGGTATTCTGTTTGCTAGGCTAGATAGTATGCTGTAATGTAAGGGATTTGCTGATATTTTACTTAGGACAAACACGCAGATCCTAGGCAGAGATGACAGAGGATGTTTATTCATTATTAAAGGCCTGGGATTTTATTCTAAATGAGTTTCAACTTGATATGCAGAACTTCTCAGTGCTTGTCATGTAATCAGATCAGTAGATTAGCAGTAGGTGGTTACTGTATAATGTAGATGGCTGAATACTTTACTGTTGTGGAGTACGGGCAGTAATACAGTGCAGACTGTCCAGTTGAGCAGTGAAAGTAAAGTAATAATTGTATGCCATGCTGTGTCCCACGTAGGCAGTTGAGATGGCTGTAGGATTATCTGTGCTGTTTTCTTCCCCCTCATCCTAAAATGAAAGAATTCTAGAAAACGAGGGAACTTGAGAATAATCTGGACTGTGAGTGGCTTCTTGTTTAAAACTTTTTCTTATGATGCAGATTTACCTCTTGATACTGATCTAGAAAATGAAAAACCATCTGAGATCATATTGGCTGAGCTGCTCGGTGACATGATCTGGGAAGACTTGTCTGAGTGCCTCATTAAAAACTGTTTGGTTTATTCTATCCCAACTAATAGCAGCAAGTTACAGCAGTACGAAGAGGTAAGTACAGAGACGTCACACAAGGTTTTCAGAGACTGTAGGTGCCTGTCGGTGTCTTTTGTAATTCCTTAGAGACTTTTGCTCTTCAGAGACATCTTTAAGGAAATTATAATAGGAGGTGGAAGCAGCTTTTCCTGTTACTTCATTTCTCTCCGGGCTTTCTACCTTTCGACTGGGAAGTAGGTTTTCTTTTTAGGTATATTTTCTTTAGTGAGATACTTTTGAAAAACAATTGTTCTTTTATACTTGTATCAGCTCTAGTATCTCTTATGCGACACTGTACCTTTTTGCTTCTTTTTAGTGTTTCCATGAACACTAAAATAAATGTATTTGTTTTAGAGATCTTTGCTCTTTTACTAAGTAGTGTAAGAAATTTATATTGAAGGTACTATTCTTAGTGAATTTAAGGCTGGAAAAATATATAATATATGTATACCTGCTAAGTGCTGGTCTGCTCTAAAACTTAAATGACCAGCCTGGGGGCGCCTGGGTGGCGCAGTCGGTTAAGCTTCCGACTTCAGCCAGGTCACGATCTCGCGGTCCGTGAGTTCGAGCCCCGCGTCAGGCTCTGGGCTGATGGCTCAGAGCCTGGAGCCTGTTTCCGATTCTGTGTCTCCCTCTCTCTCTGCCCCTCCCCCGTTCATGCTCTGTCTCTGTCCCAAAAATAAATAAACGTTGAAAAAAAAAAAAATTAAAAAAAAAAAAAATGACCAGCCTGTCCTTGTTACTTTTTGCACATTGGATTTGAAATTTTAATATTGGAATGGAATATATGTATATAATTCTTTTTTCCCCCATGTCTCTCTTTCTCAGATCATACAGTCCACTGAAGAATTTGAAAATGCCCTAAAGGAGATGAGGTTTTTAAAAGGAGATACTACTGATTTGCTGAAATATGCCCGTAACATCAATTCTCATTTTGCTAACAAGAAATGTCAGGATGTGATCGTGGCAGCTAGAAATCTAATGACCTCTGAAATTCACAACACTGTGAAGGTACTGGGGCTATCTTGTATTACACTGTATTTAGGAAGCCGCTCATTTTTGAGAGAAATTTGGCAGAGTGGAACAGAGCACGACAGTTGCTGAGCTCCCTGGGAGAAGTTACTCATCTTCTGACATTAGTTCTCATCTTTCAAGTGGTCCTGCTCTCTGCCCCTCTCATGGAATGCTGTGAGGCCCAAATAAGTAGTGCACCCGAAAGCATTGTATACATGGGAAAGCCCGTGTAGATTAATTACCTTTGTTGAAATTAGACAGTATACCAACCTATGTAGATTTTTCTTAACTTTATTACTTGAGATTTTAGTACACAATTTTGTGACACATGTAATTGGGCTTCATTATGTCCAGAGATTATACTCTATTGTGAACATGTTGACTTCATCTGTGAGGCTACTAGCGGCCCTAGTTTTGAAGTCAAGATAATAAAACAAACAAAAAAGATAGAATCTTTTTAGGGCATCGACAATTATCCGCAGTCAGTGGACTCTTTAATTTGCATAAAGGGGTAATTTTGTGTATTTTCTTTTCTGGTTTTTTTTTTCATATTTTACACATATAAAATAATATTTGGTAATTGGAAGGTGTTACTTAGATTAAAGTAAAACATAAATGAAAGTAGTCCCTTAATGTAAAATTCCTCAGCCAGTTTTCTCCTGTCCCATTGTTAGGGATTAGGCTCTCCCTCCCTCTGTTTCTCCCTTTACCATCCTCCCTTTTCCTTGGGGGTAGTCCATTCCTTGTGTCCACTGAGAAAAACAGTTAATTAGCCATTAGAGGTGCACAGATTTTCACACACTTTGAGGTATTTTGGATTGTTAAGGAGCTGCAATTCACTCGGTCCCAGGAACTGTGCTGTGGGGTCTTATTTACTTTTTTACATAAATATCACTTATTATGTAACTCCTGCCCCAAACCAAGTGGCTTCCCATCTCCTATAGAATGAGACCCTATAGTCTGACAGCCGCCTGCAAGATTGTACAGGGTTTGCCCTGACATTGCCTCTCTCTCCCCGTCTCCTGTTATTTTTCAGTCACCACAGCATACGACTGCTGGACTCCTTGCTGTTACCTGGATGTGTTGGGCCCACTTGTGGCAGAGCCTTTGAATCTCTTGTTCCCTCTGCTGGGGACATTTTTTAAATCTTTTTTTTAATGTTTATTTTTGAGAGAAATAGAGAGAGAAGGAGACAGAAGCAGGCTCTAGGCTCTGAGCTGTCAGCACAGAGCCTGACGCGGGGCTCGAACTCACGGACTGCCAGATCACGACCTGAGCTTAACCTACTTACGATCACTTAACCGACTGAGCCACCCAGGTACCCCTGGGAACATTTTTACCATAGATACCTACATGACTTGTTGCGTTTCCTGGCAAGTCTTAAAATTGTAACTTCCTCCTATTCCTACACCCTTTCCTTCTTTATTTTTCTTCGTATTTCTTATTATCAACAAACATTCTGTATGAATTATGTATTGTTTTTTTTCTCTCTAGAAAATTAGCTCCATGTGGACTTTTTTTTCCCCTCCCCCCTCTTCTGACTACTGCTGTATCTCCAACATCAAGAAGATACCCGTACATGGTACTGTGTACTTAGTGCTCAGTAAATATTTGGCAAATGTGTTAATATGTGTCCCACTTTCCTGTCTCCTAACTCCTTGATGTAAATAGGATTGTCAGTGGATTGCTCTGTGACTCCAGGCTAAATCTTTTAACCTTGTTGGACCTCATTTTCCTCTTCTGTCATGTGACAGAAGTGAACCAGCTGATCTCTGACCTCCCTACTCAGCTCGTTCTGACATCCCGTAAGACTGCATTATCTTCAGGGCACCTGGGTGGCTTAGTTGGTTAAGCAGCCAACTTCGGCTCAGGTATCTCACGGTTTGTGAGTTTGAGCCCCGCGTCGGTCTCTCTACTCACAGCTCAGAGCCTGGAGCCTGCTTCGGATTCTGTGCCTCCTTCTCTCTCTCTGCCCCTCCCCCACTCATACTCTGAATCTCTCTCTCTCTCTCTCTCTCTCTCTCTCTCTCTCTCTCTCTCTCTCTCTCAAAAATAAATAAACATTTAAAAAATTTTTAAAAAGATTGCATTATCTTCAGGAACTCAAATCCTAGTGGTGGCTTCCTCTAGGTCAGGGTTTCTCAGTAGTGGCACTGTTGACATTTGGGACCAGGCCATTCTTTGCTGTGGGGGGCTCTTTTGTAGGATGCTTAGTAGTAGCCTCTGCCCACTAGATGCCTGTCTCCCCGTTGTGACTCGAAAAATGTCTCCAGACATTGCCGGATGTTCCCCTGAGGGCAAAATTGTCCCTACCTGTGAACCACTGGTCTAGACTCTATCCTGGTTCTTTCCCTGGGCATCTAGGCCGTGGGATTAGATCTTCTAAGCTGCCCAACTTTAAAAAGATCCTCTTTCTTTCTCTAAAAACCATTTTCAGCTTAATTGCCTTTCATGGGCTTCATCTAAATTGTCTCTAGACAACTGCTTGTGTGTACCCACTATTTTCCCCAAAGATGTATTTTGTTGCTGACGTCGGTTCTGTTTGAACATTTTGACCTGACCATTTACCAGATTAGATCTTCCATACTTCCGTCTGGGGTTCTCTCACTCTCCTCAAGAAGTCAGCGTTTTTTTGAGTCCTGTGTATTTTGGGCCCATTATTTTTCAGAAAAACATCAGCATTTTTAAATCATCTTTATAATTATATTTTTCTTCTACTTTCTGATCTTAGTCATAAATTTGACTGCGAGTTCCCTGACATTTGTATTCTCGTTTAAACTTCATTATCGCCCTCTGAGGTAGATATTATTATCTACCGGTGTATAGATTAGGAGGGCACAATTGGTGTTTAAACGTTTGTATGAGACTCAGAGCTTTTCCTGTGAGCAGCGCGGTGTGGAAACCCAGCGTGTGTGGAGCAGGACCACTGCTCTTGCCGTGGAACTTCATTATGTTTTGGCCCCTGTGGCATCTTTGGGAAGCAGGGTTTGAAGACCATTATTGAGTATAATTCCTTCATTTTACAATGAGAAAATTGAGGTCCAAAGAGGTTAAATGACTTTGTTAAAAGTTAGGGTAAAAAAATGGTACTGATGTTTCCAGACTAGCAGCCTAGTGCTCTTTCATTTAGTCTTGATGAGACTAGGAATTTTCATTCTGTATAAATGTTAGGGAAGCTTTGTTTTGTTTTGTTTACTGGAGGATATGCTAGCCTGAATGGGTTATTTCTTTGACTAAGCCAACACGTGTTCTTGGTGGAAATGATTTCAGACAACGGAACACAAAATTATACAGGTCTGCAATAATCTAATAGTTTAGTCTGAGAAAGATGATTTTTAAAAAAAAAATATTTATTTTTATTTTTGGGGGGGAGAGAGAGAGAGAGAGAGAGTGAGCGAGAGTGAGGGAGGGGCAAGAGAGAGGGGGACAGAGGATCCAAAGCAGGCTCTGTGCTGACAGCAGCGAGCCTGATGTGGAGCTCGAACTGATGAACTGTAAAATCATGACCTGAGCCGGGTCGGATACTTAACAGACTGAGCCACCCCGGTGCCTCTGAGAAAGATGACTTAAAAAAAATTTTTTTTAAATGTTTTTACTTATTTTTGTGACAGAGAGAGACAGAGCATGAGCAGGGGAGGGGCAGAGAGAAAGAGAGATAGAATCCGAAGCAAGCTGCAGGCTCTGAGCGGTCAGCACAGAGCCGAATGCGGGGCCCGAACTCATGGACTGTGAGATCACAGCCTGAGCCAAAGTCAGATGCCCAACAGACTGAGCCACCCAGGTGCCCCTGAGATAGATGATTTTTTAAGGTCCTTTGATTTACCTGAAATCTTGGGCCAGTTTCAGAGCTTTGCTCTTTCCACCAAGATTAAGAATACACAGAAGAAATGGAAGAATTGCACAGGAAAGGAGATTATTTCTTATGACATGCTCTCACCCAAGATTGAGTAGTCATTAAAATACTGCTGTATTGGGGCACCTGGGTGGCTCAGTTGGTTAAGCGGCCGACTTCGGCTCAGGTCGTGATCTCACGGTCTGTGAGTTCAAGCCCCGCGTCGGGCTCTGTGCTACCAGCTCAGAGCCTGGAGCCTGTTTCGGATTCTGTGACTCCCTCTCTCTGACCCTCCCCCATTCATGCTCTGTCTCTCTCTGTCTCAAAAATAAATAAACGTTAAAAAAAAAAATTATAAAAAAAAATACTGCTGTATTTCCTCAAATCCTTTGATTACTGTAGAGCCACAGCTTTATTATTATTATTTTTTAAAATGTTTATTTATTTATTTTGAGAGAGAGAGAGAGAGAGAGTGCCCAAACGGGAGGGGCAGAGAGAGAAGGAGAGAGATCATCCCAAGCAGGCTGTGCACTGTCAGCATAGAGCCTGATGTGGGAATTGATCCCACAAACCTTGAGATCATGACCTGAGCGGAAACCAACATTGGATGCTTAACCGACTGAGCCACCCGGGAGCCCCTGTAGAGCTACAACTCTATCATCGTGCAGGCAACCACGTTGCCCTTCTCTGATGCTTTCGTTTGAATTGTTCTGAGGACAGTGCTTTTTCTGTGTTTTATGTTTCAATCTTAGATTACTGCTGATTCTAAGATAAGTGTGCCAGACTTACCCAGTCCTCAGAAGGATGACAAGTCAGCAGTACAGAAAATGTCCACAACTCAGTACAACGAGGTGGTGAATTTAGAGCCTGAAAATACATTGGACCAACATTCCTTTTCTTTGCCCACGTGCCGCATCAGTGAGTCTGTGAAGCAGTTAATGGAACTCGCCTATCAGACTTTACTAGAGGCCACAACCAGCAGTGATCAGTGGTAAGATTTCTGAAAATGGCAGTGACTTGGTTAAATGCGTATCTAAACTAGACGTTTATTAAGAAAATTATCTTTGGGTTTTCCTATCCCATTAGCTTTTTTTTTTTTTCCTGGAAAAAACAGTGTAACACAGAGACCTATATCGATAATTAACTTTTATTTGTAATGACGCATGCTTCTTACAGCATATCTAGGAAATGGAAGCATGTGCATGGATGGACGAATGGAGTTTCTTTGACATTAAAGTTGTTAATCACTTTTTTACAAAAAACTCTTTAACTTCTGTTTAATTTGTTACTTTTTATTTGAGTTGAATGATGTTACGTGAGGAAGCACTTGCAGGGAACTTCGAATACTATCTGAAAAATCATCAATACTCAAACGTCTGTTATTACCGACGGTGGTGGTAGCAGTGGTAGTTATGCCTTCTGCTCCAGCCTGCCCTGGCCTTTTAGCTGAACATTCGTTTTGCCTTTTGTGAAATCCAGGCCCTAATTATAATTAATTTACACTTTAAATGTTTGTTTTTAGCGCAGTAGTAGTTTGTTGGAAGGCCAAGGTAGAAGGAAAAGCATGGAATGTTCGAAGATCTCATTTTACCCTTTGTAGGTGATTTCCCTTAACATACACCATATTCGGGGTGCCTCACCCTCGAGTCCGCATCTCATACCGAACTCTTTCTGCTCCGCGAGCTCCTCTCTTACTAAATGGAGGAGGATGCGGCATGCTGGAGCCCGAGCTGCGGAGCAGACTGGCAGAAGCCTCCTAGTGTGTCTGTGGGTAGCGGTGCCTTATCTCCTCCTCACGGGAGAGAACAGTCCTGGTTAGGGCCTGCCTCAGCCACACCGTATCTCAGGTGGGCTTCCAGAGTTTTCCTTCTTATCTCCACGTGCAAATAGACCCTTTGATTTTATTCTGCTCTAGAAAGAACATGTTGACTAAGATATTTCCATGACTTCAATGAATTACGATGTTCACAGGTCCATCCTGTTCTAAATATAAGTAGGAAGAAAAATACAAACGAAAAGTACATACTCTTTTGGCAAAATAAATTTTGGAGTAACTATTTTGTCACATGGCTGTCACATGAATGAAATATACTAACCAGAAGTTAGAGCTGCAAGGCAGTGTTTCCTAAGTTTTTTGATAATACAGAACACTGTAAACAATGAGTGTCTGTGTACACACTGCTTCCTCTAAAAGAAATGGTTTTAAACAGGACATACAGAAACACAACTCCATTACAACTCACTTCCCCATTACCAAACCTTGAATAGCAACACGTGGGGCAAAACTGAAATGACATAACTTCATCAGGTCATTGTAGTAATCGAGTAGTAACCGTGTTTTGGGGTGTAGGAACCATGACTTGTTTTTCTAAATATTTGTGGAATTCCTTTGTATTCAAGGTACATAGTTTAAGGTATTCTTATGTGGAAGTAAGCCGTACAGACTTTATATTTGCTCAAGTGCATTTTAATAGTAATCTTTAGGTATTCTAAGGCCAGATTCAAAGGGCAAAAAAAATTTGAGGTTGGATTCTGTCCTAGAAATGTTGATTCATCTCCTTGCATTGGAGTAAGAAGGAGAAAAGGTGAAAGCTGACAGTCAGACTGATTCTAAGAGAACAAGTGAATGCCTTTATGGACACCTTGCCCTTTGCAGAGTGCGTCCGTGAGTAGGTGACATTTGCTTGAGGCTTAGCTCCATTTGTTACTGAAGGGATGGTCTGGGTACCGGCAGATTGATAATGGGAAAGAGGCTTTGGGTTAATGCTGTTCTTCTTGAAATTATTAGCAGATCAAGGTTTTTACAACTGCAATCTAGTTAGTAAACACTGGTTGAGAATATATTTGCATCTAGATTAATGGTGTGTTCAGCAGTGACCAAGGCAGGTGTTTAGGTGATGACTAATGTGCACTTGACCTGAATTTTCTTTCTCATTGCCACTATCCTTATGCATTTCTATTGAAACTGTTTTTTATTAGTGCTGTTCAGCTTTTCTACTCAGTGAGGAATATCTTCCATTTGTTCCATGATGTCGTGCCAACATATCACAAGTAAGTGCCCCCGTAAGTTGGACTAAGACCAGTCATTTTATATTTCCACCAAAAATATTTTGGTTACTAAAATTCACAATTAAATGCAGTAAGCCATTAAAAAAAAAAACAAACATGTTTAAAGAATATTGGTCATTTGTTAATAAAAGTCTAAACATCTATATATTTAAAAATTTCCCAGGTGACTCTAAACTGTAGCCAATTTGAAAGCTAGAGCATTAGAAAAGAGTTTAGTGCTTCATTACATAGATGAAAAAGGAATTTGGAGGAAGGGCAGGTGAGTCCTTCAAGGGAATTATTATATACAGCTGTGCTAGGTTTACATACAGAGTCGACACAGGTCAACACTGGGTTCCCTGGCTCGCTCTTTTTTGTTACTCCCTGGGATAGTCTTACTGGATCAGGCTGCACTCAGGCGGGACGCTGTCACTCTGAACAGGGTCAGGGTGATGAGGCCGCATCTTGTTATGCATTTGTACAGGAGACAGTTATTAAAGCCTAGAAGTACCTTAAAAGAGAAGTAACATTTCCTCCACCTCAATCCCAGTAACTTGTGATTTCTTTCTTTTTCTACCCCTCCTCCTGGCATAGGGAGAACCTTCAAAAACTGCCCCAGTTGGCCGCCATTCACCACAACAACTGTATGTACATTGCTCACCACCTGCTGACCCTCGGACATCAGTTCAGACTGCGTCTCGCCCCCATTCTTTGTGATGGCACTACCACTTTCGTGGATCTGGTCCCTGGCTTCAGGAGGCTTGGTAACGGAATCCTTAACTTCAGGAAATCGTATTGATTATGCAGTCCCTCAGCCTAGTGTCTTTGTAATTAATGAACAAGGCAGCTAGAAATTAGGTGGTGGTCCTAGCTGTATTGGAAAGTGGGAGAGCATTTCGTTAGCAGTCGTTCCCCGTCACTTAATTTGCTAAAGTGAATGCAGTCTTTGTGTAAGTGTGTTACTTTTCCATGACACGACTTCATGGTACATCAGAGTTCCAAACTGCATTGCTGGTGTGCGGTGAATTTGCCAAATCAGAGTCATGTCAGTAGAGTGACACATAATAAGATTTGTATTGTGATAATTCTGTTAGCATTGTCGGTTAAGAGCTTACTAGCGTAAGTGCCTGTTCTTTTGCAAAACCTCAAGATAGCTCCCTGCTCTTCCACCTAGCTTTACTTGGGGTTATGAAAAATGAAAAGAAATGAAATGTGGAAGAAGTCAATATGTTTACCATAATGATAGCCTAAGAAAAGCAGAGGACCCATATGATTCACTTAGTTTTTTACTTCCTGACTTTCCCCTTAGGTGGTGTTGATGTAGTCAAAAAATAAGTAGCTGCTGCTTTTGAGTAAGTGACGTTTCTTATCTGACCCTGGACAGACTATGGGGAAAGACATTATCCTGAGATTGGGTTTGCCGGAACTGGCTGATGTATTAGAAGCTATCATTTCTGGTGACCTCACAGCAGCTTTATGATGTTATCTTGCAAGCAGTTGTTTTCAAATGAGCAGGCTGATGCGTGATTCATGCTTGTCTCTCTCCTTCCACCCTGGCTTTGTACTGTGTAACCTGACAACAGTGGCAATTCTCTATTCTGTTTTTCCACCCCAGGGACAGAGTGTTTCCTGGCCCAGATGCGGGCACAGAAAGGAGAACTTCTGGAAAGATTATCTAGTGCTAGAAACTTTTCCAACATGGATGACGAAGAGAATTATTCTGCAGCAAGTAAAGCAGTCCGGCAGGTGGGCAGCTGCTCCTGGCGCTGCGATTTGTACTCCTTTTGTACATGAGCCCCCCATCCCTGCTCCCCCACAACCAAAGAACGTGTAGCAGTTAGCTCTATTAATCCCCACGCCCCCCCAGTGGAAAATATGGATACCTTCAACAGGAATGTTTACAGACTTGCCCTTTCCTTGCTCCACCAAGCCAGCAGCAGGCTATCTTTCCATCCACCCAGTAAGGTGACTAGTTATTGATAAGTCTGTCATGGCAAGGTTTTGACCCATGAACTTGAGTTTGGGAAATTTGAAATACTAGCTTTTACCTCAGTGCCCCTCTCTCCTACATGATTTATCCTTTTTTTTAAATGAGCAAATGGTTTTTATGTATTTATTTTATTTATTGAAGTAAAAATGAACATGCAGTGTTATATCAGTTTCAGGTGTACAATATATTATAATTCCACAATTTTGTACATTTCTCCGTGCTCCTGGTTTAGCTTCTCACACTGGTTTTCCCATCCTCAGCTTAAGTTCTGCTTTTCATCGAGCAGGGATATCCACTAGGGTTTAATAGTCAAGAAGCTGATATTTGTGATCACTTTACCTCCCCTTCTCATAATGCCTCTTCTCCCAAACACACACAAATGATGCACGTGAGTGTAGAAAATAGGAGTTGCGATAGTCTCTCTTTCGTGTCAACAGCTGTATCCTCCTGACAGGTTCTACACCAGCTGAAGAGACTTGGAATTGTGTGGCAGGATGTCCTGCCAGTGAATATATATTGTAAGGCTATGGGGACTTTACTCAATACAGCAGTTTCTGAGATCATTGGCCGAATCACTGCTCTCGAGGTAAGGACCATTAGATGCCTCACCAGGCCTGGGATGGCAATTCGTGTCTCCGATTATTGCTCTTCTGAGCAAATGATGTTGGTATCTCATTTTCAGTCAACATAGTTGCTAGAAGAAATTGTTCATGTTTCCTGTCTAACTCATTGTAGGGTTATTTTTTTTTTTAGTTTTGCCTTCATTCTGTTTTGCCGGTGACTAGCTAATGTCTCTCCTTTACGCGTACCTAAGAGTAGGACGATCCTGCTTCTCCATGTAGCATCTGTGTAGATTATGAACGAAGAGGCCGGAAACTGGGTAGCCCTTAGATGTATTGTAAAGTATGAAGTTACGTATTTTATTTAATTTGCAAGTGAGCTCAGTAACTTAGTAAAGAGAAACGCAGCCTTCCGCAGGAGCCCCTTTTCCAGCGCACTGTGGTAGTAGAGATTACATACGTGAGTTTACAGGCAAGGGGCCCAGGCTCTGCCAGCTGATGTCTCCAAAGCATTGATTGACTGAATCCTTGTTTATAAAAATTTCCCCTGCTTTTCAGCAAGCGGTACAACATTCTTCTGGATAAATGGGCTCTTTCATGCAGGCACACTAAATTATTGACAATGTGTTGAAACATACTTTGTGTCATTCTAGCTTCAGGAGTATTGTCAGAGCTGATGAAATCTCATGTCTAATAAGGTGTGCTAAATTGCTTGGAAAACAACTTGCTGCAGCTGACCGCTTAAACAGCATTCACTAAAGATTTGCCCTTTCCTTACTACTAAGGTGGCCCAATTCTATTTTGTGTTCCCTCTGTGCAAAACCAGGACATCTCTACTGAAGATGGTGATAGATTGTATTCCTTATGCAAAACGGTGGTGGACGAGGGACCCCAAGTGTTTGCACCTCTCTCTGAAGAAAGCAAGAACAAGAAATACCAAGAAGAGGTTCCAGTCTATGTGCCCAAATGGATGCCATTCAAGGAATTGATGATGATGTTACAAGCCAGCCTGCAAGAAATTGGGGATCGGTAGGTATTACCCTTTTACAGAGGAATGTGTCTCTCTAAAGATAGCTACAGAGTGCGAGTGCCACTGAGAGCAGTGCTTTTCTCTGTTTCTTAACCAGTTGCTCAGGAAAGAGTTTCATGTTGAGTAACAGTAGTTGGAGCCTTGCCATGATCTCTAATCGTGTGGGTCCCCATTACCACTTTTCTCCTGTTTGATAACATAAAGACTTCTTGTTTCATACTATTTTAGTCTTCAGCATGTTGTTTGGCATGCTGTGCAGATGGTCTTTCATTTGTAAGAAGTACAACCTTCTGATACCTGGATGGGAAGTGTTGCCTGTTTTAACCCACGGTGGATACATTTTACGACTGGCTTTGATTCGCTAACAGAAATTGACTTTTATTTGTATGGAATATTCCACATCAACCACTGTTTGATGGACCAGCAATTTTTCTGCAGGGAGTACAGTGGTTTTAGAGATTAAGCATCATACACATAGAGAGGATTCCTCTTGTCTTAAATGTAGCAGATGATGGTTTTCCCACCCCCTGACACCGAACACCATTAGTTAACATTGCTGTGTGGGGTAACTGTATGCTTTATTGTATCATACTTAGTATGCAGAGGTCATTGATGCCGCACAAAAAAGGATAGACACAGGTTAGTTACACATTCATGGATGCTTTTATTATTGTCTTGGTAGATATTAATAATCAGAGTATGCATACCTTGCATAGGGAATCCCTGAATAGGCCTCAAGGTCTCTCCCCATCCTTATAGCTACTTGTCTGCCTATTTTAGCCTGGTTCTTTAGTGAATTACAGGTGCCCCGTTGTATTAGACCAGTCACCCCAGATGTGTCTGAGTTTTTCTCAGCATATATTGTTCATTCTAAAACAAAGAAAATGACATTTCTGCCTGAAAAAAGTCACATCAAAATACTTCCAACCTCATTATTACGAGATTTAATGTATTTGTTATTTATAAGTCCTTAGTGGATAATAAGATGTCTTTAGGTAAGACTCCAGAGGACAGCAGATAAGAAAGTTTCTTTCTGCTGCTGCAGCCTAATAATAATTCTTTGTGTTGAGAACAGTCACAATACTGGTGTATCTTCTTTTTTTTTCTGCCTAGGAAGAATTTTTCTCCTAGAGGTTTCAGTAAACATGAGGATAGTAGTTAATTGGGAACATTTTTTACTGAAGAATCTACCTCCGATGGTATAGTTTAAATGCTTTAAAATCATAAAACAGACATACAAAGGAATACAACATGTAACGTATTTACACTTAAAAGGAAACAAGTAAAATGTTCATGTACCTGTTACCTAATATAAGAAAAATATTACCGATCCTGCGAAGACTCCTGTGTTTCCCCTCTCCAAATGTTTGTCCCCGCAGGCAGCCACTGTCTCGAATTTTGTGTTCCTTCCTTATTTCCTTTGCTTTCCTTCATAGTTTTGCCACTTTTGCATGTGTCTCTGAACAGTATAAAGTTTAGGCCTGCTCGTGTTTGAACTTTCTGTAAACGGAAGCGTCTGTAAGTTGCTTCTTTCGGTCAATATTGGGTTTTTTTGAAGTTGACTCATGACTGTGTAAAGGGCTGCGTGCATGTTTGTCTTCAGAGCTGTAGCGTGTTCTGTTTTACAGATATTTCATTATTGAGTCCTGCCGCTTCATGGTTTCACCAGTATTTGGTATCGTCAGACTTCAGAATTTTTGCTACTGTAGTTAGTGTGAAATGGTAGTTCGTTGTCACTGTAACTTACATTTCCCTGAATTCTAATGATGTTGAGCATCTTTTTATGGATCATTTGTTTTTCTTTTGTTGTAGCAAATGACCTGTTCACATTTTGCCCTTTATTCTACGAGGTTGTTTGTGATTTCATTATTGACTCATGGGAGTTCACTGTGTATTTTTTACGCCAATCCTTTGTTGGTTAAAATTTGTTGCCTGTGGCTCATTTTTTAAAATAGTCACAGATCCCCAGACTCCATGTAACCATGTAAGGATGTGGCCATAATTCTCAAGTTCAAACAGGACTTAGTATAGAATAATGGGGAAGAGTCTTACCTTCCTAACTTGGTCTCTTCATCTGACTGTGCTGATAGCAAAATGCAGCCAAGAAGCAGGAGTTAAAGAGATTGAGTGGAGGATCCAGAAAGAAGGGGAAGGATGCCAGCCTTTGTTTTACTTCCATTTAAAACCAACTAGCATGTGGGATCCAGTAAGCAGTTTTAAAATCTTGCTTATCCAGAGACATAACAGGAAATAGAATTTTATCTTTTATTTTGCAGGTGGGCAGATGGAAAGGGGCCCCTGGCAGCTGCATTCTCTTCCTCTGAAGTAAAAGCTTTAATCCGTGCCTTGTTCCAGAACACAGAAAGAAGAGCAGCTGCCCTTGCTAAGATTAAATAGCTGTATCTTCCCAAGAAAGCCATGTTTTGACTACTTGGATTCCTCTCTTGGCATAATGACTCCTTTAAAGACTTCTTGGAATCATCTGTTAGTTTTGGTGAACCAAGTATATCGTGGAAGTCTGATTTCACCTAAGAACGCCTTACCTCCTGGCTTGTATGAGGCTTTGTTGAAGAACTGGATGTTAAGATAAGCTGTCAAGTGAAGCACCTCAACTTGTTGGCTTCCTAGCCATCCTCCTTTGATAAGACGCTGTAGGGTAGCACTAATCCATGTTGCTTCTGGGCCTTCTGGGGACTGTGTCTGTTGTGAATGTAAGGCCTGGTCTTGGGTCAGGGAATCCAGGGGATTCCATGAGTCAGGGTAAAGAACTCGTGAGCAAATGGTACGTATGTTTTGGGAGACGGGAACTGTGTTTGTCCTCGGAGGAATTAAGGAGACTTCCTTTAATAGTTCTTTCCAATAAATAATGCTTTTCAGAGTTCAGGATGAGTGTCTTTAATAACATGGTGAGCTTTGACAAAAGACACCAACAAGTTTTCTTGTCTTCCACACCATTCTTTTTATTGACAATTATGATCCTCGCAGAGGACTCCCTGATGTATCATCTTCTTGCTTCTTTCTTGGAAGGCCTAGAAATCCTAGGACTTCCTTTCAGTATAAGTTTTTGACCCTTTCTGCTATTTCAACTAAATTCTATTTTCTTGGTTGGATTTTTTTTTTCCCCCACCTTCTTAAGCTCCACTGTTTCTGTACCCTACCAAATGACAGAAGTTTTCAATTGATAATGTTCCTTTGGCATGTATATATGCCCTGAGATCTAACTCTGGGCTCTGGAGCCCAGCCCTTTATTTGCTGGACATAGGTAATTCTTCAGTTCGGCTTCATCTGTTTCTAACTCTTTTCAGCCATCGGACGGAGGTATCCTATCAAAGTTATCCTCGGCCTCTGCAGTCCTTGTTATTCTTCATACTGAAATACTGTTTCCTCTCATGAAAAGAGGGCGAAGGGTGTGATTTTTAGGTGCTGCTGAAGCAGATGCTGCCTGGAAGAAGTTTTCAGTCCATTGGGCATGGTTCCTGAGGCCTTAAGCCCTTGATTCCTGGCACACAAGAACAATTATTTTTTCCTCCTGTCTTCAAGTGTTCTGCCTTCACCCCCTCTCTTCTGGTGCAGCTCCTCGTCATTCTGGTTGCGTAGTGTTTCTTTTACCTACTAGAAGAGTCACAGGATAATGAATAAGAAAGAAGCCTGTTTCTGTTCTTAATAAGAGAAATCGGCTGGTTAGTGATAAGCTGTTTGTCTATGCTGAGCAGGTCCTACTATGAGAGCTCACAGGAAAAAGAATGGCCTGAACCCATGTTAGTTTTTTTGAGAACAAAGGAGTTGTCTCTCCTGAGAGAGGAGGGAGCCATTTTCACAGGTGAAAAAAATACCTGCTTTGGAAACTTTGTACAATTTCAGGGAGCAGTCTTTTTTCTCCTCAGTCGAGAGAATGGGGAACTAAGGACAGAACTGAAATAAATGCATCCCAGGACTATTACACAGAATAGCAGATTTCTTTTGTTCGTAGAAGCTATTACGGTCGCTTGACAGGTACTGCAATTTGGGGGTGGGATCTCTTGTAACTGAAAAGCACTTCTCACTCTTTCCCTCTCCTCAATAACACAGAAAATTGCATTATAGTTCTCCTGAGGCTGTGTAGACGGTGTCAGGACTGTGTCCCCTCATGAATAGTTTGAAGACCGTGGCACACAGAGCAGGCACAGTCCATCTTCCTCCCTGGCCAGGGCTGGGGTTGGTGGATGATGAAGTGCATGTCCATTTTGGTGAGAGCCGAGCCATTTGATCAGGCACGTGGGAGCTGGGGTTGTCTGGCAGCTCTTGCAGGGACCTTGAAGGTACCTGTTCTGATTGGGAACCTGAGCTGGAAGTGAGTAGAACCTTCTTTTGGAGAGAGCACGCAGGTGATGGGAGGAAGGGAACTTGAGGACTCGTTTAATGGGCTCCATGGGCCACCCAGAAGGAACCTCTTCCCACATAACAATCAGAACTATACAAATGACTCCTAAGAATGAAACTCATAAAAGGGTCCCCAGGCTTTTAGGAAAAAGGAAAGTTTTTGTTAAAAAGGCAAGACTGCAGACAGCTTGAATCCACTTGATAGTGGCTTCTGTCCCCACATGGATCCTGAATTGTTGGGAACTTGTTCCATGTCAGTTTTGCACAAGGTTTCTCTTTAAAAGGGAGATCCTCCAGATGGCACTCTCACCTCATTGCTGCGAGCATTACAAGGCAGCTAGGTCTGGTCTGTGGAAATTTTGCCCTGCCCCTGTATCCTGACCTGGGTTAGCCCACGAAGGTCATCCAGACTGTGAACAACATCTGTCCTGCAAGCTGCAAAATGTCGCCAAGCGATCACTTGTGAATAGATCAAACGGTATTTTCTTTGATCAATACCATTGTTAAGGAAGATGTGGATAATTGACTTCCCATGCTGGTGGATACTTACGCTGTCACTTAAGGCCATGATTCCCAGCCTTTTTTAGGGTTTCATTCTGTTGCTTATTTGATTTCCCAAGATTTTGTCCAGCTGAAAGTTATGACGTGTACACACACACACACACACACACACACACACACACACACACACACCATAGTTTTGTCATAAGAAAACCAGCCCAAAGATATTTGCCCCAGCTCCACAGCTACTTTGTGCCATGGATGTGTGAAGCTGTGTATAGGAGTAACTGCCTTGTAAGGGGAGATAGTTCTACATGCAGGAAGTGGATAAAGCTATTGGAGATTATCAAAGCACTCTTCCTTTAAAATTGGGTTTTGGTGCCCACATTCTTCCTAATCATAGACTTGATTTTTGAACATTTGTTTTGTGATGACTCCCTCCTAAAAATACTCATCATGCTAATAGCCTAAAATCTCCTGAAAGCTACAAAGCCCCAATTTTGAGTTGTTCAATGATCATACGGTTTAGACCGAATTCCTCACTTTGTCATGAGAAGTTTGGTTAAGGATTTTGCGATGGCACGTGATACAACCCGGGAATAGCCTTAGAAACCAAGTTATGAAACATCTGCCTGGAGGTTGGGAGGAGGGCAATAAACCTGATGAGCTATGTATGAGTTCTTCACTCCTCCTCAGAAATCAGGTGCCCTAGATTTCTTGTTTGGTGGGGAAGAGCACCATGGGGGACTGGTACCAAGACCAGAGAGAGACACCTGCCCCCTCCCTGGTCTCAGCCCTCTGTGCAGTTCTAAAACTCCCCGCGTTTATTCCACTTACATTTATTGGGTGTCGAGCATCGCCCTAGTCACTGAACAACCTCCCCCCACCAAACAAAAATGCCCTGTCCCTCTGGCGATTTAAATTCTAGTGACAAAGACGGGTAAGAAACAAAGTAAATTAGGCAATATGTCTGAAGATTTTAAGTGCTGTGTAAAGAATACATGTAGAGTGAAAAATGTGAACTCCACTGGAGATCCAGAGAAGGGGGAAAAGGGGAGTGAGCTGCCATTCCAAATAGAGTGGTCAGAGTACGTCTCCTTGAGACGGTAAGTAAGCTGTGTGGCTACAAGATGCAGGTAGTTCTAAGCAGAGAGAGCAGCCCTTGCAGAGCCCTAAGGTGGGAGAAGCGTGCCTGGTGAACTCAAGGAATAGCAGAGAGGGGGGAGAGAGTAGGAGGCGGGGAGGTTAGCAAAGTAACAAGAGAAGGTAAGATTGTGTTGGCCATTATTATAAGGATTTGGGTGGTTCCCCTCCCCCTTTTTAACTTAGTAAATGGAAAAGTTTTAGTAGCTTCCAAAAAAAAAAGATAGGGGGGGAAACATATTATAAAAGTATAGAAAATATTACACCCCTAGGTACCCATCACCCATCTTCAACAATTATGATCACCCAGGCAACGCAACAGCTCTGATCATCTGTACCCCTCCGTCCTCCCTGCTCCCACAAACACACTGAATGTGGAAGCAAATGCCAGGCAGCCTCTCATTTCAAACCCAGGGCTCATTTCTATGTAAAGTCTGACTCTTGTTTCCTTTGAAGCTTTTTCTTGTTTGCATCCTTTGCCTCTCCTCACTCCCCCTCTCCTCTGCCGGCAGGCGGATCCCCCACCTGCCTGCCACCCTCCCTGCTTCCCCAACCATACTTCTCCACTCAGGCTCCTCCTGTTCCCTGAACATTGGCTGTGAGGTAAACACCTAACTGCGCCTGATGGCTGACTCATGCCATCACTTCCCTTTTGAGCCTCCTCTCTGCCCTGGCCGCTTGCTCCAGCTAACCCAATCCTGTAGTTTCTGGGTTCTAAGGGTGCCCAGCAAAGACCTTCTACTTGTTGATTGTTTCATCAGAGAGGATATCCTCTGATGAACCAGATTTTAGAACCCTCTTAGAACCAGATTTTCCTGGTTTTTTTCCACAGAGGTTGTCTTCACAGACATGGTGACACAGCTCCAGCTATTGGGTCCAAGGTCGGGGTATTGGCTGGAGTCTGCAACTGGTTTGGTTTAAGGCAGGGCAACCCTCTTCCCTAAGGTCTGCCTGGTGGAGTGTGGGGTGTAGAGTGGCCACTGCCAGGTTTCTGTCTCCCATTCCCATTCTCTGACTTTAAAAGAATAGTAACTGTTTTCGTTTGCACGAAGGGCTCCATTTATGCTTGATTAACATGGAAGATGATAAAAATGATGCATGACATTAAGTATGTCAGATTAACTTTGTTATAAATTTCATTTCATTTCAGCACCAAGCTGTGTTCCTAAATGTAAAGCCTAAATAGTTTGCCACATCTGTATCTGCATTATTATTACTTAAAATGAAAAAATTAGGACTTCTTGCTCACCAACTATCTATTTAGTAAGGTGTCCTGGGATCTTCTGTAAAATTAACTTCGATGGCATTGGTCCAAAGTAGCAGTAGATCTTTTGCCTCCTTTTTCAAAGTTGGGGCCCTTGCTGTTGCTCACAAATAATAGCATGGGTTTGGGATTACATGTGCACTTTCATTTTTAAGTCCTGTGGGGTAGAATTCATCCGAGTCTGAAATTATGAGCTCATTGGAAACCCAGCTTTGCTTTTTCTGTCTTTTCACCTATCTTTGGCTTCATTTTCCTTTCAACGATGTCTGTTCTATCCTTTCCAGGCCGAAGATCATTCTCCTTGATAGGGAATATGGAAGCATAACAGTGTTGGAATAGTTCAGTGTTCTCTTGGTTTTCAACATCACACCATCAGCTCCCAGTGGAGCTGAGCTCTTTCGATTCTTTCCTTTCACGGACTATACTCCCTCCCCCCCCCCAACTCCCCCCCACCCCTGCAAGCTCCTTGAAATAATGTTTCTTATAAACTTCAGCACATTCTGGGCTTTGATCTTTCTGAAGCTGTTTTTCTGTGTCCAGGCCATTTTGAGACTTTTGCTTATGAGGGGACTGTTTGTTGTTGTTTTGTAGAACTCATTGCTGGTTTCCATTTGCAGCCAAACTGCTGCTTTTGTGTGTGTGTGTGTGTGTGTGTGTGTGTGTGTGTGTGTGTGTGTGATATCATCATATTTTATTATATTGTCAGATTTTCACTTTCGAACTCCCTCCCCCTCCCCTTTCATCCATAGTGTGATGTCTTTCTTTTAAAGTCTTTGGCTGTGAGATCATTTCTGGCAACTGTCTGTGATCTCTGAAATACGCTTCCCTAAAGCCAGGGCCCTTGCCTAGACCACATCGTTTCTTCCTTGCTTGTTGTGAAATTTGCAATTGTCCTCTATCTGACGTTTTGGATAAAAAGTGCCTGTTTGCCTCTTTGACTTTCTGAAAAGCAATTATTAGCAAGGCTAATAGTTAAAAAAAAAACAAAAAAACAAACACTGGGCATTCTGGGTTTTAGCAGAGTGGGGCTTCTGGGAGTCTTACGGGAGAGTTGAAATCCCCTACCGCCTGGTGTCAACTTCTTGTTCATTTTAGAAAAATATCAGCCACCTCTTCCATCTGGCTGGGAGGAGGCAATGTTACTTATTCTTTTTCTGCTTCCCTTTACCTCACGTGCCTCGTTGCTTAACGTTCACTTTATCAACCTATGATAATTTAACTTGGGGTCCCTGAGAACTCCACAGAATCTTAACTTGTGGCTGTTGTTTGTCTCTTACCAATTTCCGCCAGCAAAACAGTAAGAAGGAAAGAATAGTTCAGTTAGAGGAGAAGCAGACCTATATGACAGCTTTCTTTTCATAAAGGCAAAGCCACAGTCTCATTAGGAAAGCAATGCTATTCTAACACGAAGTGAAGACAAGTAAACACCTTTGAAAATTTGTATTCAAGTGTGTTTTGCCTTGGAGTTTGCTTTAGAGTAAAAGAAAGGGGCTCCTGAGAAAGCCTCCAGGCTGAGATTTCTGGTTTTTGGTTTCATCATCTTATCTTGGGAAAGACTAGCAGGAGCTATGGGGACAAAAAGGGCAGGGAAGAAAGACTGAAAGGGACTCCATTCTGGTCCTTTGGAAGATCTTCTCGGTGGCCAGCTGGGCCGGCTGGCCTTGGGAGGAAGGAAGGGTGGAAGGGGCCTGGTTGGAGGGTGGAGGGCTAGCACAGGCTGCGGGGTCACAGGGACCCAAGGCTGCACTTTCTCAGCTCTGTGACCTTGCATGAATTATGTATTTTCTCTGACTCAGAATTTGTAAAGTGGGGACAATCGTGTGACTGAGCTCACGGGCTTGCGAAAAAGATGAAGTGACTTAATCTATGCTAAGTACACAGCACAGGACCTGGCCCCGAATAGTGATCACAGACCTGTTAATTCCAGTGTCCAGTGCTTCAAACTCAATGCACCCAATTTAGGATTTAATTTTGTAGGCAGTTCCCCAACTAAACTGGAACTCCTTTGAGGGCAGGAATGGTGTCTAATGCTTTTCTTGATATAGAGCTGGGCAGAGTAAGCCTGAATATTCACTGAGTGGTTTGAAGTCAACCCCACACGATGTGTGACATTGTAAGCCACCTAAAGAGAGTAGCGGGGGGTGGGGGGGGTGGGGAGGCACCTTTGCTGTGTGAGCTGGAGTGTCATTTTTTTTCTTTAAAGTTTTTATTTTATTTATTTTTGAGAGAGAGAGAAGGAACAAACGAAAGAGGGGCAGAGAGAGGGAGACGCAGAATCCAAAGAAGGTTCTAGGCTCCAAGCTGTAGCAGAGTCCAACATGGGGTTTGCTCCCACAAACTGAGAGATCATGACCTGAGCCAAAGTCAGGATGCTTAACCAACTGAGCCACCCATACACCCACTGGAGTGTCCTTGTAAGTAACCTGTGAGGCCTCTAACATGGGAAGGAATTGATCTGGGGACCCAGGGGAACTTCTTCCCTTGGCTATGTGTGGATATTTGTATTTATGTATATGTTTAAAACATGTTTACAATTTATATAACCTAGAGACACAAATTATCTTCAGTTCTTCTTATCAAGAGTCTTCAGCACCAACTATAGCCCTGACAGAGTCCCTGAAACACTGCCAAATTCTGTAAGACTTTCAAACTGGTGAGGATCAAACCATCCCAATGTACTTGGAGTTTAGCATACATGATTGACATCTAATTCTTCATAGGGTGACTTTTAAATAGCATAGGCAGTTAACCAAAATAGCCAATTTGCCAATAATTCTGTACAGCTAGGGCTTTATTATATGAAATGCTACTGGAAGTGGTTTTCCATTTGGTTTTGTTATGATGATTATTTTTGGGTGGAGGTGGGATGATTTAAGTAAGAAGCTTTTTTTTTTTCCCCCAAAGTCTATATGGCTGTCTCCAGGAGTGAGCATGAGAGGGAGGCGATGAGAGAGAGGGAGACCTTGGGGGCTGAATACACTCCCCTTCTGTTCCAAGGCTGCCAGCAGAAATGCAGGAGGGGACTTTTTTTTTTTTTTTTAATTTTTTTTTCAACGTTTATTTATTTTTGGGACAGAGAGAGACAGAGCATGAACGGGGGAGGGGCAGAGAGAGAGGGAGACACAGAATCGGAAACAGGCTCCAGGTTCTGAGCCATCAGCCCAGAGCCCGACGCGGGGCTCGAACTCCCGGACCGCGAGATCGTGACCTGGCTGAAGTCGGATGCTTAACCGACTGTGCCACCCAGGCGCCCCAGGAGGGGACTTTTAAGCAGAGAGCTGAAGTCCCTGGTTGGAGAGACAAAGAGCAAGTGTGCAATAAATTCAGTGGGGCAGAAGGAACCGAGTGAAGGGAAACATTCATCATAATGTTCACAGAATCCCACAGACGGTGTGGTAATAATCAGGTGAACGTGCACTTTGCAGTTACTTTACAAAAGCGCCTTGTGATCATCACCGTCAGTATTTGCTGGATGGTCAGAAGTTCCACTGACGGCTCTGCCTACTTGTTGAGGGGCTGGATCTGTGCAGCCTGGACCTGGATAAGCCAAAGAGTGTGTTTCCACATTTACTCCTAAAACCGCTCCTTTGAAGAAGATATGTGTCCCTTTTGCAGACGAGGAGTCAAGGCACGGACAGGTCAACTGTCTTGCCTAAATACACACAGTGAGTAATACAAAGTCAGGGTCCCAACCCAGGTTTGTTTTGAGTCCAGAGCTGGTGTTGTTTTTACTGTTCTCATGAAAAGTCCTTTCCCCCAGGGGTCTTCCTGCCTCTCATATGTGTCCAGAGGTATTAGTTGGCCAGAGCTGCTAAAACAGAGTACCTCAAACTGGGGGGCTTCAACAGCACAGATGTATTGTCTCAGTTTTGGAGGCTGGAAGTCCAAGATCAGGTCTGTTCCAGTCCTGTCTCCTTGGCTTGTAGACGGCTGTCTTCTCTTTGTCTCTTTGTATCATCTTTTCTCTCTGCATCTCTGTCCAGATTTCCCCTATTTTCAAGGATACCAGTCATATTGGATTAGGGCCCATCCTAATGACCTTCTTTGAACTTGAATACCTCCATGAAGACCCTGTCTCTAAATACAGTCACTTTTATTTTATTTTATTTTTTATTTTAATTTAATTTAATTTTATTTTATTTAAAAAAATTTTTAAAGTTTATTCATTTCGAGAGAGACAGAGAGAACAAGGTAGGTAGGTACAGAGAGAGAGGGAGAGAGAGAGAATCCCAAGTAGGCTCTGCACCGTTGGCACAGAGCCCAATGCGGGGATTGAACTCATGAAACGTGAGACCACGACCTGAACCGAAACCAAGAGTCAGACACTTAACTGACTGAGCCACCCAGGCACCCCCATAAATACGGTCACATTCTGAGTTAAGGCTTCAACATATGTATCTGGGTAGAGGGAATACACAACTCTCCCCATAGCAGGTCACACACTCTAGCAGCTGTGCTTTAGACGCTTTGTTTACAGGAACAGGACTTTTCCTATTGCCCATCATTGTCTTTGTCTATTTTATTTAATCTGTTAACTAACAGCCATGAACATAGTCACCTTTGAAGTGGGCCTGCTCACTGGAGTGAGTCTCAGGTCAATAAAGCATTCAGTGGGCTCTAATTTAATTAGTCAAGTTACTGTGACAGCTGCTTTGTAACCCTGGTTCACAGACTGGCAGAGGACAGAGACAAGACTGGCAGAGCTCATTGTTGATTCCAGGCATCCCTGATGCGGCCCCAGGGCCCTCGGAACTTTGCTTCTGTTCCGGCAGGAAAAGAGAGGGGAGCTGAAGTGGCATTAGCATTTTTCTAGCCTGGGTATATCTTTTAAAACTGAACGGGAACCAGAATAAAAGGAAAGACCGTTGTGGTTTTGTGCCCCTCCTTCCTCATCTTGCCACATACCAAGTCAGTTCTCCCATAATTTGGAGGGTTTCCGAAAATCACCGCCGCGGAAACTTCACGGGCTCATGCTGGTTTTGTCAGCTGCTTCCACCCCACCTGTCCGAGCTGGCATGGTTCCTCAAACCTCTCCCTGTCTCCCCCACCTCAACCCCGGTCTTCGGCTTGCCTCTCGCTCCAGGGACCACTGACCTTGGCAGTCTCTCACTGGTCTTCCCAGATCTGCAGGGGGCAGCCCTGGAGGGGTGGGGGTGGGCAGAGAGCGCTGATGTAAAATCAGAAGACATGATTTTCTCCTTGCTCCTGTCACTTGGCCTAGCCGTGTGAACTTGGGCAAAACAGTTAGCTCCTCTGCTCTCTATGCCTGGTCACTTACCAGAGATAGAAATTCCTGTGTTGCTCACCTTCTGGGATGGTCGTGAAGACAGAATAAACATCAAAGACGCTGCCCCTACACAAGCTGATGTGAAAACAAAACTCTCACTTTGCTTATGTTGATTTTATCATCCGCCATATTACCGGGGTCATCGTGTGGTCTCTGTGTTCTGCATGTGTGTGTCTGAGCTGGACTGAGTTCCCAGAAAGCAGAGCACCTTGTGCAGTGCCCGACCCTGCACCATATACTGGCAGGCATGAATGGGCTTTGGGTGACTGATGAGAGCAAGTCTTGGAGAAGAAAGGAAAGACCAGTGGGTGACAAAGTGGGTATCCGAGAAGGTTGCACATGGAGAGAGTGACTTATTTTCTCTGAGTCACAAAGGTTTTACAGTCATATCAGTTGTTAGATACTGATTTAAAATGTCAGGTGGCTATTGCTGAACTAGAGCAGATGTTTGGGAAGTTATTTTTAATCAACCACATGATTGATATCTTTTGCTACTCCTTTTTGTCTTAATTAAAGCAGGTGAAAAATGCCCTTTGTGTCCAATAGTGACACCACTGATTCACCATGTGGGGAAATCTCCTCGTAGTCCATGTTTGACTGAGTATTCCACAAACTTGTCTTTAGACAGAAATTTGAATGACTCCCAAAGTTGACCTTTTATTTATTTATTTATTTATTTTTTGAGACAGAGCGCAAGCAGGGGAGGGGTAGAGAGAGAGGGAGACACAGAGTCCGATGCAGGCTCCAGGCTCCGAGCTGTCAGCACAGAGCCCGACGAGGGGCTCGAACAGGTGAACTACAGGATCATGGTCTGAGCCAAAGTTGGATGCTTACCCGAATGAGCCACCTAGGCGCCCCCAAAGTAAACGGCTTTTAAACAAAGTTAAAAAAGGAAAACGTAGTCGCTTAACAAAATGAACAATTGTTTGAACAATTTGACTATAGTTGGTATTTTTATTTATGGTATGTAAATTATAAACTTCATATTTTATCCCTGAGCTTGAGAAGTCCTCCAGAAACCATGGATAGTTCCTTCCTTGTAGGCTTAGAAATCATTTCCTAGAATACAACTTGGGTAAGTTTTTGTCTGAATATTTGAACAAGGGAGGCCTTGTTTCCCTATCCTCTTGGGAATGCATGCTCCTGCGTGGGGACAAGAGAGTTGTTTTTGTTTTTGTTTTTTTGTCCTTCCCACTTTTTATGGCTGCCTTAGTGGCTGATGCAACAGGAGTGCAGGGCAGGACAGAATGGAGCTAATTTTTTTTTTTTTTTCTAATTTGGGGACTATGATGTGCTGCTTACTGGGCAAAGTGCTAGGAGTAACTCTATGCAGACAGACATACCTTGTTTTATTGCACTTCGCTTTATTGTGATTTGCAGACTGTGTTTTTTGTTTTGTTTTGTTTTGTTTACAAATTAAAGATTTGTGGTAACCTTGCATCAAGCAAGTCTGTGACACCATTTTTCCAACAACATTTGTTCACTTCATGTTTGTAATGTCACATTTTGGTAATTCTTGCAATATTTCTAACTTCTTCATTATGATTGTATTTGTTAGGGGGACCTGTGATCAGTGATTGCAGCTTGCTGAAATCTCAGTTGATTGTTAGCATATTTTAGCAATACAGTATTTTTTAAATGTTTATTTAGTTGAGAGAGAGAAACAGGGAGAGACCGAGCATGAATGGGGGGGGGGGGAGGGGCAGAAAGAGAGGGAGACACAGAATCTGAAGCAGGCTCCAGGGTCCGAGCCGTCAGCACAAAGCCTGAAGTGGGGCTCAAACCCATGAGCAGTGAGATCATGACCTGAGCTGAAGTCAGAGGCTTAGCCGACTGAGCCACCCAGGTGCCCTGCGCAATACAGTATTTTAAAATGAAGGCATATGTATTGCCTCTTTAGACATAATGCTGTCATTGCACACTTACTAGACTACAGTATAGTGTGAACATAACTCTTATATACCCTAGGAAACCAAAAGATTCATCTGACTCACTTTATTGTAATATTTACTTTATTGCTGTGGCCTAGGACTGAACTAGCAATGCCTCCCGGGTGCGCCTGTATAAAAAGAAGCCAGTAATTTTGGATTTAGGGGATGCAGTGAGAAGTTTTGCGATGGGTTGACAGCTGAGCCATATCTTGAAGCATCAGAAGCTTTCTAATTATGAAAACATGAGGGAAGGACATTCTAGCCTGAGAGCACAGCCTAAGTGAAGAGTGGAAATGGCATCCACTTGAGGAATATTCTAGAAATTTGACTATAGTTGGAATATAGTTTACGGGGTATGTGTATGGAGGGGGAGGATGCAATGAAACATGAGGCCAAAAAGAGGAGGAATCCTGATAGCCATGTGGAGGATGTGCTATGTGGGGCTGAGAAGAAAGGCAGGGAGATTGTTTAGAAAGCAAGAGATGATAGGAGTCTGAACTAAGGCAGGGGGGTGAAACGTCCCTGACTGGACAGGATGGTAGAAGAGAGGAAATAAAACAGACTGGCAAGTGCACATGTTGATTGATTACATCAACAGACTTTACTGAGCACTTGCCACATGCCAATCACTGTGTGCAACTGAAAAGACGAAGATGAAGAGACAGTGTCCCTGGTCTTGGGGGCTTACCACCAATTAGCCCTCAGCCATGTCCCATATGCATGTGATGCATGAACTACAAGAGGAGGCTCTCCAATGTGGAGGCTGTTGGAGGAGGTGGAGGGACATTTAACTTAGGTCTTTTTCTTTTAACTTTATTTATTTGTTTTGAGAGAGAAAGAGAGAGCAGCAGAGAGAGAGAGAGAGAGAGAGACAGAAAATCCCAAGCAGACTCTGTACTGTCAGTGCAGAACCCAATGTGGGGCTCGAACTCACAAACTGTGAGATCATGATCTGAGCCAAAATCAAGAATCAGACGTTTAACAGACTGAGTCACCCAGGTGCCCCAGGCATCCCTTACTTTAGATTTTGGTCAGAGTAACAAGATGTAAGAGAGTACACAGAAAGCAGTGTGCTAATGAATAAACAACCGATTACTATATGAGATCACATAGCTATTCTTTTCCTTCTAAATACACTTTCATCCATTTCTTTGTATTCAATGCAAGCAAAATGGCAACAGTCAAGGTTTCTTGGCTGCCTATTAATACGCAGTAATGGTCTAGAATAAGTTAACTGGATCTCGCATTTTCCCAATTTTCACTCACTAAAGCTTTCTTTTATTAGATTTAGGTATCATTAATTTCTTCATTGAGAAAATTACTCTGCAGAGGGTTGGGTGGAAGGAGGTATGCCGTTGGGCCTCGTTAGACTGTGGGATGGCATTAGAGGGTCCGATGGCTTGAACTAACCCCAGTGGAATGAGCCAAACTGAACTGGGAGGGGGTGGGAGTTATTTGAGGGGACCTGGGGATATTGTAGATACAGATGGATGATGAACAGATAGAGGCTGGATGAGAGCGAGAGAGGCATTCCTGGTACAGATGAAGCCACAGAAGGGCATGAGATGGAACTGAAGGGGACGTACAGAGCCTCTCGAAATCTTGATCCTGCATTTCCCCCCACGTGTGCTCTCATGACCTACACTGGGAGTGCCAGACTTTCTTCCTCTGGGAAAGAAAGAGAGAGTGATTATGGGGGCCATCTCAGCAAGTCTGAAATCGGTAGGGCAGGCAGTCGGGAACAGAAGATCGTGGGCAGGCTTAAATCCACAAACAAGAGCTGAAGCTGTCACCCACCGGTAGACAGGAAGGGGACATCAGGAGCAGGATAGAACTCCATAGGCGCTGGCCAGAGCTGTGGTCCACAGGGGGACCTTCTTCTCGCTGAGCCCACATGTTCTGTGAAGACATGACGTGTGGGGCATGTATGTGGTAGGAGTGGGGGGAAACCCTGGACCAGACATCAGGAGACCTGGGCTTGGACCACCTCCAGTTTCCTGTAGCATTAATGGTAGATTCAATGGTAGATCCTTTCAACAAAGTTTGTAAGTCCGAGAATTCTGTATAACTTGAACTTAGGTATTTTTTCTCTGTCTGAAAGTGCCAGGGCCCCTCTGAAGGACAGCTGATATTTTTGAGAATAGTCACTGTAGAAGGAGAGAAAGCAAAATTTCAAGGTTCATGAGTTGAGGCTTATCCATAGACATGGTCCTGGGAGTCAGGGAGTTGTCAGGGGGAAGAAAGTAGAGGAGCAGGGTCAGAACTAGGATGAGGCTGTATTTGAATCACCATGGTAAAAATAGAGATCCCAGGGCCTTCGTGCAGAGGGGTCATGCTTCAGCTGGTTTTCAGATGGCACACCCTATGGCACAAAATTTAAGGAGGCATCACTCTTAGAGTAGTCAGGTACTAACACTCCACTTGCTAGTGACTACCTCCTTACACTTTGCACCGTAGGCTCCTGCTGCCTTACCCTGGTGGTGGTATTCTGTCCAAACCAGGGAAACAGCCAGGGCCCTCAGAATAGCTCATCTGGGATGGAAGGAGTAGCAGAGAGAAAGAGAAGGGAGCCTTCTTAGGTAGCAGAGCAGAGAAGGATGGCCAGGAAGAGGCCGGTCTCAGTGTAATCTAAAACCCACGCTTTTTTTTTTCAGTTTTATGGAGGCTTATGATTGATAAACTTGTGATTGTAAAATTAAAGTGTGCATCTTAATGATGTTGATGTCTATGTGCATTATGAAAGGGTTCCTCTCATCGAGTTTATTAACACATCTATCACCTGTTTTAGACATATTTGTTTACTTACTTGTAGACATATTTGTTTACTTACTTTTTGGTGAGAACATTTAAGTTATATACTCTTAGCAAAATCTAATCATACGTTGCAGTGTTATAAACTACAGTCACCGTTTTATAACTTACATGAGTTGTAAGGTGAACAGGATGCTCAGGCCTTCCATGGAAGGAACTTGGAAGCGAGCTCCATTGCTCTGTGTGTAGCTGTAGGTTTGCTGTGTCTGTGGAAAGAAGTGAGTTCAGGAGCTTTTTGTATATCATCATCTTGAACCAGAACCCCTTTATTGATTGCTTCCCTACCCCCTGAATATGGGCCATACTTTCTTATTGTGTGTGTGTGTGTGTGTGTGTGTGTGTGTGTGCCTCACCATTTGTTGTTGGAAACTGGATTTTAAATGATATAATACATCAACTCTGGAAATCAGATTCTCCCTCTTCCCTGGTGTTTATTGTTGTTGATGTTGTTTGTTTAGTGACTTTTCTGAACGAATTCTGTAATGCCTATGTATTCTTTGTCATGTGTGGCCACTGAAGTCTCTGCTCAGTCAGCTTAGTGGTCAGCTAAAGATTGGACAGAGATTTGCTTTAGATGCCTAGAACCAATAAGTCTCTCAGTCTGTGCAGAGGCTCTAGGGGCATGTTGGGGCAGGCCTTCAACAATCAGCCAGGAAGTTTACAACTCTGCCTTAGCCTTCACTTCCTACTTTTTTAGAGCATCAAGGTTAGCCAGAGATGAAAGCTTAGGACCTTCCTGAAGTCTTTCCTAAATAAGTACACAGACCTGGGTATGTGCACATTCCTATGCATATGCATGCTTTCTAGATTCTCTGGAATATTTCAAAATCCCCTTATGGACACCTTATTCCCCAGCTTTTTATTTTAAGGTTTTTGATTAGCTTATTGTTTGCCCCAACTGTTATCCATTGCCTCAGGCAGCCATAAAGGCCCACAATTGTCTTTGCTTGTTTTCAACAGACCTCCTTAGGGAAAAAGCTCTTCATCCTGGGCAAGCTCAGAGGCCAGTCAAAGTAAGATGGCCTTGCAAAAGGGATCTTCCAGACAGTTCAAATAATGACTGCTCTCTGGAAATGAGGCTTTTTGAAGGAGCTCCAACCCTCTTCTACCTCTGACTACCAAGCTGCTGATTTTCCCTGTGATCATGGGATGTTGGTTCCTAAGGCTACTTCAGCGCTGGAGAGAGGGTGATGGAATTAGAGCAAATTAAAATGCCATAAAGCAGGGCGCCTGGGCGGCTCAGTCGGTTAAGCGTCCGACTTTGGCTCAGGTCATGATCTCACGTTTTGTGGGTTCGAACGCCACGTCGGGCTCTGTGCTGACAACTCAGAGCCTGGAGCCTGCGTTGGATTCTGTGTCTCCATCTCTCCCTGCCCCTCCCCTGCTCACACTCTGTCTCTCTCTGTCTTTCTGTCTCTCTGTCTCAAAAGTAAATAAACATTAAAATGCCATAAAGGCTCACTGTTCTTACCAAGATTGTGTCCTTTTTCTTGAATAAACACTTTCCATATTAAGCCCTTGGTTAATTTCCAGACTTTTGAGGAAGTTGATTCTGATAATTTTTTGTCCGTTTTCTCCTTGCTTTTGTGAAGAAGAGAATTTTCAGAGGGCTTTACTCTGGCATTTTCACTGACATCACCTGTAACATATTTGAAATGCCCTTCTCTGTGATTGCCTTCTCATTTCTTAAAACACAGCTCAAATGTCTCCTCTATTATAAAGCCTTTTCTGTGTCCTCTGGGCAAAGGACTCGGTTATTTCTTTATCTTCCTATACATCTATGTTGATGCCCCTGTTATTTCACTTTTCACAAATAACAATTATTTATACCTGTTCCTGTGTCTTCCCTCAGCCTGCAGTTTCCTAGTTTGTGACGTATTCATTCTCCATGCCCAAACTAATTCCAGACACAGTAACTATTCATCTATGTAGGCAGAGGGGTATTTGTTTTAGGGGATCTCAGAGCCTAGCCAGGGAATTCTCAGCTCCCGCCAACAGTTCTTTCCTCCTCCTTCTGTGATTCATAGCTGACCTCTGTCTCTTCATTGTATTAGAAGTGTGGGGTGCTGTGTGTGATTACCATAAGCTCAGAGTTGACACACTGAATGTAAGAGGAAAATAGCAAAAATAAAGGCTGTGTGGATGAGGTTCAACAGTAATAATCATAATAGTGATAGCAGCTAATAGTTACTGAGTAGGTTCTATGCTAGATATCAGGCTAGGAGCTTTACATTCAGTATCTCCTTCATTTCCAACATCAGTCCCATGAGGTGGGTACTGTTTCCTTATTTTACAGGTGAGACAGTAAGGGAAGTGGCAGATCTGGGGTTAGGTGAAAGCCCGTATTCCTAACTGTTCTATCTGAGGGGTCCGTGGGAAGCATTTGGAACAGGGGAAGCCACACAAGTCTTTTTTCTTCCTTGGGACCTGTTCTGCCTCTCTGAAGAGCTGTGGTTCCCAGGCGTGCTCAGCTCAGCCGGGCCGCTTTGTGCTTTGAAGCAAGATAGCACTGGGGGCTCCTGTAGTAACTGGTCCCCAGGGCAGCTGGGGGGAGAGGCCCCATTTCCTCAGCATTGGGGCGACAGGTGTAGCCCTGAGGAGAGAAACGACTAAGATTCCTCATTATCATCCCAATTCCAACATGGTGACAGCCCCACACTGCTGGGAAAGCCAACCCACACAGAGATGAGATGTAATCCAGAGGGCTCAGAAACATTTCAACAAATGCTAATATCAGTCTTTCCAATACAGCCCTGTCAGCAGGAAGGGGGAATGTGCTAGCATGCATGGGGCACACTGTTTGGCGCAAGGGACCTGGTTGCTAAGCAACAGTAGCTGGCCTCCCCTCCTCCCTATAACCTTTTTCTCTGTTTCTAAGCTTCTAGTTAGCAGATGGGAGGGCCTGAGGCTGCCCAGCCCAGCCCAGCCCTTGGCCCCTTTCCCTGCAACAAGGGGTCTATTCATGGTTTCTGAGCAGATTCATTGTCTCTTTGGCACGCGCGTGCGCGCACGTGTGTGTGTGTGTGTGTGTGTGTGTGTGTGTGTGTGTAGTGGGGGGAGGATAAAGGGAGGGGCCCTATGTGAACTAGGGAAACCTCACCCTCCAGCCAAGCTGGCTGGGCTATTTAATCAATGCTGATCCAAGAACAGGAGCAGAACCCTGACTAGCAGACCCTGAGGCTTTACATTGGTGCCACTGACCCAAATGGTAAGGCTGTACCTACATCTGTGCTATCCCTGACCTGGCCTCTCTCTCTCTCTCTCTCTCTCTGTCTCTCTCTCTCTCTCCCCCCCACGGGGCATCTAGGGATGCCTAGACCAGTGAGGAAAGGCAGAGAGAGAGAGAGAGAGAGAGAGAGAGAGAGGTAAATGAGCACAATATAGGGCCAAAACAGGTGCCTTATGGGTTGAAGGAAACTTCTTAGAGCAGTGATGTCTAGCTATGTCTTAAAGGGTCCTAGGAGTCAGCTACATGGGAGAAAGGACAGCAAGTGCAAAGTCTGTGTGGTGTGAGAGCACGTGAAGGCCTGGAGGACTGGCATGTGTGTTAGTATGATCCTGAATTCCACTGAGGAGGGACTCATGCTGGCAGCTGGGGATGGAGAGGTGAGGAAGGGTGAGATCACAGGGGATTTTCTGAACCATGTCTTAGGACTTTGGATTTATCAGACTACAGAGATTCATTTGGTACTTTATTATTATTATTATTATTATTATTATTATTATTATTTTAGAGGGTGGGGGGAGAGGGGCAGAGGGAGAGAGAGAGAATCTTAAGCAGGCCCCACACTCAGGGAGGAGCCCATGATTGAGCAGGGCTCGATCCCATGACCTGGAATCATGACCTGAGCTGAAATCAAGAGTCGGACGTTCAGCCAACAGAGCCACTCAGACGCCTCTCATTGGGTCCTTTAAAGATGAGATTAACTTGCTCATGTTTGAATTTTAGGATTGCTCTGACACGGAGAATGAATGGAGACAAGAACTAGAGGAGGGAGATTACTTGTTGGGTAGTAATGGTGATCACTCTTATTTTACAAATGAGAAAACTGAAGTTTGGAGAGGTGTTAGGCTGCAGACCTAGCTTTGAACTGCTCTTCCAGTGTTTCCCCCAAGATCGTATTTTCCATTACTCTTCTTCACGGCACATGAACTTCAGGCAAACATATAACTTACTCTGCTCTGTGCTTTTCCACCCCCATGCTTTTGCCTCTTCAGTCGCCTAGAACACCCAATGCCCATATATGTCCATGTAGGCCCCGTGCGTCTCAGAGGGCCTGTCTCAGGCTGCCTTTTCTGGGAAGCCTTTTTTGATCTCCCCGGTGAGAAGTAAGCCCTGCTTCTGAATGCCATTGGTGGTGAAACTGAACTTCCCTTCTGTCACTTAACATATTCTGCTTTTTTTACATGACCTATTGTCAGGACTCCACTGCAGATTCTTTGGGGGCAGCTGGGGAGTGTTCCATGTTGGTTTATTTTGAATTCCCTACAGTGTCCCCCATTGTGGCCTATCCACCTGGGCTAAATATGGTGCATTGTGCAGGGGCACTTCCTACTCTGACACAGGAGGGGAAGAAGAAGGCTGGGGTCTGGAGGCCTGAGGAGGGATGTGGAGAGGCTCAGTGGATGCCCTTGATAGCTGTGGGAGGCAAGGGGAGTGGGTGGTGAGGAGTGTGGGTTTCAGAGTCAGCCCAGTCTGGGTTTGAATACCCGCTCTGATGCTTACTGGCCTTGTAAGAATAAGGTGGGTGAGGTTAGGGGATCCAGGGGAGCGGAGAAGGCCTGGAGGGGCATGGGCATCAGTGGGAAGACAGAGAGAGTGTCTAAGATGAAGAAGAGGCAGTGAGTGCACAGCCGAGGTTAGAGAGTGGGGGCTCGTAGTGGGCTGTGACTTCTCACCGTGGTGTGGGGATCCTGAGTGACCAACAGTTATTTTCCCAGAGCCTGATGCCGGATGGCCAAGCCCACATGGAGCCTCAGTATGCAGAGGAGGGTCCAGGACCTGGGATCTTCAGAGCAGAGCCAGGAGACCCACTGAGGAGGCCTGAGGCCCAGCAGCAGCCCAGTAGGCGAGATTGGGCTATAGGGGAATGATAAGGTGGAGACAGTGAGTGGATAAGCCGTCCACATTCCCCAGACCCTTCATGGGCCAGTCCCAAATTACCGATGGCGAGAGGCAGCCTCACTGCTCCTCCCGGAACCGCTTTGGCCGTTTCCCAGTTTGGGGACTGAGTGGGCTCTGTGGTGATGGGGCAGGGGGAGGTGGGCAGGGACAGTGGGAGCAAACTCCCGCCACAGCCCAGTGGCTGCTGTGCCCCATGGAGGTGCCTCAGGGCAGAGTGAGGCTGGCAGGCAGGAGCGGGGCACCCAGACTCCTCTGCCCTCTCCCACAGCCTCTCAGGCGGGGCGCTGGTGCTCAAGGCGGCGCGGCTGCGTGGGGCTGGGCGCCCTGGCGCTGCTGGCTGGTGCGAGCGTCGGCTCATGGCTTCTTGGTCAGTGCTGGGGCCCGTCGGTGCTCTGGGGAGGGCTGGAGAACAGGATCTGGGGGGTCCTTGTTGCCAGACACAAGCGGGTGTAAAGGGCAGTCGGGAAGAGCGTCTTTCTGATCTACCCCGAGCTGACAGCAGGGGAGAAGGGATGGATTCGCAGCTGGAGGGATTTAGGCTCCGCGTAAAGAATGTTTTAGTCCTACAGTGATAAGTGTAAGGTACTTGAATGGATGCCCCGGGGAGGCCCAGGGCAGACGTTTTCTAGAAATCATTCCCAGTCAGAGAGAGACGGAGACAGGGACAGACAGAGTGTGCTCTCCTCGGGGTGTTAGTTGGGGGACCCGCCTAAGGCTGGGTGGTGCGTGAGTCCCCAGGCAGCTGCTTTTGTCTCCCTCTGTTGCAGGGGTCTTGTTCTGCCCCTTGGCCCTCTCCTTGGGAATCCCTCCCTTCTCCTAGCCTCTTCTCTGTGACCTCTCCCTGTCCTTGTCCTCTGAAGTGCTGTATCTGTGGCCAGCCGCATCTCAGCCATCTCCCGGGAACTTGCAGGATGAGGAGATGCCTTTGAGCTGCTCAGAGGCCAGTGGTGAGGAAGCCCTGCTCCCTTCGCTTCCCAGAACAGGTGGGCCACACCCCCAAGGCAGCAAGACTGCCCTCCCCCCAGCCCTGAGCCCCGTCAGAGCTCTGGGCTCCCCACTTCTGGCCAGGGGCAAAGAGGACCAAAATGGAAGGCCATGAATCCACTGCCTGCATCCGGGTCTCCTCCTCTGGTGGGAAGGGAGTGACATGGTCCAGCCTCAAAAAGTGGATCTCTGGTTCGGAGCATCCAGCACACCCTGGGGACTGTTTTGATCTCTAGCTGAGGCACGGACAGGGGTCATTAAGGCCTCTTTGGGTCCCCGCACGGCCAGGTCCAGCTCCCCCTGGCCACTCTGCCTCTCTACCCCTCAGCAGGTAGGATGTGACTTTTATGCTGTGCCTTCAGTATCTTTCAGAATCCACCCTGAGGGCTTCTTGCTGGCAGTACAGGTGAGGGCTCGGCCAGACTGGCTCCTGGTCTGCCACGAGGGCTGGAGCTCTGCCCTGGGGCTGCGGATCTGCCAGAGCCTGGGACATCTCAGGTAACTGGGGCCAGGCTAGGGGCCCGGGGAGGGTGGCAGGCTGGTGGTAGGAAAGGGGGAGTTGGAGACCTCTATCTGCCCGTCCCCATCAAAGTGCTCAGGAACTGGCAAGAGGTCACTTTGGCCATCTCCTGGCCTCCGGACATGATGGTACCCCAGCCTGTTTCTCTCCTTTGAGCAATACTGCTTTTTAACAAATATAAATCCCAGAAGTCATTGTCAAAGTCTTGCTCAGTGAGGGTACTGTTGGGTGGATTGTATATCACGTATATCCCGGTCATGATTAACTGCCATCTCCTGTGCTACAGTGCAAACCGATTTCCTCCCCCGTTCTGTTCCCCTCTTCTGCCAAGACTCACTCACTACAAGGGAGTGAACCTGTCTGACATCCAGCTCAACAGCTCCCAGGGGTTTGCTCAGCTCTCTCCAGGACTGGGAGGCTTCCTGGAGGACGTGTGGCAGCCCAGGTAGGGCTTCTGAGGAGATTGAGTGGGGTCCCTTACTTCCTGGTGAACAGTCCGGCAGAAATCTTCCTGTCATGGGAGGCTGGTAGCAAAGACATTGGCCGTGTGATATAGGACACAGAGGAACATTTCCCAGTCTGAAATCACAAACTCCGTTCCCATGAGTGGGGATTCACTCTGCCAGGAGAGCCGGGATGCTGTGGGTTTGAGACACTAGAACGATCGAGGCATTAGGCTGCTGGGGCCAGTAAGCAGGTGAGTGAAGAGGGCTTTGGTCCAGCAGGAATGGAGGTTTGCTAAGAAGGAGGAGGGGGAGAGGAGAGCAAAGGGCGGGGGATAGAGAAGAGAGAGTAAGCCCAGGAGGGGCATGGGACAAAGCTCCCTGTTCTTCCTTCAGTCCCTTATCCACTCATCCACCGAAAACACGTCCATTTGGGGGCTCTTAGTGGGCACAGTTGGACTTTCTTGTCTGTAACTTGGGGCCCTGTCTAGGACAACCCTCAAGGGCCACGACCTCCGCTGGTACCCTGGGGTGGGGCAGTGGGCCAGGGTAGCAGTGCTGTCCTGGGGGCCTGTGAATGAGGAGGGGCCTGGAGCTTGGGGCGGGGGTGGGAAACAGAGGGGGGCTGCACCGGAGGCCTCCTCTGTCTCCACCTGGCCTCCATGCCCTCGGGTGGGCCCCTGTCCAGCTTCTTGCTGCGATCTCCATTTTGCAGGGACAGCTGCGCTTCTGGTCAAATCGTTTCCCTCAGATGCTCTGGTGAGTCATGTGTCCAGTCCAGGAAGGCGGCAGTGGGAGGAAAGGGTCTCCCCACTGTCCTGAGTGTGGAGAGCCACACAGCGTGGGTGTGGGATGGGGTTCCTTGCCCACCTTCCCCTCTGCCTGCCGGTCACCTTCTTGCAGACACAGTTCCATCTCAACAGAGCCCCGTCCACTCCTCTGTCGTGTCCCCCACCAGCCACCGATCTGGTTGGATAATCTTGCTTCTCTTCCTAGCACTATCTGTCTTGACTTCTGAGGCTCCTTCCCGCTTTCCTCTGGAGAGCCCCCAGGGGGATTACTGTAGGCCGTTAACCGGTGAGCAACTTCAGGAGACTAAGGCAGGTGGTAAACCAGGGGCTGCATGGGAGACAGTCTGCAGAGCTCCTTGCATGTGACCCCAATCATCCGTCTGTGTCTTCACCTCTCCTTTTGCATGTATCCCTCTACACACCAACATTCTGACCCCTCCTGTGGGACAGGCATTTGGTTAGGTGTCGGGGCTCTGCACACAACACAGGCCTAGGTGTGGGCCTCCGTGAGCTCGCAGACTGATTTCTGCCTTCTCATACCCCCAATTCAGGGTCGGGAGAAATAAATCAGAGCCGTCCACACTGGACCGTGCTCCCCGAGAGTTAGGACCAATCTATCACCCACCTCTCTTCCCTAGTCACCATCTCACTCATGCTTTCCTGTTTGCAGAGTGTGGGACGAGGCCCCTGGCTTCCCGGATAGTTGGTGGGCAGGCCGTGGCTCCCGGGCGCTGGCCCTGGCAGGCCAGTGTGGCCCTGGGCTCCCGGCACACGTGTGGGGGCTCTGTGCTGGCCCCACGCTGGGTGATGACGGCCGCGCACTGCATGCACAGGCAAGTCTCGGGGGCTGCTGGGGAGGACACGGCCTCAGTTTCCTTTTCCGTTTGGCCGTTGGTATGTCCATGTCGAGGGCGCCTGGGTGGCCCAGGTCATGATCTCACGGTTCTTGGGTTCGAGCCTCTCGTCGGGCTCTGTGCTGACAGCTCGGAGCCCGGAGCCTGCTTCGGATTCTGTGTCTCCCTCTCTCTTTGCCCCTCCCCACTCGCACTCTGTCTTTCTCTCTCTCAAAAATAAATACAAACATAAAAATTAAAAAAAAAAGTCCACGTCGAACAGTCTGCCTCCCCATGTGCGTCCTCAGGGGCACGGATTGCGAAGTGCTCTCCCCGTTCAGTGCCAAGAACAATTTGCATGAGTAGCAGCAGTAAGACAAAGACTGGTCCTCTGTGCTGGCTCAGTTTTGAAGTTTTCAAAATACTTTCATATTCACAGTGCTCTGTGCTTCTTAATGTTTATCACAAGTGTCATTAAATCACCTTCCGGGTAATTATTTGTTTAATGTCTCTCCTCCCCTTTAGACTGGAAGCTCCCCAGGAACGGGGGCTCTCAGTCTTGTTTACCCCTGGGTCCCTTTCTTGATTTGTCCACGGCCATGTCCCCATGGCCTAGAACAGTCCTGAAATACAATAGGTGCTTAATAAATACTGGTTGGAGCAAGGAAGGGATGAATGACGAGCAAATGAGCTCTTTGGACCTCTTCTTTTGGTGGCGGGCAGGGCAGTAGCACACTTCTCACTTCACAATGAGGAAACTGAGGCTGGGAGAGGTGAGGTGTCTTCTCCATGGTCACAGGTAGTAAGTGGAGAGGCAGGACTCCCAGAACTTTTTCTGACTCAGAGTTAGGAGGTCACACAAGCCCCTTTGATGTTCGTCACAAAGTGTGGAGGGGGCTCATTCAGGACAGAGGGGCTGGGGGGTTGCAGATGACCCCCAGTGTCTCATGTCTCTGGCCGTTCTGCAGCATTTATTAAGCACCTACTGTGTGCCCAGTATCTTGCCAGCTGCTGCAACGATACTAAGAGGCCTGGCCCCTGGGTCCTGCGAGTGCCCAGCCTGGTGATGGGGGCTTCCATTAATGGTTTCTCTGGCCAGCTTCCTCCATCCGCCGGCATGCTTATGTCAGCCTCTTCTGCCCCTCCCTTCCCTGGGCTCAGCACGGCTCCTGTGTGTAGTTTTAGGCTGTCCCGGCTGTCCAGCTGGCGGGTGTACACGGGGCTGGTGAGCCACAGTGCCGTCAGGCCGCACCAAGGGGCTGTGGTGGAGAGGATCATCCCTCACCCCCTCTACAGCACCCAGAATCACGACTACGATGTCGCCCTCCTCCAGCTCCGGACACCGCTCAACTTCTCAGGTGAGGCACCAGCCAGGAACCAACAGGCTGCGGGCCGTGGCGGGAGCGGGGCAGGCCCTGGGATGCCTGAGAGGTGAGCTCCCTTCTGAGTTCTCGCCCAGCGCTGTAAACCTTAACACACTCAGTTCATCGGATGAGCTCTGCCATCTCCTGGACCTCAGCTTCACCCAGGCTTGCGCAGGCTCTTTTGGGGACAAAGGTTCTGGCCCTTTTTGCAGCTGGACTGCAAGCGGGTCTTGCCTCCAAGTCCCCAGCGGAGCTCCTGGCTGCTCTGTCTACCAACAGACCGCCCCTCCCCCGTCCCCATGCCACGGCGTGACATGCTACACAGTTTTCCAGATGTCTTTCCTTCACCTCTCATAACAACCCTGACAGGTAGATGAGACAGGTATATACAGACAAGGACAGTGACACTTAGTGAGGAGAGGGACGCTCTACAAGGTCACACGGCACATGGTTCCCGAGCCTGGTGTCTGGGCTCCAGGGCTGCTTCTCCACAGCACCTGCCCTCGAAGAGCAAGCCCCCCCAGCATGCACGTGCATGTGCGTGCTCACCAGCACACACACACACACACACACACACATGCACACACACACACACACACACACAGAAACACGCACACGCACTCACCCAGTGGTCACGCAAATACCCACGTGCATGCTCTCTCACACACGCACACACTCACATACACTCAGCGCTCCTCTCTCCCACCTCCACCCATGGCCTTGGGTTTCCCAAATCCCAGTGTTGCTACATACCCTTGGGCCTACGTGACTCTGAACTTTTGCTCAACAGTTCATATTTCTAAATTGACTTAAGTACATTTATTTTTCCTAATGTTTATTTTTGAGAGAGAGGGGGAGAGAGAGACAGAGCGTGAGCAGGGGAGGGGCAGAGAGAGAGGGAGACACAGAATCCGAAGCAGGCTCCAGGCTCTGAGCTGTCCGCACAGAGCCCGACACGGGGCTTGAACCCACAAGCAGCGAGATCATGACCTGAGCCAAAGTCGGATGCTTAACCGACTGAGCCACCCAGGCGCCCCTAAATTGACTTAAGTACCTTTAAAAGGCGAACTTCAAGCTACTGCCTAACTGGAGAGCCCACATTACTTGTAGCAAATAGGTAACAACCATGAAAACACAGAGCGAAAACGAGCCAGGGTTCAAGTCCTCTGCAGAATTTGGCGTCTGGGCCTGCTGTCTCCGTATTTAGGGGGAAGTTGACAGGCACTGGGAGAGCCACACAGGGGCACCCCATGGAATCTTTCTCCATGATGTAGTTCGAGGGACTGAAGGAGAACCCAGAAGAAAACCCTTCCTCCCCTCACGCATCAGCGATTATTATTATTTTTTTTTTAATTTTTTTTTTCAACGTTTATTTATTTTTGGGATAGAGAGAGACAGAGCATGAACGGGGGAGGGGCAGAAAGAGAGGGAGACACAGAATCAGAAACAGGCTCCAGGCTCTGAGCCATCAGCCCAGAGCCTGACGTGGGGCTCGAACTCACGGACCGCAAGATCGTGACCTGGCTGAAGTCGGACGCTTAACCGACTGCGCCACCCAGGCGCCCCCATCAGCGATTATTTAATGGCATGTCTACGTGCCACCTGACAAGTGTGGGCCCCAACCATAGAACTTGCCACACTTTTGGAAACAATTCCGGAAGAGGGATCCAACACCCCAAGTGAAGTCCCAAAGGAGTACAGATGCTCAGAAGGAATTCTCGTTCTCCCTCAGTCCCCGGGTTGGAGGTGTGCACTGCCCAGCCTAGAAGGCACCCTGCACACTGCAGTTTATACATTGTCCTCTGTGCGAATGGTGCCCCCCCCTGCAATGTGGTACGGTGCACGACCTGCACAACCTTACAGGAGACCTGGTTGGTGGAGGCCGGGAACCAGGGTTGTTTGAGAAGGGGGTGAGGAGGAACTGCCAGGCCTGGTTCTTCCCCGAGGCTGAGGGTGAGGTGGTGGGGAAGGGAAGCTGAGCCTGAGTGGAGCCCAGAACCAACTGCTTCTCTACAGACACTGTGGGTGCTGTGTGCCTGCCAGCTGAGAAGCAAGATTTCCCAAGGGGCTCACAGTGCTGGGTGTCTGGCTGGGGCCACACCGACCCCAGCCACAGTGAGTCAGCTCCCAGGGCCCTGGGTACAAAAGGGGTGGGGGAGTGGGGGAGCATCCTCCCCCAAGGTGACGCACCTCTACCTCCCATGTCCACCTCCCCCCCTGGGCCAAATGGCAGTGCCAACCCCCTTTTTCTCTGGTGTCATCGTTGGCCTCAGTCTCCCCTGCCTGGGTCTTCCTGGGAGAACACCCCCTGAGTTTCCCCTGAAGCCAGGCCTTTTATACCCCTGCCCTTTTTCTGGCCTTCTTCACTCTTAAGTCTGACAGACCCCTGCCTCCTTCCCGGGGTCCACAGCTCCCACCCTGGGCTCTGCTCTTTGGGTCTCGTGTCTCCGGGGCCTCTAACCACCTTCCCTCCAGCTGCTGTGTCTTCCTGGCCTTGCTTTGTGCCCCACGGCCCGGCTCTGTATCCCTCCATCTCCATGTCTGCCTCCCGCAGCCCACAGCTCAGACACGCTGCAGGACACGGTGGTGCCCCTGCTGGGCACCCGGCTCTGCAACAGCTCCTGCATGTACAGCGGGGCCCTTACCCCCCGCATGCTGTGTGCCGGCTACGTGGACGGGAGGGCCGACGCGTGCCAGGTGCAGCAGTGAGCGGGACCGTGGTTGGGGGCGGGGATGAGGGGTTTCCTGCTGGGGCTTGGCCCCTAGTCTGAGCAGCCTCTCTAGGAGGATGGGTGTCTAGGCGAGTTGAGTAGTGCAGCTAAGGATTAATGGAGGGACGAGGCGAGCGGAGATCCATGCTGGAAGCAGAAGGGGCCTAGCGTAGAGGGTGTGCTTTGGGGAGTTCTGGTGCGCCTCCACCAGGAAGGACTAACTGCCCGCTTCTCTGTGTCTCTACGTCCGGATCCCTCAGGGTGACAGCGGGGGCCCCCTGGTGTGCCTGGACGGGGGCACGTGGCACTTGGTGGGGGTGGTCAGCTGGGGCCACGGCTGCGCGGAGCCCAATCACCCTGGCGTCTATGCCAAGGTTGCCGAGTTCCTGGACTGGATCCATGACACTGCGAGGGTGAGTGTGGGGGCAGGGGTGGGCGGGCAGCTTTATAAAGGACCCAACCCTTGGGTGATGCTCAGCTCTTAGGTCTGGGCGCTGCTCGGGGCTGAAGAATGGTCCCTAGATGGGGAGGAGGAAGTGATGCTTATAGCACCGAATGCATTGGATTTCTATCAATTTAAGTATTAGCTAGGGAAGAGTGGACCTGAGTTTGTAGCCCAGATCTGCCATTTACTGGGGGAGCTTTGGCCCGTCCCTAACCTTGGCAAGCCCCAGTTTCTTGGTAGTAGCTCACGGCTACCTCGAATGCTCCTGCGGCGATGTAGTGAGGTAAGATTACCACGAGACAGCCATGCAGCCCTAGGCTTGTGGTGGGTGGTCCTCATGTTGTTCGGGGGCGTATTTCCGACCATCATTCGTTCCTGCTTTCTAAGGCAGTTGTGAGTGCCTGCACTCCCTGCACTTTGGAGAGAGCTCGGCATTTTGCAGTGTGGGTTCAGCAGGGGATTAATTCTTGTGTGACATCAGGCAAGCCACTTGGCTTCATCTGTTCAGTGGGAGGGCCCAGGAGGATAATGTGCATGAAGACAGGTCCTCTGTGTAAAGTACTTAACAGATGCAGGGCGTGATGATGAGAAGCATCTCTCCCCAGGGTTGGGCACAGGGGCAGGTGGCCGGTAGTACATTTTAGAGTTTCAGGGGACACATAAACCCCTGTTCTCATTCAAGCCTTACAGAAAACCTAGAGAAATAGTTTTAGCTGCATTTGATAGAAGTGGAAACCAAGGTTCTGAACGGTGGTTTCCTCAAATGGAAATTTCTCGGCTGGTAGGTATTGGGGCCATCATGGGTCTGGCTCCTTCCTCCGTCACCCCAGGCCCCCCTCTCCCAGCCCTGTTCCTCCTCCACCGCACCACACGCAGCCTCACACTTCTTCCTGGGTCTCTGGCAGGCCCGCCAGGTGGAGGAGGAGCTGCAGACCCAGGTGCAGAAGGCACGGACCTCCTTTCACACAAGACAGTCATCGCCCACAGGCCAGCCTCCGGGTCCGGGCCTCTCCTCTCGGGCCCTGGTTTTGAGTCCCTCTTTCTCACCAGGGAGCCTCAGTAACAGGAGAGCCGATGGGGCTGGGCTGGAAAAGTGGGGGGAGGGGCGGGGGAGGAAGATGCTGCTGGCGGCAGCTGGGCACCCGCCCTCCCCCCTCTGCCCTTCCCTGCACGCATCTTTTGGGAGGATGCTCGGGGATGCCCTGGGACCGCTTTCTCCATGTCTCTCAGGCAAGGAAAGTGCCTCCTTAGAGGAGCCCCTGGCCCCGAGGCTTCTGGGCAGATGGGGTCAAGGCTGGGCAAGCCCATGCAGTCAGGATCCTCCCCACTCTGCGTGTTCTCAAGTGGCTGTGGCTGACCCGACCGGGCAGGGTCGGGGACATGTAAGAATGCTCTGGTTGGCCTTCAGTTAGGACTTTGCTTTTATAACGACAGTTCTGTGAACTGGTTCAAGGACTCCTGTCTTGGAGTGAAGTGATATAGGGTCTCAGTCCCTCATTTTCTCTTGCTCTCTGTGTCTCTCTCTCTCGTACACACACACTCTCTATCTGTGTCTCTGTCTCTGTCGGTCTCTCTTTCACACACACACTCTTTGTCTCTGTCTCTCTTTCTCTCTCTCTCACACACACACACACACACACACGCTAAAAGGATAGAATTACAGTTTTCCTCCCATACGTGTTTCTTAAATCTCCGGATCTGACTCCTGCTCCTCTCTCTAGAATCTGGGCATTCACTTATTCAGTTCTTTACATTTCTTGAATCTACATGTCATAACCTGCAGCAAAGAGCGCCCGCCGTCCAGATGGGCTGATGCACAGGTTTGAGGACCTTCCCCCCCACCCCAAGTCAGTGCTGTCTTGGGAGACCTCTGTCTCCTTGGCTCCTGTTCCAGCACTGGGCCTTCTGTCTCGGGGAGATTTCTTTCTGAGTTTATGCCCAGTTAGCATTTTCCTGGTTAAGCTTCTCCCCGACTCTCTTCTCTCTAGCAATTAAAATGCACTTGGCATCTTGTTTCTAAAAAGTGCAATGAATTTTTTTATGGTGCTTACCCAAGGAAATGCAATTAGCGTTTAGCAATAACAACTTTTTCATGAATTTATCAGCATTTTTTTGGAGGGGTAGTACAAATGAATATTCATTCCTGGAGGGTCTGCTCACTTTTGGTGAAGTGCACTAAAAAATAAGGACCTCGATTTACTGTCGCTGTATTACCTGGGAGGGGTTGCTGGGAGTTGGCTCTCACATTGGAGAAGTGGTGGGGGAGAGACTCTGGCAGGTGACAGACAGCCTCATCCCCCCCCTCCCCCCACCACCCAGCTCTTAGATCTCCAGCCTCTTCCCTGAGCTCGAACATTTACCACCTGACTCTGGTGAGTCCCCATCTCAAGAGGCAGGTTCAGGGCAGCTGATCCCCCTGGGCAGGAAAGAGTTACCTGCAAATCCATCAACTATAATCTTTTCAGTGTTTCTCATGACCCTGTGAGTGTTTGCTTATTTAAAGGGAGGTTTTCCTTTATCATAGTCATGGTAGCCGGTTAATAATCAGTAACATGGGGCTATTACACTTTATCAACACAGCTCACGTGTACCTCATTGAGATCTCACACTAGCTATGCGGTGAAGATATTATTATTGTGCCCACTTTATAGGCAAGAAAATTAGTTCAGAAAGATGAAGCATCTCCCCAAGACCAGCCACTAGTAAGCGCCAGTGAACCCTGGATCTTTTTATTCCACACCCACATCACCGTTTGGCACATGGATGAACGAGATGGTCCAGTGTTGCACAGCAGTGTAGACGTGAAAGGTTCTTTATCACCTAGTGGAGTCACCTGCCTACACAAATGCATCACCATCCCTGCTTTTTATAGGTGAGGCAACCAAAACCTGGGAAGAAGTTAAGTGGCTCCTGCCAGAGACCCTTCTTAGGCAATATTCTGACAGATTTCCAGTTCTCCGTGAGATTGATGGCCTGACTTAAACGTTACAAATGAGTATCTTCCACAGGAGGACGATAAAGAGAACCCTAATTAGAGAATTTGCTAAAAGTGATTCCCTGTTTACCTACAGAAGATCCCAGGATCTTTCATCAAGCTACCAGTCAGATCTGCAGACTCAGAGGCTCCCACCTGCTCTTCCTTTGTTGGCTGGCACCCGCCAATCCAACTCTTAGGAAAATGAGGAGAAAGAGTGCCTGGGCTCTTTCTCCTGGGCCAGCTGCTGGAGTGCAGCAGTGGGGATGGGGGCAAGGAAGGGTGGGAAAATTCAGGTCCAGAAGGATTTTAAAGAGGACCAGCTGGGTGCCCAGCTGTGTTAAGCTCTGTAGGGAATTCAGAGGTTGAGAAACTGACTGCCTTATTGGAGCGAGGAGACTTATTTGTAATAAATTATTAGTGGCCAGCCAGGCACAAAGCTGCGTGGTGAGGCAATAATTACGAAGGGAGCTCTAGGGGACTATCGTGGAATAAGTCAGGGCATTTCCGTGCAGGAAACTTGTCTGTCCCTTCCAAGGATTCAGCATCCCACCTGCCTGGGCAGAGCTTGTGAGCCCCAGGAGACTTCATAAGCAGGTTGCTCCTGGCTGCCATGCCCAGGGTGGAAACGTTCTCCTTTTCTGTGCTTTTGGGGTCTGGAAGGTATAGTGGGATGCAGGCTCTCTCTACTTGTTAGAACTTCCGTGCTTTTCCTAGAAGGGCTGCTATGAATGAGGGGGCAGGCCTGCCATTCCTGAGGAACATTTCTCAAGCTCTTTCCTACATTTTATTTTTGGAAGTGCTGGGCTCACCCACAGTAGGACAAAACTGGAAATGCTATAAATGCTAAAAGCTGGTACAGCAGCTGTCAGGGGATGGTTTTCCCCAGTCTCTCTATTGCCTTCTGTGCTCTGCCCTCTCCTGGCCATGCACTTAGGACCCTCCAGGCTAGTGAAGAGAGAACCCAGCTACACTATTCAGCCTCTCTCAGCATATCTGGTCCGGATCCCCCCACCCCTCTACTCAGACACATCAGAATGCACTCTTGGGGTACACTTCACCCTTGGGGCTCTGCCTCCTGCTGACCCATTGGAGCCCAGGGTTGCTCATGGCTGTTTAAACTGTCTTGAATACCATTGCCTCTAGAAGAGTTCCTAGCAGGAGGCCTGGAGTAGCTTCCTACTCCTGAGGACAAGGCTGATCTTTCTTACACATTCCATTACCTGGACAGGAAGACGCGGGGCAGGCGGGCACACTTCTCGTGCGCTGGAGGCCCCGGGTCAGAGCAGCCCAGGGGAAGCCACTGGAGGGTTTATACCTGGGGTTGGTGCTGGAGCAGACCAAGCTGGGGACTCAGACAAAACAGAAAGAGGAGTCCTGGCTCCAGAAGGCGCCGGTCTCGCCCTTGTGTGCCTCTCCCAGGGCGGGGTGAGGGCTGCAGGAAGGCAGCGGGGCTCACAGGGCCCGGCTCATCTCCTGAGCCTCCTCCCTCCCCAGGAATCTTTGGCTGTGGCCTCTGAGGGTGTAGAGTCCCAATCTAGGTCTCCAACCACTTGGGAGTTTGCTTTCCTGAGCTAACGACTCAGCCTCCCTCAAACTTGGGCTCTCACCTGTCAAATAGGGAGTCTGGGCCAGGTGGTCTCCATGGCATCTGCCTTGTCAGGTTTCACGCAAACCTCTGTCACCCCCGGAGACATCTGCCCCACACCCTGTAGTTGGGACACAATGGGCAGCTGCCTGTTCCCTGGGACAGATCTAAAGGACCAAGACTGTTCTGGCTCCTCGGGCCCATAAGAGGAGGGCACTCACAGCTGCTCTCCCTTGAGGCTCGCCCTCTGGGTCCTGGGGGAAAGGGGAGAGATAGCACCGGGCAATTTGAAAAGCCGTCTTTCCCCATGTCCGTCTGTCCAGCGTTTGTATAGGGGTGAAGGGTTCCAGGACAGGCTGAGCCCCGTGACTGGAACTGTTTCAGCTGCTCCTCAGCTCCTTCCCGACACCCTGGGCTCTGTGTGGGGCCTCATGGGCTGCAGACTCCTAAAGACACTGAGGGAATTTCCTCCTTACCTCAAAGACCCACGGACACTTCCCTTTTGCCCATTTTCTCTTGACAGCTCCTGAGCTGGCCGCAGGACCCCCTCTGCTCCCCAGCCTCTCCCCGTGCATGAGGACGAGTAGTGAGGAAAAGTTTTGGCTACCAGAACCATTAACAGGCAGCTTTGGTTCAAGCTGTCCCCGTTCCTGGCCATGTTACCAGCCTCACAGAGGGAGAATCCTTTCCCATGGCCCTTCAGTCAGGGTGACCCTATCTTCCCAATTTGCCTAGGATTGACCTGGTTTTATTTATTTATTTAATTTATTTATTTAATTTTTTTTTTAACGTTTATTATTTTTGGGACAGAGAGAGACAGAGCATGAATGGGGGAGGGGCAGAGAGAGAGGGAGACACAGAATCGGAAACAGGCTCCAGGCTCCGAGCCATCAGCCCAGAGCCTGACGCGGGGCTCGAACTCATGGAGCGCGAGATCGTGACCTGGCTGAAGTCGGACGCTTAACCGACTGCGCCACCCAGGCGCCCCTGATTGACCTCGTTTTAACACTGAAACTACCATCCGGGCAAACCAATGGGTCACGCTAAGTCTGCTGCCTCCCTTCTGTATAAAAGGCATTTCTGTAAACTCTAGTGCCCCTCGGCCTCCTCCAGTCCAATCGGGCTTAAAAGAAAGCTTCCCTGGTGACCCAGAGTTGGAGGAAGAGAAGGTTCCCTGGAATTCTCGAGGTCTGGATGGTTTTGTCAAGGCTGCAACGTTAGCAGATAGTGCCTTGGCCCTGAGGCCCTCGGAGCAAGTCTCCCACAGACCTGGCTGTCCGTCCTTCCCTACGGTGGTCCCTCAGATGGCAGCCAGGACAGCTGTCGCTTCACCTAATGTTCTGGGCACATAGCCTGATCCTTCCAGGCCCAGAAGCCCTCCTGCAATTTGGGGGAGGCAAGGAGGGTGATGTACATGTAGCACTGCTCCCGGAAGCCATGAACATCGCTTTCCCACTTTGCCCAGGTCTCACTCATGTCTGGTCCCCAGATCCTGGTCTGGGGCTTGGCATGAGGTGCTCACTGAGCCCCCTTGGGAGGAGGATAAGAGGGGGCTATCGCCCTCCTGGGAGGCGGGTGGGTCTCTTCTCCAGCCTCTGCCCTCCGGAGGGGAGCAGAGAAGAGCAAAGAAGAGACTGCCAGACTGCTGGAGCCCACAGGGATTTTGTGGGGTTTATTTTGCCTCGGCACTGTCTGCAGAGGTGAGGGCATGAATAAAAGAGCGAGGCAAGATTTACTGTTCCCACACTTGGCGGTGGCCCTGTATTTGCACAGCGGATCCTGTCTGGGAGGGGCTGGAGCAGGTGGAGGCCAGGCTGGGACTCAGGGAGAAAGCCAGACTCCAGGCAGTCTTTTTGAAGGGACCCTGGGGAGGAGCGGAAGGTGAGGCTGTGAGGAGGCTACTTAGGCCATCTCTGTGACCCCCCCAGAGGCCAGAGCGTCCCCTCCACTCTTCTGCTCTGTCCCTTACATGAACCAGTAGCCAACAGCTTGGGTCCAAGAACCTCTTAAACCCAGGGGCATGTGGTGGGCCTGGTAGGGTGCACTGCCAATGAGGACCCCAAAAGAAAGGGCCCCAGGCTGCACTCATTTGTATTCATGGCCCTGGTAATGGGCACAATCATGAAGTGACATTAGTCGTGGCCTAGCCTAGCCTGGGGCTGGGACCTGGAACCTTTCAGCTGAGAGTGACCTTGGACAGGGTCCAGTGTCACCTCTGCATGCACGTCCAAGACAGTACAGCATCGTAGTGTCCTGGGGCCAACAAAAGACGGACCACTTTTTGTACACTCAATCCTAATGGGTCAAAGCTGGTGGCGGGAGGTAACAGAAAAGAGGAGAGTCTGAGGGACTGGTAGCGGCTTCTGGGAAGTGATAGGATCCATACTGTGTGTGTGTCTATGTATCTGTGTGTCTGCCTGTGTATGTGTATCTTTGTGTGTCTGCATATGTCTGTGTGTGTGTGTGTGTGTGTGTGTGGTCTCTGTGTGTTTTTGGGCACATGTCTGTGTGTATACTGGTATGTATATTCTATGAAACTTGAAGGTCTGGAGGGAAGAGGAGACATAAAGGGAGTCTGCGATAAGGCTCTACAGAATTTCTCCCCTAACCTTGAAGAGGCAGATCGAACTCTGGCCAGTTTCCATGTACAGGGCCCCCCCCACCTTTAGCTTCTCCCTCCCCATGACACACACACACACACACACACACACACACCACCTCAACACTACCCTGGCAGATGTGATCATAAATAACTAGGAAGAATCACAGTGGTCACATATAAGAAACACAGACCTCTGGTACTAGCTTGTTTGTATATATGCGCATGTGCACGTGTGCATATATGTGTGTGTGCACGTATGTGTGGTCATGTCCTCATGGGAGCTTCTGAATCTTAAGTCAGCCTCTCAAGACTGCTTCCCCCAGGTCCACTTGAACATTTGTGGGGCTTGGGCAGGAGCATGGATGGAATATACCATATGTCTAAAGAGTTAAAAGTAACACATCAAACTAGCAGATCATTCAATTGAAAATGTCTTGCCATGACAAATATACCTCCTTAAAGATGTGGAATACCAGCTTCAAATTTAGAATCCTAGAATCCTTGGATTCTTTCCTGGGGCATGGCAGGATGGGGAGAACTGGCGTGTGGCTACCTTTTCTTCCCACCTCCTGATCCCTGCCCTCCTGCACAGGGCCTCGTAGGCAGCCAGGAGGGCATTCCTCCTGCCTAGGGCTGTGCCCACCAGTGGGGTCTGCCCTCAGGGAAAGAGGCGAATGCAGCCTTGGGGCCACTTGAATTCCAGGGTCTAGAAGGGGGCACATGGGCTCTGAGTGGTCATGTGACCTCAGCCCTGCGAGCTCCTCCTTTGAGGGAGGGTACGATCAAAAAGGTCCAGGACAGCAGGGTCAGGCCTAGGGTGAGGTTAAGTGAGGCATGGCTCTCAGGATCTCACAGGGTGGGCTGGCTCCTGCCTCATCCTGGTCCTGGCCCTATTGGACAGGGTCTTATTAAGTAAGAAGACCAGAACGAGGCTGGCTTCTCTTTCTGGTCTCTGTGGGGGCTGATATTTACTGTAGCCCATCATGTGAGACAGAGGTGAGATGACAAAAGTAGACCCCCACCCACTCTTCCAGATGCTATAAAGTGCCCCTGGCTACATTTCAAGGGGCTCCACTTTACATCAGCCACCCCCCCCCCCCCCCCCCCCGCCCCTCATGGCAGTCCCCAGACTCATGCTCAGTGGAAAAATAGAGTGATTCATGATTCCCACTCACTGGCCCTCAGAAATTAACTGAGATAAACACAGGGACAAAACTCTAGTGAACAAATGAACTATATTCCAGAACTCTCTCACAGACAGAATTCGCTAAAACAAAGGCAAGCCAAAGCTAATTAGAAAAATGGATGTGTAGGGTCAGGGGAGGTCTGTGGGAGAGGAGCCAGGATACAATCTGTATGCATTTTGGAGAAATCTGGATTGAACTTGTTATGGACAGAATTATGTCTTCCCCAAATGCATGTGTCGAAACCCCAACCCCCAATGTGACTGTATCTGGAGATAGGACCTTTGGGAGGTAATTAAGGTTGAATGAGGTCTTCACTGGTGTCCTTATAAGAAAAGGAAGAGACACCAGCACTCTCTCTCTTTCCTCACAAGCACAGAGAAGAGGCTATATAGGAGGACACAGTCAGAAGGTGGTCATCAGCAAGCCAAGAGGGGAATTCTCACGAGAACCTGACCGTGATGGCACCTTGATCTTGGACTTCCAGGCTCCAGAACTGTGAGAAATAGATTTCTGTTCTTTAAACCATGCAGTCTGTAGTATTCTGTTAGGGCAGCCCACAGCAATTAATATACAATTAAATCACTGTAGGGACGCCTGGGTGGCTCAGTCGGTTAAGCCTCTGACTCTTGATTTCGGCTCAGGTCACGATCTCATTGTGAGATCGAGCCCCAAGACAGGCTCTGCACTAGCAGTGTGGAGCCTGCTTGGGATTCTCTCTCTCTCCCTCTCTCTCTGCCCCTTCCCGTCCTTGCACACATGTGCGTGTGTGCTGTCCCTCACTCTCAAAATAAACAAACTTAAAAAAATAAAAGAGAATCACTGTTGAAGATGCTCATAAAACAGGAGAATAAATAGAAGAGGACGTCCAGGGTGTTGCAGCCTGATGCTGGAGCCCGTGGTTTGGGTTTCCATCACATGATACATGGGAGGCATTTAGGGGAGGCCAGGTCCAGGACCCCTGGAGCTTGGGTTCCGAACTGGCCTTCATCCCTTGTGATTGAGCCCAGCTGTCTCTGACTTTGCGAAGTTCCTATTTTCTCCTCTATGTAACGGGACTAATAACATATGTTCTACATAACTCACAGAGTAGATGGGGAGACCAAGTCAAATGAAATAACCAGAAGGCCTCGGAGATTGTGTGGAGCTAGGCAAAAGTAACAGGTTATTGCTTCTAATCTCTATTGGTACATCTGCCACTTGTCACATTTATTGTCACCATTTATTGAATGTCTCCTTGCTATCGTGCCCCATCTTGAGCCTGGAATACCCAGAACTGAATAGAAGAATAGCACTGTCTTCGAGGGGTTCATGGGCTAGGTGCAGGCAAACACTAAAACACGGCTATTATTATTTGCTGAAAGAGCACAAATATGAAATACTTTGAAAGAGTTTGCTACAATTACTGTACAACCATTTACAGATAGTTGCTTGTTGCCAAGAAAGAACTGATGTGGCAAATGTAGAAATTTCCCACCTACTATCAGCATGTAAGGTTTTAAGAAAACCAATGGAGGCAAATGGTGTTTCGATCATAACCTCAGAAATGTGGTTTCCATACCAACGTATTTGTGCAGAATAAAAAGCCCAAAACAAAATGCTGCCTCTGATTCACAATAAGGCGAGCCTTAGTTGAATCATGTTTTTAGTAGAAAAGACTAAGCCCCCAGCCCCCACAGTGCCTTGCCAAATTGTCTGTGCTCCCGTACACATACGTGCAAGCACACAATGGGAGGTAAACTGGGGCCCTTAGAGGGATCAGATCAGGCTCTCTGTGGAATCCTGGGTTCTAACCCTGGCCTATCACTTTACATGTCTGGGTCTCAGTTTCCTTGTCTGTATAGGAGGAGTGATTCTGTCTCATTACTTTTATTGTCATGGAACTGAAATTACACCAAAGGTACTAGTATCTTGAAAGAGCAAGTAACAAGAGTAGTCACATAGGTAGTCCAGCCACAGCTTAATCTGGAAGGTCTTTTATGTTCCTAGGAGGTGAGCAGTGTGGCATGAGAAGCCGTGTTTAGTTTTGTGAGGATGATCACTGTGGAGGATCAGGTCCTCCCCAATCTGTCCTGCTAACCCCTGACCATCCCTTCCTCCCTCCCTCTGTCCTCCCTTTTCCTGTCTCCTCTTTCCTCCTTCCCTCCCTTTCCCCTCCATACTCATTCCCTTCATTTTTATTGAATGCTTGTCATATACCAGAATGTGGAGATAAGTATCTCACTATTTCAGCAGAAACTCATAATCATGTGGGGGAGATTAGAGATGTGCACCAATCATTTCAATAAGGGCCAGGTGCAAGGTGCTTCATTCTGGAGCATGAATAAGGTGTGTGGCTGGGTAAGGAGACTGCTTGAGCTGGGCCTTGACTGATGAATGTCAGCAATGAGCTGGGGCAGGGGCGTGGATATGGCCAGGAGGGGAAGAGAGAACAAGGCCATTTGGGACCAAGGGAACAGCATGAAACACCTGATATTTCCTGGGAAGCAAGTAGTTTTGTGATTGTGGACCTAGAACAGGGTCTGACACCTGTGAATAAGTGGCAGCCAAGCCAAGAAGTCCTCCTTTGTCTGATGAGAAGTGTGGGGGGAGCTTCTGAGACCGTTAAAGCAGGAGAGAGTCACAGTTGTGTATAATGGAGAGATTACCCTGGAGGAGATACGCAGGTGGGCTTTGAGGGGAACTGCGGCATACTAATATAACCATTAGTGTAGGGTCTCAAACTCCTTTTAAAGATAAAATCTTTATTTGGAGCCCTTAAATATTTGAGACAAAGCAGTGTTTTATTAGCATGCATTCATTTTATAATTCCACATTGCCGATACCTATGTAGGATAAAATCAGTCAGTGTGAACAGTGATGCCATTTTGATGAGCATCAGCAGTTGAAGTCAGGAACCATGCATCAAATTACAGAGTTATATTCATTTCACGACCCAGCTTAATTCCAGATTTTGGTTTCAGTTGCATAGCACCAAGGAATCCTGACTTAACACAGTTAAGTCATTGCTAATAGCAATGGGGTTTGCACAGCTTGACTTTTAGTCTCAGGGCATGCTTTAATTAAAAGAGGAAAACTTCATTCAGAGGTCTGTATAAAAATGAGTTAATCTCGTATCCTAAGTTAATGGGGTGGTGGTCTCCAAGTACCAAAATTGGGCATGTTACACATTTTCGTAATGGTCTAGATGGCTAAAATATGTTTTAAACGAAATGTAAATCAAATATTTGAGAACCCCTATGCCACTTGCAGAAGGTGAAGGCATGAGTGAAGGGTATTATGTGGTTTGTTTGTGTTGATCCTGCCATGGCCGAAGTTGGGCAATTAGGGTTACGTTAATACATGCTTCTTCAGTTGGATGTTGATGGGGACTTCTCTCAAAACTGGCAGGAGCAGTGCAGTGGGGTAGCTACATTGGGTTCATCTTCCCTATAGACAGCGTGTGGCACTTCTATAATCTTGGTACCTTTGTGACCTATGATTTGTGGGAGTTGGGAGAACCCAAGCAAAACATCAGGGTATTGAGAGACCTTATATTCATTTGCAAACTTCTACCTGTGTATGCTCAGGGAACTCACCAAGTACAAAAGCACCCCCCTCTACCCTCCAAGAAGAAACTGATAACAAATCCTTTTACTGAATACCTGCTATGTGCTGCGCACTGTTTTATGCAGTTTATATGTACCAACACTGTTAACATTTGCAGCAGTCCTATGAGATGATTGCTCTTATTTTCTCCATTTTAAAGACGAGGAAATTGAGGCACAAAGAGGTTAAGCGTCTTGCCCAAGATCACACAGTTAGGAAGTGACAGAGCTGGGATTTGAATCCGTAGCCTGGAGCCTGCGTACCTAATCACTATGCTGTCTTGTGCCTCTTCAAGGTAAGAATTTACATTAGACCTCTGAGGTCACATATCTTTTCATTGGAATGAGCATTGCATTTGTCCCTTAATTTTCCCCAGGAATATCCTCAGTGCCGGTCATAGCACGTAGGTTCTTCTGCTGATGTTGAGGATGGGCTTTCAGTGGAAATTGTGCAATGGGCAGTGTAGGTGGGGAAAGGGACTTCACACATATGTGAACTTTTTGGAAAAGTATTCTTTGGAGGTGGGCTTGGGCCCTCCATGGTCTGGATTCATGATGCTAATATGAAGCATCAGGTATCGTGAAGTCAGGAAATAATGCTAGGGGGTCTGTGAGCCACACAGCCTCTGTTTCTCTGTCAACTGCAGGATCCAAGGTACCAAGAGGGTGGGACAGACCCAGTACAGAGAGGGTGGTGGGAAGCTGAGGCTTGGGGTGACCTGTGTTCCCGGCTCCCAGGTCTGCCTCAGATCCACCCTTTTCTGGCATTGGTCCTTCCAAGTGAAGAGAAGCAGCCGGTTAAGCCTGCACTGAATGTAGGAGGTTGAAAAGCTTAAGAGGAGACTGTAATGAGAGTAAGTTGGCAAAGCAGCTAAATTGATAGGAAACAGCAGGGTGGGATCAGCCATCGCAAAACCAGTCTATTAAGAGAAGGTCCCAAGAGGCCAGGATGGCTTTTTCTCCAGAATAAATGCTGAGCTGAGCAGACTGAATAAATGAAGGCACATCAGTCAGGGCTGCACGGATGGGCAGGAGCAGCACCCTCTAGAGTCAGGTCATGGTCAGGGTGGCCTCTGACCTGTTTGCCGGATCTCAAAGTTGAAGTTGGAAAGAGTTTATTTCAGCATCAACAAAAGGAATCTCCTGTTGGGAGAGCTTGTAATCTGTGGTGTGAGCACCAGGGAATGGATATACCATCAAGGAAGGATTTAATGAGTTCTTGGAGTGTGCAGAGCAGAAGGCCTGGGGAGGGGTATAGAGAGGTTCAGGGAAGCTGCTTGACCTTGTGGAATGGCCACCGGGAAGTTCAGCCTCCCCGGGCTCCTGGTGGCACTGTGCAGCCAAGTGAACACAGACCATGATTGCTACCTGACCTTTGAGGGCCTCTGCTCAGGTATCCGTGGGCTGTCCCCACCCCTGGGTTAGTCTGAGCACCGTGCTCAGAGATCTCACAGGCCTGCTCACAGCCCACAAACCTCAGGGTGTCAACTCCTGGGGATCACACCGAGCTCAGGTCTCTCCGTGAGCAGGGAGCTGGTTCCAACGCAACCACAGCTCTGAGAACAAGTGTGTGGTCTCTTTCCATGTGGCCAAACCACTGCTCCTGGCTGAAAAGAGCAGGGAGGGAACCACTGCTTGTGGGACACCGCCTTTGTATCAAGTACTGAGCCATGCTAAGTACCTTGGTTCACAGAATTTGTACAAAACTGCTTCGAGGAGGTAGCCTGTTCTTTGTGTAAACGAAACTGAGGCTCAGCTATGTTAACACACACAAGTTCACACACCTGGAGAAGGTGGGGATGGGGTTCAACTACACATTTTTTTGGGTTCCAAAAATCTGTGGTCTTTGCACTAGCCCTGCCTCCTGAGCAAAAGACAAGAAACTCACCGCTTTCAGTGACGCCCAGGAGTGGCCACCATGGTGTCTCCCGGCAGGGCTCGAGCCAAAATGTTCCCCATGGGACTCGCAGACTCTCAGCTTTTGCCCTTGGGCAAGTTATTTGACTTTTTTGAGCCTCAGTGTCCAACTCGGGTACGACAGAAATAATATGCTCCCCTTCCCCTTGGAGGGTTGTGAGATAGATGAAAGCAAGTATGCAGAAGCCGTCGTCACGGTCAAGGACACATTTGGTGACAGAACAATCAGCACTCAAGTGTCCAGTGAGTTCACTCTCCTCTTCCCCATTATGTGCCCCTGGGGATCTCTGGCACAGCACTGATCTCCAAACATTCTGGGCTTGAACGGATGAAGATCTCACTGTTCAGCCAAGAAGTCATTTATAATTCCTCTCGGGGTCTGGTCACTGTGGGGCAGAATTGGGGGACAATCCATCTAAAGGCAAAACTTTCTTTTGTGCTGGCACCAGAAAGGAAGTAAGTCATCTTTGGATTCGAGGCCTGGGTAGCCAGCCAAGTCCAGGGAAGGGTGGAAGATGCCCAGGCCGGAGGGGAGGGCAGGCCCGGAGTCGTTACCTGGGATGAGGATGGTGGCTCCTGCCAGAACCCCAGGCGCTTCAGGTCCTTTAAGACTTGGGTGGGAGCAGAAGGGCAGTGCTGGTAAATGCGAGAGGGCACTTCCGGGAAGGCCTACGGGGCTCGGCTTAGCTCTGCAATGGAGGCCGGGTGGTTTTGGGGCCCTGGCTCCCCAGCTGTCCCATTTCTGTCCTCCTTGCAGGACCCCACTGACATTGCCCCTCTCTTCAAACACTTCCTGCTCTGAAGAGCCCTCATGCATCCTTAGAACATCCCTCTCCTGCCACCTGTCTCTCAGGCCTGTTCCTCACTGCCTGTCAGGGATAGGACACCATCTGATCAGGCCCTCCCACACCCACCTTGGGTGCCTTCAGAGACAGAAATGCTTCTCCTATGCTGCTTGTCTCTTCCGTGAGCATCCACTGAACATCTGCTGTGTGCCAGGCACATGGGAGCGTGCTACATGAATTGGCACTTGTGCTAATCATACCTTTTTATTTTCTGATGCTTTGATGCCTTAGGCCTCAGTGACTCTGGAGGGACTGGCCCTCCCAGGGCTCGCTAGTTCTTATGGAGAGTAAAGGACTCCCCTGCAAGGGCACCTTCCATATGCAGACCAACCAATCCAGAGCCCAGACTCCCAGCCACCTGCTTTATTGGGCTCTCAGGGGGCCACTAATCACCCCTGGGTTGGGCGCCACGCAGCTAGGGCAGCCCCTATACCCAGCTCAGTGAATGGAATCATCCTGCAGCCAGCGCCTAAGCCAGAAACCCAGGGTTATCCCTGGTCCTCCCTCATCAATCCACACAGAGTTCCGTGAACCCGGCCTCCTCCACATCGTCTTCCTCTTCTTCCTCCTCCATGCCCCTTCCTTCACACTCTCAGCATCTCCCCTCAGGCTTTCGGCTCCAGTCCTCCACACCTGGTCCTCCCACTGCATCACCACCACACTGTGACTTTTCCAGATGTACACGGTGCCATCTCAGGTCTGTCTGTGGCTGTCCAGCGTCCTCAGGATGGTGTCGGAACCCCTGGGTCGGGCACACACACCCTCTAGCAGAATGCAGGTCCACCTTCTTCCCTCACTCCATCTCTTGACCCTTTGAGATTCCCATCACCCCAGGGTGCTCCTTCTATGGGGCAGGAGGATGGGATTCACAAGGAAACTGCAGTCATCACTGGTTCTCCACACTGGATGTGTGTTAGAGTTGCCATGGCAATCACCCTAAAAATACCAACCCATTCCAGAAATTCTGATTCAGTTGCTCCCAGGCTCAGGGTCAGACTTAAAAAAATTTTTTTTGAAAGTTCTCTTATTGATTCTAATGTTGAGGATCAATAAACTCTGTGGTCAAAGCTGCTGAAGGCTGAGGAATGAGCTGGCTTTGCACCAAGGCCTACCATTGAGGTAGGAGTACAGGTAGAACCATCTCAGAATTGACCAAGTCAGTCCTGAACATTCTAGTCCCAGATTAAGGGGATAAGAGACATAACCTGGGGGAGGACGATCACTCTTCTACTTCTACAATATTGAGTTTATGTTGAAGTCAGCACAGTGTAGCTCTAATCAGCTGGAAAACTAAAGTGGGAACCTAAAATGCTAAGATAAGTCTGGATCTAGGATATTCTGGATTCCTCCAGTCACTGAAGTGGCTCAAGTTTACTGCCCTTAGCACATGCAATACTCCCCTCTGTCTCCTTCCTCCACACTTCCACCCCAAACCACTGATGGGGATGCAGATTCCTGTGACCAGAAGTGAGGCCTCCTCAGTCCTGGCCACATGAAGGGCTCATGAAACGTGAATGTTTCTCTTCGTCAAGTTCTGTGTACATGTGTTTCTCTAATTCTACTTGGGCTTCTCCTTCCTGGGTCCATAGACCTCTCTCAGCTCACAGACCTGTAGTTCTTTAGCATGTATCCGAATCACCTGGAGGGATTGTTAAATGCAGACTGTTAGGCCCCACCACCAGAGTTTCTGATTCTGTAGGATTAGGGTGCGGCTTGAGAACTTGTATTTCTAGCAAATTCCTGCGTGGTGCTGATGCTGCTGGTCCTGGCAGCATGTTTTGAGAATTTCTGCTTGAAAGGACAGGCCCTCTTTGGTCTGGATTCTCTGGGTATTAACCCAACTTAGGGAGAACCAAACCCTGGAATATTCCTGGAAATAAAAGATATAAAGCTGTGCACTGCCCTCTCCTCATGGAAACTGTAGCAGACATTTTCCAGGTTTCTTTAGCATCAACTTTAACCACCACAAAATGCAATCCTTGTCCTCCTGACTGTTTCTTTTCTCCTGCTTCTCAGCCTTTTCCTCTTTTCTGGCTCTCATTTTCATCTTTTCAAACATTCCAGGCTGTTTTATGACTTGGCTGTGCCATCACATATGCTGAGTTCTGAGCCTGGAATTTCCTTCCCTTCTCTCTGCCTGTTTTATTTGCCTCTTTTGGTTTGAAGGAACAGGTACTCTCTCAAATTACTTCATTTTATAGGAACTTTATTTTAAAGATCCCAAGAGAGGCAGACCAGATCTCAGGAAGAGCAGGAACAGATGGGCGGTTCTGATTTCAAGGTGTCTGAAGGGATATCAGCCACAGAAATTTGTGTGCATTTCCTCCAATGTTTGGCCACTAAGTGACTCAGCAACTCTGGGCATCTGCTCTTAACTCTGCTCTCTTCCAACTAATATATGCTTCCCCAATATGTTTTGGTTTTTTTTTCCATCCAGTTTATAGCTTCTGCTTGCTCTTCCTCATCTTATGTAGTTTCTGTTTCCTTATAACTATGGCTTGAGCCATGGCTCAAATTCTGCCTCATTGACAATCTTTCAGATAGGGCTACTGGGAGGGTGTTCAGGGCCCTTGTGTATGTAAACAATTTAAAGCACTTATAACAATGGTGGAAGAGGGTCCTCCAAAAATCTTCTTCATTAAAACAATGAGAACACTGGCAAAAATAGTCAAAATCAACTTTCCTAGAATGCTGGAATTTGACCACAATATACAACAATTTGAGGATCATTTACTCAAGAAATGGCCAAATGTCAGCAAGAACATCATGTTTTCATAGTATTTTAGCTTGCCCTATTCCCATTCCCCTCTCCCTTGCTCCACAGCAACCTTGGAAACGAGCAGCCTCACAACTATGGTTTATGTGAAAATTAGCAGCTTAATAGCTGCCAAAAAGGGAAGAATAGGCTTGGACTCTCCAAAAAACCCTATACTCAGAGAAGAGCTTTATTTGAGTTGTATGGATGCTCCCTGGAAGAGAGCCATTCTCAAGGCTTGCCTTTGTTTGACCCAACTCAGGGCTCAGACATGTAGGACACCATCAAGTTACCAACATATAAATAATGGGAGTCCCAGAAGGAAAGGAGTTAGAGAAAAGGACAGAGAGAAAATCTGAAGGAATACTGGCTAAAAACTTAACAAATTTGATTAAAAACACTAATGTATACATACAAAAGCTTGACAAACTCCAAGGAAGACAAACTCAAAGAGATTCACTCCAAGACACATTATAGTCAAAATAACAAAAGCCAAAGGCAGAGAATTTTGAAAGCAGCAAGAGAGAAGTAACTCATCATTTACAAAGGATCCTCCAATAAAAAAAGAATAAATAAATAAAAATACAAAGGATCCTCCACGAGGTTAACAGCTGACTTCTCATGAGAACCCATGGAGGCCAGGAGGAAGTGGGATTACATGTTCAAAGTTCTGATAGAAAGACTGTCAACCAAGAAGTTTATATCCAGCAAAAGTATCCTTAAAAAAAAAAAATGAAGGTGAATTTAAGACATTCCTAATTAAATCTTGTTTTGACTTTTTCGGACACTTTAGAATATGATTTCTTTCAATGTTGACTCCACTGTAGTACTCTATACACTGCCATCTGCAGGGAGGATAGATGAAGGACACACAGGTGGAGGAAGAAGGAAAGTCCCTTGTTTTAGACAGTTAAAGACTAACCTGGAAGAATATGATGCCATCACATCTATTGGAATCAAGAGAAGACATTGATCATAAGGGCCTATTGGCATTGTGGAACCATGATCTCTAAAGTCCTTGGAGGAGATGGCCTGACCATCCCCAGAGGATCATCTGACATGTGGCATGGAGCCCACAGAAAGCAGAAGTACTACAGATGGTGGGGGAGCATGGGTGTTTCCACTGTCCTTGGGTGCTGTAGACTGAAGGGAGCACCATGGATGAACACCTGATACATGAGCCCAAAGATTGATAGTGAACCTTTGGTAGCCCAAAGTCCTGAATTCATCTTGTGTCTGACATGAGTGAGTGTCACCAAAAGAAATGTGACAATACCATCCTGGTTTCCTGACCTTGTGTAATCCCTTGAAAGAAATACTTTGCATTGGCCAGCAGAAGCAGTCCTCTTGCCAAGCTGCCCTCCTAGAATCAGGACCCACCTATGAGGGCCTGTGACAACCACATTGCTGTGAGCCCTAGGGCTCTCAGGGAATCTGGTTAATCCCACATATGAGGTAGAGGGTCTGTGAGCTCCCCAAAGGAAAGAAATAAAACAGGGCCTTTGCAGGTCCTCATCCAGGCTTGGGGTGCCCCTTCTAGATGATACTGATAGTCTCCTTCATCACAGGTATTAGGCATCGGAGAGAAAGTACTGGCCTCCCCTGAGGTGGGAGACCAATCCAGGACAGGGTCCCTGCTGGTTCTGATCTAAGGGTGTTACCTTCTCAAGTTCACTTTTCCCTACTAGCCACCTGGTTGGTTAAGTGTTTCTTGGTTTAGAAAATTTCTGAGAGGGAATCTGATTCCCTAGCTGATCATTTTTGCTCTAGGCCAGTAGTACTCAGGGTATTGTCTGAGGACCCCTGGGGTCTGAGACTCCTTCAGGATATCTGTATGGTTAAAACTCTTTTCATGATAATACTAAGATTTCATTTGCCCCTTTCTTAGTGTTGACACTTCGAAAATGATGGTGGGCAAAACTGCTGGTGCCTTGGCACAGATGAAGGCAATGCCACCAAACTGTTCTAGTGGTTTTCCACCATATTTTTCACTACCACAGACATTTAAAAAAATCCAGTTTCACTAAAGAGTATATTTGATGAAGCAATAGAGTACTAGTTTTATTAAATCTTGGCTTTTGGGACAAGACATGCATGTTTTTTTTTAAGTCTGTGTGGAGCCCCCCTACAGCCCTTCTGCTGCATACTGAAATACAGAGGATGTCTTTAGGAAAAGCACTCATATGACCGAGTTGCAAGCTGAACTAGCCGCTTTTTCCCTAGAATGTCATTTTACTTGTGAGATATATTGATAGAAAAACTATGATTATTCAGATTTGATATTTTGCAGACATTTAAAAATGAACAGAGGGAGTCTGCCAGTTCAAGGAAAACAACTGATGGGTTGACAACGATGGCATTTGAAGTTTCAAGTGAACAGTAGGGTTTTGGAAAGCTTGTACCCACCAGAATCTGGATAGCTTCCCACTTCTTCAAGACTTTCTGATACTGGTGGTGATATTAATGAACGTGTGCAGATAGAGGGGAAGATCAAACATTCTGATTCCGGCTTGCTAGGAATTATAGAAAGCAGCCTCAGGGAAGGGGCTGGAAGTCAGACTCTGAGAGCCCCAATAGGTAGGGCTCTGGGGTGGACATTGCCTGAGTTGACACTGGTGGTCTGTATCCTTTGTGGGGGCATGTGGCCCACTTCCTCATGTGGACTGAGAGTTTCTCTAGAAGTTTACTTGTATCATCAAACAACTCTAGAGCTCCTATGGCAAAGGCTTAGGAGAGGGTAGCACTTGAGGCTGGGCTCAACTCCCTCCCCTTAATCTTACTACACTTGTCTTGAAGGCTCTAGGCATCCTGGGAAGTGACCTCTGAGACCCAAAGGGGAGAAGGGGGTTTGGATGGGCCCACTTAACCCTGACCATAACAATGCTAAAAATAAATGGCTCAGTATCTCAAGCTCTGCCTAGAAGTGGGCTAGACAGCTCCAGTCTTCTATAGCATATCAGATACTGTGTTTTTCAGAAATTCCAACTGAATCCTGAGTATTGCTGCACAAACACTTTGAGCCAAAATGCAAGGGAAGACAAACAAGTCTGAAGCCCTTGCAGAATGACTGAAACCAATGGAGCAAGAGGGAGAGAGCTGGAAAAACATCAAAGCAAAGCCAGTTTTCTTCCAGAGACTCCAGGCTAGTTACAAATGCAGTAATCAAATATCTGGAGGAGCAGAGGATTTGTCCTGGGCTAGGGTTGTGGTGAAAGGTCCCCTCTGATAGAGATGCTCATGTTTAGCACTTTTCTACATGTTTCTGCCACTAAGAAGGTGATGCATAGCGTAGGCTGGTGGTCACAACCCCCATACCCACACTAGTCCCACAGAGGTGGCTGTGGTGTATGTGGAGGCGGGTGGGGAGATTGGAGTTGGGCATGGAGGGATTTTAGCTGAAACAGAGATGCTGGTCCTGGGTGCTCTGAAATCTTTAAGGGAGATCTTTCACTTGTAAATAGGTTTTATTTGTCTCTGTATATTCAGTCTAGTGCTGGCCAGCACAGACAGCTGGTGCTTGGTAAATACTTGGGGCATTGTACTGTGAATTGCTTTGTAGAAATAATATAAATGGGATAAAACAGTCATCATGGGGCCAGCAGCAGAGGAGGCTGGAATTTCCCTAGTGGGCTTATAGAGGAAGGTGAAGCTGTTGGAGGAAAAAAGGTGGGGGCTGGCAGAATGGGAGCATGAGGGCTGACAGAGGAGAGCAGGGAGAGGGCTGGAAGATCTCTGATGGAGGTAAAAATGCCGGGGTGGATGGATGTCTTGGCAGGTCTTCTGTTGGCTGGAAGGAGAAGTAGAGAGACCAGTTTCCAGGCCTAGGCTCCCTTGCCTGCCAAGCCCCTGATCAGAGGCATTAGAAACTAGAGTGGAGATTGCACACTAAGATGGCAATTTTGCCAGCAGGGCCCTTCGGCAAACCACGGTTCTACAGACTTTTCTCAGCAAACCTCCCCAAATATTTCCAATGTCCTAACGTTCACCAACCGTATGGCCCCCCAGTACTCATAGCTGTAGGTCTCTCACCTTTATCCATTCATATGATACTTACTCATTAATTAATCAATTAAAAAAATATTTATTGGGGCACCTGGATGGATCAGTCAGTTGAGCATTGGACTGGCTCAGGTTATGATCTCACAGTTCGTGAGTTTGCACCCTGCATTGGGCTCATTGCTGTTGGCACAGAGCCCCTTTGGATCCTCTGTTCCCCCCACCCCACCCCGCCCTGTATCCTACTTGCATTCTCTCTCTTGCTCAAAAATAAACATTAAAAAAACACATTTATTAAGTGCAACCTGTGTGCCAGGCACATGCTAGGTACAAAGGTTAAAATAGCACAGCCATTCTCTAAGTGTGGTCTCTGGGCCAGCCGCATCCGCACCATCTGGTGTATTAGTTACCTATGGATGCCTAACAAATGATTCCAAAACTTAGTGGCCTAAATCAATAATAACCATCTCTTATCCCTCCTAGTTTCTGGAGCTTCTGGCTTAGGATCTATCATGGAGCTGCTGGGAGTGCAGTCAGGAGGCTTGAAGTAGGACTGGAGGACCTGCCTCCGAGGTGGCCCATTCACATCGCTGGCACGTTGGTGTTGGTTGCTGGCTGGAGGCTTCAGTTCCAACCCCTGTGCACCTCTCCTCAGCGTTGCTTGAGTGTCCTCACAACATGGTGGCTGGAGCAGCCTAAGAGAAAAAGCGACAAGCTGCAATTTCTTTTGTAATCTCATCTCAGAAGCCACACACCTTCACTCCCACAATAGCCCGTTGGTCCCACAAGTCAGATCTACTCAGTGTGGGAGGAAAGCCCACAGGGGATTGACCAGGAAGCAAGCATCAGGAGGGCCATTTGTGAGACTGGGAACTTGTTTGCATAACCCCTCCTGGTGCCTCAGATGCATGCTACAGTCTGAGAACCACTGCAGTGAGATACGAAATCTTCTCTGCTCTTAAGCTGCTCATGGCTTAGCTGATGTTACTGAACAATCATGACGCAGTGTTGTAACAAGGCCATGGGGAAGTCAGGGATGTGTTCCCAGCCCAGCATGCCAGGTCCTCCTTAACCTGAGCTCCTCTGCCCCCACCTCTCATTCCTTATTCATTCCCCTCCTACTTGGGCCCTCTGCTGTAGTCTGGTCTCTTCCCATCCCCGTTCCCTCATGTTGTGCTTACTCTCTCTTCTGTGGAATGAGCTGTTAATGGATGTGACGGCATCTGGCATGGTGCCAGACACATAACAATCGCTCCATAAATGCATCCTTGCTTTCCTTTCCCTGTTCTGGATTTCACATTGGGAAGACCCAGCTCCTGCACCCTTCACTTAAGCAGATTCTAAGCTTTCTTAAGGCCCTCCACTTCCATGAAGCGTCTCAGACACTGTTTACCCTAGTTTCTCCCTTCCCTGAGTCTCTGAGCACTTAGCATGTGACTCATACAGCCCAGTCCTTGAGTCCACTGATGCATTTGGTCCTGTATTTTTCCCCTAAAATTCCCCATTTGTGACCATCTTTGCAGCTCTTGTGACTATCTGAGATTGCTTTATTATTCTGTGTTCTTGCCCCTTCCTATCATCACCACCTATGTGGCAGCGCCTACCTCCACCACTAGGCTTAGGTCACCTCCCCCCTCCCCCCCCACCCCCCCCAAGCAGGCTCCTGTGAGAGAATAGCCTCCAAGTTTGGTTTGTCTTAGCTAATGAGCTCTGGCAATGTGCATGGCCCCAAGGTAGGTCCTGGGCTGTGGGCGCGGGGGTTCTCTTTTAAATGCTAATACCTGTGGAACAACTCTGGGCAGACAAGGTTCCTCACGTGGCAGAAAGAGTACAGGGCGCAAGGCCTACTGGCTTCCCGGCTTCTCTGGCTACCTGGTAATCCTGGGCAGGTCCTCCTCACTGGCTCAAACTCCAGTTTTCCATCTGTGAAATGGTGCTCATAGCCACCTACATCTGAAAGGTAATAAATACCTAAGTGAAGGACGGATATGATAGAATTAAACTATAATGTTGTGAGGAAATGAATGCTGACGCTTGAAGGTTATCGGTTATTTAACACTTATTTAATACGTGCTTACTGCACACCAGGACCTGTATCAGGCTCTGGATATAAAATGATGAGGGTCCCTCACTTGTCACTTGAGACTTTGCAATGGTTATCAGGGAGAACGAGGCAGAGTGAAGAAGGAGTGGACTGTGTGTGAGGGCAGGGGGAGGGAATGGGACCCTGAGTGGGTGGGCAGGCAGGGGCTCGGTCCACAGGGAGCTCCCAGGCCCTTCAACGTCCTTTTCTCCATGGCCCCCAGCCTGTCCACTTCCACTGATGCACATTGCTCTCCTGTGTCTTCCTGGTGGACCAGGGCTGGGAAGAGAGGGCAGATGGGGTCTCCGCGGATTTTCCTGAGTTTGGTTTCATGTGGAAGAGGGCCTTTGAAGAGCCTGGCCCAGCAGCCATTATCCCTACCTTAGGGCCATCCCTCAGGCTCATCCTGCTTTTTCTCCCCCCAAATGTGACAACTGAACTGTGACTAACTTAAATATCCTCAGATTGTTTTCGTTATTAAAAGCAGGTGTCTGTTCTAATTGCGTCCAGGATGAAAGTCCCCTGAACAGCTGGCTTAGTAGCAGATGTAAACTTGCTTACCAACATCCGTCTCTTCAAAAGCAGGGTAGAGGGTGGTGGTTGGGGGGCAAAGAAGAACCGGGATCTGTTTGAGCATGGCTACATCACCACATTGCCTTCTTTCTTACCAAGAACTGTGTTTGGCTCTCTTGCTAAGTGATGCTCTTGTGGTCCCTCTGGCCTGCTTGGGAAGGAAAGCAGTCATCTGCTTGTCTCTGATGATTTCTTGTTCAGGGAACATGACAGACAAGTGTAGTGGGAAGATCATGGAAGTGGAGTCAGGAGACTACACTTTGTCTCAGCCCTGTCACTAGCTGGCCAGTGGCCTTGGCCAACTCTTGGAGCCACCTGGGACCATCTGTCAGATGAGCAGGAAGAATGAGGGTGATTTCTTAAGTTCCTCCTGCCCTCTTGGTCTTGTATTATGGGAGGAGTTTCCAGATTTGTGTCATGCCCTATGATTTTATGAATTCTGCCTGGACCCCCTCAAACCTCTCTCTCCCTCTTCACAAACTAAAATTGCTTTGCATATTAGCATCACTGATGGGAGGAAGGGTTAAATATTATACAAAGCATAAGAGGTGAATGTTGTAATGCTAATTCCTGGCAGCCTATATGTAATGTTTTATGTCCTATTTCTTTAAGAAAAATTCAAATGAAACATCATGAAGGCAAACTCTGGAGACTGTTCGGGCCTAGATTTCATGACTGGTCTAAATTTGGGTCTGTGTCATTGCCCCAACTTAAATGGCCACCTCTCCAGCCCAATGGTCCTATATGAGGTAATAATATTCTCTATGACAAGCCGCTGAAATGGTTCATCCTTGGTCATTAAGGAATTTAACTCCATTTCTCAAATAGCTTCTGAATTCCTATTATGTGTAAAACCTTATCAGGCATGCCGTAGGTAATGAAAAGGACAGAATACTCTTTTCCTTAGGGATGTAATTTTATATAGTGTATTTTATGCACTGATTTTCCAAGGAGATAATCATGTGTTGAACATCTCAGGGTGTTAGCATATTGCCTTCATAATAACAGCAATGACTAATTTTTTTAGTACACACAAAACTATGTGCCTGCCATCACGTTAAGCACTTTGTGGGTACTGCCTCATTAACCTTCACAACAATCCTGTTCTAGAGATGTAGGAACTGAGGCCCAGGGACTTCAGTAACTTACCAGTGTCTTAAAGCCAGTAACGACAGAACAGAGACTCAACCCAGGTCTGTCTGCCCCTAAAACCTGTGACATTTATCATATGAATAGTCTGCTCTGTGTAAAGTTGTCAGTCCAGAAATATTAGTTGAGTAATTGAGTAAGCAAAGAGTGAGAACTTGAAAGAATAAATAAATGGAAAGACTTTGGGGTAGACCCTGAGGGGCTTCAGGGAGTCACAGGCCACCTCCTTCACCTCACTGAAGGGGCCCCAGATCCTGTAGTTGGGAACTGTCTTCTGGGGTTCCTTTCCATTCTAGTCTGTGCTCTCACCTCATAAATGCCCAGCACACATTCACCCGTATCTACTTTTTTGAGTGAAGCATCTGCTTTGAGTGAACCGGGTTTTTTTTGTGTTTTTTTGTTTGTTTTTTTGGTTTCGTTTTGTCTTCACTCTACCTCTTCCCCAAGCCTACTTCCAGGTAGGCTATTATGCATCCATTTTCTGGACTCAGATTCTGAGATACCCTGGGATGTGTCCTCAGAGTTATTCACTTATCTCCTTTCCAGATGCCCAGAGTGGAGACCAGTCAGAGGAGCAGGGGACAGCCTGATTTATTGCCCTCAGCCCCATCCTGGCACCCTCATCCACACTCAGAGGCTCTGCCAAGCTAAGGAGAGACCCAGGAACTGAGAGGCTCCAGCCAGGGACAGCTCTGCCATTGAGTCCTCCAAATTCATGAGGAAGGGAGAAGCCTGGCTAGATGCCTCCAGGCATCAGCCTCTGAAGATTCAATGAGGGGGGCATGCCTCTGAGGGCTGACCAGGAAGTCTGTGAACTCACCACAGACCATGCTAGAAAATCGAGGGCCTGGTCTTGGTCTTCACAGCCCTGCTTCAAGAAAGGCTGCCTTGTGCTACCTTTGTGTTCATATCGGGAGCCCAGTTTCTTCCACCCTCCTCAGCCGCTCTGCAATCTCAGCCCTGCCTCAAGAAAGGCTGAAAGACCCATTCCCCCTGAAATGCTGAGGCTGTCCTAGAGATGTTGATGGGTTTTGGAGTCGTGGGGGTCCAGAGCTGTCGGCCAAGAAAGAATTCTTGAGATGTCTTTGGAGCAAAATGGTGATTTTATTGAAGCACAGCGATAGAATGCATGGGCAGAAAGAGCTGCACTGGGGTTGTGAAGAGTGGCTGGTTATGTACTGTGGAGTTGGGGGAGGTAAAGGCAGAAGGGAGGCCTCCAGAAGGATTTTCATGTGCTAAAGAGGACTCATAAGATGCCAGGGGCCTTGCTATTGTCAAGCTAAGGCTGTTTTCCCTCTAGTAAGGCATTAATATTAGGACAGCAGGGGGTTCCTGGAGACCTGTTATACTCTGTATTTGCCTCAAGTATTTGTCAATGGGCTGCAGGTTATAAGGAAATTTAATTTTACTTGCCATTTCCTTCTCGCCTTTGTTTCCCTTATCACTATTGAGGGATGATTGTTGGGGCTCCAGGAAACTGAGTCTATGGGTTTCTGGAGATTAGGCTGTGGACAAGATGGCCTTTTTCTTATAATTTACTAAGATATTTGTAAACTGACAGAGACTCCTGTCCTGCAGGACTTTGATCTCTATCAGTTAACCATTTGTTTCCTTTCCTTTGTTCTTGTTCCGACAGGAGTGCCTGAGGGATATCACACAAGTCCCACCTGGTGGGAGGCAGGGGGGCTGTATTTGCTGGCTATCAGCTTGCCCTATGCTCCCTCATCAATGGGAAGGGCAGGAATGGGCCCAGTGCAAGCTGGAGAGCAGTGAGGAATCAGGGCACCTCTCAGAGGGTGAGTGCCTCCTGGACCTCTATAATTGTGAGTTGACCCCGCAAGCCTGACCTTCATTGCCAACTGAGGGGAGAAGGGCAAGAGGGAATGTGATTTGTTGAGAGCTTGCTACCATGTCCAGGGCTGAACGGGGACCTCCATACATGGTTCCTTTGACTATTACAATTATCTTCTGAGTTGGGTTTGACTGTTCCCATCTTACAGATGAGGAAGCTGAGGCTCAGGAAGGTAAAATAATTCAACTATATTCTCACAGCAAGTGGTGGAGCTTGAATTTGAACCCAGATGTGTCTGATTTCAAAGCCCATGCTGCTCATCCCTGGGTGCTTCTCACCTGGCTCCATTCCTAATGTGGACTCCATGGTTTCCCTCCTGCTTCCTGGCAGCTTCCTGCAGCTGGCTCAGACTGGTGCTTCTAGGGTTAGAAGGTGAATCCTATGCTGTGTGTGCACGTGTGTGCTCATGTACAGCATACATGTACATTGTAGGAAGTATGGACAGGAGGAGGAAGGTCTGGGGTCTGCAGAGATGCTTCCTCCCCACCACACCTGCCCCACTTCAGGCTGTCCCCAGGCTGCCCTGGGGCTTTGGGGTGGGGGTTTGTTATGGTGTTGTAGGCTCTTGTATCTTTCCCCAAGGTGGGTAATTGCAGATGACTCACCTGTGGAACAGGATCAAAACCAATTTTATTTTACTGAATTCCCCCTTCCTCTATGTGCTAAGAAGCCTTAGGGGTGGGGGTGCGAAGGCTTTCCCAGAAAATTACACCCTGCATTTCCCTTTCTGCTGCTTCTAGGACGTCATTTAAGATGGAAATTAGAGCCCATTATTGCACATTTAATTACCCACCAAATGAATGGCATATTTAATGGAAATGGCAAAATCTTCCAACTTGTGTAAGATTTCTAGTTCATGCATCTCCAGACGTGTTGCAAAATAATTCATTAACTAGAGATGTGAGCTGTTGGGCTGCCTCAGGGGAAAAGCAGGGCCAAGGAATGGGGCCAAGGATGTGTGAACTAATTAGCTGACATCCCTGCCCTCGGGAACTGAGGTAATGGAGAATTTGCTTCTACTGTGCTTGAAGGTGCAGCCCCCACGCCTTACTAGGGGTGGGGCAGGGAGGCCAGCACTGGGGCCTCTGGGGCTGAGTGGGGAGAAGGTTGGGGTGGCCCATCTCTTGTCATCTTCCCAGCCCCAGGTTCCCATAGCAACACACTGCAGCCTAGGCAATATATACAAGTAGCTGTGGGATGGGGGAGAGCTTCAGAGATGGCAGGCACAAGGGAACAATCTCTGAGGCAGTTAGTGGGGGGCAGCCTCTATCACCCCTCTCCCCCTCCAATGTTCTAGCTGTGGCCTCTCTGGCTTTGGCTCGAGGCTGTTGTTATATTTTAGGGATATTTGTTCATTCACTCAACCAGCCAACATTTATGGAACATCTGCTATTTGTGGAAAATCTGTTTGTTAATTCAATCATGCAAACAGCCAACCTTCTTATTAAATACTTATTATTCATTTCCTTGTTCATTCATTTGTTTTAAGCAGTGAACTAACCAGCCAACATGTATTGAATAGCTACTGATTTACTTACTCATGCAACCAATCAGTAACAAAGTGCCTACTCTTTGACCACCCATCCCTCCATCCATCCATCCATCCATCCAATCAACCAACCCACCAACCCACCAACTAACCAACAACCAACCAGCAATCAATAAATTAATTCAGTATTTATTGAATATTAAAGGCGTATTCATTCATGCAGCTCACAAACATATTGAGCACCCACTATATACCAGGCATTGTATAGACACTAGGGAAACAAAGATCAAGACACAAGTCCTGTGTTCAAGGGGCTCAGAGTGAAGTAATGATATTAAGCTAAAATTTATTCAGTACTGAATATATATGTCCAGCAATGTGCTAAATCCGCGCTTTACATATATTAACTCATTTGCTATGAAAGGTGCCGTGAAGAAACAGGCGTAGAGAGGTTAAATAAATTCCTCAGTGTTACACAGTTTTTGAGTTGATAGAGTTTTGGGGTTTGAACTCAGATTTGAAAGTGTGTGCTCCTAACTATGGTGTTGTCTCCCTAGGTGGGGTAAGGGGCCAAGTATACAGTGCACAGAGGATATGTGGGGTTAGCATTTAATGGTACCTTAAAGAAGGAATAGGAGCCTGTGAGCTAGGGGAAGGAAGGAGAGACACCTTGAGCAGGACAATGTTGAGAACGAGGGAATGTAGACATACAAGATATGGTTTCTACCCTCCAGGAGCTTTTAATCAAACAGGGGAAGTGGTAGACACAGATAACTTCACTACAAGGAATAGTGAGGATGGCTGACAGGTGTAGGTGTAGGATGTGCTGAATCATACAAAAGGCACAAATGAAATTCGTAGTAATAGAAGGAAAGAAGAATCCTTTCAGCTGGAGGTGATCAGAGATATCATGATGGAAGGGACAGAGCTCAAGACCCACTCTAAATTAAGGCTGAGTGGAATCTCCTAAAACAGAGGGGGCTGGGCAGAACATTCCAGCAGGTGGACTGGCTTGAGAAGATGGGCTAGAAAACAAGTGGTGCTGGCTGATTTTCATTTCAGACTCAAGTATGTGAGCGGTGAGTGGAAGAAGAGTCTTTCCAGGCTCTTTCTGTAGGTATGAAGGGACTGGGGTGTTCAGTTGGGGAGATTAGGCTTAGTTTAGTAGGGAGTAGGCAGCCACTGAAGGTTTTGAGAAGGGGAGAGTGTGAATTATTCTGTGTTTGTACCCTTGTTTGTATGTGCTAGGAGAAAGACTCCCACAAGCTGCCTTACCCACCCTCCATGGTGGCCCGCTTCTGGCAAGATTCAGTCAACAAGAGCCCTGGAAGTACCTCCAACCTGTCAAGAAACATGTTCCCTGCTCTGCCCTTGCTAGTCAGAGCTGTGTCCCTCCAGAAACTGTATTTTTAGCCTTTATTGTAGGTAATTGTAGTACTCAGGTAGGCCTGGGAATCATTGACCTGTATGCTGTTTATCAATCGCTTTTTCCTTTAATCTTAGAATCCAAACCAATATTCTTAATCCATATTTTACAGTTGAGAAAACCACGGTTCAGGAAGGTTGTGATGTGTCCAATGTCACCAACTTTTAAGCAGAGTAGCTGGGCTTAAAATCCACATTTCTGACTCCAATTTAAGCTTCTTGGGAGAACCAGAACCAAGATAGAAGATCTTCGCAATAACTGAGTCCTCATAGATTTTCCTCAAACTTGTTTCCTCCAGTCTTTGCATTGCTAAATATTGCCCATCTGAACTAGTATTTGCTACACACAGTCCTCTATGGTCCCCCAGCTGATAATAACCTCATAATCTTGTGGCTGCACCTGGTTTGTATTTGCATGTCTTCTTTCTCCAGTTGTCTCTAAACTTTTAAAGACCGGCGGTATGAAATAGCATGGCTTTTGGAATCTTTGATCTCTTGTACTCCATAATCTCACTCACCCCATCACTCAACCCTTGTATCTCATTCTCTATGAGATGATGAATGGCTTCATTTATGAGATTCTAGGACATCATTCCCTGATCACTCCCCCCATCCCTCCAGGTTTATCACTCACCATTTATGGATTCTTTGTTAGTAATTGCTCAATAAATACTAGCCATTTTCTTATTAGGGTGAGTACGAGGGAGATGAGCTAGCCAGCTAGACAGAGATAATTTCTAGGGCAAGGAAGGAGCCCCGAGGGCAGGGTATATTATATTTTGTGTCACGCGGAGCCCAGGAAAGACCATTATTGCATACCTATTCTGTGCCAGGTACTTAAAGACACTATCTGATTTAATCTTCCCAATAGTCTTATGCTTTGTGCATCTATTTTTATTTTACTGAAATAAACTAAAGTTCAGGAGATAAAGTTAAATTCTCTATGTCCCTCTACTTTCAGTGGCAAAGCCAGGACTTGAATTCACACACATCTGTATGACTCGGGACTCCAAGCCCTATCTGCCACAGCCATGGCCTCTGAATTAGGGGTGCTGAGATGAATAACCCAAGGCAGAGGACCACAACTAGATGACAGGGTCTCAGGCCACAAGCTATGTCCAAGGATCTCAGCTCTGTTTTCAGGTTGCTTGTGATTCCCTCTGTCCCATCGGCTCCTACCCCCCACCCTACCCCCACCCCCACCCCCCTACCAATTTCACCAGAGAAGCCCTGGGTAATGACTCAGCTGGGAGCTGTCCAGCTTCATCTTCCAGACCTATTGGGAAAGACTTCTGAAGTAGATAATGGCTTTCAAAATGTAATTTAACTTAATACACTGCTGTATTGTTACTAATGTAAGTCCCAATGTGTGTGTCTCTGAGGCAGCCAATTATAGAAACTTTGATAAAGAATATGTCTAAGCCAAGGCAAATGTTACTTTTCTGAACAAATGGGATGAGATTTAAGCCATCTGTCTAGGACTGGCATTTGAGGCCTCACTATAGTTGAGATTCCAGGCTTCCAAGAAAATGTAAGGAAGAAGGTCCTTATTATCCCCTCAAGAGTAGCACTGGAATCTGTGCTGGGCGATCCCTCTGTTCTCATGTTTTATCCCCAGCCTTTCAGCACAGCATGGTGGAAGAAGGCCACCAACATCAGCTTGGGGATTTCTGTGTGCCCATGGGCTGAATTCTTCATGTTAATAAAAAGACATCTCAGAAGACAGAAAAAAAGGACTTGTAAGAAGTATTCTTCAGTTTCAGTGATTAGAGTGGGTCTTATAACAGATTGCTGGCATCTGGGGACACTGAGTCAAGTCACAATTCAACCCTCATCTGACTGGTATACGGAGAAAGTGCTTAAAATACACACAAGTAGGGGCTCCACTTACCTTCTTTCCAGTTTCTGACATTAATCTCCCCTCCTCTTCCCTCCTACACCAAAGCTGTCACCAAGGGGTTCCACTAGGTTCCCTGCAGAGAGCCACCCTCCCTCCTCCTCTCTGTCACTCAAGCCACACTTCAACAGGCCCTGCACTCTGGAGATGAGTGTGTGATCCACTTCCTAGGAAAGTGTCCGCCTTGTCCATCTGGCTGTAGAGCCAGGCACCTTTGAGATTTCTGAGGATCATCCACTGAACCTCATAGCAACTTGCTTGAAATTCTCATTTTTTTAATATGATGACAAAAAAAATCAATCTGTGTATCTGGTATTAAATTCTCTGTTTAAGAATGTCGGCTCAGGGGCACCTGGATGGCTCAGTTGGTCAAGCGTCCGACTTCGGCTCGGGTCATGATCTCACAGCTTGTGAGTTTGAGCCCCGCATCGAGCTCTGTGCTGACAGCTCAGAGCCTGGAGCCTGCTTTGGATTCTCTGTCTCCCTCTCTCTCTGCCCCTAACCCATTCATATTCTGTCTCTGTCTCTCTCAAAAATAAACAAACATTAAAAAAAAAAAAAAAAAATGTCGGCTCGGAGGGGTCCTTCCTCTGGGACTTGGAGGTCAAGGGACTTTAGTGCTGTTGGGTGGGGGCACTTGGTGTGTGTGTGTGTGTGTGTGTGTGTGTGTGTGTGTGTGTGTTTACATGAAGTGACTAGAGCAGGTGAGGAGTATTGGGTGGATGACACAACCTTCTCTATGTCGTCAAGATGAGCACACAGAGGGGAGAGAGCACTGGGCCTAATGGTGTAGCCTTTGCTTTGCCACTGGCCTTGTAGGATTAGGCGACCAGAAGAAGAATGAAAAACCTCAGCCTTGATGGAGCCCAGCTGTGCTTTTAGGCTTGGCTGTGATATCCAAGATCTTCCCATCTGCCATCACTCCATCAGTCCATCCATTTGTCCATCTTTTCATCCTTGAGGCCAAATTAGTCAGAAACATTATCTTCAGGAGGGTCCAAACTTTAATGAAGGTTCCAAGGCTCTTCAGCCCAGCCTGTCTCCTCTCCAGCCTTTCTCTCTTGACCCTCTCCTTCATGTTCTACACCCCGTTGAAATGGCCACACTCTCACCTCCCAGCTGTGGTGCATGTTGTCTCCCCTACATCACACCCTGTCCACTCTGACTCCTCTACCGGGTTCATCTTCCACTCAGCCTTCAGGCTTGAACTGAGATGTCATTTCCTCCAGGAAGCCTGTTCTCAAATCCTCCCCATTGCCTGTTGGTGCTCCTTATCTGTGCTTCTTTAGCTTTAGAATTTACTCCATGAGGACACCTGTCACCCTATAGGGGAAGACATGAGTGTCATCTCGCGTTGGCTGGGTTGTTCATGGTCTGTGCCCCTGGTGGCTGTGGCTCAGGCTGGTTCTCTGCCTCCCTCTTGGGGCCGTCCAGGTGGCTGAAATCTCTCCCAGAGTCATCCTGGTTAGTGGACCTCCCTAAAGGGGCAGTTTCTACCCATGAATGAAATCTCACATAATTGATCTGTGGTTGGTTTGGGGCATCACAGGGGTTAGGAGGTCAGGGGTTAGGGGATGTGTGATGATTCATTTTATATGGCAACTTCACTGGGCTAAGGAATGCCCAGACAGCTGGTAAAACATTTTTTTCTGGGTGTGTCTGTGAGGATGCCTACCGGAGAGATTAGCATTTGAATTGGTAGACTGAGCGAGGAAAATTACCCTCACCGATGTGGGTGGACATCATCCCATCTGTTGAGGGCTCGAATAGAACATGAAAGGTGGAGGAAGGGTAGATTCACTCTCTTTACTTGAACTAAGACGTGAATCTTCTCCTGCCCTTGGGCATCAAGGCTCCTGGTTCTCAGGCTTTCAGACTCAGACCAGGACTTTAACTTTCAGCTCCTGATGCACAGGCCTTCAGATCTGCCCTGAATGACACCATTGACGTTCCTACTTCTCCAGGTTGTAGGAGACTGTGGGACTTCAGGGTCTCCGTAACCACATTAACTAATTCCTAGAATAAATCTCCTCTTAAACATGTCTCTGTAGATCCTACTGGTACTGTTCCTCTGGGGAACACTGACTAATATGGGGGAGGGGGGATATATATTCTAACTTTTGTGCATTTCTAGGGACTAGTATCATGGCCAGTCTAGCCCTCTCTGAGCTCTGCATTCAGCCAGGGGAGGGAGAGTTGTCAGAGAGCGCATATTTAGATGTTCTGAAAGTCTAGTCTTCCCGCTGGGGAAGAGTGTGAAGATGGGAAATCCCAGAGAGGAATTTGGGGCATTTATGATTGTGTGGAGGGAGGCAACCTCACTGCTCAATGGCCCATGTTTCTTGGTAAATGTACTGTTTCCTTACGTGTTTCCTGGGTCCTGGATCTTATCTCTCCCGTCCAGGTGGAATTTCAAAGCCCATTGCAACAGAGACTCCTGGGAAAGAAGCAGCACCATGTACAGGTTTTTATGGCAGAGTCATCCCTGGAATTTTAATTACCTATCTTCACACTATTATGTATTTACATATCCTAATGACGAGATTACACATTTCAATTAGCATGTAATTATGAGTTCTATTACTTAAAGAAAAAATACTTGGGGGTAATCACACAATTACGAAGTACAATTAGAAAATGACATATAATTAAATTTAGAAAAGCTTTTGAAACACTCCTCCTACCCTCCCATCCCGCCGCCTGTACAAGAGATTTCTTGTATTTATTCTTTCTCTCTTTTTCTTCTTCTAGTACAAGCGCAGTCCAGTCTAGTGTGAACAAAGGGTCCAGGGACACTGTAACTTGGGGATGTAAGCCCTCATGACCTCTTGGGGGTTTCGAGGCATCTCTTGACTTTGGAAGCTCTACCTGAGGTTTTGGAATCATGCGGGCATTTTTTTGGGGGGGTTGTAGGGAGTAGTTGTCCAAACCTTCCTGGCTATTCCATCTGCTGGGAGTGCAGAAAGTCAGGGAGCAGGGTGGGACTGCTGGGAATGTTGCAGGCCGGCTGGGCTCCTGATGGTGGTAGGAAACCGATAGGGTATCCGAAGTGACATCTTCCATGGCTGCCACAGCTCACCATTTTCTTTTTTTTCTTTTTTATTTTTTTTAACGTTTATTTATTTTTGAGACAGAGAGGGACAGAGCATGAACGGGGGAGGGTCAGAGAGAGGGAGACACAGAATCTGAAACAGGCTCCAGGCTCTGAGCTGTCAGCACAGAGCCCGACGCAGGGCTCGAACTCACGGACTGCGAGATCATGACCTGAGCCGAAGCCGGCTGCTCGACCGACTGCACAGCTCACCATTTTCAAAGCACTTCATTTCCCCAGCTCATTCAACCCTCCACACCATCTGATGAGGAAAAAAAAAAGGTTAAGTGTTCTCATTTCCCTCGTTGGGATGCCTTTCTTTGAGCTCAGTGTGTCCACATTTCTGGTTTTTGTCTTCAGTCCTTGGATTTCCATTCTTAGTTTTCTTCATTTGCTTCTTTTTCTACTTGGCTGACAGATGACATGTTCTTTTCCTCCAGTGTTCTGTCCCATCTTCTGTTCCTTTCTGTCTCTTTGGCAATTGCAGTGGGGTGAGGGGAGCAGCTGGGGGAAGGTTGGATGGGAGCAGGGAACGTAGCCAGGGAATGCTAAGAAGCCTCTGTGGCACAGACTGGCTACTGTTTACACACGCATTTCCCCTCCCTCTGGGGCGTGTGGTTGGAACATCTTCCCCAGACTTCCCTGAAGTTATGTTGTGTGTGTGTGTGGCATGTAACCGTGGATGGGGGTAAGGTACCTCACTTCCAGGCGTGGCCCATAGAACTTCCCTCTTGATCCTTTACTTCTCTTCCACCGTTTTCTGGCTGAATGCTGATGTCCAGGATTACCTTCGAAGCCCCTTTGAAGGAGGCAGGGACCCCGCCATCTCTAGAGCAGAGCACTCCTATCACTGTTGCCACTAATTAGAGTTTGGACAAGAAAAACTTTTACTTGGATGCCTAGGTAGCTCAGTCAGTTAAGCATCTGAGCATCAGATGCTCAGGTCATGATCTCACCATTTGTGAGTTTGAGCCTCATGTCAGGCTCTGTGCTGACAGCTCAGAGCCTGGAGCCTGCTTCGGATTCTGTGTCTCCTTCTCTCTCTGCCCCTCCTCTGTTCATGCTCTGTCTGTCTCTCAAAAATAAATAAACATTAAAAAATTTTTTAAAAAGGAAGAGAAACTTTTACTCTATGGAACCATTGAGATCTCTGGGTTTATCTGTTGAAAGCGAAATGGCTTGAAAATGAAAACAACCTTACTAATATGAAATACAGCTTGGGCCCGGATATTTGCACGGGCTGTGTCTTTATTCTCTCCTCAGGTAGGTCTGAATGGGAAGCCAGCTTGTATTCAGTGTTGGTGAAGTTGGTTAGTCTAGCGGATGTCTCAGGCCCCTCCCTGAAACCCATTTCCCTTACCTGTGGCAGCTATCTCAGTTTTGTTCAGGTCCCCTGCCCTTGTCCGCCCCCACCCTCAGCTCCAAGGTTTGGCCTGTTGGGCTTAAGAGTAACTACATTTTCTTGGCATTAGGGATCCAGGCCGCTGTGAATCAGTCATGGCCTCAGGATTCTTTCAGGGAAGGTTGTGACCCACTTGGTCCAGTGAGACGGGGGGCCAGGTTTACTGGGGTCTGTTTGGAAAGATCCTTCTTCACTCTTTTTTTTTTTTTTAATTAGAAAACCATATAGAGAACACTTTATTACCTTGGTGTAAAAAGTAGTTTTTAGACAAAATACAAAAAAAAATCACAAAGGAAAATATTGGCAATTTAAAATTGGTAATTAAAGTTGTGAACTTTTTTTTTGCTTCATCACTGCAAACGCATATAAACTCCTTTTTTAAATTTCTAGTAGGTCCTAATTTTCTTTTTTTTAAATTTTTTTAATTTTTAAAAATTTACATCCAAATTAGTAAGCATGTAGTGCAACAATGATTTCAAGAGTAGATTCTTTAGTGCCCCTCACTCATTTATCCCATCCCCCCTCCCACAACCCCTCTAGTAACCTTCTGTTCTCCATATTTTTTTTAAAAATTTTTTTAACGTTTATTTATTTTTGAGGCAGAGAGAGATACAGCATGAACGGGGGAGGGGCAGAGAGAGAGGGAGACACAGAATCGGAAACAGGCTCTAGGCTCTGAGCCATCAGCCCAGAGCCCGACGCGGGGCTCGAACTCGCGGACCACGAGATCGTGACCTGAGCTGAAGTCGGACGCTTAACCGATTGAGCCACCCAGGCGCCCCTGTTTGTTCTCCATATTTATGAGTCTCTTCTGTTTTGCCCTCCTCCCTGTTTTTATATTATTTTTATTTCCCTTCCCTTAGGTTCATCTGTTTTGTCTCTTAAAGTCCTCACATGAGTGAAGTCATATGATATTTGTCTTTCTCTGACTAATTTCACTTAGCATAATACCCTGTAGTTCCATCCATGTAGTTGCAAATGGCAAGATTTCATTCTTTTTGATTGCCGAGTAATACTCCATTGTATCTATATATCACATCTTCTTTATCCATTCATCCATCGATGGACATTTGGGCTCTTTCCATACTTTGGCTATTGTGGATAGTGCTGCTATAAACATGGGGGTGCATGTGTCCCTTCAAAACAGCACACCTGTATCCCTTGGATAAATGCCTCGTAGTGCAGTTGCTGGGTCATAGGGTAGTACTATTTTTAGTTTTTTGAGGAACCTCCATCCTGTTTTCCAGAGTGGCTGCACCAGCTTGCATTCCCAGATGCTTCTTCACTCTTAAGAGCCACAGACGGCCGCCTGGGTGGCTCAGTCGGCTGAGCATCTGACTTCAGCTCGAGATATGATCTTGCGGTCTGTGAGTTTGAGCCCCGCGTCAGGCTCTGTGCCGACAGTTCGGTGCCTAGAGCCTGCTTCGGATTCTGTGTCTCTCTTTCTCTCTCTTCCCCTCCCCTGCTTGTGCTCTGTCTCTCTCTGTCTCAAAAATAAATAAGCGTTAAACAAATTTTGTTTTAAGAAAGAGCCACAGAAATTGTATCCCTGATGACTCTGGAGTTCTGAAAACAGGGAGCCAAGATCTAGACCCCATGCAAGCAGTGATCCTGGGAAGCCTGGTCCGTCCCTTAGACTTGAGTCCCCTGGTTCCCAGACAGCTGTGTCCTACTGGGACTCATTCATTACCTCCTCTTGCCATGCTTCCAGGCTCACTGGGGATACCAGCTTGGGATGCTTTTTTTTTTTTTTAACTTATTTTTGAGAGAGAGAGAGAGAGAGAGAGAGAGAGAGGGCAGGGGAGGGGCAGAGAGAGGTGGGGACAGAGGATCTGAAGCAGGCTCTGTGCAGACCACAGAGAGCCTGACTCAGTACTCAAACTCATGAACTGTGAAATCATGACCTGAGCCGAAGTCAGACACTTAACTGACTGAGTCACCCAGGCGCCCCCAGCTTAGGATTCTTTTAACCGAAACTATCAGGAAACACAATTCAAATAAGCCAAAAGCAGTAAAAGAGATTGGTTGGATCATGTAACTGAAAAAGGCCAGGCGTGGAGCATGGTTCAAACATGGCTCATGCTCGCTTTCTTTGAGATGCTCTTGGCACTCTGACCTTTCTTCAGGCTGGTACCCTGCACTGAGCCCAGGCCTCACAGCTATAAACGAGGTCCAAGCAAAGGAGGTTACACCAGGCTGTTCTGATTGGTGTTTTAGGCCTTTTCAATTCATGGGGCCCTTGGCTACAGACATCTTGGTTGACTCCCACCGTTAGCTCCTCGCATCCGCTGTTTATTACTGTTTCATTCTTAGAAGAGTGTCTGTATTTCCTCATCTCCAAGTTCTTAGGCAGAATGAGCATGTGGCCGTGGCTCCCAGGCATGGCCGGTGCAGGTTACCTCCTCTCCCATGGCTGAGCCGTTGCCTGTCCACTGACAACCCCAAGCCTATGGCTCCAGGGTGGACTTCCCTGCAGACTCTTCACAGACTCTTCTGGTTCTGGGCACCCACTGCACAGCTCTGTACACACTGGGCAAGCATCTAGATGGGAAACCCTCCTGTGCTCTCAGGCCGGTGTCCTCTAACTCAGTGAGTGGTGCCTCGATTTACTCAGTCACTCAAGTTTGAGACATCACCACTATCACTGCCTCCTCCTTCTTCTTCCCTGGTGCATCCAAGGGATCCAACCTGATGTTGGGATCCAACCTTAGTTGAGACCCTTCTTCTCTTTTTCCTGGAGTGCGAAGGGAGTTTTCCTGACTAGTCCCCTCTGCTTCTGGTCTCACGCCTTTCAAGTCCATCCTGCCTACGATCCCTAGAGCAGCCTTTCTGTAATACAAACATTCACTTATTGGCTTCAAAGAGGAGCCTTCACTGGCTCTCCGTTATTGCTCGACAACAAGATCCAAATTTCTTAGCCTGGCGTTCGAAGCTCTTCATGTCTGGCTCTGATCCCCAGCTCTACCAACATCTTCTACCATGATTTCCCCCACACTCTACTTTCCAGTCATACCGAATTGTTTGTTCTTCTCCCTCTTCCTTGAAACCCTACCTTGTGGGTCACCTACTCAGGGCACCATCCCTCACCTTTCTGCCCACAGCCAGCAGCTCCGTCTCGCACTCCCCGCCACCACATGCTCATCATGCCTTCCATGGCACTCATCAGTGCATTTGCCATCGTGTGTATATATGTCTGTCTCCTTCACTGGACGATGAAGGCCTTTCATTCATGCCCTCAGCCTTTATGGAGTGTTCGGCATGTGTCAGACCCTGTGCTGGGAGTTGGGGACAGAGAGATAAACGATAGTAGCTAACGTACCTATACGACTTGCTGCAGACCAGGCTCTCCTCAAAGCACTTGGCGCACATTAACTGAAAGAGCAGTAATCTGTTGGGAGCCATGGAGAGAATGTGAGCTGTGTTGGCCATGCATGGGGGCAGCAGTGAGGTGCCCGTCCCCTCCCCAGGAACATGGAAATAAGAGAAATGCAGCCATTTTTGTAAGAGTTAATCCACAAACACAGTTATTCTTACAGCTTTGGTTGGTGGAGAGGCAGGGCTTGGATCCCGATTTTTCAGGCCCAGAGCTCACGTCCTTTCTGCCACGCCTGTTTCGCTTCACCTCCTCGCAGCGTCCTCATCTGTCAAGTGGTGAATATACCTTCCTTTTCTACTTCATCTGATTTGTGAGAAAGATCCAATATGATGGTGGTAGAATTTTGCAAACTCTAAAGCTCTATTACAAATGTGAGTTCTCACTGCATCTATACGTGTGTCTCAGGGACTGTACTGAGCATCCATTGCACCTAAAATAAGGCACCTCTTAAAGCTGTCGTCTTCTAGCATCTCTGGGTTGCACAAGAAAACACTGTTGCCCTGATGGGGTCACGGATCTCTGGTCGCTTCTGGATCCTCCTTGGCGCCTGACAACAGGTTGTTTCTAAGTAAGTGACCCATTTGCCTTCGTTGGAAGAGTTTGAATCCACTCTTTACTCTTCCCTCATTACCGTATGCGCCTCCAAACTCTTCTGTCTCTTCTTCGGGCTACACAATCCCAAACCCCCCACTTCCAGGTTCTCGCCATGAGAGTGGGAAACCCTGCCAGAACTGAGAGCTGGTGCAGGTTGCCCAGAAGGTCCTGTCCTGGAGTGGCGTTCTCACAATGTCCACTTATAGTCAGCCTCAGGGTAGAAACCCCTCTGGGCTCAGAGGCAGGACTCTGCCTTCCCCGGTTAGCAGAGCAAGCAGCAGGCAGGCCCCTCGGGAAAGGCATCCACTGCGCTGACAGCTGCTCAGCGTTCAGGCCACTTGCTCCCCAGGGATGTCCTAGAGCACCCCCAGCAGCTTCACTCGGGAAATGTGCTGACTGTGGGCAGGAGAGAGGGGCTGGTCTCTTGGGGTTGTGGTGATGGCCTCAGAAGCATCTGAGTGTGAGTGTGGAGGGGGTCTCTGGGCATCTTTTATAAACACAGACTCAGCCTGATGTGATGGGGCGCAGTTGGCTAAAAGGCAATGGAGAGCTTACCGAAGACCCCGTCTGTGTGCAGGAAAGGCTGGGGCCCCTCTCCTGTTCCGGGCATTGGAGGGACCTGGGGCATTCCCTTCAGATGTGGGTTCAAGAGAGCCTTGGACCTTGCAGGCTTATGCTGGTTCTGTAAGGGGATTATTAAGGGACTCCTCCCATCTTCTGTCTCCTATCTTCTGCCTTTTTTTTTTTTTTAACTTTTATTTGTTTTTACCAATTGCTGTGACACCAGTGCTGAGCATGTCAAAGATAACAAAGAGCCCAAGGTCAAGGTGCTGCTTCTAAGAGAAACGATTCTAAATTGCAGATCTAATTATGTCATTTGCTCCCCATCTGCATGCTGTCCCTCTACCCTACTCACTTAAGACTATCCAGAAATGCTTAGGACAATGTCCAGAGTCCTTAAAGTGCCTATAATCCACTACCCAGGCTCGCCTCCCACCAACGAGCCTCCCCCTTCCTTTCTGCTCCAGCTACACTGATCTTTCTGAGGCCTAGAATTTGGCTGCTCTCTCTGTCCGCAGCAACTTGTCTCCCCTTCCTCCTTGTACAGTCCTCAGGTCAGACATGACTTCCTCTAGGACTCCCTCCTGCCTTGGGCTTTAGACTTTCCTCCTCTGTGCCCCTCAACACCTCAATTTGCATGCCTCCGAGAAAACAGATCAGATGTTTTATAATCACAAATACTATTTTCTCTTCCCATGATAAGAGTTCTTTTTTTTTTTAAGATTTAAAAAAAATATTTATTTATTGGGCGAGCACAAGTGGGGGAGGGGCAGAGAGAGGGGGACAGATGATCTGAAGTGGGCTCTGCATTAACTTGCTGACAGCAGCAAGCCCGACGCGGGGCCCGAACTCACAAACCGCGAGATCATGATGGGAGCTGAAGTTGCTGCTTAACCGACTGTACCACCTGGGCGCCCCGCGTGAAAACAGTTCTAGTAGGACAAGGACTGCTGTGACCCCTAACACTTGTTAGGTCCTTAGTGAATGAATGAATGAACGAACGAATGAATGAGTGGCAACCTGTCCAGTCTGGAGCTGTCTGGGTTTTTGAGAGACACGAACAGTGATGTCCACCGACATCTGTCCTTCCCCCTGGGGTGGTTCCTACATTTCACGTCCCTTGCTTCTGCCAGTGGCCTCAGACCTCTCCTCATGCACAGAACCACCGTGCGGCTGCAGGGGGCCCCCGGCCTCATCAGGGGTTCCTCGACGCTCTGAAACGGAGTGTTTTTGTCTGGCCTCTCAGTATCTGTGAGAGCAGGGCACCCCTGGGGAAGGCATTGCCTCTAGGCTTCAGAATAATGGCTTGTAGAGACTCCTCAGAGCAGGCTTATCACAGAACAACTCACTGGATTCCCCCCCCCCTTATTTGATATTTTTCTGCTTCCTACAGTTGGTGAAACCTTTTGAATCCTAGCTGCCAGCTCCTGCGGTAGAGTGGCCTGGGGCCTCCCCAGGGTTGCCCTGCTGGCCGGGTTTTGAGCAGGGAGGATGACTCTGGGCTGCCTCTGCAGCTCACAGACCTGGATGAGAAGGGGTGGGTCACCCACTCCCCTGAGCACGGCTGGAAGATAAAACTCTGTTGATGCTCTGGTGAAGGCTAAGGTGATTAAATTTCAAAGCCAGCCCAAGAGGGAGGTAGGGAAGGTAGTCATAGGATGACAGCTATTTAAAGCAATTGATCCCTGGAATCCACAGTGCTGGCCTTGTCCCTGGACTTGTTCTTGAGGGTATCACACTGGCTCTGTTTTGGCCCCAGGCCCCTGCAGGCAGTGGGATTACCGTGTGCTTGGTTTTGAACTAAACCGTCTAGTGTTTGAGCTTGATGTCTGCTGGAAAAAATACCGCACGCAGGTTTCTCTCTCTCTCTCTCTTTCTCTCTCTTTTGTTTTTTTCAAATCCATTATGGATTTTATTGTGGCATGATGTGATTTGAATGCACACGAACCAGTGCCTTTGAATGAAAAATATAAGCTATCGTAGTGAAGGCTGTTGATTTGCGCTCTGTCTCTGTCCTTTCGGTTTGGTGTGCACACTGTACGTATATATATATATTTTTAATCAAGCATGATTAAGTATTTATTTTTGGTTGGGAACCATCTGCCACCTCTAACAGGGAAGCCATAGAAACCCACAGAAAGTTCTTTCTCATCATACTCACTTTCTGGCTTGTAATGGGATGTGATGGGTAAATAACAACATTTGCAGGCTTTTGTGGGGCTTTTCTAAGAATACTGAAGTACTCTGTGTGCCTTCGTGAAACGATCAGAAGGTTACTTACTGGTGAGGAAGTAGGAGCTGGATTAAGGAGTTGAGAATTCTGCTCTGATTCCTTCAGAGGGGAGGGGAGAACTCAGGGGTGGACGTAAGCCTAGCCTTTCGAGGGTCCTTTCAGGGCAGGAGAACAGGACGAGCGGGCTTGGGGTGAGAGGAGAAGCTGAGATGTCCCTGAGCAGGACAGTGAGGCTGAATGGGGGTCTTGCAAGAGAGACGGTGGTTTCTGGGCTGAACAACTTCAACTCTGTGGTTCGAATGTAGAGACCTTCAAGATCAAACTGTCTGCCTTTGCCCCCTTCATACCGAGGAGAAAACGGGACTGGAGAGTGGAAGTGAGAAGCAGGAAGTCATGCAGCTATGTAGTGAAGGGCAACAGGAAGCTGACCGAAACTCTGCCTGGTTGTGAGAGGGGTGGATGAGGGGTGGTTTCAGGGAAGCCTCAAAGAGTAGCATGGGTTTGGGGGAGAACGGCCAGGCAGGCGGAGGGGAGTAAAGCTTTCAGGATGAGGAAGTGTGTTGCTTCCTGTCAATATCCGAGCTTCTTAAGTTCTGAGGTTCTCTAGAAACGATAAAGACGCCTTTCTGCTGGTGGTAACGTGGAAAGTTAAGGAACTTTGCAGGGAAGAATAAAATGACTTCTCAAGATGGACTCAAAGGGATACATTTAGAGCTAGGTTTGTACAGATGACAGAAGGGGCGTCTCTTATTTTCATAATGTATGTCAGGAGGCTTAGGCGGTCGAATGGTGCCCCCCTCCCACCAAATACATCCATGTTCTAATCCCTGGAACCTGTGAGTTTGACCTTAGTTGGAAAAATGGCCTTTGCGGGTATAATTAAGTTGCCCCTGCTTTTCCACTGGTCTTTTTCTCTCCAAGAAGTGCTCAGAGAGCTCCGAGTGTGGGAAGGTAAGTACCTGTTGATGGCTCCTCCAGGCCCCAGATCCCTTTTCAAAATGAATGTAAAAAGACTCTAATAAATTTAACTTTAAGGTTTCATTTTAACATGCCAAAATTTTGATTCTGACAGGGAGTGACTCACTGAATTCTTCAAAGTGTTTGAGCCGTTTTCCATATTCAGTGGGTCCAGATGCTGGATGGCTGTTTCAGTAAAACGAGCTGACATCCTAAGAGCAAAGGCCCATGGGTCCCTACCTTCCTTGTCGAAGCCCCCTTACAACGACCGCTGGGAAATGCAGTGATTTTGCAAAATGGAGCTTATTCAACATGCTGAGAAAGGGGATTATCATTCAACATGCTGAGAAAGGGGATTATCAGGTTGGCAGCATCTCAGTAGTAGCTGAAAAGGGGGAAGTTCCTGAGCTCTTGTGATAGGGTGGTTTTAGGGGAGAAGTTAGTAAGTGAGGTCCGGACAAAGATTGGTCAGAATTTGCAAACGGGTGAATGGTCGGTGGTCTTGTCTCTAGAACCTGAGTTCATATGGAATTACTGTTAAATCATTTTCATCATGGAGCCCATGGGTGTGTAGGAGCTGGCGGTTACATTATTTTGATCTTAGGTTGTATAGCAAAGCATGGTTTCATACAATTGATCTCTTTTGCAAATTCTAGTACAGTTTTGCTATTCATGGATTCAGTTTTATTTTTGCCCTCTGAAGACAGGAGAATATGATTTCTTCAGAGCTGCTACTTCTTTGATTCAGTCCAGGAGGAGATCCCTGATGGAGGCTAGAAGGGATACATGTTCCCAATGGAAGCTTCCCCATTTTCTGCCTCCTCAGGCTCTACCTGAGATCGTCTGAATCTTCTTGCTGAATTAGGGACCTCCAAGGACCTGGCTCCCACCACTCACCAGCCACTGCCATCACTCCCCTCTTCCAGGGCCACCACCTACCCTCTCTCACCATCACCCATCACTCCCCCCCCACCCCCACTCCCCTCCCACCTACATCACCATCTCACCATCACAACCAGAGCCACTTTTTAAGCAAACACTGGATTCCAGGACCTGGGCTGCATGGGGTTGGTAACCATCATTCTGTTCAATCGCCACTGCGGCTTTTATTATGGATTTGTGGTTCTTGAGCAGAAAGATATTGATGGATCCCAGCCTAGAAGTACTGAGATGGAAGCTCTTGGATGAGAGCTCAGGAATCTGTATTTTAAAAATATTCCATAGATGATTTTGGTGCATACACAGCATTCAAGAACCACAGTTGTAAACAATACTTTCCCTGGGCCGATGGACAGGGGATGAAGAGACGATTTCCCCTGTGATCCCAGGAATTGCTATATCTGAGATGAGTTTGGGAAGTAGTCTTACAGGTCAAGGAAAAAGAATGGCTTCTGTTTAGCCACCTATTGTTTATCTCATTTTATGGAGGAGGAAACTCAAGTCCAGAAAGGTTAAGTAAATTGCCTAAGCTCACACAGCTCTCAAGGGCTGAGCTAGGATTCAGAGGCCGATCTGCCTGATGCCTGGTGCTGGGCTCTTTCCTGAACACTTTCCAGTTGTCTTCAGGAAGCTTCTCTCAGCCTGGCCTAGGCACTCGTCTAACAGACAAGCCCCTCACGTTCCCGCTTCTCCACCAGTGGAAACGTAGCTTCCCAACCCAAAACGACATCTCTGCTGCCCTACCCTTTATGAACAAAGCATCTCACCATCGACACCTTCCTTCCTCTTCTGCGGCCCCTTGCAATACTCTGTCCTTCTGCCTGGAACCCAGGTTTGAGACTTTAATATTTTGTCTCCTTGTTTACCTCTCTCCAGCTATCACTTCCTGTCTATCTTTCTTCCAACATATTCCTTGCCTGTCTTTCTTTAATTCCACTGCTATTGTACTTGTCCTCATGCTGTCTGAAACCTTGTACATCTCTGAAAGTGGCCTTAGTGACACCTCTAGTTTCTTTTCCATGCCATCTACTGTAAGATCATAGAAAATATACATGTTGATCTCTGCCTCTGGTTCCTGATATAGAGCCCCCCAAGCCATGTAAATTCCTATGTGATAAGAGAAATAGGAACATCTTTTGCTGTAATGAGGTGGCTCTGGGAGGCTGCTGGATGACTCCTGATCCTAAAATGCATCCAGCCCAAATTGCTCATCCCAGGCCCTCGTGAAGGGGGCTCGACCGAGTCTGCACGTTTATTAAAAAATCACAAATGATAACAAACCTGTTTTTGTTTTAAAATTACTGTACAAACAGGGGCACCTGGGCGGCTCAGTTGGTTAAGCATCTGACTTCGGCTCGGGTCATGATCTAGTGGTTCGTGAGTTTGAGCCCTGCATCAGCCCCTGTGCTGGCAGCTTGGAGCCTGGAGCCTGCTTCAGATTCTGTAACTCCCTCTCTCTCTGACCCTCCCCCACTCGTGCTCTCTCTCTCCCCCTCTCAAAACTAAATAAACATTAAAAATTTTTTTAATTATTGTACAAACAGCTAAACAATTTTGACATCCACTTAATTTTACTCTTACTGAAACATTAACAGATTGCCTTCAACATAATGCCAGTGTTGATAAAAATCAAGTGAATTTGGACACAAACACTTGCTCTAATTTCATATAACATGAACATTTCTAATATTTATTTAGTTTCCTTTCTTAGAAATAGATTTCTTTCTACATAATTATGATTTTTGTAATGTTCAATATCCAACTCTCAAAAGTATCCTTTTATATGCGCTTTCTGCAATTTCAAAAATGGTTGCTTTTTACTTTATATTCCACTTGAGATAAGATTTCTAACTTAGCACAATCATCTCCAGTTAAGTATATAAAATAGGCCCATTAATTCTAGCAACAAATGTATAATCAGCTTTTAGGAAAAAAAGAATCTTTGGCTGTTTCAGGAAGCATATTACTACCCTCCCCCCAACCCTCGCAAATAATAACTTGTGTTACATTGACAATTCTGTAAATTTAGATGTGATTTTCATCTCCACTATAATTCAGAACTTTAATTTGCCAGTAGTGAAACTAGTTTATACACACAGTACGACTTTAAATATTATTTTCTGGCAAAAGGCCATTCTGTGTGTTAGAGTAACCCTGACTAATATATAAGCAATTACTTTTACTTACTCTTGTCTCAGATGTTCGGAAAAATCTCGCCTTTTTGGCTTCTTGGGCTGGATCCCAGATGGCGTGATAGGTTAGTAGCACTCTCTAGCCACCCTAAGTAACGCTAGCCATTATATCAACCCTCAAATATCAGTGGCCCATCAACATAAAATTTTATGTTGATGGGGTTGGGTTATGCTGTCGGATGTCTCCTTCCAAGTGGTGACTCAGGGGCCCGGCCAGTCTCCTTCTCTTTTGTGGTTCTGCCAGGCTCTCTGATGGAATTTGGTGTGGGATTTGCTGGGGGCCTGGAAGTGGCACACATCACTTTCTCCCACACCCTATTGACCAAAACTCCATCACGTGGCCAGTCTATGACAAGGGGTCTGGGAAATGGTGAGGCACACACAGATTTGGGTGAGGTCCACCAGCTTCTAAAATGGGGCTGCCACACACTATCAACAGTAGCTAAAGTATGGGAAGAACCCAAGTGTCCATCAACTGATGATAAAGAAGACGTGGTACATATATACAGTGGAATATTACTCAGCAATTAAAAAGAAAGAAACCTTGCCATTCTCTTATCGGAGAAAGACAAATATCACACAATTTCACTCATATGTGGAACTTAAGATACAAAACAGATGAACATAGGGGAAGGGAAGCAAAAATAAGATGAAAACAGGGAGACAAACCGTAAGAGACTGTTAAATACAGAGGTTGCTGGAGGGGTTATGGGTTGGGGGGTGGGCTAAATGGGTGATGGGCATTAAGGAGGACGCTTGTTGGGATGAGCACTGGGTGCTATATTTAAGTGATGAATCACTAAATTCTATTCCTGAAATCATTATCACACTATATGTTAACTAACTTGGATTTAAAATTTTAAAAATGTGAAAAAAATAAAAATGGGGCTGCTACATTCACCCTCATAGAATCTGGATGCCTTGGGAACTAGGGTGGGAAGGTTTCACTTTCTGAGTCTTCATTAGAATATAGAACTCCCTGGAGATTCAAATAGGAGTCAGGAACCCTGAATTGCCTCTCTGGTCTGCAGCCCATGGTCCCAGATGAGGTCTACCTATAGGTTTTTGCAAACTTAAAAACATTTTAATTTCCTAATGCAAAACTCATGAACAGGAAGAATGGGAAGAACCGTAGGGCAAACATTTATGCTAAGAGACTTGGATCAATTAATAAATTTACATTTAATTGTTTACAGTTGACTGAATCAGTTATGTCATTTTGAACTCTTCAGGTTTAAACGCACTGAAGCTGTTCTCCAACTTCAGTGTGCGTAAGACTCACCTGTGTACCTTGTCCAAGCGGATCCCAATTTAGTTGGGTTGAGATCCTGTGTTTTTAGTAAGCTTCTAGGTCGTGCCCATGGTGCTGGTCTGAGGGGAACCCTGAGCAGTGAGGCACCGAAGTAGCACATAAAACCGGGCATTATCCCAACTCACTTTTGTGTCATGTTCAATATTAGTCCGTATGTGTGTGCTAAAAGATACAACATAACCTAACATATAAAAATAAGTGCTCTGGAGTTAGTAAGACATAGGTGCGAATCCTGCCACTGTCATCTGTTGGCTTTGTGAACTTGAGTGAATGATTGAAGGCTCCAAGTCTTTGATTCCTCCTCTATGAAGAGCCGTGAACAATACCTGCATCCAGTGATGCGAGGTTTAAAGGGAAGTCTTGGGTGAGTCTCTGGCACAGAGTTGGCAGTGAATGAGAGGAGGTTATTACTCTCCCCTCCCTTTTGGTATCAGCGAAGCAATCATGTGGCTGGCTTGCAGAAGAATTTCTGGTCCTGGCCCCAGATTAAAAAATAAAAACCCATTACATTGCTGAGCCCGGTGTGGCCTGGTCCTTTCAGACTTAGGCAACTGACTCGACTTCTCCCAACACCAGAACCCAGGATTCTGTCTTGAGTTCTGGGACTGATTTCAGTTGAAGCATCCAGAACCTTTGTGCTTTGTCTCTTTCAATCTGGGAGTCACATTTATCTTTCATGCACTGTATTTGACTGACCTCTGTGTCTCTGGGCACAGTCACTGGAGTCCCCAGTCTCTGGGACCACATGAAATAAGCTTACTGCTTTGTTTGCAAGATTCCACATGCTAACCCTGTGGGTTTATAATCTACTTGTCCAACTTTTTAAAAAGTCATTTAAAAATTTTTATTTATTTCATTTTTTATTGAAATATTTTTTTAGTGTTTATTTTTGAGACAGAGACAGAGTGTGAGCAGGGGAGGGGCAGAGAGAGAGGGAGACACAGAATCTGAAGCAGGCTCCAGGCTCTGAGCTGTCAGCACAGAGCCTGACGTGGGGCTCCAGCCCACAACCACAAGACCATGACCTGAGCTGAAGTCGGACACTTAACCGATCGAGCTGTCCAGGTGCCCCTATTTATTTTTTTTTAGTTTACTTATTTATTTTTAGAGAGAGCATGAGCAGGGGAAGGGTAGAGAGAGGGGGAGAGAGAGAATCCCAAGTAGGCTACACTCTGTCAGCATAGAAGCCAATGCAGAGCTCGTTCTCATGAACTGTGAGATCGTGACCTGAGCTGAAATCAAGAGTCGGACACTTAACTAACTGAGCCACCCAGGTGCCCCTGTGATTTTCCACTTTTAATAATGAATACTATTACATATAACGCATTCCATTTACATTTACTATGGGAAATTTCAAACACGTACAAAAGTGCAAGAGTGTAACAAGTAGCCACGTCCTCATCATCCTGCTTTACCAACAATTTACTTACAGCCCGTCTCGTTTCATACCATCCCCACTCTTATCTCTCCATCCCTACGTTGTTTCCAGGCAAATCCTAGAGATCCTACCATGTTATTCATAAATATTCTGTCTGCATCTTTAAATGATGAGCGACCTATAAAAAACTGTAATACCATTACCTAAATTATGAATAATTCCTTAATATGACCAGGTATCCAGTTAGTGTTCAAATCAATCCTATTGTATCCTAATTTACTTATTTATTTTTATGGTTCTTTCAAATCAAGATCCAAATAAGGTCCATACCTCACAACTAGTTGATGTTTTTAAATCTCTCTTCACTGCTAGCTTTCTTCTTCCCGTTTTTCCCTTCTTTGCAATTTATCTGTTGCACTAACAGGGTGATTTGTTTGTGGAATTAGTTTCCTATTTTCATGATTTTGCTCATTGTGTGCTCATGGTATCATTTACCTTATCTCTTCCACCTGTATCTACTGAATTTAGTAGCTAAATATAAAGTTTCAGATTATATATATGTGTATACACACACACACACACACACACACACACACACACACACACACATATTTTAAAGTAGGTTCCACACCCATTGTGGGGCTTGAACTCATGACCCTGAGATCAAGAGTCCCATGATCTACTGACTGAGCCAGCCATGTGCCCCCAGTGTCGATATTTTAAGAAAAAATCCATCCTAGGCAATGTTGTATACTTTTATCGAGAGGCATATAACATTTGTTAGCTGTTGTCTTGTATTGTTAGTGCTTATTGTATTGGTGGGTATTGCTTCGATCTGTCCTACAAAATAGAAGCATAATTCAAGCCATATAAGTAATTTAAAATTTTCTAGTAGTTATATTTAGAAAAAGTAAAAAGAAACAGGTAATATTAATCTTAATAGTATATTATATTTAGTCTAATATGTTTCAAATATTATCATTTCAACATGAAATCAATAGAAACATTACTAATGGATTATTTTACATTCTTTTTTTATATGAAGTCTTTGAAATTCAGTGTGGATCTTACACTTAAAGCACATCTCAATTCGAACTTGCCGCATTTCAAGTGCTTGGTAGCCACATGTGGCTACTGGTTACCATACTGGACAGAACTACTATGGGCTGGATCCGTTCTCCACTGGAGGATGCATATTCATGATATTCTAATTCTAGCATGCTGCCTTCATTTTTTAGCTGCCAGACACCTGAAAAAGAAAGTTACTCTCATCAATTATTTGCTTTTCTTGAGATAGTTCACAAAAAAAGGGGCAAGATAGATCTTGATTTTTTTGTTGTTGTTATTTGCCAGTTTTCAGGTAATGGTTCCCTAGAATTCTCCAAAGATAACCATCCAATGAAGTTTTTAAAAAAATGTAACATTACAAACTCATGGATTTAAACATATTTGATGTGTTTAAATAATTGTATTTATTCTTACTGATGCTCAAAGTGTTCCATCTTTCACCCATAGGAGCCTCTTCAAGTTGGCTCCTGCATGTCCTAGACATGGCCCTGGTTGTCTTTGATAGGTCTCTGGTAAGATAAGATCTTCTAAGCTGCTATTGCAAATTTCCTGTCTAAGACCTAGAATCAGCCATTTCTCCTTAGAGCCCTGGTTCATTTTAGGGGGAAATGACTATAAAGGTCATAGTCTAGTGCTAGGATTTGCTCATTGCTCTAGGTTTAGCCATTGCTTTTGGTCTTTTCAATGGTCAAAGCTAAAAAATACATATTAAAAAATATCATTAGTTAATACTGATACTTCCAGTGCAAATTCAGGACTGCAGGGGTTTTAATCTTTTTAAGACTTCGTGTTTTTTTTAGAGCAGTTTTAGGTTCACAGCAAAATTGAGGGCAAGGTGTAGAGATTTCCCATATACCACTTACCCCATACATGCATAGCCTCCCCCATTATCAATATCCCTGACCAGAGAGTCACTTTGTTATAGTTGATTAACCTACAGTGATATATCAAAATTGGTGTTGTACCTTCTGTGGATTTGGACAAATGTATAATGACATATATCCATTATTCTAGTATCATGTGGAGCATTTTCACTGCCCTGAAAAGTCTTCTGTACTCTGTCCCTGTCCCAACTTCTGGGTACCAGTGATTTTTTTTTTAAACATATCCATAGTTTTGTCTTTTCCAGAACGTCATATAGTTGGAATCACACAGTATGTAACCTTGAGAATGGAGACTCCATCTGATTTTTGAACTTCTTTTCTAGACTTCCTGCCTTTCCCTACACTGTTGCCAGTTTCTGGACTAAGAAACAAGAGCCAGCTTTCTGGTATAGAGCTAATGTCTCTGTTTATTCCTGCTACTCTAATTTTACTGTGAGGATCCTGGCTTTGGAAGCATCTTGCTTTGGCCCCTGGCCATTATCTGCTGAGGTCACCTGAGAGGCCAGTGCTGTCATCACGGCCACCAGTCTATAAGGGTCTATCCTGGGGCTCGTCCAAGCCCCAGCTCCAGGAGGCAAACTGCAGATGGTTCTTCTATTTTTAGATCCTGGGATGTTGCCCATGAATGAGCCAGTGACCTGGAAGAGCCAATTCTCCCTCCAGTCTATGTTTCTGACTCCCTCATTTCCCTTATTGTTTTACTAGAATTTCCTTCTGTCTGTGGGACTGGGATGAAATGACCCAGAGTTAACTGAGCTGCACCTTAGTGCGGGGACACACACCTTAAAATCCCAGGCACCTGCCAAGACTGTTCCTACCAAGACTGGTTTTAAGTATAACAGATCACACTTCTTGTTACATCAGGGATCCACAATTTTTGATCATGTTTTCCTTTGAGCACACACTCCAGTTTTTGCTTATGTTTTTATTCATAAGTTCTCTACCTGTACATTTGTACTAATGTATATGTTATAAAGCCTATGGGAAATTTATAGGCTGAGAAAGTTGTGAAGAATGAGAAGGTCTCATATTCTTTTTTCATACTTCATAGATCTTCTGGCATATCCCATGGTGGAAATCACTGCTGCATGGGGAAAGTCACCACATAGTGGAATGAGGAAATGTTCTAGGGAGACTTTGTTTTGAGCTGTAATGCCAGCTATTGTTGGCATTATGAGGAATAATGGAAACGTTTTTGCTGGCCAAAGTATTTTCTCTTCCCCAATAGATAGCAATATCTTAAAACCCTCTATTAGAGAAGTGATAACCTTTGGGTTAAGCATTGCCTTCTCTCTGAGGGCTCTTAAAACACAAATCCTCATGAGAGAAGTTGGCAGAAGGAGCATTTTACATCTCCAGGTCTTTGGGTTGGTGCCTAAATCCTTGCTTTCCTCAGAGTCCTGGATGCCAGACATTGTGCCTGGCACATAGGAAGAGCTCAAGAAGTATTTGTTGTGTGAGTGAATGAGTGAGGAAAGGGCACAGCAAGGAAAGACCAAAAAGGGCAAGAAGGAAAAAGGGTACTGGGAGATAGAGCACAGTTGAGTTTCCTCCTCTTCCTAATTTTGCTCCGGCTGGAGCCGTCATTCAGCACAGAGTGGTTCCTCTCAGTACAGGGCTTCTCTCTCCCCAAGATTCTGTTTATCAGGGTGGCAGGGGAGCCTGGGTCCCTTCAGGTTTGAGAATGGACCCTCCACCATACAGACATCTGGAAAGAGGTCCCTTCTGCCTTTCCAATAAGCTTAGCAAAGTCTCTGTTCCATTTCTTACCACTTCAGTCTGTTCTGAGAGCATCTGTCTGTCTACAGACTCAGGGGGTATGTGTGGAACCAAAGAGGGATCTGCCCACTTTGGTATCTCGAGGACATTTCTTTTGGGTAAAAGAAGGAGGCTTCTTTCTCCAGAGAAGAGATGCATGGTGAAATGACTTCTACTCATCTAGTTAGCCTTTTGTTTGTTTCTTTTTTAACTCCTTCCCCCCAAACCAGAAGAGGCTTTTGACAGATTGGATTAAGATGATAGAGGGGAGCCTGGGTGGCTCAGTCGGTTAAGCGTCTGACTTCAACTCAGGTCATGAGCTCAGGGTCCGTGAGTTTGAGCCCCGGGTTGGACTCTGTGCTGACAGCTCTGAAGCAGGAGCCTGCTCCAGATTCTGTGTCTCCGTCTCTTTCTGCCCCTCCCTGCTCATGCTCATGCTCTGTCTCTCTCTCTCAAAAATAAACATTTTAAAAAATTTAAAAAATGACAGACTGAGCCAGAGTATCTTTTCCCTTTGTTCTCTAGAGTTTCAGTGCACACCTAGTTTCAAAGGTGCATGTGATGTGTAAGTATAGGTATACATCAGTGCGTCTCCAGAAACAGCACAATTTTTGAACTTCGATAAATTTATAGATCTACTTGGCAAAAATGGACGTATTTGCCATATCGAACTTCCACATTCAGGAAAATGGTATGGTCTTCTTTAACATCTTCCAGCCATGTTGTACACTTATCATCATGTAGACCAGCTGAATTTTTATTTGTCTAATCCTAGGGATTTTATATTTTCTTTTACTGTTGTGTATTGGCTATTTTTTCTGCTGTATTTTTTATGGTACTAAAATATACATAATGTAAAATTTACCATTTTAACAATTTTTAAGTGTACAATTCGGTGGCATGAAGTCCATTCGTAAGGCTGTGTAATCATCACCACTGTCCATTTCCAGAAACTTTTCATCATCCCAAACAGGCACTGTGTATCCGTTAAACAGTAATTCCCCAACCCCTCCTCCCCCTCACCCCTGATAACCTCTAGTCTACTTTCTCTCTCTCTCTGTTTGCCTATTTCAGGAACCTCCTATGAGTGGAATCGTACAGTATTTGTCATTTTGTGACTGACTTATTTCATTTAAGCATAATGCCTTCAGGATTCATCCATGCTGTAGCATGTTTCAGGATTTCCTTCCATTTTATGGCTGAGCAATATTCCATTGTATGTATGTATCATATTTATTTAGTCATATGTGATATATGTTTGGGTTGTTTCTACCTTTTTTTTTTTTAAAAAAGCTTATTTATTTATTTTCAGATAGAAAGAGAACATAAGCAGAGGAGGGGCAGAGGGAGAGGAAGAGAGGGAGAATCCCAAGCAGGCTCTACACTGTCAGTAAAGATCCCAATGCAGGGCTCGAACCCGCGAACTGTGAGATCATGACTTGAGCCAAAATCAAGAGTCAGACACTCGACTGACTGAACTACCCAGGAACATGTGATTGTTTCTACCTCTTGACTGTTGTGAATAATTCTGCAGTAAACATGGGTGTACAAGTATCTGTTTGCTCAGTTCTCTTGGGTAAATACCTAGAAGTGGAATGGTTGGATCAGATGGTAATACTATATTTTACTTTTTTGAAGAAGTGCCAAAACGTTTTCCACAGTGGCTGCACCATTTTACATTTCCAACAGCAATGCATCAGGGCTCCAGTCCTCCACATTCCTGCCAACACACCTTGTTTTCTGGTGTTTCTATGATAGACATCCTAGTAGGTGACAAGTGACATCTCTTTGTGGTTTCGTTTGCTCTTCCCTAATGACCAGTGGTTTGGAGTACTGTATTTTTAAGTTGATTTTTGCTAGTTTACATCCTTATTTTTCCAAATAAATTGTAGAAGTATTTGTCAAGTTCCTCCAAAAATTTAGCTTACGTTCTAATTGGATTGCATTGATTTTATAGATTAATTTGGGGAAAAAAGAGCTCTCCATTTAGTTGTCTTCTTTATATCTTTTAAAAAAGCTTTAAACACTAATAGTATTTTAAATTTATGCCTTTAGAAGAATGTGCATTCTTTATTAGCTTATTTCCTGATTATGTTATCGATTTTGTCACTGTTGTGAATCATGTCTTTTTTTGTTTCTATTTCTAGATAGTTATTATAAATCCGTAGAAATGCTTCTGATCTTTGGAGACTGTTTTTGTATCCAGCCTCCTTGCTGAATTTTACAGTTTGGCATTCCTCATAGATGAGCATATAATTTGCAAATGATAGCAGTTTCATCACTTCCCATTGGGTTCTTACAACTTCTTTTTTTTTAATTAAAAAAATTTTTCATGTTTATTTATTTTTGAGAGAGGGAGAGAGGCAGAGAGGGAGGGAGACACAGAATCCGAAGCAGGCTCCAGTCTTTGAGCTGTCAGCACACAGCCTGATGCAGCTCTCGAACTCACAAACTGTGAGATCATGACCTGAGCCAAAGTCAGACACTTAACCGACCGAGTCACTCAGGCATCCCTGAATTCTTACAACTTCTTGTTGTTGTGCTGTTGTTATTAGTATGACAAGTCTTGGCCAGGATACCCAGAAGTGGTGATAATGAACACCATGTCTAATCTAATCTTCTCTATTCAGTATGATATGTGCTGTGTATGTGAGGCATAAGTCCTTTATTAAGTTAAGGGAATTCCCTTTTATTTATTCTGAGGGTTTCTATCATAAGTATATGTGGAATTCTGATCAAATTAAAAAAATATTTTGAAATCATTTAGTGTTTTTCCTTTAGTCTAGGATATGGATCATATCCAGTGATTTCTGGTGTCAAATGATCTTTACATTACTGGGATAAACCTAATTTAATTATGACCTATTACTTTTTTATATTTTGTTGACTTTGGTTGGCTTATATTTTATTTAAGATCTGGGGGATCTGTAAGTGAAAAAGCCATTCTCTTATTTCTTCCTTTTTTATTAGGGTTTGGAATTAATCTAATACTAGTCTAATAGAACGAGCTGGGTAGCTTTTTCTTTTTCTCTACTTTCTGAAGCAAATTGTTCCAGATGTTTTTTGAGCTCTCATCTGTAAAACCAACTGCCTGAGGCCATGTTTCCCCCTTGTGATAGGGGTATGTATCCCTTTTTTGTTGTTATTAATCATTTCAGTTTCTTTTCTTTTTTTTTTTTTATTTTTTTTCAACGTTTTTTATTTATTTTTGGGACAGAGAGAGACAGAGCATGAACAGGGGAGGGGCAGAGAGAGAGGGAGACAGAGAATCGGAAACAGGCTCCAGGCTCCGAGCCATCAGCCCAGAGCCTGATGCGGGGCTCGAACTCACGGACCGCGAGATCGTGACCTGGCTGAAGTCGGACGCTTAACCGACTGCGCCACCCAGGCGCCCCTCTTTCTTTTTCTTTTCTTTTCTTTTTTTTTTTAATGTTTATTCAGTTTTGAGAAACAGAGAGCAAGCAGGGGTGGGGCAGAGAGAGAGAGGGAGACACACAATCCGAAGCAGGCCCCAGGCTCTGAGCTTTCAGCACAGAGCCTGACACGGGGCTCGAACTCATAAGCTGTGAGATCATGACCTGAGCCGAAGACACCTAACTGACTGAGCCACCCAGGCACCCCAGTCATTTCAATTTCTTTATTGGTTGCCAATTTGTTCAAATTTCCTAATTTTTCTTGGGTCAGTTTTATATTTTATACTTTTTCTATACATTTTAAATATTTTAATGTTTTAAATATATTTTAATCTTTGCTTTTATTTTACTAGCGAATAGCTATCCGTAATGCTCTTTTATATGATTATTTTGATCTCTTTGGTGTCTATAAGTATTTTCCCTTTTTTGATTCTGAATTTTGTATATCTGCATCTTTTTTCACGTTTATCAGTTCTTGATGGAGGTTAGTACATCTTAGCAATCTTTCCAAAAGTCCAGATTCTGGCTTGGTTTTTACTTACTTTGTAGTTGCTGCTGCTTTGGTCCAGTTGTTTATCGAATGCTGCCCTTACTTTTTCTCTTTCTTCTTCTTCTTTTTTTTAATATTTGTTCTATTGTTCATTCCCTAAATTCTTGAGTTAAAACCTTAGCTCCTCAGGGGCGCCTGGGTGGCGCAGTCGGTTAAGCGTCCGACTTCAGCCAGGTCACGATCTCGCGGTCTCGCGGTCCGTGAGTTCGAGCCCCGCGTCGGGCTCTGGGCTGATGGCTCAGAGCCTGGAGCCTGTTTCCGATTCTGTGTCTCCCTCTCTCTCTGCCCCTCCCCCGTTCATGCTCTCTCTCTGTCCCAAAAATAAATAAACGTTGAAAAAAAAAATTAAAAAAAAAAAACAACCTTAGCTCCTTAGAGCGCTGGGTGTCATATGTAAGTGATTAATAACTAAATTTTACTCCTGAAACCAATACTACACCATATGTTAATTAATCTTGGAAGGAAAAAAGCCTACAACCTTAGCTCATTTTTAATTGTTATCTTTTTCTGATAAATACGTTCAGAGCCATAAATTTTATTCTTCAGGCTGTTTTAGCTGTCTCTTAAATTCTGTCATGTACTTTTCCCATTATCATTCATTTCCAAGTATTTTATAATTTCCTCTATATTTTCTTATTAACCCAAGGGTTATTGAGTATCATGCCATTTACTCTCCAGATGTAAAGGCCTTAAAGGTATTAAAGTGATAGCTTATCACTTTAATCCATTGTGCTCAGATAATAATGTGTATAATGTTGATTTTTGGTACCTGTGTTGAGTCTCTCTTTCTGATCTACTAAATGGTAAATTGTTTAAATGTTCAGTGTGTGCTCAAAAAAAAAATGTGTTTTTCCCACTTGTTAGTCAGTTTTTTTAAGTTATTCTCCCTTCCCATATAATTATTATTTCAAGTGTGTGAATCATGTCATTTGAATATCCTCTGTCATCCCTTATTATTTGTCTGCTCATTTTCTTAGTTTCTTAGATGGTTGTACAAAAGTTTCTAATACAGGGGTGCCTGGGTGACTCAGTAGGTTGGGCACCTGACTTTGACTCAGGTCATGATCTCACAGTTTGTGAGTTCGAGCTGTGCACTGGGCTGGACACTGTCAGCATGGAGCCTGCTTGGGATCCTCTGTAGCTCTCTCTGCCCCTCCCCCACTGACGATCTCTGTCTTTCTCAAAAATAAATAAACATTTTTAAAAGTTTCTGAAATAATTTCTATGTTTCTGTAGTTACGCTATTGCGTCTTACATCTTGAAGCTATTCTTTAAAGGCATGTATGTTCAAAATTGTTACAGCTTTCTGATTTTGTTTTCCTTAAAAAACATCCCTCTATGATTTATTTTTGCTTTGAATTCAGTTTTATTTGACACTCAATTCACTCTCCTGCTTTATTTGGCTCAAAATTACTGCATATCCCCTTTCCATCCTTTTATTTGTAGCTTTCCTGTCACCTTGTGTTTTATGAATATTCCTTTGAGAAAACATTGCCGATTATTATTTTTCAAAAGAGAAAAACCTTCCAGTCTGTGAATCTCTGTCTTCTGATTGGCGAGTTTCATCCATTACAAATTGTATTCGTTTCCTAGGGTTGCCATTTACAAAGTACCACAAACTGGGTTCTTAAAACAACAGAAACCCGGGTGCGAGGGTGGCTCAGTCAGTTAAGCCTCGACTCTTGGTTTTGGCTCAGGTCATGATCTCCTGGTTTCCTGAGGTCAAGTCCCGCACCGGGCTCTGCTCTGAGGCTGTGGAGACTGCTTGGGATTCTCTGTCTCCCTCTCTCTCTCTGTCCCTCCCCAACTCACACTCTCACTGTCTCTCTCAAAATAAATAAATAAACTTAAAAAAAAACAACCACTTTATAAAAAGAAATGTACTGTTTTGTGGTTCTGGTGGCCAGAGGCCTGGAATCAAGGTGTCAGGAGAGCCATGCTCCCTCTGAAAACTGCAGGAGAATCCTTTTCCATCTCTTCCTAGGCATTTCTTGGCTTGCTGCTGGATAATTCCAATCTCTGCCTTTGTTGTCACATGGCCTTCTCCCTGCGTCTCTGTCTTCTTGTGGCCATCTTTTTCTTAGGACACCAGTTATATTGAGTTAGGGTCCCACCCTGCTCCAGTATGACCTCATCTTAATTTGGCTGATTACGTCTGAGACAACCCTATTTCCAAATAAGGTTACATTCTGAGGTACTGGGGTTTAAAAGTCCAATGTGTCTTTTTTGTGGGGACACAATTCAATCCAGAACACAAATTATGTAGTTGATTTTATATTAGTGTTTATTTCACTCCTCTTATTTCTAATTTATACTTACTGTATTTTACTTTTCTTTGCTTTTTTTCCCTTTCATGTCTTTCCTCAGATACAGTTTTCTTCTGCCTGTTCGAAAACCTTGACTTCTATTTTTACTCATTTTGATGGTTATATTAAGCTTATTAAAAATCATATATGTGTTTATTTTTTCTCATAGGTTCTCTATCAGTGTTTATATGTTTCTCTATAACAAAATAAGTATATGCTCACTTTGCACTTGGCTCCCTTTGCAAAGAACTATTTTTCATCCACTGCTCATTTGTTGTGTTAGTGTTGCCCAGAGTTTATTTCCGGGTGGTTATGAATACTTTTGATATTCTCTCTTTCTCCCTCAGTCTCACTCTTTTTCTCTCTCCATCTCTTTATTTTTAGCTCTAGCTCTCCTTCTCCCTCTACTTTTTAATACAGCATTAACTTTTTTAAGTTATTTATTGATTCTCATTTCATTTTTATCTCATAGTAGTGTTATGGATTCATTTCTTTTCCAATTAGAACACATTTGCTAAGAGAGAATTTTGTTTGAAAGAGACTTTCATGTATTAGCTTCTTTGGGCCTTTTATGCCCGAGATTATTTTTATGGCATATTTAAATCTTTGTTTTTGTTCAAGGTAGATCCTTGGTTTGAAGTTCATTAACACTTTGAAAAGAATACATGTCTGTCTTTTGGCCTGTGTTTTAACTATTGAACAGAAATTGGATGTCTATCAGATTCTCATTCCTTCATGAAGGACCATCTCCTTTTCTTTGGCAGCCTTTAGAGTTTTGCCTTTGTCTCCATGTTTTTAAATGTTCTTGTAATGTGTCTAGGCATGAGTTTTCTCATGTCTTTCTGATTAGACACCCCATGAGCCCATGTAGCTTTTCATCTTTTTTTTTAATCTTGGAAAATGCTTAGCTATTTTTTTCTTTGACACATTCCTTTTTAAAATTTCTTTCTTTCTTTTCTTCAAGACTTCCTAGTATACAGGTGATAACACCTACATTTTATTAGCTTATTTTTCTATTTATTAGCTTCTAATTCTATATATTTCTTTTTTTTAATTATTTTTAATGTTTATTCTTGACAGAGAGAGAACCAGAGCATGAGTAGGGGAGAGGCAGAGAGAGAGAGGGAGACACAGAATCCGAAGCAGGCTCCAGGCTCCAAGCTGTCAGCACAGAGCCCAACGCAGGGCTTGAACCCATGGACCGCGAGATCATGACCTGAGCCGAAGTCGGCTTAACCGAATCAGCCACCCAGGCGCCCCTCTGTTATATCTTTTTTATTCCCGGTGTCATTCTGGAGAAGACATCAACCTGATCACCTTGCTCACTTGTCTATGTTCCAGTGGAATCCATTTTTATTATTTACATCATCTATTGAATGCTTTGTTTCAATGATTAAATTTTTTGTATCTGGTGTTTCTATTTGATTCTTTTTAATAACTGCTTTGTTTTGCTTCATCTTACCATTGCCTTCTCTTATTTATTATACCTATTTTGCATTATTGATCAGTTTGTGCCATTGGTTCTAATTTATCCTGTGTTGATTGTGCAGTTTGTTGTCTTTCTTTTTACAGTGATGCTTCTCAGGTGGCTGGTGGATTTTGCCCGTGAGTTCATTTTCCCCTGGGATGTCAGAATCTTGGCTTGAACTGTGACAGGGGAGGAGACCTAGACCCACACCTCACTGTGAGCTGCTCCATTCTGAGTGAAGAAGGGAGCCGGACAACGAGAGGCGCACACAGCCTGGGCTTGCTCTCCCCACATTTGCCTCTAGACATAGCAATCCTGCCTGAGTTTCTAGCTGGCCTGTCCTATGGTTTTGGGACTTGAGACTACAACATCACCTCTTAGCTGAATTTCCACCCTGCCAGCTTTTGGCTGCTCCACAGAGTTTGGACTCACCCGCCCCCATAATTGCTTGAGCCAATTTACAAAAAATAAATCAATCTCTCTCTCTCTCTCTTTCTCCATTTCATTGTATAAAATATAATGTTATACATGTATATATTTGGTTCTGTTTCCCTGGAGAACCCTGACTGATACTGTGATCTTATTTGGAAATAGAGTTTTGCAGATGTAACCAAGTTAAGACAAAGTCATTAATGTGCGCCCTAATCCAATATGCTTGGTGTCCTTATAAAAAGAGGAAACTGCCACAGCCTGTGAAGACAGAGACACACAGGGAGATGTCACACACAGTGACGGTGGAAGCAGAGAGTAGAGATATGGGGCTGCCGGCCAAGGACACCAAGGTGGCCATTCACCAACATAAGCTGGAAGAGGCAAGGAAGGATTCCACCCAGAGTCTCAGAGGGAGCTTGGCCTTGCTGACACCTTCATTTCGGACTTCCGTCTTCCAGAACTGTGAGAGAATGCATACTGGTTCTTTTAAGCCACCCAGTTTGTGGTACTCATCCCAGCGTCCTAAGGAAATGACCACCTCCACACATAAACATTCATTCCAGAGGAATTAAACAGATAACCCATACACTTATTTTAACGACAGAGACTAATATCTAAAATGTAGATTACTGTCTAGATGCAGGCTAACTGGCTCACTTGGCAGATATCATCACTGTCTCTGTGTTGCATGGAGCCAGCCAGAGTCAGAGTCAAGATGTAAACCCATGAAGTCAACAGGAGAAAGAAAATGTTGGCAAAGGGAGGGGCTCTTCTCTGAAAGATACAAACCCAAGAGCCAAAAGCAAGAGAGGTCTGTTGCTTAACTACATGAAGACTCAACAGTTCAGTATGTCCAAGGCATCATAAACAAAGTTAGGACAAAGGACAGGTAAAAAGTACTTTCAGTATGTTTAATAGACAAAGCTGCTCTTTGTTTTGTTAACGAGGTGACTTTTGAAAGGCACCCAAAGCGGGGTATGGGGGTGTATGGGGGTGGTGAGAGGGGGTAGGAGATGGAGGGGCTTGCTGCCAGGAGAACCAACAATGTGATTAGAGGGAAGGAACTTTAAGTTCCACCTCCTGACCTCCGGGAGCGGAGGGAGGGGGGAGCAGCTGGAGGTTGACTCAGTTGCCAATGGCCAAAGATTTAACCAATTTTGCCTGTGTAATAAAGCCTCCATTGAAAACCTGAAAGGACAGGGTTCAGAGAGCTTCTGGATGGTGAAAAGGCAGAGATTCAGGGAGAAGAGTGCACTCAGAGAGCATGGAAGCTCCACCCCCTTTCCCCATGCCTTTCCCTAAGCATCTCTTCCGTCTGGCTGTTCCTGAGTTATACCCTTTTATAATAAACTGGTAATCTAGTAAGTAAAATGTTTCTCTCAGTTTGTGAGCTGCTCTAAAAGCTAATTGAATCCTAGAAGGGGGTCATGGGACCTCTGATTTATAGCCGATTGATCAGAAGCACAGGCGACAGACAGCCTGCACTTGCAGAAGATGTCTGAAGTTGGGGTGTGTGTGTGCAGCCTTGTAGGACTGAGCCCTTAGCCTATAAACCAAGAAGGGGGTTGTTAGAACCTCTATTTTGTAGCCTGCTTATCACCTGCAGCAGAGGGCTGACCTGTGGGACCGAGCTCTTAACCTATGGGACCTGATGCCATCTCTGGGTAGATAGTATCAGAATTGAGTTGAAAGGTAGGGAGCCCCACTGGGGTCAGAGAAATTGCCAGGTGTCTGGGGTGCTCCTCAATTCTGAATTAATGAACAGAATTTACTGAATGCATATATTTTGTTTTCTGGAGAGCTGGTTGTAAAAAATTTGCCAGCACGTTTTAGGACAGCATGCCTATCGATTTAATTATAATGTTAACTACCAACAGGACATTATTATGAATGAATCTTTCGCATATAAGTGAAAGACTTAAATCCCAAAAGATTAGATATAAGATGATAGTCTTTTTATAAAATTAAAAGTAACTTTAGGGGCACCTGGGTGACTCAGTCAGTTGGGCGTGCGACTTCGGCTCAGGTCATGATCTCACGGTTCATGACTTTGAGACGCGCTACAGGCTCTGTGCTGACAGCTCAGAGCCTGGAGCCTGCTTCGTATTCTGGCTCTCCCTCTCTCTCTGCTTTTCCCTCACTCATGCTCTGTCTCTCTCTCTCTAAAAATAAATAAACATTAAAATTTTTTTTTAATTAAAAGTAATTTTCTTTTCTTTCTTTTTCTTTTAATTTAATTTAATTTAATTTAATTTTTAAAATTTACGTAAATATCCAAGTTAGTTAGCATATAGTGCAACAATGATTTCAGGAGTAGATTCCTTAACGCTGCTTACCCATTTAGCCCAACCCCCACCCACAACCCCTCCAGTAACCCTCTGTTTGTTCTCCATAGTTAAGAGTCTCTTATGTTTTGTCCCCCTTCCTGTTTTTATATTATTTTTGCTTCCCTTCCCTTGTGTTCATCTCTTCTGTGTCTTAAAGTCCTCGTGAGCGAAGTCCTATGATATTTGTCTTTCTCTGACTAATTCTGCTTAGTATAATACCCTTCTGTTCCATCCATGTAGTTGCAAATGGCAAGATTTCATTCTTTTTGATTGCTGAGTAATACTCCATTGTATATATATACCACATCTTCCTTATCCATTCATCCATCGATGGACATTTGGGCTCTTTCCATACTTTGGCTATTGTCTATAGTGCTGCTATAAACATGGGGGTACATGTGCCCCTTCGAAACAGCATACGTGCATACCTTGGATAAATACCTAGTAGTGCAATTGCTGGGTCATAGGGTAGTTCTATTTTTAATTTTTTCAAGAACCTCCATACTGTTTTCTAGAGTGGATGCACCAGTTTACATTCCCATCAACAGTGCAGAAGTGTTCCCCTTTCTCCACATCCTCATCAACATCTGTTGCCTTAGTTGTTAATGTTAGCCATCTGACAGGTGTGAGGAGTTACCTAATTGTGATTGTGGTTTGTATTTCTCTGATGATGAGTGATGTTGAACATGTTTTCATGTGTTGTTTGGCCATCTGGATGTCTTCTTTGGAGAAGCGTCTATTCATGTCTTTTGCCCATTTCTTCACTGGATTATTTGTTTTTTGGGTGTTGAATTTGATAAGCTCTGTATAGATTTTGGATACTAACCCTTTATCTAATATGGTGTTTGCAAATATCTTCTCATATTGTGTCGGTTGCCTTTTAGTTTTGCTGATTGTTTCCTTCACTGTGCAGAAGCTCTTTATTTTGATGAGGTTCCAATAGTTCATTTCTGCTTTTGTTTCCCTTGCTTCTGGAGACATGTTGGGTAAGAAGTTTCTGCGGCCAAGGTCAAAGAGGATTTTGCCTGCTTTCTCCTCAAGGATTTTGATGGCTTCCTGTCTTACATTGAGGTCTTCCATCCATTTTGAGTTTATTTTTGTGTATGGTGTAAGAAAGTGGTCCAGGTTCATTCTTCTGCATGTTGCTGTCCAGTTTTCCCAGCACAATTTGCTGAAGAGACTGTCTTTATTCCATTGAATATCCCTTCTTGGTTTGTCAAAGATAAGTTGGCCATACGTTTGTGGGTCCATTTCTGGGTTCTCTATTCTGTTCCATTGCTCTGAGTGTCTGTTCTTGTGCTAGTACCATACTGTCTTTATGATTATAGCTTTGTAATATAGCTTGAAGTCCAGGATTGTGATGCCTCCTGCTTTGGTTTTCTTTTTCAAGATTCCTTTGGCTATTTGGGGACTTTTCTGGTTCCATACAAATTGTAGGACTGTTTGTTCTAGCACTGTGGAGAATGCTGGTGTTATTTTGATAGGTATTGCATTGAATATGTGGATTACTTTGGGTAGTATTGACATTTTAACAATATTTGTTCTTCCTATCCAGGAGCATGGAATATTTTTCCAATTTTGTGTCTTCTTCAATTTCTTTCACAAGCTTTCTATAGTTTTCAGTGTATAGATTTTTCACCTCTTTGGTTAGATTTATTCCTGGGTATTTTATGGTTTTTGGTGCAATTGTAAATGGGATCACTTCCTTGATTTCTCTTTCTGTTGCTTCATTGTTGGTGTATAGGAATGCAACTGGTTTAGGTGCTTTGATTTTATATCCTGCCACTTTGCTGAATTCATGAATCAGTTCTCGCAGTTTTGTGGTGGAATCTTTTGGGTTTTCCATATAGAGTATCATGTCATCTGTGAAGAGTGAAAGTTTGACCTCCTCCTGGCTGATTTGGATGCCTTTATTTCTTTGTGTTGTCTCATTGCTGAGGCTAAGACTTTCAATACTGTGTTGAATAACAGTGGCGAGAGTGGACATCCCTGTCTTGTTCTTGACCTTAGGGGGAAGCTCTCAGTTTTTCTCCATTGAGAATTATATTAGCGTTGGGTCTTTCATATATGGCTTTTACCATCTCAAGGTATGATCCTTCTGTCCCTACTTTCTTGAGGGTTTTTTATCAATAAAGGATGCTGTATTTTCTTAAATCCTTTCTCTGCATCTCTTGAGAGGATCATGTAGTTCTTGTCCTTTGTTTTGTTGATGTGATGGATCACATTGATTGTTTTGTGGATATTGAACCAGCCCTGCATCCCAGGTATAAATCCCACTTGGTCGTGGTGAATAATTTTTTTAATGTATTGTTGGATCCGGTTGGCTAATATCTTGTTGAGGATTTTTGCATACATGTTCATCAGGGAAATTGGCTATAGTTCTCCTTTTTAGTGGGGTCTCTGTTTTTGGAATCAAGGTAATGCTGCTTCATAGAAAAAGTGGGAGTTTTCCTTCTATTTCTCTTTTTTGGAACAGCTTCAAGAGAATAGGTGTTAACTCTTCCTTAAATGTTTGGTAGAATTCTCCTGGAATGCCATCTGGCCCTGGACTCTTGTTTTTTGGGAGATATTTAAAAAATTTTTTTTAAATGTTTATTTATTTTTGAGAGAGACAGAGACAGAGCTTGGGCAGGGGTTGGGGCAGAGAGAGAGGGAGACAAAGAATCCCAAGCAGGCTCCAGGCTCTAAGCTGTCAGCACAGACGGGGCTCAACACGGAGCTCAAACCCACAAACCGTGAGATTGTGACCTGAGCCTAAGTTGGACGCCCAACCTACTGAGCCACCCTGGCGCCCCTTTTTGGGAGATTTTTGATTACTAACTCAATTTCTTTACTGGTTATGGGTTTGTTCAAATTTTCTGTTTCTTCATGTTTCAGTTTTGGTAGTGTATATGTTTCTAGGAATTTGTCCGTTTCTTCCAGATTGCCCATTTTGTTGGCATATAATTGCTCATAATATTCTCCTATTATTGTTTGTGTTTCTGCTGTGTTGGTTGTGATCTCTCCTCTTTCATTCTTGATTTTATTTATTTGGGTCCTTTCCTTTTTCTTTTTTATCCAACTGGCTAGTGGTTTATCAATTTTGTTAACTCTTTCAAAGAACCAGCTTCTGGTTTCATTGATCTGTTCTACTGTTTTTGGTTACAATAGCATTGATTTCTGCTCTAATCTTTATTATTTCCTGTCTTTTTTTTTTAATTTTTTTTCAACGTTTATTTATTTTTGGGACAGAGAGAGACAGAGCATGAACGGGGGAGGGGCAGAGAGAGAGGGAGACACAGAATCGGAAACAGGCTCCAGGCTCTGAGCCATCAGCCCAGAGCCTGACGCGGGGCTCGAACTCACGGACCGTGAGATCGTGACCTGGCTGAAGTCGGACGCTTAACCGACTGCGCCACCCAGGCGCCCCATATTATTTCCTGTCTTCTGCTGGTTTTGTGTTTTAGCTGCTGTTCTTTTTTCAGCTTTTAAAGGTGTAACGTTAGGTTGTGTATTGGAGATGTTTCTTCCTTCTATAGGAAGACCTGGATTGCTGCGTCCAGCAGCAATGGACTACCTTTGCTGAGTCCCAGAGGTTTTAGACTGTGGTGTTATCATTTTCATTTCCAAGTACTTTTTAATTTCCTCTTTAACTTCTTGGTTAGCCCATTCATTCTTTACTAGGATGCTCTTTGGTCTCCAGGTATTTGTTACCTTTCCAAATTTTTTCTTGTGGTTGATTTTGAGTTTCATAGTGTTGTGGTCTGAAAATATGCACGATATGGTCTCGATCTTTTTGTACTTCTTGAGGGCTGATTTGTGTCCCAGCATGTGGCCAATTCTGGAGAACGTTCCATGTGCACTGGAGAAGAATGTATATTATGCTGCTTTAGGATGAAATGTTCTGAATATATCTGTTAAGTCAATCTGGTCTGGTGTGTCATTCAAAGCCATTGTTTCCTTGTTGATTTTCTGTTTAGATAATCTGTGCATTGTTGTAAGTGGGGTGTTGAAGTCCCCTACTAACATGGTATTATTATCAATGAGTTTCTTTATGTCTGTGATTAATTGACTTATATATTTGGGTGCTCTCACATTTGGAACATAAATGTTTACAATTGTTAGGTGTTCTTGGTGGATAGACCCCTTAATTATGATATAATGCCCTTCTTCATCTCTTGTTACAGACTTTATTTTAAAGTCTAGATTTTCTGATTTAAGTATGGCTACTCCAGCTTTCTTTTGGTGACCATTAGCATGACAGAAGGTTCTCCATCCCCTTACTTTCAGTCAGAAGGTGGTGTCCTTATGTCTAAAGTGGGTCTCTTGTAAACAGCATATAGATGGATCTTGTTTTCTTTTTTTAAAATTTTTTTAATATTTTTATTTTTGATACGGAGACAGAGCATGAGCAGTGGAGGGGTAGAGAGAGAGAGAGACAAAGAATCTGAAGCAGGCTCCAGGCTCTGAGCTGTCAGCACAGAGCCCGACGTGGGGCTCAAACTCACGGACTGTGAGATCATGACCTGAGTGAAGTTGGATGCTTAACCGACTGAGCCATCCAGGCGCCCCAGATGGATCTTTTCTTCTTATCCATTCTGTTACCCTATGGCTTTTGATTAGAGTATTTAGTCCATTGACATTTAGAGTGAGTACTGAAAGATAATGAATTTATTGACAACTCTACTTGTAGAGTTGGAGTTTCTGGTGGTGTTCTCTGGTCCTTTCTAGTCTTTGCTGCTTTTGGTATTTATTTATTCATTCATTCATTCATTCATTCATTCATTCATTCATTCATTCTTTTCTCCCCTTAGAGAGTCCCCCTTAAAATTTCTTGCAGGGCTGGTTTGGTTGGTCACAAATTCCTTTAATTTTTGTTTATCTGGGAAACTTTTAATCTTTCCTTCTATTTTGAATGACACCTTGATGGATAAAGAATTCTTGGCTGCATATTTTTCAGATTCAGCACATTGAATATATACTGCTCCTCCTTTCTGGCCTGGCAAGTTTCTGTGGATAGTTCTGCTGCAAGCCTGGTCTGTCTTCCCTTGTAGGTTAAGGACTTTTTTTCCCTTGTTGCTTTCAGATTCTCTCATTGCCTGAGTATTTTGTGAATTTGACTATGATATGCCTTATTGATGTTGGTTTTTGTTGAATCTAATGGGAGTCCTCTGTGCTTCCTGGATTTTGATGTCTGTGTCTTTGCTCAGGTTAGGGAAGTTTTCTGCTATGATATGTTGACATACTGTTCTACCCCTTTTTCTCTCTCTTCATCTTCTGGGACCCCATGATTCTGATGTTCCTTTTTAATGAGTCACTGATTTCTCCAATTGTTAAATTGTACTCTTTTGCCTTAGTCTGCCTGTTTTTTTCTGCTTCATTATTCTCCATAAGTTTGTCCTCTGTATCACTGTTTCTCTGCTCGGCCTCATCCTTCCTTGCTGCCATGGCATGCATTTGAGATTGCAGCTCAGTTATGGCATTTTTTAATTTCATCCTGTCTAGATTTTATTTCTTTTATCTCTACATGGAGGGATTTTAATCCATTTTCAAATCCAGCTATTATTCTTATTATCTTGATTCTAAAGTCTGGCCAGACATCTTGCTTGTATCTATGTTGGTTAAGTCTCTAGCTGTCATTTCTTCCTGCTCTTTCTTTTGGGGTGAATTCCTTCGTTTCATCATTTTGAAGGGAGAAAAGGAATTAGTGAGGTAAAAAAAGAGAAATTAAAATGAAAAAAATTAAAATTTAAAAATTAAAAACAACATACACACACAAATCAAATAAATGATGATAGATTCTAGGTGTATTTTGGTCTGGGTGTTGAAAGGGTCTTGATTATAGAAAATAGGGGAAAGAAAAAAAAAAGGAAATCATTTGAAAATTTGGAAAAATGAATACATTGAAATAAAATAAAGTGAAATGATGGAAGTAAAATAGAATTTGAAATAATTTACACAAAAGTAAAAAATATACTAGAAAATGATTTAAAAATATTTTTAATAAAAATAATTTTTTTATCTTTCTGTATTCAAGAAAAATGAAGAAGAGAGGAAAAAAAGAAAATTGAATAGATGGGCCACTGAACAGACTGAAATAAGATTGAAATTTCTTCGTTTTCCCCTAGAAGTCAAAGTCTGTAAACTAAGCAGGCAGAGAGATTTATGTTCCTGAAGAGTGAGGTTGGCCCAGTTAGGCTGGGCTTTGTGTAATGGCTCCGTTCTCCACTAGATGGCGCTGCTTAGAGTACTGGGGCGGATTGTTGCTGCTCTCCTAGGTGCGTATGCGTATGCGCATGCACCGGATCGGTGAAAATGGCGTCACCCGGCTACCCCTTTTCTAGTACCAGAATTCTGTTCTCTCTGATCAGCCATCGCACGCCAGTACTTTGTCTCCGGCTTCCGTCCACTCCCCACTTTTACAATGTCTGTGACCAAGCCGTCAGGTTGCCAGGTGGCACCTCCCTCCTGGGTTTTATCTCAGATGCGGCTGTGTGTCCCGACGTCTCACCTCTGAGGGACTGCAGCTTTGACCCGTTCTGTCCCTCTGCAGGAGGGTCTCACGAGCAATGGCCGGGTGCCGCCTGCACCCAGGAGCCTTCGCGGACTGTGCTTCTGGTGATGCCCAGAGATTGGGGCCGGGTGCTAACCGGCCCCAGAAAGAGTTCACGTGATCGTGTAGCAGCAGTATTTCAGGGATTATGGAAACTCACAACGCATACCTGGCACCAGGCTTCAGTCCCAACAACCTTGTTTCAGTGAATGTGGTTGTTCTCCCGGGTCCATTGGGGCCTTTGCCTGCGGGCACACAGCCTCTACCCGATGTCCTCCGAGCAGGGAAACCACCTTTCCCTATGTGGCCTGAAGACCCCGGACTTCACTCTGCTCCTGGGGATTCGCCCTTCTCACCAGAGCACCACCAGGTATGGAGCTTCTGAGGCTCACACTCTGCGCTCCTTATTTATAGCGTCTTCATGGAACTCAAACCCTCTCCTTTCTCCTTTCTCTCTTTTTAGTTCAGTCCCTGCAGCTGTTTCCACGTTTCTACTTTCTCTCCAGCTGCTTTGAGGGGGAGGGGGGCGCTGCTTTTCCCCGTCCTCTCTCTGCAAGCAAAAACAGCTCCCTGCCCTCCGCCGCTTCTGTTTCCCCCAGCTCACCTCTTCAAGCCGCGTACTTGCTGAATTCTGTGGTTCGCGTTGTGCAGATTGTTGTGTTCATCCTCAGGTCAGTTTTCTAGGTGTGCAGGATGGTTTAGTGTTGATCTAGCTGCATTTCATGGACGCGAGACACACAAAAAAAACTTCCATGCTGTTCTACCATCTTGGCTCCTCCCCTAAATTAAAAGCAATTTTACAACACTTCTTAAATTTAAAAAACATTTTTAAAAATGATTATTTATTTTTGAGAGAGACAGAGCAAGAGAGGGAGAGGGGCAGAGAGAGAGGGAGACACAGAATCTGAAACAGTCTCCAGGCTCTGAGCTGTCAGCATAGAGTCTGATGTGGGGTTCGAACTCATAAACTATGAGATAATGACTGAGCCAAAGTCGGCCGCTCAATTGACTGAGCCACCCAGGCACCCCTTAAAACACTTTCTAAAGAAAACATGTACTAATGTCTATTTACATTCTTTCCTCATTAAAAAAAAAATTTTTTTTTAATTGTTGAGTTGTAAGAGTTCTTTATATGTTCAGGATACTAACCTTTTAACAGATTCGCAAATATCTTCTCCCATCCGGGACCGCCTTTTTACTTTTTTGACTCCTTGACATTTTGTCTTGTCCTCTTTGAAGCTTTAACTAGGAGTCTCCCTGGGAGGAGATTTACTCTTTAGTGCTAGTTTCAGGGCTCAGGGGAAGCTAAGAGTCTCAGAAAGGGAAACAGTTAATCACTTGGTCTGAGGAAAGCAGTAGTTTTCAGATGAATGATAACTAATTAAACACAAATTCTGAATTCAATCGGGAGCCACTTTGGGCATCTGCGGAGATTGGGTTAGCGACGCTTACAGCAAGAGACTGGAAATGTGGGGCCGTCAGGCACCTGTGCCCCCTACACATTAGGGCCCAAGTGCAGCGCCGGAGCACCTGATGTGGGCAGGGGCCTTTCCAGAAGTGGCACTGTCTGTCCCAGGAGCAGCAGACGCCCCAGTGCCACAGCAGGGATGCTGGAGGCTGTATTTCAACCCTGGAAAGGGGGCCCGTTTCCTCTGCCTAAGCCTAGATAAGTCTCTGAAAGATCTGTGGCCAAGGTCGTTTCTCCTGTTAAGAGGAGTCATTGTACTTCCCTTTGGCAGATGGGGCATTTCAGTGCCTGCCAGCTTCTGAACAGGCAGGAGTGTCTGCAGGGCCTCCTCCTACGGGATTATCTTGAAAACACCCGGAAAGGGCAGGGCTGAGCTGGAGGAGGGTGGAATGCTGGAGCCGACAGCCCTGGGCGGGATGCCGGAGGGCCTTTTTCCTGGCTGTGCTTCTGTTTGTTAAACATGCATCAAGCATCACGTGCCCTGGAATCTCATAGAATAGACACACTTTGGTTAAACACAGGACCAACTCCTGGGGTGGACATCGGTATAGCCCCTGTTTTATACATGAGGATGCTGAGGCTCGGAAAGGTTAAAATCACATAAGCACCAAGCAGAGGAACTAGGACAGGGTGACTTTTGATCCCAAGCTTTTTCCATAAAAAAGCCTCAATTGAGAATAAGGTTAGTGAGCTTGTGAGGCTCAAATGGGAAGCACAAAACTGCTCGCCAAAAATTAGTCCCCTTCCCTCTTGCGTGCTCTCCCTGAGAGTCCAGTCCAGACTCAATCTTCTGTAAGTGAAGGCAACCTTCTCACTTAACCTGGAACAGTTTTTCTCCTTACCTCTTACCTGCTACCCATCAGCTCATCTCCCTCACCCTACCCCCCTTCAAGGCTTTTAGGAGCACCTGGGTGACTCCTTCTGTTAAGCGTCAGACTCTTGATCTCTGCTCAGGACGTGATCTCACATCTAGTCCTCCGTTGGGCTCAGCACTGACATTGTGGATCCTTCTTGAGATTTTGTCTCCCTCTCTCTCTGCCCCTCCCCTTCTCTCTCTCACAATAAATAAATAAACACGTAAACAAGCAAACAAAAAACAAGACTGTTAAATGCAGCTCAAAAGTTGCCTCTTCCAGGTAGTCTTCCGAGACTGAGCCTGCCAAACTCCCCTGTGCCCCAGCAGCTGTCAGTCCTACTGCTCTTGTGGCAGGGCTGGAATCTAGGCATTAGGGTCTCTGTCGTATGTGCTCCTCTGTATGCCAAAGCTCGAATGTTCGTCGTGGTGTTATAGAATAGGCAAAAGGTGGGAATGACCCAAATATCCATTAGTTGGTGAATGGATAAACAAAATGTGGAATATCTATACAATGGGATGCTATTCAGCCCCAAATAAAAGGAATGAGGGGCTCCTGGGTGGCGCAGTCGGTTAAGCGTCCGACTTCGGCTCAGGTCACGGTCTCGCAGTCCGTGAGTTCGAGCCCCGCGTCAGGCTCTGGGCTGACGGCTCAGAGCCTGGAGCCTGTTTCCGATTCTGTGTCTCCCTCTCTCTCTGCCCCTCCCCCGTTCATGCTCTGTCTCTCTCTGTCCCAAAAATAAATAAACCTTTAAAAAAAAAAAAAAAAAAAAAAAAAAAAAAAAAAAAAAAAAAAAAGGAATGAAATACCGATGCACGTGTGGGAATCTTGTGCTCTGTCCCTCCAGTGGGTGCCACAAGAGCAGGGCCTGGCACCTCTTCATCTGGGTTTCCCTTCTGTTATCAGCTCTGCTGCCCTAGGGGTCTGGGGGACAAGAGCCAACCACCACGGAGGTCTTTCCTGATGCAGCCACCTTCAAGGTCCACCACAACATGGTGGATAAACAAGAGAGGGCTTCCCCCTAAAACAGAACCTACATCCCCAAAGAGGTCTAGCAATTGTGCCCACAAAGTAAGTCGGCAAGGGGAAGCCCTGGACCAGCTTGTGTGGGAAAACTTCCCACCATTGCCTCGTCACAGATAAAAGTCAAGACAGCATGCGTTCACTTCATCCTCTTCCTGTCTTCCTACCTTTTGCCTCCTGGTCAACATCCAGTTCAGATGCAGCTCCTGAAACCTGGCCATCTAAAGAGGCAACTGTGTGGGGAGGGGATACGAGACAAGGCTCTGCTTCCCACTGTGTCACTTCCCATCTGTGTGCCCTTTGGGCAAGGGACTTCTGCTTCTTCATCTACAAAGTACTAGAGTGTCAGATCCTTCAGGGCCCGTCTCACATCCCCCCCGAACCCCAACACGTAACACGGTGCCTGAACATAGCAGGCGGCCAGCATGTCGTCATGCGTTTCAGTGGTGCCTAAAACCTACCTCACCTATAACCAGCACACCAGGGTTGTGTTGAATATCTAATGAGCTCATGCAGGTGAAAGACCTTAAGAAATTTAAAGCCTCAAAGACACCATCCCTGCCCTGGCCAAACAGTAGTCAAAGATGGGCTTGCTTTTATACACTCTGGTGCATATTCGTAGCAGCGTGACGGTGGATTTTCAGAGTTGCCCCACGGTGAAAACAACCCAGATGGACATGGGTAGGTGAATGGATAAGCACATAGTGGTGTATCCACACAGTGGAACGCTTCTCAGTGATACCGGGACCAAGATACTGTTGCAGAGTATGGACTGTATCATCCCATTCCTATAAAATTCTAGGAAAAGCAAACTAATCTCTAGAGACAGAAAGTACATGAGTGGTTGCCTGAAGATGGGGTGAAGGGAAGGATGGATTACACAGGGGCACAAGGAAACCTTCAGGTGTGATGGAAGTGTTTGTTGTCTTGATAACGGGGTGTTGAAATGTATCCACTTGTGCACTTGATGTATGTGCAGGTTGTCATACTTCCACTGGACCCCAACAAAGCTGTTAAAAAGAAAGATTAGCCTGGGATGCTCGTCCTCTTAGACTCTTTCCCCTGCCTCTCTCTCGTTCCAGAGAAAAGGCTCTGGGAGGTGGGCATGTGATTATTCTTTGGTGTGGAAGGGGCGGGCAAAGTCGAGTTTGACTGTTTCTTCCTGATGTTCTCCCCTTGTCTGACAGCAAGGAAACAAGCTTCTTCCTAGTTTCCTGTTCTCCCTGTGCCTTCTCCTTTCCAAAGGGTTTGCTTGATGGCCTTGGTGGATTTTTGGATGGAGAACAGAATTGTACGGTGCCTGCCTCTCAAGCTGGTCTCGGACCAGGCTTTAGGACTGTAAATTCTCCAACACCCAACCCTCCACTCTTCCTGCACACCAGCCTGACGTTACTCCATCACCTCTATCCCATCCAAGGGGGACATCACCGAGAACATGGTGTCTCGATGACAATTTTCCCTAAAAACAGTGCCAAAATGATTGTTTTCACCAGAGACTAGTCCAGATAAAACCTCTGGCTTCGCCAAAAACTCTGGGCTGCTTGGAGATGGGAGCCAGGGAGGAGCAGATGGCTATAAAATCTCTTGGCTCTGTAGACCCCCTCCACCCACCCAGAGTCAGTCTCCAGGCCCTGGCCACCAACTTGAACTTCATTTAATGCCTGCCCAGTCTCTCTAGGCCACAAGTCCCTGCGTCCTTTCTCTGCTTGCTGCTTGGTTTTGCTAGCGTTCTTCTGGTTTTCTGACCACGTATTCCTGCAGAGAGCGATAACAGTTTCCATAATCTTTAGCAACCCGGAGACCTTGGGAGCTCTCTGGATGCAATTGCAGAGATAAGATCATGCTTACCCTCGCACCATGCTGAGAAGGCAGGGATGAGTACCTTATTTAGTAGATAAGAACAGAGGGTCAGGGGACTCCATCGTATCATATCATATAGAAGAGACCAGACAAGCATTCGGATTATCTGCCTTCCCAATGTGGAGGTTTTTGCTCTAGTCTCCTCACTTTTGTGGTGCATGGGGCCTGGGAGAGGAGGGAGCAGACAGTAATAAGACCTCTGCTCTGAGACCCTAGTTGGTCTGAGCAAGATAAGACAGGCTGGAGGCCACCCTTCTCTGATCAGCCTCATTGGATGTCTGGTGCCTCAGGATGGACCACCCGTCTGCTGCAGTGCTGTTTCAGTTCCTAGGAGCTGACCCTGCACCTCCCTTATCTATGAGATGCCGATCGATCTCCTGTGTTCGGTTTTCCACAGTCGTCTCTCCACCCGATACAACTCCCTCAGGAGCCCTGGAGTTTTTTGTGTAAAGGGCAGGGCAAGATAAGTAAAGGGGGAGGGGACTCATAATAGCAAGCGGGCTGGTGTCTCAACCACACCAGGCCTTCCACAAGTCATTCTCTTCACAAGCTCACTGCTCTTGTCAGCTGGGGCCGCTGTAACAAAGCACCACAGACTCTGGGGCTTAAACAACAGACGTTTATCTTCTTACAGCTCTGGAGGCTGGAAGTCCAAGGTCAACTTGTTGGCAGTGTTGGTTTCTCCTGGGGCCTCCCTCCTTGGCTTGCAGGTGGCTGCCTTCTCGCCGTGCCTTCGCGTGGTGGACTCTATGTGCGTGCACAAGTCTGGTGTCTCTGTGTGCTAATCTCATAAGGACACCAGCCATGTTGGATTAAGGCCCACCCTTATGACCCCATCTTAACTTACTTGTCACTTTAGAGGCCTATCTCCAAATATAGTCACATTCTGAGGCACCCAGGGTTAGGGTTTCTACATATGAGTTTGGGAGGGACACATTCCAGCCTGTGCCAGGCACAAAGTCCCAGCAGGGTGCATGAGGGTCTGGCTGCCTGCACTGGACTTCCTGCTGCCCTCGGTGAGATCACCGCCTCCAGACTGTGGCCCTAGGCTCAGTGGATGTGATGGTAGGCTGGTGAGCACAAGCCGGCTGTCCCATTGGGGCCACTCTTGCTCAGAGAGCTTCTGGTCCAGTGTTGCACATAGGCCTTACCTCTAAACACTTGCCAATTTTCCTCTTCTCTAAGATTGGCTCCCACATAATAAAATGATAATATAATTGCTAACATTTATTGAAGCTTACTATGTGTTAGATCCTATGGCTATACATATTATTGATGTGTATTATACCCATTACACAGATGAAGAAACTGGACTTGGAGAGTCACTTGTCCACAGCTGGGGGAAGGGACCTTAGAAATCATGTCCTTCACTGTACAGATGAGGACATGTGGGGCTCAGAGGGCCTGTGCAGAGGATCCTGGATGCTGATGGAAGGGACTCCAGAGGAGTGTTGTACTTGAAGATCTGTGGTTTCTCAGCATGTCCGTTGAGCTTACCCACAGAGGGACTAGATCCAGGGCTCAGGGCTCCCAGGGGCAGAGAGCATGTGTGAGATTAATGGCCAGCTCTCCCAGACAGAGAGTCTAATTGGAATTCAGGCCACTGCATCCTAAAAAAGTATCCCAGAGATAGCAAGGAGGCAGAGGAAGACCTCCAAGATATTCAGAGATAGGAGGGTCTTATGTCAGAATGGAGCCTGAGACGGTAGAGATTTGATCAAAGGCTTTGAAGGCGCACTTTGAAGCTCAACGAAGAGACAGCAGAAAAAATGCTGTTTTACACAGAGGCTCAAAACAGGGGGGACTGGTCATTGTGCTTTTGTGCAGACTGAAAATAGTCAAAGCCTCACAATCTCAGGCCTGGATAGACCTTCTGGACTTAATAAGAGGTCAGGTGAATTGTTCTGGGGGAGCGATGTAATCAAAGGAAGAGAGGTCTGAATGGGGTGGCAGGGGAGTGACCCCATTTATTCAAAAAAATGGCCAGATCCAGGTACCAAATCCTGCTCCAGCTTTAACCAACTGTGTGATCTTGGATAAGTAGCCTAAACCCCTCTGAGCCTCTGTTTTATTCTACGCAAACTGAGGATGTTAACTGCATAATGTGTAAGGGCTGCCCCAGCTCTCACACTCCCAGATTCTGTGGTCCGTGGACTTGAAGAGATCGGAATGGCTGATGAGTGGTGGGTGGAGCCACAATGGCCTCCATGCATTTTACTTAGAGAATACCTTTCCTGAGAGTACTTTCCCCAGAGAATAGCCGTTGGGGTGGTCATCAGAGACCTGAAACCATTTGGGAAGGACCTGGGAGCAACCCATTATGTTATTCTGCCATAGGCCTATTTAGTGGTACAGATTAGAAGGCAAAATGGAGTAAATGAACTTGGAATGAGGCAAACCTGGGTTTGAAGCCACCTCTGCCATTTACTCATGATGTATCTTTGGGAAAATTATGTAATCTTTCTGTGCTCAGATTCCTCACCAGTAAAATTGGGATAATAATACATTCCTCCCAGAGTTGATGCAAGAAATAAATTAGATCATGTATATAAAGCACTCAGCATAGCTCCTGGTAAGTTGTGAACCCTCGTTACATGGTTATTTTATATTATGATTGCTATTTGTTCATAGCAGGTATGGTGGAAAGAGGAGACAGTCCAGTTCAGCCGGGACAGGATTGTAATGCTCTGTCTCTGGGCCTGGCCTGTCTTCCCAGAAGTTGAAAGTTTCCTTGAAACTAGAATTTGAAGCCTGTCAAGTATTAAGATGGTTATTTGGCTAATTAATGGTCTAAGAAAGAGCTGAGAAGCTGAGCATAGGAGAACTTCCTGACTCATGCAAATACATCCACAGAGCAGTTGAAGTATAATTACATTTTTTACTGCAATATTTATGGAGATCTTTTATTCTTCAATGGAGTCACATTTGAGCTCAAATGACTTCAAAGGAACAGTTGGAGGAATATTCAGTGTTCTAATTGATTAATTAATGCAGCCAATTCTAATTATGCAGTTGACATCCATTGAGCTACAGAAGACGTGGCTTGCAGAAAAAAAAAACACAGCCCAACAATTAATGTGGTTAAGTGCTGATGCTGTTTTTGATTTCCTTAATAGAGCCGGACCATTTGTAAAAAGTAAGTGAATGTCAATAATAAATGATCTTGTCTGAGCGAAAGCTAGCTCTGAAAAATGTTGAAAGATACTGCAGTTGTACATCCTGAAGGTTTTGTTTGTGTCTCTGGAAAGAAGAGTTTCATTGCTAAACCACTACATAAGAATTTAACACTCACCTGTGCCAGTGGGCCCCTGACCCCTCCCAGTTCTCCTGGCTCCTGGTCTCCCTTTCTGCCTCAGGCTGTCCTTTTGTTATCTTTTAAACTCTCTGAGCTGATTTTGGAAATCTTTTTTTTTTTTTTTTTGCCAAAAAATTTTAAACGTTTATTCGTTTTTGAGAGATAGGGAGAGACAGAGCGTGAGTGAGGGAGGGGCAGAGAGAAAGGGAGACACAGAGTCCTATGCAGGCTCCAGGCTCTGAGCTGTCAGCACAGAGCCCGACACGGGGCTTGAACCCACAGACTGCAAGATCATGACCTGAGCCACCCGGGTGCCCCTGACTTTGCAAATCTTTTAAGCTTTGGGAGATAGAAGGACAGGAGTAGACATGAGGTCAGGTAGTGCCCACTTTCCCACACAGGCATCGCTTTCTGCACAAAGCATGCATCTGGTGAGGCTGAGTGACCCTTGGCTCCAGGAGCCTTCAGTGCAGGAATTCCCCTACTCCCCAGGAGGGGGGCTGTGATATGGAATTGACCTCCAGTAAACCCCCATGACCTGTATGTCTAGAGGGGCAGAAGAAAGCCTCCAGGAGGCTGCAGTCATCAGCAGCCCGCCAACCTGAGATTTTTGGAGGCTGTGACCTGTAACTCGTATATTGGTGATCTGCCGTATGGATAAGAACACAGGTTTGGTTCACATTCTACCTGAGTTTGAATCCTGCTGGTCAAATGACTTAAATTCTCTAAGGCTCTGTGTCTTCATGTGTAAGACAGAGATAGCACCTCCTTCCAGGATTGTGGGAGGAGGTAATGGGATGATCTATATGCAGGGCCTGGCTCCTAAGAAGCGCTCTGCATCTGGTACCGATCACTACTAGCATTCATCCAATCTGCCTGCACAGTACTTTGCATGGGGATCCTGGGGATCCAGAGTGGATCATGGCCAGAAGGACGGTGGGGGAGGGGTGGGCTCCCTCTGAACCGTTAAAGGGTCCATCCCTGCCTGCAGCTGTTGGCTACATGGAGCTAGCAGTCTTAATGGATCTGGATAGAACCTTCACTGAGAAAAGAGAACATCATAGCTGGAAGGGAGTTTGTCAGTATCCTCATTTTGCAATTGACAAAATGAAGGCTCTGAGAGGTCCCTTAGTGGGGACACATAGCAAGTAAATGATGATTTCAGATCTAGGTTCCCGCTCAGCCCAGGGCCCACAATGATGTGGCTCATTAAGACGTCCAGCAGCCCTTGAACCTGACTGAGGTCTGATGGCTCCAGTCTGGACAAGCCACGTCCCTAATCTGGACAAGCCAGATTGAGGCTGGCTGTGATTGAGCCATGTGAGGCTGGCTGCCTTCATCCCGAAGGCCTCCGGAGAAGGGCTCTCTGGCGATTCTTCCCAGCATCATTCCAGAACTGCCAAACTCTGTGAGTGAGGCACGTGGCCTTCCTTAGCTCTGACAGAACCTTTCATGCTACAGTAGACCCCACAGGAGTACCCGTCTACCCTGGGCCCTGTGTATACCTTCCTGGGATGTGCTCGCTTGCCCTTCCTCAGCCCCCCGGTTTGGGCTGTTCCGGCATGTCTGGCTCAGAGTATGAGGCGCCGCTGAGGCTTCGATGCGAGTTCTTTAAAGTTCACTTTTGAAACAAGGACAAAAAGTTGCCTGGAACTTGGGCTCCCAGCTTGCTGAGCTCTGCAGCTCTCTGGGGGACTGCCTGCTGCCATCAAAAAGAATAGAGCCGTCATTCTGCAGGAGGTTTTATATGATAATAGGCTTTTTGCCTCCCAGTAATTGGAAAGGTGCTAATCTAGTGACTCATGAGCTACATATAAGAAAAAAAAAAAGAAAGAAAGAAAACCCACCCTGGAAATGAAACTGTGTCTGTCTGTTGAGCACTTTATCTCATTTCAGAGGGGAGGGCGAATTGGGGGTTTGCAGTTTGGGGCAGAGCTCTGTCGTCCTGGCAATGCTGCCGGAGTGACCACATCCCCTGCCCCGCCTCTAAGTGGCCAGTGATACAGAAAGCAGGGAAGGATGGACATCAGCCATGTTTGGGGAAGCAAACCCAGTCCCAGGCCATTGGAAAGAGGGGCTGGTGTGTGGATGGGTTTGCAAAGGAGATGGTTATCACCGAGTTAGTGTTAGAACCTCCAACGGTCGGGTGAGAGTCCAAGTGTGAGTGCACATGCATGCGTCTGTGCATTTGGGTCTGTGTCACGTGTGGGTTGGTGACCATGTGAGCTTACAGTGCGCATGTGTGAGGTCGTGCCCCCACCTGAATGCCCGTTCTCTTTCTGTTGGCTTGGGCTGTACTTATTTTTCATTTTCTCCATCCGTGTTGTGACTTCTGACCTTAGGGACTGGAACTGAGTCCCCAGACCTCACCCTCTGTGGATATGGACCTGGGCAGACCACTGACTGGGTCTTGCTACCAGGGAGCAGGTGGAGATTTAGTCGGTCCCCCTTTGGAGAAACACAGCCCTCTCTCTACCCCTACAGGAGTGGACAACTGGGCTTTGACTCTGCCTGGAGGGCGCCTGGGGCTGCTCAGTACCTGGACCCCTCGTCCCTGAGCTCAGGGGTGAAGCACGGCCATACCCATGCTTGCATCCCTGCTGTCTCTCTGCTGTGCTCCCTTTGCTAGGCGAAAACCCTCCCCCCTGTCCCAACTCCTGTCTTCTCATAGGATCCTGCTTCCCACAGAACCCCCAACCTTGGTGCAACCCCAGGACCCTGAAGCCCGGACAAGCAGAGTTTTACTGCCTCCCCAGCCTGGTCCTGCCGCAGCACCCAGGTTGAGTCACTGTCCCCCTGAGGCCCTCCCCTCTTCCCTCCTCCCCTACTCCTTTCATTAACTTCATTGAAGCTAATAATCCTGCGGCAATTCCATTGTCTCCTCTTAATTCCAATTTCCTTTTGTCTCCAGGGGCAAATCAGCAGAGTACCCTGTGAAGTGGCAGGCTGGCAGGCTCACGCATTAATGGGGTGGGGAGGGGAGCATTGGTGAGGTGATTCAGACGCACCTGCAGCATCAGGGTGCTGCTTCAGCCGCCCTCTCCTTTACCTTCGCCCTTCTTCTTCCTTTCCCAAGTTCCAGCCACACCTGGGAGATGCCTGGGCTGGAAACCTGCCACTTGTCCCACCTCCACTCACTACAAATCAGTCACCGAGTCACATAATTCACCCCCTGAGTGTGCCTAACATCCTTCCACAGGCCTTCTCTCCCCTAGGTCACTACCTTGGGGCACACCACCATCGGCTTCCACCCAGGTGGTGGTGGCAGCCTCCTAGCTGGCCTCTCTGCCTCTAGATTGCCCTTGTCAGATCCTTTCTCCATCCTACAGCCAGACGCAGCACATGCCACTCTTTCCAGGTACCCTTCCTGAGTGGGTACTGCACAGCCATGCCATGTCCCAGGCACATCCTCATTATCATGGGCTGCACTCCTGCTCCCACTCTGGTTTCTTGGGCATCTTTTCCTTCTGGAAGCCTTCCCTGGCCTGCAGGACTGGGCTGGGTGAGCCTTCTGATGATTCCCAAGCAGTGAGTGCATGCATAGATACGTGCAGGCTGGTCCCTAACATCGCATTGACCATGCTGGATGATATCACCATGGCTGGTCTGGCTTTCCCACCAGCCTGTGTTCCTGGAGGATGAAGGCTTTGGGAAATGCGGGTGGGGGAGGGAGGAGGGACTGGAAAGGGAGTGCCAACAATTCCTTCCCTCTGGCTGTGAGTTTTGAATTAGGAAATAAGCACAAGAGTCAGATGGGCTCTTTATTATTATTAGTCTTTTTATGATTGCTAATAAAGCTGGGTTGCAGAGAGTGACTTGGCCTGAAGACAAAACAAGTTCCCTTATGCCTTCCTTCCCAGGCTGAGTTTGCCCCCCACTCCCAGCAGCACGACAGGCCACCACTGATGTCAAGGGCAGGGGGGTGGCTGCAGAGATCTTACTCAGTGCAAGGAGGGATGGTCGCACATCCACTTGGCCCTTAGCCCAATCTCAACACATAGTCACTGTTTCTTCCGAGAGCAAGTGGGAGGGAAGCAGCTGTTTCTGCCCGGTATTAAAAGGTAAACTGAGGCATATTAAACATTGTAAGAGTTTATATGAACCATAATTGATTGGAATTGGGTGGCACCCAGTGGGAAGTGGTTAGGAGGGCTCCTGAGCTGGGGCAAGACTTTTATAAAGAAGAAGCAGAAGCCGAGCAAGGACATCGTTTGAGTGGCTGTAGCTTCAGTGGCTGCATTATTTGGGGAAGTCTAGGTGGCTGTTTGTGGCTGACTGTCCATAGGTTTCCATTCCTCACCCTTGAGGCGTACGTTTGGGTTTGTTTGTGTAGGCCACTAAGGCATTAAAGCCACATTACTTGAATGGCTTTCTCGTTTGAGTAATTTAACACCAGTACCAGAAGTGTGGGTACATTTTTCTGGGGAGAGATAAAGGATGTTTCTCCCCCATTGAACTGTCTGGTTTGCTATCCAATCCCAGCACCCAGTCCACACGACATATGATCAATGATAGTTTGTCAGGTGGAGGAAGGGTCTTCTACTGATTGGTTTCACCAAAACTTAGAGCTTGAAAGCATCTTATTATGAGGAAACAGAGTCCCAAGGGCCAGGGTGACTCACCGAAGGTCAAGGTTCGGCCTTCTTGCTGTGTGGTCACGTCTCCTGACCCCCCAGCTTTCCCCAAGGGTGGAGGTCCCTAGGTGGGTTGGCCATGGAAGGCTGTACACAGAGGGAACTAGGACCGTAGCAGGTGACTTCTCGGGATGATGAGGCATGAACAGCCCGTTGCCAACTTGTGAGCCTCCCAAGTACAAAGAGGACAGCTCTGGAGATGACCTTTTCTGCTCTCCTCGCTTAAAACCCAGTTGTAGCCCACTTGGTGTGCCAATGTCCTAATAGTGTTTTCCTGACAGTTTGAATCCTGCCTTCTTCCATCTGATCTCCTCTTCCTCTCTAAATTCTCTGATGGTCCATTTCTGTCTTTATGACCCTGCTCTGTTCTGATCTTCTCTCATGAGGGATTGCCATCCAAGACCCATTCTTCTCTGGGGACCAGGAAGCCAGAAGCTGACATACACACCTCTGAGATTCTGGAATTCAGAGAGAAAAAGGACGCTCTTGCCTTCCAGATACCAAAGGCCAGGAGCCTTGATGACAGGCCCGCCCCATGCCCCCCTGACCTGGCCTGCCCTGGCCCTAACCCACACACCCACCCAGACTGAATACCTTCTTGAATTCCCTGGGCTACACTATCATTGACCTCCAATCCTTTGCTGAGATTGATGAAAAGAAGCACACTATAATTGCCACCTATTGGTGGTATTCTGCAGTTAATATGCTTTCAAATGCATTTTTACCTAGTGATTTTTTTTGTAGGTTTTCTTTCTTTTCCTTTTTTTATTTAAAAAAATTTTTTTAATGTTTATTTTTGAGAGAGAAACAGAGCAAGAGCCGGGGAGGGGCAGAGAGAGAGAGAGAGAGAGAGAGAGAGAGAGAATCTGAAGTCAACTCCAGGCTCTGAGCTGTCAGCACAGAGCACCCAATGTGAGGCTCGAACTCATGAACCGTGAGATCATGACCTGATCTGAAGCCAGACACTTAACTGACTGAGCCACCCAGGTGCCCCTATTTCTTTTCCTTTTTAAAAAAAGTTTATTTATTTTGAGAGAGAGAGAGAGCGAGTGAGCGAGCATAAGCCGGGGAGGGGCAGAGAGAGAGAGGAAGATACAGAATCCCAAACAGGCTCTATGCTGTCAACACAGAGCCTGACATGGGGCTCGATCCCACAAACTGTGAGATCATGATCTGAACCGAAACCAAGAGAGGGATGCTTACCCGACTGAGCCACCCAGGCGCCCCTTTCCCCAGTGATTTTAACAACTTCTAAGTAAGAAAAGGAAGTTCTATTTTTCCCTTTTACAGACGAATAAACTGAGGCTCCTTGAGTTTCTTGACTGAGAAGCCACTCAGACACTTAAATCTAGATCTGAATGCTTCAAGGAAAGTTTCAGTCTAATTCAACCATTTTAAACTCTACAGGTTATATTTTAGTGCCTTGCCTTATTTTTTTTAGAGTATCAGCTAATTTATATAGCTGTTCTAGAAGGGCCCCTTTGAGAAGATCCCAGGTTTGGTGGTTAAAAGAAATGACCACACAAAAACCCGCACGTGGATGTTTATAGCATCTTTATTCATAATTGCTCAAACTTGGAAGCAACCAAGATACCCTTCAGTAGGTGAATGGATAACTAAACTGTAGTCCGTCCAGACAATGAAATATTTATTTTTCAGTGCTAAATAGAAATGAGCTACCAAGCCATGAAAAGATAAGAAGGAACCCTAATTGCATATTACTATGTGCAAGAAGCCAATCAGAAAAGGCCACATACCGTGTGATTCCAATTATATGACATTCTGGAAAAGCATAGCTGGGGAGATAGTAGAAAGATCAGTGGTTGCCAGGGGAGAGGGGCAGGGGTGGGATGAATAGGTGGAGCACGGGGGAAAAACACTCTGTATGATACTGTCACGGTGGGTGCATGTCATTGTACATCTGCACAGACCCAGGGTATATACAACACCCAGTGAGCCCTTGTAAACTATGGACTTTGGTGATTATGGTGTGTCTGTGCAGGCTCATCCTTGGTCACGGATGTGCCATCCTGGTGGGGGATGTTTTTAATGGGGAGACTACGCATGTGAGGGGCAGAGTATATATGGGAAATCTCTGAATCTTCCAACGGTGGTGTCTCTGTCCCCTCCCCTTGAATCTGTGTGGGGTTGTGACTGCTTGGGCCCATTGAATACAGAGGGAGAGATCCTCTGAGGCTTCTGAGACTAGGTCACAAGAGGGCACACAGCTTCTGCCTGGTTCTCTTGGAACATTCAGTCTCTGGATACTCCCATAGGGACATCCCTCTTGGATCCCAGCTAGCACGCTGTGGGAAGCCTGTGTCAGATGAAGGAGCCCCACATGGGCACCTGGTTGGTAGTCCTAGCTCAGCCCAGGTACCAGACACGAAAGTGAAGAAGCCTCCAGTGATTTCCCCTCCAGCTGTTCCTGTCAACCATACCTGGCTGAGTTTCTCAGACACGGCCCCCTGTCCAGATTCTTCACCCATGGAATCTGTGAGGGGAATGAAATAGTGTTTGCTTTACGCCACTTAGTTTGGACTGGTTTGTTATGTGGCAACAGATAACTGGGACATTGTGCCAGATCCAAATGCTACAGGAACTCACTTTCTCAGACCCCCAATGTTAGGTTTCTTGTCACTCACAGGCAGGTGCGATGTGGGCTGCTGGGGAATGGGCACAGATTTGTGCATGGGATCGATTGCCAGGCCTGGATGTGATGGCTGGGCCACTTTACCTTTCCTACCTACCAGTCGCTTCGCTCAAAGGGGAAGCGAATGGTGACGTTAATCACCTGTTACCCTCCTTCCATCTGCAGGGGGCTGCTCACAGCTTCAGAGCTCAGCCCTGGAGCCGAAGGGGGAGGGAGGGCCCTGGCCCCAGGGGTCTAATCAATATCTGCCTCTGAGCCGGCTCTTAGGGGCTGTTAGTGCGTCATTTACAAAATGACTATTGACCACAGGAGCAGATAATTGCAAGTGACAAATGCCCACTTTGACACACAGCTTTCTCTAGGGCTCCGGCAGGGCCTGACTGAGCCTCCCATGGGGTGTGTTTGGTGTGGGGTGCGGCCGGTAAAACCATAGTCTGAGACTGGTCGAGGGCAGAGGGTGGGATGTTCAGAGGGGTGTGTGTGTGTGTGAGTGAGTGAGTGAGTGAAAGAGAGAGAGAGAGAGAGAGAGAGAGACAGACAGACAGACAGAGGATGGGTTTGGAAAGGGTTCTGACCTATCTGCCATCCCACCTCTGAGTCCTACATGGGTGTCAGACAAGCTTGTGAAAAATGGACAAGGTCAGGGCTGGTTTGGGCTGCTGTTTCTTTTTTAAAAATTTGTTGTGTTGTTTTTTTCCACGGGGCCTAGGGATGATGGAGATACTGCCTTCCAGTTCCCGTCTTTAACCATCTCCTCCAGGAGCTGAGTAAGATGAAAATGAATGGTCATTGCTGACCATTGATCCCATGATCGCCAGGGATTGAGAAGGAGGAAAAATACTGACCTAACTGGGACAAGAGGAGACTCTGGGTGACCAATTAGGTCACCATTTAGGTTGTAGCTGCACAATACATTTTAAAATAATTTTTCCCATACAAATGGTAGCATAGGACACTGCTTTTCTGTCCCATGTACCACCCCCCACCACCATTTTACAGTGTATGTTATAGACTGCTCTCTCTCAGCACTTCGTAAGAGAGGTCCCATATTTTCTAACAATTGTGTATAAAATTTCATTTTATGGATGTGCTATATAGTTTATCCAATCAGCTTCCTGTTGACGGATGTTCAGACAAGTGTTTCTCAAACTTTAAATCGTCTGGTGATCTTGTTGAAATGCAGATTCTGACTCAGTAGTTCTGGGTTGAGACCTGACATTCTGCATTAAAAATAGATATATTTATTTATTTTTGAGGGAGAGAGAGAGAGACGACAAGCTGGGAAGTGGCAGAGAGAGAGAGGGAGACACAGAATCCAAAGCAGGCTCCAGGCTCTGAGCTGTCAGCACAGAGCCTGACGCAGGGCTCGAACTCACAAACCGTGAGAATATGACCTGAGCTGAAGTCGGACGTTTAACCGACTGAGCCACCCAGGCGCCCCGAGATTCTGCATTTTTGACAAGCTCCCAGGTAATACTGATACTTCTGGCCCATTGACTACCATTTGAGCAGACAGGATTCAGATTATTTTCAGTATTTTGTCATTATAAACAGGCTCCCCTAGATTAAAAAAAATTTTTTTAACATTTATTCATTTTTAAGAGACAGAGTGCAAGTGGGGGTGGGGCAGAGAGAGAGAGAGACACAGATTCTGAAGCAGGCTCCAGGCTCTGAGCTGTCAGCACAGAGCCTGACATGAGGCTCAGACCCACAAACCGTGACATCATAACCTGAGCCGAAGTTGGACGCTTAACCGACTGAGCCACCCAGATGCCCCTGTCATAGATGTTTTTTTTCAACGTTTTTTTTTTATTTATTTTTGGGACAGAGAGAGACAGAGCATGAACGGGGGAGGGGCAGAGAGAGAGGGAGACACAGGATCGGAAACAGGCTCCAGGCTCCGAGCCATCAGCCCAGAGCCTGACGCGGGGCTCGAACTCACGGACCGCGAGATCGTGACCTGGCTGAAGTCGGACGCCCAACCGACTGCGCCACCCAGGCACCCCTGTCATAGATGTTTTTAAAGGTGCCTCTCATAATGTGCAATTCTATCTGTAGGGTAAATTTATAGAAATAGCATTCCTGGACCAAAGATACGTCGGTGCCCTGGTAACCTGATACATTTTGTGGATCTTCACAGATGTCCACTCTGAGTGCTGTGTCACACCCTTGCCTATTAATAGGGGGTATTATTAAACAGACGTGTTTCCATTTCTCCTTCATATTTTTAGTTTTTATTTTATGAATTTAGACATCCTTTTGTCGGGGTGCAGATATTCAGGGCTGTTAGACCTCTGTGGTGAATTGTACTCTTTTTGTAAGAGACCTTGTTTTGTTTTAGCACTTTTTCCCCCTGCGTTTCACTTCAAATATACGTTTGCCTCAAAAGCCTTTGCCCATGCTTTTCTTCATATTCTTGTACATTTTCATTTAGGATTTTTCAAACTTAAACTTAATTTATCAGTTAGTTCACTTGCATATGCATGTTTACTCATATATTATATTTAAAAAATTGTAAGTTTATTTAGTTTTGAAAGAGACAGAGATAGAGCACAAGTAGGGGAGGAACAGAGAGAGAGGGAGACACGGGATCCAAAGTAGGCTCCAGGCTTTGAGCTGTCAGCACAGAGCCCGTTTTGGGGCTCGAACTCACAAAGTGTGGGGATCATGACCTGGGCCGAAGTCAGCCACCCAACTGACTGAGCCACCCAGGTGTCCCTAAACTCATATATTAAATTAAATCTTAATTTAGAAATGCAGTTTCCAGGGCATCTGGGTGACTTTGTCAGTTGAGCGTCTGACTCTTGATTTTAGCTCAGGTCATGATCCCAGGTTGTGGGATCAAGCCCCGGCTTGGTGCTGAGTGTAGAGCCTGTTTAAGATCCTCTCTCTCTCTCTCTCTCTCTCTCTCTCTCTCTGAAAAAAAAAAAAAGAAATTCAGTTTCCTCCACCTTCATTATTTTATGAAATCATTTCGTTCAAATCCTTTGCATGCGTTTTCAGGATTACGGTTTTCTTCTCCATCATTAGAGATAATGTTCTGATTCATTTATCCCAATTTTTCCAGAGCACATCATCTTTATCTCCTTCTAAAAGCTGAGATGCCACAATTTTTGTATCCATGTGTACTAATACCACTGCCAAAGCTATCCCAAGCTACAAATACTTTAACATTCTTGAACATTCCATTGTTCGGTCCATTTGTAGGTGTCTATTTAGGAGATGCTCAATGAAGCTACTTATTGTATTGCTTTTTCCCTTTCATTTAATTTGTGTTTTTTATAAGGAACACATGGGAATACATAGGAATCTAAAGACATAAATGGCAAACATTCGTGGGTCTTATATTTGAAAATATGTATTTACAAAACTCCCCAGTACTTTTCATCCACAGCTTCTGTACTCAGGCAAGGCAATCACTGAATCCCTTTAGTTTTTCCGGCATTTTCTCTATATTTCTGAATAACACGGTTATGTTGCCCCACCCCCCCTTTTAACTTTAAGTTTTAGCTACAATCTGTTGACTTCCCACAATGGAAAATGTGGATTCGTTTCTTTCATTCTATTCTTCCCCACTTCCCCTCTTAATTCTCCTAATACAGCTATATTACAACTTTGGGGAATAAATAAATCAGTAAATGTGTATGTTATTGTGATTGTATGAATATTAGCTAGAGTTGAGCCATGCATTGAATCATAGCTACATATCCTTTCTTGTACAACCTTGTGTTTTTTCCCCCACAGTTACTATTGACTTTCTTTTTGCGTAGTTTTCTCCATATTTGTCATTAGTTTACTCCAAACTCTGTGACGGGAGTATAATTCTTGTCTCAGTGTGTTCAAAACTCCAGTAGTATCTTCCTGCAGGCCCTGGCCTCTTGTTCCAATCAAGAATAATCACCCTCTTAGCCTGCTGCCCAGACTGTCATTTTGAGGGCTCTGTCCACCACCCTCTGGGGATCCCCTTCGTTCTCTTCTCTGTTGGATCACCTGTCTTCTGGCTTTGTCTTTGGTTATTCTCATTTTGGTAGAGCCATTTTTCAGTGGTGCTCTGAGAAGATTTTTATCTCTGAAAAGGTTCTTATTCTGTCTCCATAGTTGATTCATAGTTTGGCTAGATAGAGAATCCTACCTTCGATACAATTTTCCCTTAGAATTTGAAGGGCCATTATATTCTAGCTTCCAGTATTATTGAGAAGTTTTTCTGATTCTGGATCCTTTGGGTGTGACCCCAACTTCCCCACCTCCCTTCCTGTCAACACCTCACCTCTCTGGATGCCTCTAGATCACCTCTTCACACCTGGGAGTCTGAGGTTTTATGATAACATGCTTGGATATCCATTTTCTTGCATTGTGCTGGGTTCTTTATTTTTATTGTTTTATTTTTATTTTTTATTTTAATTTCAGTATAGTTACCAGACAGAATTATATTCATTTCAGGTGTACAATAATAGTAATTCAACACTTCTATACATCACCCAGTGCTCATCACGACAATTTGTGCTGGGTTCTTGATGATTGGATCTTCCTATGTGGAAATACCTCCTTCAGGTCTAAGAGATTAATTTGCACAATATTGTATTTTTGAACAGCTTCCTTCCTTTTGTTCTCTCTTCTCTCTTTCCAAAACTCATATTATCAGATACTTGACCTCCGGGACAAATCCTCTAACTTTTCTCTGTTTCCTATTCTCAATCTCTTTATCTCATTATTCTATCTAAAAAAAAGTTTTTACCTTTATCTTCTAATCCTTCTATCAATTTTTAAACTCAGGCTATTATATATATTCTTGTTTCCTGAGTCTCCTCGTCACAACACTTTTTATTTAAGTTTATTTATTTTGAGAGAGAGCATGCGAGCATGGGAGGGGCAGAGAGAGAGAGAGAGAGAGAGAGAGAGAGAATGAATCCCAAGCAGACTCTGTGCTGTCAGCACAGAGACCAACACAGGGCTCGAACTCATGAACCATAAGATCATGACCTGAGCCAAGATCAAGCATTGGACACTTAACTAACTGAGCCACCCAGGTGCGTCTCCACCCCTCCCCCCCCCAACACTTAAATAAAATTTTTTTCTGCATCCTGTTCTAATTTCCATGGATGCCACAGCTTCCTTTTATCTTTCTGAGGATATTAACTACAATATTGAGGGAGTTTTCTCTGCTTCCTACCTCGATTCACTTTCTTTTAAGCTGTTTTTCTATTGGTTTGGTGTTTGTGTTTTATATTAGAGACTTTCTTAAATCTGTTGGTCTTTGTCTAGTTGCTAAGAGTGAGGCATTACAATGCAGACTGGAAGTTCAGGCACGTGGGGCAGATACTCCAGTGGTGGGTTTTACCACGAGATCACTGGGCAGGGGGCACGTGGCTTCCTGAGGACTCCCCATCCCTCCGCCATGACACTATCTTTTCTCTTGACCAGTTAGTTTCTGCAGAGGAGAATGTGTCCATCTCCTGCCCTCTGCCCTGGGTGGTGGGGTGGGGGTGGGGAAATATATATAGATGCCCACTTCTGGGAGCTCGGTGGGGAAGGAGGGCCAGGGAAGGAGGGGGGAGTCTCATCCCTAAACATGAAGACCTCGTTTACCCTCAAGGTCTCTCTGGGTCTCCCTCTCCTAAACCTCCTTTCTGCCTGGTGATGGCAGGGCTGGGGGCCTGACTGCTGGTTCCACAGACTTTGGGCCAATGCTATGGTTTTCAGTCCCAGCCACATCCTGCCTCGGAGCGCCTGGGTGCCTCCCCTTCCTGAGCCTTTCTGGGATCCTGTGCACGAAAGCGGCTTTGCATCCACCTCCCCGTCTGTGGCCCTCCGTGCTGGAAGTTAGACCCGGCTCTTTTTCATCAGCTAAGTTTCTCTGTGCTGCTTCCAACTCTCCTCCATCTAAAGTCCAAATTCTGTTTATATCTCTTACCTGCTTTCATCTTTCTGTTCTCTTCCTTGTGGTTTTATGCCCGTTTTCATCTGTTTACTGTCACCTTTTTAGTCACATCAAGGAAGAAACAGAAAAATGTTCAGGGCCCCGCATTTCACTTTCATTTCCATCCTCTCTGAACTGTTCTGTTTGAGGTGTTTCAGAGTGATCTTTTCAAACAGTGAGCCTGGCCTTCTCTGTCTTTGGCTTAGAATCAGGGTTCCTGATGTTTTCTGAGGGTATGAGCCCCAAATCTTCAGCCTGGCTTACAGGCCTGCGTGACCTGCCTTCTGCCTCCCCTCCCCTCTTCACTTACTCTCCTCCAGCTGTGCTGGACCTTTGGAACATGCCGTTCCTTCTGCCCGACCTCTCTTCCCTTGCCTGTCCTTCACCTGGTTGATTTCTATCACCCTTCAGTGTTCACCTCTAATCTTCCTTCTTCAAGGGAACCTCGTCTACCTCCAGACCAGGTCAGGTCCCTGGTTGCATGCTCCCATAGCCCCCTGTGTGTACATTGAAATACCTAAGGAGTCACCCAATGTCTGTGTCCTTCATGAGGTACAAGCATTTGGCTTTAGTAGTGAGTTCAGCTTAGGGGTAGGGGGTTGAGCTGGGTTCTGTGAGGCCAGAGACCACATCTGTCTTCATCAGTTTTGTGTCCCCATGCCCACTAGGGTGATCGCATGGAAAGACTGCTCAAAGCATAGATTTTGGATGGATGATGAATGGATGGATGGATGAATAGATGGGTTTGCACCTGGCTCAATATCTACTTGTTACAACTGAAGGCACTGAGGCTCTACTGACACAAGGGGACATGCCTCCAAACCCATATACACACATTTTTCACATGTAATGCTAATAACAGTCCTCTGAGAGGGTTTCTGCCAGTCTCATTTTACAGAGGAAGAAATTGAGGTTCAGAGAGTCAAAGTCACTTGGTTAACATCATACAGCTAAGCAACAGAGCCAGAATTTGCACTCAGGTCTGTCTGCCTTCAAAGCCCATCAGTTTCTCCACTTTATGGCCCTGAACAATGCCATTCAGGTCACATTTGGATGGGAGCTCCCAAGAATCAGGGAAGTGACTTGATGCATCAGCTTTTGCTCTTATAACAACCTTTAAACCTCAAGGCTTACAACCATGAACAATTTTGTTCACACTTATGGGTCCACAGTTCAGCTGTGGCTCTGCTGGCCCTGGCTGGGCTTGGCTCTGGGCTGAAGGCACATTCAAGTCTGTTCCATGTAGTATTTCCTCATTCCAGAACTAGGCTCAAGGAGTCTCCAAACTGTGGGGAATTTTGTTCTCATGGTTGAGAATAGAAGCTCAAAAAGGCTGCCATAAATGCACAGTCTTCCTAGAAGCTTTGGACCTAGATGCCACATCCATTCAGATTCCATTGACCACAGCAAGTCGCGTGGCAAGGTGTGGGTGGTGTCAGGACGTCTGGAAGGAACATTTGCTGGACAATAATATAGTCTAGCACGGTGGGACACGTAATAACCTCCATGGACAGTGACAACATTGGAACTCATTTTCTAGGGCCTTGCCAGCCTGTGACTTCTGAGAAGATCCGTTGTTGTAGTGCATATATTAAACACCTACTCTGTCTACATGCATGCTTGTTGTTCCAGATATCCAGATCTCACTGGTGAGAAGGTATTGAATGCTAGAGGGGGCATCTGATTGGTTTGGTGCCCATGCAGGTGTTAAGTAGTTTCAGCACCAACGCTGAATATATGTAAATGCAAGTTACATATTTAACCCTTTTTCCAACATGACACCTCATCCCTTCTCCAGGACTTAGGTCAGTAACCAGGGTCTGCTATATCCACTGATAACTAAGGAGAATGTGTTGAAATAAAAGTGTAGAGCTCAGTTAGACACACAGAACTTTCAGTCTGCCCAGGTCACAAATTTAAAAAGGGAAGTTCCTTTATTTATTAATTTAACACACGTTGGTAAGATGCCTTTAAGTGCTGGGCACTCTGTAGGTACCTGGCAGGGAGGGGGCAGGGAACATGACATTGCAGAGCCCATGGCAGCGTTTGAGAGAAGCCTGCTTCCCGTCTGAGGCAATGTCACAGCTGGATCAGCCCTCAGGAGCCTCACAGACCCACACTTTGAGAGGGAGCAAGTGTCATTTCACCCATTTGGTGGAATGTCAGAGCTGGGACCGGGTTCCTGGTGAGGTGTTTCTTTCCTGTCTTCAGAGAATACAGAAAATCCATTTAGAGAGGACCCCTGGGCTGTGAGGACAGAGGATCGGTGGCTGCTCTGGAGGGTGGTGTGATGGATCCCTGGTCAAGCGTGTGTGAGCTGGGCCCCCCAGGGGCTCAGAGGTGGCCCAGGATCCAAGCCCCTGTGCAGAGGCTGGCCCCCTTCCAGCCCCACGGATGGCTCGAGCCTGGGAGCCCAGGGGCGGGGTGGTGAGGCCGGCCCCTTTGTGGCTGAGTTAATCACACCAAAGTGTGTGTGGGAGCCCGGGTTCCTTCTCTGCTTAATCCAAACCATATTAAAAACAAGCCTCTCTAGGGGCCTCTGTTCATAATAAGTGGTTTATGCTGCTGCTTCCAGTGGGGGGATTTGTTCGCCTTTCATTCATTCCTCCTCATCCTTCTCCCTCATTCCCTCCCCCTGCGCCTGTGGACGGCAGGAGGAAGAAATGGAAAAATGGTTACCGTGCATGCAGATGGATGATTAAAACAAGGATTTCGTTTCTAAGAGGTCATTGCTTGAGTTTCTCTCTCTGACCCTCAACCTGGCCTCTAAGCCCCCCTGGCCTGCCAGGCTTCCCGTGGGTGGGAGCGGGGGCAGGAGGGCTTGCAGGCCTGGGCAGCCGTTAGGGGTGTGAAGCTGAGACTGCCTGGGTGGGAGAGTCCAGTGTGCTGGGGCCCCGGGGCCCGGGTGGCCAATCCTCCCACCGCATGGCATAGCTCTGGAGGCTTGGTCCAAAGAGCCCTGGAGAAGGACTCCCATCACTGTCGGTTTCTGCTGTTTGAGCTCAGGCAAGTCACATCACCACCGGGCCCCATTTTCTTAGCTTCACAGCAAGCATGTGGATCTGTCCTCACGGGGCAGTAATGACAATTAGCAGTGGTAAGGGCTCGGAAAAAGCAGGGAACCTGTGTTGGGGATGGGGGTTATTATTATTATTGCAAGCCCTGCTCCACTACAGATGGGGGTGGGACAGAGGACAGGGAGGGGGCCCCCTCCTCATCCCCACATGGTGGTGGGGTAATGTGGAGACCAGGGGATGGACTGGGAGAGAGCAGGACCCCAGCACCCTGTGTCCCACAGGAGGGGATGTTCTGCCACTCACTGTATCTGGGAGCCAAGGGGCTCCACACGGGGCTGGAGCCCTGAGTCCCCTGTCTGCCGGCCTCTCTAGCCAGAGCACATTAGCAAAACCTCCAGGTGGCCTTGGCTGCCCCTGCAGGGCCTTTGATTAGGGACCGGAATGCAAAAGGGTAACACTAAGAGCTGAGTGTTGGCTCTTGGCCCAATGAGGCTAGCCTCCCCCCACACACGTGCCACAGTCAGATAGGTCCCCACCTGTGCCTCAGCCTTGCTGGGCCCCCGGGCCCTCCGCTCCAAATCCCCTTCTTCACATGGAATGTAAGACATGTCCCCTCCCACCTCCACCCCTACAAATGGGTCCTTCCACTCTGGCCCCTTCTTGGGTCTGCTCTGGACATGAGGAAGAAGACTCAGATGCTGAGTGGCTTTCCTCAAGCTTCTTGGGTCCCTGCCCTGCTCTGCATGGCTGGTTTTGAATTCCAGGGGAGGAGGCGGACTCACCAGGTCGGCCAGCCCAGCCCAGCCCAGCCCAGTCTGGCCCTCACCGTGCCCCCAGCTCCCCTTGTAAAGTTTTCAACCAGGCTGAGTGCTTGGGAAGGAGAAGCGCAAGGACTCCGGAATAGAAACACAGATTCAAGTGGGTTAAACTCCAGCCCTGACATTTAATTAGCATCTTCTTCAGCTCCCACACTTGAAGAGTACCTGTTATTTCTTTTCTTTTACTCACAATACACCGTGAGCCAGGAGCGTTTTCCTGAGCTGCCGCACCTCTCCATAGAAGTCAATCACTTGGGAGCATGAGAAACACTTCTGCAAGCTTGCCTGCTGCGGATGCGGGGCTCGGGAAGCGGGGGGCTGCCTGGGGGGCAGCGAGGCATCTGCGGGGAGGGCAGGTATCCCCTACACGCTCCCAGCTTTTAGTCTGCCTGCCCTCCCCACCACCTCCCCCCCAGACACGGCACTTCTCAGAGTGGTACGGGTGTCCAGTGAAGCCCAAACCACTTGCCTCTGAAAGCAGCAAGGGGGGGAACCCCAACAGAACTTTGGTGTCACAGCCCCAGGGGAGCCCACTGCCTGCCTGGCTTTGCTGGGGGTGGCTGGGCGCAGGTCATGGCTGGAGGGATGGCCCCACTTACACAGCCTCACCCATAAGTAGCAAACAAAGTAAAAGGAAGGTGTGAAGTGGGGGCCTGAACTGGTCTTGGAAGTTTGGGGAACCACTTAGAGGCAGAGATCCTGATGGGTGGGACAAGGAATGGTGAGGCATGCATGGAAGGTTCCAAGCAGAGAAAAATGTCTGTGCTGATTGATACTCTAAGGCAGGAGGGAGCTGGGAACCTCGCAGGAGTGGAACAGGTGTCTGTCACATCCATTCCTTTTTCTGTGTGTTGCTGCCACCTCAGGTCTGGCCACTTCATAAGCCTCTTATCGAGCCTCTGGGCTCTTTCCCTTCCAACCCAACCTATTGGTTGCCACCAGGTTGATCTCTAGAAAATATAGCTTTGATCGTCACACCCGCTTATCCAGAAGCAGCTAGGGTCTCCCATGGCCTACTGAGATAAGGCCTTGAGCACTGTGGCCCCCACTGTTCCCTAATTTTCCTCTCGTGGCCTTAATTTAGCTGCATGGGGCCACTTACCCTCCTGTATGTATGCCCTTGCATGCCCTTGCCTGAAATTGTCTCCTTGCATTTCCATCAAGGCCTGTAAACATCCTACCTAAGCTTCGGGATCCTCCCCAGATGCTTCTGCTCTATGAACCCCCCAACTCTATCAGCATGTGGACCCACCTGAGGCACTGGCCAATGTGTAGCTGTAACCAATGTACTGAAGCCAAAAATCACTTGGGCTGGAGGCCAGGGGAAACTAGATGAAGTCCAAGGGCAGGCCCCTTCCAGGGAGGTCTAAGGAGACTAGTGTATTTACTTTGCCCTTGCCTCTCACTGTGCCAGTCCTGGAGATCTTCCCTCTACCCCATCCTGACCCTCGTCTCTTGCCCCTGAGTGAGGTCTAAGGATTTCTCTCGCTTTGCTGAGCTGAGCATCTGCGGTGTCTTAGTGCCCAGCCTGCTGCCACGTTTTCCTCTTTATCCCTGAACTGCCTGAAAGGTGGGGCCACATGTGCAATGTGAAATTAGGGGATGACCATGGACTTGGGTTCAGAGACACCTGAGTTCGAATCCAGCTCTGCAATCCATTACTGTCTTATTGTTAGGCATATTATTTAACCTTCCTGACCTATTTCCAGAGAGACAATAAGACCTCCCTTTTAGGGATGTTGTAAAGGCTGAGTGAGATAAATGAGATCATGTAATGGGCTAGAAACATAGTAATTAGTTTAGAAGCTGCCAAGATAGTGGTGACTTTCCTATCTGGAATAAACCTTAATTTGAGTCTTTTAATCACACTGGGGTAGATGCTTGGGATCCTGAGACAGAAGCCCTGGCATTTAAAATCTTCTCCTCCCCTACTTCTTCTTCTTCTTTTTTTTAATGTTTATTTATTTTTGAGACAGAGAGAGACAGAGCATGAACAGGGGAGGGGCAGAGAGAGAGGGAGACACAGAATCCGAAACAGGCTCCAGGCTCTGAGCTGTCAGCCCAGAGCCCGACGCGGGGCTCGAACTCACGGACCGCGAGATCATGACCTGAGCCGAAGTCGGACGCTCAACCGACTGAGCCACCCAGGCGCCCCTCCTCCCCTACTTCTTGATCCCTCATCCAACACAGCTGAACCATGTTTAGGCATTACACTGTTATTCCCCTGGTGAAGGTGGGGTTCTACCATGTTTGACCCACCCCTGGACCATGATGTAGCTCACCTATTGAAGGGATAGACCCAAAGGGCCACGTCCACCCACAGTCAGCCTCCTCAGACCCACCTTGGAGAGGAGAGACCCTCGGTCCCTTTAATTATGCACCTGGGGCAGAGCTGTGGGCACTGGGTCACATCCCTCACCAAAGTGTGTGAAATTTCTGAGGAAGGTCTCATTCTGTTCAGGAATTATGCTTGCTATTTGATGTTCTGGAGTTAAACAGGCCTATATGCAAATTCTGACCCTATGACTTATTAAATGTGAAACCCTCGGCCAGCTACTTAATTTCTGAGTCTCAGTGTTCTCTTCAAGAAAACAGGGATGGTTATTAAATACAAAAATGTACCTAAAACACTTAGGACGTTCCTCGCCCACTGAAATACCTGTTGACTCACCCAGCATATATGTTGTGGGGCCCCCTGCGTCGGAAGGATGCTTCTCTGTGCACAGAAATGTGGACCACAATTTCTGCCCGTGGAGCTTATGAGTGGGAGACAGACTCCAGCAACAGTGGAGGAGGGTGTGCCGGCAGGGGTGAGGGCTGCTATTGAAATGGAGCAAAAAGAAGGTGACATTTAAGCAAGGGGAGTGGAGAGCCTGGGCCCGGTTCATGCAGGGCAGAGCCTTCCCGGCAGAGGGACCAGCACCAGGCAAAGTCTCTGAGGCAGGAGCAGGAATCTGAGGGACGACAAGGAACCTATAGGGCGGGGACTGAGTGGGAAAATGGCAGAAAAGCGGGAGGTTGGAACAACAGGAAATAGAAGGTGGGTACAGACTGGGTGGGGCCCTGGAGGCCATTGTGAAGAATCAGCCCCTTCTAAAATAGGGGCCATTTGGAAGGCTTTGAGCAGAAGGGTGAAAGAGTCTGACTGACATTTAAGAGGACTGCTCCAGGGGCTCTGCTGAGAATGTTCTCTACAGGAGTATGGGGGGAAACAGTGACACCCATTGGAAGCATCTGCAATAATCCAAGTGAGAGGTGATGGGGGTGTGGGCCAGGTACCAGCAATGGAATTGGTGACGAGTGGTTGCATTCTGGATACATTGTGCAGCCAGAATTTAAAGGATTTCCTGACAGGTTGGGGAGTGGAAGAATGAGGGTCAGAGTGGTACCAAAGTTTTTGGCCTGAGTAATTGGAAGACTAAGATATGGAAGACTGTGGGCCCAGAGTAGGTTTGTGGGGTAAGAGCAGAATTCCTGTTTTGGATGTGTTACCCTTGAAGGTCTGCTGGACACTCAAGTGGAGGTGTTGGAAGGCGGCTGGCTATGAGTCCGGAGCTCGGAAGAGTGGGCTGCACTGGAGACACAAATTTGGGAGTCCTAGCACTGAGAGGGGGTTTAAAGTTGGGAGGACAGGAGAGATGGCCAGGGGATTCAGTGTGGATTGAGTTGAGATGGGAGTTCAAGCCAGAGCCCTGGATCCTCCAGCCGTAACTCAAGTAAATGTTAAGTAACATAACAGATATTGATGTTTTAGTCTCTCAATGTCAAACTCCCTCTTTATTCTTCTGAATGAATAGTAAGATCCTCTTTCTTTTCAAATCATTTGTCAATTTATCATCTATCTATCTAATCTATTATTGATTTATTAACTACCTACCTCTTATCTACCTATTATCTATCTATTGACTATCATCTATCTTATTTCTCCCTCTCTATCATCTATCTATCTACCAACCATCTATCCACCTCTGAATCTTCTTTCAGGCATATACTTTGTATGCTAAGATTCTGTCGCATCTCAAAAATGCTGATTTGAGTCTCTTTTCAAATACGTATGTTGCCTTGTTAGCCATCACACCAGATGTATCAAATGTATATTAGCACTCGCTTGGAGTTTGTTTACTTGAAGTGCCAAATACAGCTCCCCTGTTATTCCCAATTCCTGGAAAAGTGCAACTGTAGAGAATCTTAGGTGGTCCTTGTGGAGGAAAGGGGACTCAGGCAATTGAGGGCTTAAGAACTGAGGCCTCTTCCCTGGCATCAAGCTGGTGGTCAGCCTCACTCATTTCTTTACACACGCAGATTTTGAGCAAATGTAAAAACACAAATACAAACAAACAAAAAACCATCAATGACAAAAGATACTCTGAGTTCTGAGTGAGATCAGCCAGGACTCTGGGGAACTCGCCTCTCCCAGGTCCCAGAGCTCACCCACCGCTGTGCCCTCTTCCCACCACTCCCTGGGGACAGCCAGCAGAGAAGTCACTTGATTCCTCTGTATGCAAAAAAACCTTGTATTTGGGTAAAAATGTGTTTTAGGAAGCTAGTTCTGTGAAAGGGACATGTTCCTCTGAAGCGGCTATAGTCGTTATCAGAGACTGGGCTGTCAAGAGGTGCTGTGGCTTCTAGAGTTTAATGAATAAATTTAAATGTTAGATGCAAATTAGACATACTATCAACTCTAGCTGCAAAGAGCTAAGAGCAAAAAAGGTAGTTAAATAGCCATGAGGCCTTCTTCAGAATAGACAAGCCGATTGCTGGTATGCAGACGCAACGTGATGGCTTTTCCATGGCTTCTGCCAAGCCACAGCGAAAACACAGTGGCGTGACGAGAAAGGGGCTCTTCACACAGAATGTGTCTCTCCGAAAGCTCACCCGCTCTTTGCAGCCCTCCCCTGTCCTTAGGTTGGGCCAGACAGTGCATGGTTTAGGGGGCGGCCAGTGTGCAGTCCTGCAGGGCAGGTCAGGAGGGGCCGCCGCTGCTCAGCTCCCACCTGCCTGCAATAATGCCACCGTCAGACGGCACTCAGCCTACTCCGGAGGTGCCAAATTCTATTAGCAGGAGAGAGTCCTATTTCCATACCTACCTCTCTAATCACCACCACCAGCAAGTGGATTAATTAAAATGCACATGCAAATACATCAGTTACAAACACAGCAACCCTCTTCACATGCAAATGCAATCAATAGGTACCAAGATGATTTGCATGATGGCAAAAGAAGAAGGAATTTTTTATAATGTGGCTTTTGGGGTGAAAATTTAAAAACTTCACGTGCGTCATACGTAATCTGAGCTTGTCTGGCACAGAGTGTTCTCTGTTCTGCTCCTCTGCGACCCAGGGCGTTCCCTCCAGGAAGCCCTCCCTGGCAATACCACCCACACTCTCTGCTCCCTTAGCCCCTCCCCTCAGTACACACACCCTATATCAGGGTTGGGTCACCGCTCTGTGCTTGCCCACACTCTGCTTTGAGAGTGCTTTCCCTGTGGGCTTGAGACTGGAAAAGAACCCTGTCCTCCTCATGCCCACCCGTGCACAGCTGATGAGCTCAACACGGGAAGGATGTCTGAAGCCGTGTAACGACACCTCCTCACCATGCAGTCGGGAGACTGAGACCCTGAGCAGAGAGATGAGCTGGGCAAGGTAACCCCGGTATTAGGTGGTGGCACAGCTGGACCCAGACGGAGGCCAGCCCTGAGAAGGCGTGCAGTGAGGCGGCAAGGTGGTCAGTGGGCGATGTTCCCTTCCCTCGGGCCATGTGATGTTACCCTATATCGCTTGGCCTCCAGACGCTGTGAGTCTCTTGAGGGACTCTTGGTCTTAAACAACTCTCGGAACAAAACCCAGCTGCTATTTTCCAGGTGAAGGCTGGAGACTTCCAGAACCCAGAGAAGGCATGTCTCCTGCCTTCAAGGATTTGGAGATTGCTAATGTTTTTGCTTGTGAGAACTGTTTTTACATTGGAAAAAATATTTAGGGTATTCTCTTCACACAACAGAACTGGTGTGAAAGTATATGTTAATCGAGAAGGTAAAGGATAGCAGAGAGTACACTGAATCTAGCAGAGCACATATATTTCCAAAATAGCTTATCTATGTGATAGCATCGTTTTTCAGCCCATGGGCAATGCTTGCTATGCCTTTGGATCTGTGGATGTGTCAGTGGTTTTTCCGTCCCCGGGGGAGTACAGCTTAACGTTACTGGGGTAGAGAGATCTTCTGTCTTAGAGGCTATATATAGTTCCTGGAAAGGGACCTGCTCTCTGGTTTCTTCAGGAGGCTCCGACAGGTGGGAACCAGCCCTGATAGTCTCTCCTCCAATCATCCTGAAACACACTTTCTATGGGTGAGTCTGGAGGGGGTTAGGGACTGGAGAGATGAGGGGATGGGAGATTTCCAGAATCTCGGGTCATTTCTCAGAAGGATGTGGATGTTGGGCCCAGAGCATATGGCCGGTGGCTAATAATAACAATTATACAATACCATTTACGAAGTAGCAGAAATTGCAGAAGGAGATGAGGTAGATACACAGGTGGACATGCCATGGATATGGATGCGTCTCTCATACATAAAACCCAGGGCTTCATGTTCTCCAGTCTCTGCATTGAGTCGTGCTGTCAGAAGCAAATTCTAGCAGACAGAAGTAATTAAGCAGGAATTCCAATCTTTGCTGGCATCTCTCAAAGAGCACTAAATGATGGAATTCGAGCCACAGCAAAATCTGTCAATGTTCCCTTTCCTTCTCCCACACTCTGTGGCCTCCCTCAGAAGCTCTCGTTTGGCAACTATTCCAGAATGTTCCCCGATACTTCAGTGTTTTTGCTGCTGCTTTCCCCTCCCTGGCCTCTCCTCGGCCTGAGATCTTTACCGGGCAGGTAGATTTAACCTCTCTCACATCAGGCCTATGGCTGACCCGACGGGCCAGAGCCTGTCGCCCTGCCTTCTGCCTCTCTGGTACGGTCTCTCTCTCTCTCTCCCTCCATTTGTCCTAAGTCCTCTGCAAAAAGCCAGGCAATGGTTAGGCAGAACTCTCCTGAAAGACCAGGGCTGAGGAAGAGCTGAGCAAAATTCCCCAAGGCAGGTGGGGTGGGATGGGGGCCAAGGAGATGAAGAAGGATGGAGCCTGGGAATGTTGGCACATTTCCATGCTGATACATCTTATCATTTAATCTTCACCAAACGCTATGGGGGAGGTGGAACTAACCTCATGTTACACAGGAGGAAATGAGGCTCAGGTCAACCAGGTGGTAAGACCTTATTAGGAAGCAAAAGTCCCGATGTGCTGCACTAATGCTCAGGGGGGCCCCCCCCCCCCCCCCCCCGCCATGGTCCTCTCAAGCTTTGGCAGCAGTTTGACCCCCCAGAGTCCTAATCCAAACAGTTGCATGGTTCCCCTGTATGGTCTCAGGTGCTTTAAGATCATCCCTTGACCATTTTCTTAGTTCAAGTTAAGCACATCAGGCGTTTGGTTTGCTTAGACAGGGATTTTCATACTATAGATCCGTGCTCTCGTATGGGCTGTTCTGAGAGAAAATACCATTTTTCTTCAGGTATTTTATATACACTCTGGCCACACCATCCCACTCTCTCACTTCCAAACATGGCTTTGTCTTGCTATCTTCTGCCTTTGAAAGGGCTTCACAGCCCAGCACCTGCCTTCCAGCCTGGCTCTGCTGGGCAGGCTACAGCCAGTTAAAGATAGCCATGTTACCGCTTCCACAGAGGAGGGAAGAGTAGTGTCTATGAGAGGCTGGGTTTTGCCCCCCAAATTCCTGTGTTGAAATCCCAACCCGCAGAATATGACTGTATTTGAAGATAGGGTCTTTAAAGAGGTAAGTAAATTAAGATGAGGTCACTAGTGTGGGCCCTCCTGCAATATAACTGGTGCCCTTATCAGAAGAGATCAGGACCCAGACAGGTACAAAGGGAAGACCACGTGAGGACACAGAAAACAGCCATCTGCAAGCCAAGGAGAGAGGCCTCAGAAGAAACCAGGCCTGCGGGCACTTTGATCCTGGACGAACAGCCTGCAGAACTGTAAGGAAATACATTTCTGTTGTTTAAGCCGCCCGGTCTGGGGTGCTCAGTTGCTGCAGCTCTAGCAAATGCATACAGCGCCCTTCTTTGGATTTGACAGAGGCCCTGTCCTAGAATTGACTCCACGGAGGTCTGGAATCGCTAAGCAGAGCCCTAGGGCCTGCCTATGCCCCTCAGAGTGGCATTATTCTCATTATTTGGTAGCACCTGGGTGGCTCAGTCGGTTAAGTGTCTGACTTTTGGTTTCAGCTCAGGTCATGATCTCTCATGAGTTCAAAGCCCGAGTCAGGCTCTGCACTGGCAGTGTAGCGCCTGCTTGGGATTCTCTCCCCACCACCCCGCCTCTGCCCCTCGCTGGCTCATGCTTGCTCTCTATCTCTCTCAAATAAATAAAAATCTCATTAGTTGGAGGTGGCTCTCCTGCAGATCACAACAGTTCCCGTGAGAAAGTTGAGCTCAGAGGCGGCTGCCAAGCATCTGAAGAGTGTAAGGAAGGGGTCTCAGCAAGTTCCCATAGACCAGCTAATGTATGGTTCCCACACGGCAGCAGTGTCACCTGGGAGCATGTTAGAAATGCAGACTCCCAGGCCCTCCCCCCATCGATTGAATCAGACTATTTTAACAAGAGCCTCAGGTGATTAGAATGCACATTAAGATTTGAGAAGCACTGCCTCTGATCCATAGACCCTTGGATCTGGTGACAACTCAAGTCATTACCTACCCGAGTACCTCCCCTGTGTCCTCCACACACCTGGAGAGTCCACCTGGCCTACATCCAGGTGGCCCAGGCCAGAGGAACTAGGGCAGTGATGCTCGAGCTGAGCCCCACATTGACGTTGCTTGGGGAGCCTTTGAGATGCTTGATGCTGGGGTTAACTCTGAATGAGAAGCTCTGTGGGGAATAGTGGAAGATCCAGGCACTAGTATTTTTTAAAGCTCTTCAAATGATTCCGATTTGTGGACATGTTTGAAATTGTACCAATTCTCTATTGCCTCGTAACGAACAGCCCCAAAATTCGTGGCTGAAAGCAGTAATCATTTATTCAGTTGAGGCTTCTATAGGTTAGCACTTTGGGCTGGGATCTGCTAGGCAGTTCCTCTGGTTGCCGCTGGGCCCACTCACGTGTCTCCAGGCAGCCAAGGACCAGGAGGGGGGCTCTGCCTCTGGGGGATGTCAGCAGGGGCAAGGAAGGAGGTGTGGGTGGGACTGCGCCTTATTTCTTTGGCCATCCATAAGTACCCCCTAGGCTTGTTCACGTGGTATCTTGGTAGAGAAGAGAGAAAGATCTAGCCTCCAAACTGGCACCATATGGCTTCCATAGCTTTCTATTGGCTAAAGCCGGTCCCAAGGCCAGCCCAGATTCAAAGGAGAGGGCACCTGATACTATGACTTTAAGGAAATCACTGCAGAGTCACATTACAAAAGGCCCAGACCCAAGAAGTGATGGAGAAGTGTGGCCATTTTTGCGAGATGCCACACTGGACTGACAGAGGCTTGCTCCTCAACCAAGCTTTAGCCAGGCTGTCCTGAGCCTCTTCTCAGCTAGGCCTTGGTTGCGGCTCTACCCTTGGCCTGCTGAGCACAGTTTTTAGTAAGAACACTGACAAGCCAGTTCAGGGAGAATCAGCACCCCCCGCGGGGGCGGGCGCCGCGGGTGGGGGGTGGGGGGGGTCCGCCGGACCACCTCCACCTTGGGTACCTCACCAAGTTCCTGTTAGGAATTTCCCAGCCTTGCTCTCACCCTGCCCATTGGCCACGAGTCCCCAGCAGGGCCTGCTGTATTTGCAATTGAGTTCAGTCCCTCCCCTCTAATGCAGTCATCTCATTAAAGTCTTTCTTGCCATGTTTGGAGAGTGTTCAGTGTGATTTCTCTTTAACAGGACCCCCGAGGTCTTCCTTCCTCTTTGGTCCCTTACTTGGCTGCTTTGAACCGGCCTGAGCTCATCCCAGCTCTTACCAGTGCTTTGCAGGTTGAAGTTGTACTAAGACAGTGCTGCATGGAGCGTCATGGCGGCTTGTGTTGAAATCCCAGAAGTCAACTTATGATCTCAAACAAAGAGTGTTCCATGGACCTCTCTTGAACTGAAATGTCTCCTCTTATAAAAGAGGATTATGATACCTGCCTAGCAGGCTTGTGAAGCTTGAATAAAATAGCTGTCAAAGCTTCTGGCTTACAGGTGGTAAGTCAGTTGGGTTTCTTTCCTTGTAGACAAATCTCACTAATTAGGATTCACTAGGGCAAAGGCTAGTGTAAATGAACATAAAGTCTAACTGTAGAATTTTCCCTCAATGGTAGTTGTATTCTCCCGACCATAGAGCAACTGACTAAATATTCTCTGCAAGAAGGAGTTCCTTAGAGGTCCACAGAACAAATAGCATCACAACAATTGGTAGTAAAGGAGATTCTAATTGTCTGAAAATGGTCTCTTCTCCTTTCAATCCTACATGCATCTTATTGCCTATTGCCACTACACACAGTAGGCTTTTAACACACGTTTGGTGAAATGGCCATATTGGTGCAATCCCTTTTCCTGTGGGTAATATTAATAACTGCAATAATACCAGTGAATAATGCCATTCACTGAGGGCTTACTAGATTGTAGGTAATGTATGTTTTAGGTATATTACTTCATTTAATGCTCAACACAACCCCAAGAGATGGGGATTATCCAGCTGTAATGGATGAGGAAACTTGGACTCAGAAAGATTAAGTGACTTTCCGAGGCCTATAAAGGAAGCAGTAGAAGCTAGACGCCGATGCAGGCATCTGTCTGATTTCAGACACCTCTCCTGGGCAGTTCTGGGGGACCCTTCAGCAGGACCCCTCTCTGAACTCACAGTGGGGCTAACAGGAGGCTCCAAGTGAATGGGATTCACTGTGGTCGTGGCAAGAGATGGTAAGAGCCTGTCTTGAGCCCCTGTGTGTGGAAGGGACGTGGACCTTACCGTTAAAAGCTGGGGAGGGCGGAGCACTGGCTCATGAACAGGGTTCCCAGACCAGCCCATTGGGGTCTTTGCAATTTTGTCAAGGGACCTGTAGTTGCGAGCTCCTGGCTGTGTCCCTGCCAGCTTCAGTGTCTCCTGCCTCTGACTCAGCTTTGTCCCTTTGGTGCTATTAATGCCTCTTAACTGAGAAAGATTTCCTATAAACTGAGCCTGACAATTTGAAAGTCTGAGGTTGGCAATTGGGCCTTTGTTCTTCCAGACTCAGGCTGTGCTGAGGTACATTTCTCCTCTGCTTGATTATTTCTGCCCAAACCCCAGTCTCCTCCACATCCCTGCGCTTGCCAAAAACTTGTATTTGAAGTCACTCCAGGGCGGGCAGGCCCCTTTCAGAAACCAGTCTGCCAGAAAGGGCTGTTTCTGGGGGAACTGCCCACAAGTTTGTTGGGGGGCAGGCAGTAAGGGAATTCTTAAACCTGAGGTTTCCAGCTGCGGTCCATGAACTTTCTGGGGGGCATGCGGATGGGCTTCAAAAGTTTCCTGAATTTCTTGAAATTGTGGGCAAATTTTTGGTGGAGAGGGTCTGAAATTTTTATGAGATTGTCAATAACACTAAGAACCATAAAGAGCTTAAGAATCACTCGTTCGAAAGACAGGGATTAGAGAACTGGGAACAGTGACAGGCATCAGGGGTGTGGATTCCAGAGAAGAAGAAGAGAATAAAGTGGATTTTAGTAACTCTGAAGTTTTGTTTTAGTCATAAAACTATTTCTTAACAATACCATTTTTTTTTTTTTTTAACATTTTTTATTTATTTTTGGGACAGAGAGAGACAGAGCATGAACGGGGGAGGGGCAGAGAGAGAGGGAGACACAGAATCGGAAACAGGCTCCAGGCTCTGAGCCATCAGCCCAGAACCTGACGCGGGGCTCGAACTCACGGACCGTGAGATCGTGACCTGGCTGAAGTCGGACGCTTAACTGACTGCGCCACCCAGGCGCCCCAACAATACCATTTCTTGAGACCTAACATATGCCCTGTGCTTTCCATGCACAGATTCACTTAGCCATTGTAATGGCCCTTTGAGGAAGCTATCACATCCTCATTTTACAGTTAAGGAAGTGGGTGCTCAGAGACGTTAGGTGACTTATCTAAGGTCACACAGCTCCTGATGGTGGCACCAGGATTTGAATATGTTTTTTTCTGCTTCCAGAAGACAAATAAGAGGCACTAATTAGGACTAAGGATAAACATTCTCCTCATGGTTGGCTATATGTTGACATAATAATGAAGGGAGTCTAAGGGTTTACTACTCCTAGAGATGTTCACTTGTTTCGTTTTGTGACGTTTAAGACTTTTTAAAAATTACTGATGTGTAGAATGGGAAAAGATATTTGCAAATGACATATTGGATAAAGGGCTAGTATCTAAAATCTATAAAGAACTCACCAAACTCCACACCCGAAAAACAATCCAGTGAAGAAATGGGCAGAAGACATGAATAGACACTTTTCCAAAGATTAGACATCCAGATGGCCAACTGACACACGAAAAGATGCTCAATGTCACTCCTCATCAGGGGAATACAAATCAAAACCACACTGAGATACCACCTCACGCCAGTCAGAGTGGCTAAAATGAACAAATCAGGAGACTATAGATGCTGGAGAGGATGTGAAGAAAAGGGAACCCTCTTGCACTGTTGGTGGGAACGTAAACTGGTGTGGCCGCTCTGGAAAACAATGTGGAGGTGGCTCAAAAAATTAAAAATAGAGCTACCTTATGACCCAGCAATAGCACTGCTAGGAATTTACCCAAGGGATACAGGAGTGCCGATGCATAGGGGCAATTGTACCTCAATGTTTATAGCAGCACTTTCCACAATAGCCACATTATGGAAAGAGCCCAAATGTCTATCAACTGAAGAATGGATAAAGAAGATATGGTTTATATATACAATGGAATACTACTTGGCAATGAGAAAGAATGAAATCTGGCCATTTGCAGCAATGTGGATGGACCTGGAGGGGATTATGCTAAGTGAAATAAGTGAGGCAGAGAAAGACAGATACCATATGTTTTCACTCATATGTGGATCTTGAGAAACTTAACAGAAGACCCTGGGGGAGGGGAAGGGGAAAAAAAAAGTTACAGAGAGGGAGGAAGGCAAACCATAAGAGAGTCTTCAGGACTGAGAGCCAACTAAGGGTAGATGGGGGCAGTGGGGCAGAAGGGGAAGTGGGTGATGGGCAGGGAGGAGGGCACTTGTTGGGATGAGCACTGGATGCTGTATGGAAACCAATTTGACAATAAATTATATTAAACAATAAATTTTTCCAAATAAAAAAAATTACTTTGTAAATCAGTTTTTTCAAGTCTTCCCAGCCTCTAAAGTACACAGGGTTAGATATTAGTTCCTGCATGTTAGGGTGGCACAGACTTGCCCGTATTGTGCAATGAGCGAGCAGCGGCCCTGGGCCGTCTGGCTCTGTCTGCCAGGCTTCTTTTGCTCAGCCTGGGGATGGCACTCTGTGGTCATGACTGGCTGGAGGCTGGCGGCTGGACTAGTGGTCCCCTGGGAATCTCTCCTGGATTAAGAGCTCCATAACTAAAAAACTGGTTACAGCCATTGAGAGGGAATCATTTTCAGCAACCAGCGATGTCTGTTGTTTTTTGTTTTCCTCTGAAAGTTCTTTTCTTTCTGACAGAAGAATGAAAAAGAGACCATTTCATGAAAAAGAAAAAAAAAAGAGAGAAAACAGTTTTATTATAACTCAAGGTATCGTAAAAACTGGTACATGAGGGGCGTCTGGGTGGCTCAGTCGGTTAAGTGTCTGGCTTCCGCTCAGGTTGTGATCTCGTGGTTCGTGAGTCCGAGCCCCGCCTTGGGCTCTGTGCTGACAGCTCAGAGCCTGGATCCTGCTTTGGATTCTGTGTCTCCCTCTCTCTGACGCTCCCCCATTCATGCTCTGTCTCTCTGTCTCAAAAATAAATAAAGGTTAAAAAAACAAAACAAAACAAAACAGGCACATGAGACCCAACATCAGAGACGCAGATGGGGGTGACCAGCAGGAGCAGACACAAGTCGAGCAGTGCGCTGCCCGTTGACACAAACCACTGCTGCAGGTCCTGCAGGTTCAGTTCAGGCCCGGTTTGGGGGGTTCCAGAAGCTAGTAGGTGACACGCAGTGTTTCCTAACAGCTGACTTATGGCAAGGTTGAGTTGTTGTGGGTGTGTGTGCATGGACGTGTGTATATGTGTGTACATGTGCGTGGATATGTGTGTGTGCACATGTGAACACGCGCTCTCATGCAGTGTGATGAAAGCTACGAGGCAGGTAGATGCAAAATGGAAGGGGGCCCCTACCTCTAGGATCGTGCATGTGCCTGGTGGACCCCGTGGGTGGGGGCCTCCTCCCCTCACTTGCCTCTCCCTGGGCCTCCACCTGGACCTGTGCAAGGAGCCGGGCACGCTCATTAAAGGCATTGAAGGCCCCCGTGTCCATTTCTGGCTCATAACAGTCAACGAACAGAATGATTATTTAAACATCCTTTTCCTTCCAGAAGGAACAGTTGGAGCACAGGGTGCATATGGAGTGAACATATGCAGCAGTCTGTCCTTGAGCTAAACACCGCTCACTGCTCGGGTGGGCGCGAGTGCTCCCCACATCCCAGCCGGTGGAGCCATTCCCACCATTAGTGATATCTCGTTAGGTTGACTCCAGTAGGGCCCCTGGCATCCCCATGACGGGATGCATGAGGAACGCTCGAGTAGGAATTCAAGAAGACAGTGAGAATTCCTTGCCTCACAGCCATTTGATCAAATCAGCAAGCTGCATATAGCTGATCAAAATTACGCTTGAGGGCTTTCAGTGTCCCTAGTACTTCGGGAACCAATATGAAGAAGACACACATTTTGTTCTGGATTTTCATTTGTTGGGAATAAATATTATTCATGAAGGTTTTGTTTGCAGAGCTTGAGAGTAGCAGCCTGAAACCGTGTCTCCTACCTCGTGGAGAGACACAATGTGAAACATTTTAGAAATAAGCCAGCTTAATTTTTTTAAAGCAAAATCATTTCAAGCACCAGGTCATCAAAGGAGGTTGGGGTGCTGTATCACCTGGTTCACATTTAATCTGCATTTTAGTACACAGTCGGGCCCCAAACTGAACATGTGATGGATGTTTTCAGGAATCGGGGGGGGGGGCGCCTGGGTGGCTCAGTCGGTTAAGCATCTGACTTCGGCTCAGGTCACGATCTCGCGGTTCATGTGTTCGAGCACCGTGTCAGGCTCTGTGCTGACAGCTCAGAGCCTGGAGCCTGCTTTGGATTCTGTGTCTCCCTCTCTCTGTCCCTCCCCCACTAGTGCTCTCTCTCTCCTAAAAATAAACATTAAAAAATATTTTTAAAAAATTCCTGAGGGGATGAGCCACCTGGCCGGCTCAGTCAGAAAAGCATGTGACTCTTGATCCTAGGGTTGTGATTTCGAGCCCCATGTTGGGTGTAGAGGTTACTTAAATAAATAAAATGTAAAAAAAATAACATAAAAATTTCTGAGGGGACTCCTAAGTCATCTGATGTGAAAGAAAGAGTCCGATCTTTAGTGCCAGACAGGTCTGGCTTGGAAATCCTTCCAGGCTACTTGGTGAGCAGGCATCTTGGCTCTGTTAGCCTCGATTTGCCCATCTGTAGTGACAGGGCTATGAGAAGTACAAGAGTATAGAAATAAGGTGGGTGCTTAAAGGATGGGGGTCTTCCCAGGGTGGCATATTTTTTTTTAGGTTTGGGCTCAGCTGCCTTCCTTGAAACCAATGTCTCCTTTCCCTCACATACCCCCATGACCCAAGCAGCCCCATGACTTATTATGCTGTTTTTATTGCATTCATACACTCATCGTGGGCTAACATGATCTCATCCATGTAATTTACTGTCTGCTGCGTGTACTCGAATGTGAGGCCTGGGGAAGCAGGTCTCTCTTCTTTTTTCTTTACCATTTCTTCTTCTACATTTAAAATAGCCTAATATGTGATACATGCTTGATAAATATTTGTGGAATGGATGTGGAATGACTTTTTAACTCTTCCTTCTTTCATAACCGGCTGTGACAGTCGCCTCATCTCTCCATATCTTAGTTTTTGCATTTGTCACAGAAGCACATTGGTCTAAATGTTTATATATTTTTGAGAGAGGGGGAGAAAGAGCATGAGTGAGGGAGGGGCAGAGAGAGGGAGACACAGAATCCGAAGCAGGCTCCAGGCTCTGAGCTGTCAGCACAGAGCCCGACGCGGGGCTCGAACTCATGGACCTCGAGAATGTGACCTGAGCGGAAGCCAGACACTTAACCGACTGAGCCACCCAGGAGCCGCAATGTGAGCAAAGTTTTATTGGAACACAGCCATGCTCATGTATTTACATATTGTCTGTGACTGCTTTTTTAAAAGTTTGTTTATTTTGAGAGAGAGAGAGAGAGAGAGAGGGAGGGAATGGGGGAGGGGCAGAGAGAGGGAGAGAGAATCCCAAGCCTGACTGTCAGTGCATAGCCTGCTGTGGGGCTCAAACTCACAAACCGTAACAAGAGTCAGATGCTTAACCGACTGAGCCGCCCCGGTGCCCCCATGTCCATGACTACTTTTTGGGCGACAACAGCAGAGGTGAGTAGTTGCAGAGACAGGACAGGTGGCAAGTGTGAAACAGTTACTGTCTGCCCCTTTATAGAAAAAGTTTGTTCATTTCTGATTTAGCTGAACTCTGAGAGATGTACCCTCCTGATACTCTTAATTTTCTGTGAAACATCCACACTGTGTTCACTGTCCTGTTTAATAACTAGTAGCTGATTGATTTCTGGAACTTGTTTCAAGTCTCAAAAGGCCACGAAGTGACTTTGGTTGTGGAATTTATGCTAACGGCTCATTCATTTCTCCGTGACTTTCCAGCGTTCTCCCCAGAAGGACTTAAGCCCTGAATGGTATACTTGCTGTCACCCTGAGATCTGCTGTAACTTTTCCTTGTCACCAGCACTCTGATTCTAGGATGAAGTTGCCTTAATAAGAAGGAGGCAGGTTCCTTATTTCTCTGAGGAGTCTCTCTTTTTAAATTCCCTGCCCACACAGTTCCACAAAGGACTGCGTTTCAGAGGTGGTGTAATTGAAAGCACACGGGGTTGGCTTTAGAGAGATTGTGGTTGTGTTCCATACCTGCCACTTACTAGTAACATGACTGTAGACTAATCACATCATCCTTCTCCAGCTCAGTTTCCTCATCTGGGAAGTGAAGGTAGAGTCATTAGAATTTCATAAAGGAGAGTAACAGTGGTCATTTGATAAATGTTACTTGAGCACCTGCCGTATTATTCTGGGTCCTGGGGTTATAGCAGTAAACATGAAACTGACAGTGGCCCTGCCCTCGTAGACCTCAGTTCTTTCAGAGGGAGGTAGTCAAATAACCAAACAAATATCCAATGTAATGATGAATGCAATGAAGAAAAATAAAGCAGGAGAAAGTGATAGAGCATAACAGATGGGTACTATTTTATTTCATAGGATGGTCAGAGAAGCCCTCTTTAAGGAGATGACAATGGATTAAAACCTAAAGGGAATGAGGCAGACAGACATGGACATATCTGGGAGAACAATGTTCTGAGTCAGAAAGGCAGCATGTGCAAAGGCCCTGAGGCAACAGCTTGCTTTTTGAATTTTTTTTTTTTCCCGACGTTTATTTATTTTTGGGACAGAGAGAGACAGAGCATGAACGGGGGAGGGGCAGAGAGAGAGGGAGACACAGAATCGGAAACAGGCTCCAGGCTCTGAGCCATCGGCCCAGAGCCCGATGCGGGGCTCGAACTCACGGACCGCGAGATCGTGACCTGGCTGAAGTCGGACGCTTAACTGACTGCGCCACCCAGGCACCCCAACAGCTTGCTTTTTGAAGAAGAGCCTGTGGGCCAGGGTGTCTGGGGTGGAAGGAGGGAGCGAATGTGCTCAGACATGAAGTTAGAGGGACAGTCAGAGCTTGGATCATTCAGGGCCTTGCAGGGCCATGGAGAGGACTTGAGGTCTTATTCTAAAGGTGGTGGGAATGGGGCGCCTGGGTGGCTCAGTTGGTTGAGTGTCCAACTTCAGCTCAGGTCATGATCTCACAGTCCATGAGTTCGAGCCCCACATCAGGCTTTGTGCTGACAGCTTGAAACCTGGAGCCTGCTTCGGATTCTGTCTCCCTCTCTCTGCCCCTCCCCTGCTCTCTTTCTCTCTCTCTCTCTCTTTCTCTCTCAAAAATACATAAACATTAAAAAAATTTTTTTTTTAAAAATAATGGTTATGGAATCCCAAGGAAGGTTTTGAGCAAGGTTGTGACAGTCACTGACTTACGTTTTGAAATGGTTCTGGCTGTTGTGTGTGCAGAGGAAACTGTGGACACTTTTTTTTTTTTTAATTTTTTTTTCAACGTTTATTTATTTTTGGGACAGAGAGAGACAGAGCATGAACGGGGGAGGGGCAGAGAGAGAGGGAGACACAGAATCGGAAACAGGCTCCAGGCTCTGAGCCATCAGCCCAGAGCCCGACGCGGGGCTCGAACCCATGGACCGTGAGATCGTGACCTGGCTGAAGTCGGACTCTCAACCGACTGCGCCACCCAGGCGCCCCTGTGGACACTTTTTTAAGTGCCTGTTACAACTGCCTTCTCATGGAAGATCCACAATAAGTGATGTCTACACCCTGTGGTCGCAGAGCCTATCCAGAGGGAATCACTGTAGTCGTGGCAAGACAGTGTGAGGTTAGCTGGGAAGAGGGTCTGATTGCTGAAGGGTGACAGGAGGCCCTCTCCCCTGGGAAAAGTGATTCCCATCCTGGTGGGGTCAGTCTCATGCTCAAGTCAGTCCTGCCTGGAAGCAGGGTGGGGCGCATCCTGACCTCTGGCCTGTGCTCTGTCTCCCAGCAGAGACTATCCAGTCATCCTCCTTATCAGCCCTCAGCCACAATTAGAGGCACTCAGACTGGGCTGGACTATTTGCCACATTTGAAATTGGGCCATAAAATGGGAGATGATTACAAGTGCTTTAGAAAGACCAAACATCATTAAGCCTCCCAGATCTGCTGTCTGGAAAGCCTTCCACCCGGGCTGCTTAGCTGAGCCACGTGAAAGTGTAGAGCTGTGTCGGTGGCACTGGAGACATTTGGGGTGGGAGGGGAGTTCTAGAAGGAAGGGCTGAGGGGACAACAGAACCGATCGTGAGATTAAAGTCGTTCTGTGAGCTTACAAAAAATCAGGACCCAGAGTAGGGACCAGCTTCCCTGTGCCCTCAGCTAACAACATCTCCCAAGGGAGAACGGGGCTGGGGTGACATGGTGTTTACTCTCTGGCCACAGACGCCCTTTAAATGACCGGTATCCTATGGGTTCAGCTCTGTCAGCCCAGGCCCGGGAGGAGTCACCCTCCCACCCCACCCCTCCTCAGGATTACCTGTCTTTGCAGTACTGGGACCGGCTGGTGGGGGCTTTGCCCCTGTCTCCTGCCAGTGCAATCCCCATGGGGGGCGGGGAGGGGGAGTTCCAGTAGGGTGACCTATTATCTGGGTTTGTCTGGGACTGAGGGGTTTCCCGGGGCATGAGACTGTCAGTGCTAAAACTGGGCAAGTCACAGGCCAAGCAGGGCAAGTTGGTCACTCCAGAGGTCTCGCGGAGAGCAGAGGTTGGGTTTTATTGTTTTCAGAACCACTTTATTGAGATGTAGTTACATGCCATCCGTCGACCGTTTAAGGTGTATAATTCAGTGGTTTTGAATCCATTCACGGTTGTGGGACCAATATTACAATCAATTTTCGACCCACAACCCCAGACTTGGGCCACTATGAATCTACCTTCTGTTTCTTTAAATTTAAATGTGTCCATTCTAGACATTTCATATACATGGAACCATACAGCATGCATCCTTTGGGTCTGGCTTCTTTCACTTAGCGTCATGTTCTCAAGGTTCGTTCATGTTGTAACATGTATCAATACTTCGCTCCTCTTTATTGCTGAATAACATTCCATCATGTGGATAGACCACCTCTATCTGTCTCTTCGTTGGTGGTTGGGCATTTGGGTTGTTTCTAGTGTTCAGTTATTAGGAATCAGCCGCTATGAACGCCGACACGCAAACGTTTATGCGGACATGTGTTTTCATTTTCCTTCGGTAGATGTCTGGAAGCAGGATTGCTGGGTCTGTGTAATTATTTGCGGAATTGTCAGACTGTTTTCCAAAGCAGCGGCTCCCTCGTATACCCTCTCGGGGGTACATGAGGGTTCTGATTCTTCAACATCCTCACCAACGCTTATTATCTTTGTTATTATAGCCCTCCCACTGGGTGTGAAGAGTAGTCCATTGTTTTCATTTGTATTTCCCTGATAGCTAATAATGGGGTGCCGTGCTCTATTTCTGCTCATTTCTGAGCACTTGGCACATCAGCTGGGTTAAAACAGACTCTTAACACATGGTAGTTGAATTCTAAGTGCTCAAATTCCAGTACCATCAGACTCTCATTGCTAGGGGAGCTTGTATATATAGCCACAGTGGCTGGGGCGGGGGGGGGGGGGCGGGTCTTCAGTGGGTTTAAGAAAGCACCTAAGAAGCGTCTATTGAGGGGCGCCTGGGTGGCTCAGTCCGGTAAGTGTCCAACTTCGGCTCAGGTCATGATCTCAACGTTCATGGGTTCAAGGCCCGTGTTGGGCTCTGTGCTGGACCACAGAGCCTGGAGCCTGCTTCGGATTCTGTGTCTCCCTCTCTCTCTCTGTCCCTCCCCTGCTCATGCTCTTTCTCTCTCTCTCTCTCTCTCTCAAAAATAAATAAACATTAAAAAAAATTTTTTTAAGTGTCTATTGAGGGTCAAGACAGAGATGAAGGGGCCTTCCTCAATGGTGTGGGACGCTGTTTGGTCATCCAGAGACAGTGCTTTGATGGCCAAATCAAAGGGTTCATATCCCCCTGCTGAGGCCCCAGTCTGCAGCTGTGGGTAGGAAAAACAGCCAAACAGTGCGTTTTGAGACTAGAGAGCCAGATTATGGAGGGCTTCGTGGGATACACGGTGGTCCTACAGGCAGGCCAGCCATGTGGGTACATTTGCATTTTAGAGCGAACACTCTGGCAGACCCGGAGGCAGCACAACACAGGAGGTTGTTGCAGGAATGCAGGTTATACGTGATGGAGGCTGAATAGAAGGTGAGAGAGGAGAGGGTCACCCCTGGGGTGGTGGGCACTTAGACATTCAACACTCTGAAGGTCATGGACCTCTGTGTAAATATGATAAGACCCAAAGAACTTTTCCCCAGGAATAAAGTGTGCAAAATTGAACATGCAATTTTCTTTTTTTAAATATATATATATATATATATATATATATATATATGTATTTAAGTTTATTTATTTATTTTGAGAGAAAGCATGAGTCTAGGAAGGACAACAGAGAGACAGAGAGAGTGAGAAAGAATCCCAAGCATGCTTTGTGCTGTCAGTGCAGAGCCTCATGCAGGGCTCAGTCCCCTGGATTGTGAGATCATGACCTGAGCTGAAGTCAAGAGTCGGACGCTTAACTGACTGAGGCACCCAGGCGCCCGGAGCATGCGGCTTTCAAGGTGGCAAGAGCTCAAGTCTATGCTCAGCTTAGCTTTGCCCTGTCTTGCTGGTGGCTGTTGGCAAATCACTTTCCCTCTCTGAGCTTCGCTTTTCTTACCTGTAAATTACCCAGACTGGGCCAGATGGTCTGCCACGTCCTCTTCTCTCCTGAGGGTCTCTGAGTAGTCCTGGGGCATATTCCCTGTGGTGGTCAGGCCTGGACGACGGCTTCCCCCGCGGAGGACTCAGGGATGTGAGGTGTGGGTCTGGGGGTGTGAGGGCTCCCTGACGGTATAGGGAGACCAACTGGCAGGCTCTGTTTGCCTTGTGGCTTTTATTGAATGTCTGTGAAGAAAAAGAAATGCACAAAATACATTTCCCACCTTGTAAATAATGCATCCGACAGAGGTGGCTTGGAGAATTATCGCCTGCTGTCTGGCTTCATGTTTGTTTATAACTATCTGAAGAGTTAGAATTATTTCAGAACCCGCATCCAAGCATTTGGCTGAATATTTTGGTTTGGTTTAGAGTCCTCATTCATAGCCCTCCCCAAGTAATTATTCTCAACATGCTTCCCTGGTTGTCCCTGCTCCACAAGCTGGGGCAAGATTCATTTCTGCCAAGGGCGACGTGGAATCCTAGGGAGGTCAAGAGGGAAGGTGGAGGCAGACTCTCTGGGTCCCAGCTTTTGTCTGAGACTAACCAGGGTGACCAAAAGTACGTTAGGCAAAGCACTTTACTTTTTGGAGGTTTTACTCACTGCAAAATGTAAGAGCTGACCAGCTCTTTAGAAATCCTTTAGCACCCACATTTTATAATATAAGGGGGCTTTACTACCAGGTTGTCTTTACTGCTTAAAGACAGTGGTTCTCCAAACTGATCATCAGCCTGTGCAAGGCTGGCTGGGTAAGAATCATCTGGGAGCGTATGAAAAATACAAATTTCAGAGCTTTAGGACCAGACCAGAGAGATTCTAATTTAGGGGGTATGGGATGGGACGTGGGAAAATATAGCCTTTTTTAAATTCATTTACTAGTTAAAAAAATATGTTAAGAATATGTGTGTGTGTGTGTGTGTGTGTGTGTGTGTGTGTGTGTGTGTGTTTGCTCCCCCCCCACTAATTTTCTAAGGTGATTCTAATGTACATCCAGGTTTGGAAGCCACACCTTTAAGTAAACCTTACTGTATTTCAGTTTAATTTAATAAACATTTGTGAAGTATCTACCATGCGTGAGGTGTTTTGGTCAATAGGATGAAAAAGACACAATTTCTGCTTTCGTTCACATTCTGGTCATGGAGAAAGGCAGGTGGGAAGGGATCCTGCTCTAGTGTGAGAGATACCACAGTAAATCTGTACCAGATGCAGAGGAGGGGATGATCAAAGAGGGTTGGAAATGACAAGGCAGGAGACAGGGTTAGGGTGTGCTCAGATCCCGGCTTAGAAAGAGGACCCTATCTGGCCACAGAACTTGCTCTCTCTGTTTCGAAGCCTGGTTCCAGATGGCAGCCGATTTACCATTGCAACAAGGGCTCAAGACCAGTCATTGCAATGAGAGTCAGAAACGATGGAAGAGTCGCAAACAGGGTTTGGCACTCTTCTGTGAATTGTTGCTAACACGCTTTGCAGGGGTTAGGATTAGGTGATGTAAATGTCAAAAGTAGGAAGTAAAATTGTGATGATGTATTGATGATCTGTTTGTGTACTAGAAAACTCTATAGAATAAGTTGAAAAACTATGAAAAGTAATATGACATTTTAGCAGCTGAAAATACAATAAAAAAATGGATAGTGACAGCTAGCAGACCATTGTTGCCTGGTGATGGGCGGATGCGTTGGGAGGGATTAGAAAAAGGCTTGAAGAAATTTGGGGACTAATAGATATGTTCATTATCTTAATTATGGCGATCGTTTCATGGGTGTATACATTATTCAAACATATTAAAGTCTCACCTTAAATATGTGCAGTTTATTGGATCTCAGTTATCTGTCAACAAAGCTGGAAAAACATGAAGTTCCTATATATTAGTAATAACCAGGTAAGAAATATAAAGGAAAATCCTGTTTCTTACAGCAACAAAGCCCGTAAAATATATGGAATAGTCATAACAAAAGAGTGAGGGTTTACATAAAGAAAAGTATAAAACTTTACTGAGAGTTTATTAAAAAAAAAAGTGGGGCACCTAGGTGGCTCACTCAGTTAAGCATCTGATTCTTGATTTCGGCTCAGGTCATGATCTCATGGTTAGTGAGTTCGAGCCCTGAGTCGGGCTCTGCCCTGTCAGTGCCGAGCCTGCTTGGGATTCTCTCTCCCTTTCTCTGTTCCTTTCCTGCTTGAGCGCGCGCTCTCTCTCTCTCTCTCTCTCTCTCTCTCTCTCTCTCTCTCTCTCTCAAAATAAATAAATAAATACACATTTTTAAAAATTTAAAGAAAGAAGAGAAAGAGGCACTCCTGCTGGCTTCAAGAAGAAGCAAGGTGTTATTCTGTAAGCTGCTGTGGGGGCCACATGCACAGAACCAGTGGGCCTGGAAGAGAATCGCAGCCTCAGAGGAGAATTGCAGCTCCATGGACACCATGATTTCAGCCTGTGAGACCCGAGCCAAAGACCCGCTACGCTGTACCCCAGACTCCCAGTCCATGGCCCTGTGAGCTAACAAGTGTGTGTGGCTTTATGGCCACTGAGTTTGTGGAAGTTCACTGTGGTGGCACAGAATGTTCAGAGGATGGCCTCTGGAGGCATCCTGGGTTCAAACATCAGTTCTGCTGACCCCAAAGTAGTTACTTATGCCTCAGTTCACTCATCTCGAAAGTGGGGATAAATATATTACCTGCCTCATGACTTAGTTGGTTGGAACTTTCCAACCTTGATCAGGTCACCTGCACCTGCCACAGACCCTCCTCCTGCCTAGACACTCAAGCCCGATATTTAAGTGACTTCTTACTCATTTATCAAGAGGAGTATAGCTGGCACAGAGTAAGTGCTCTCTCTATAATTGTTTGCCATTTTTATGCCTCTAAATTTAGATAGAAGAATAATCAGTTGAAAATGACCAAGGATAAAGAGTGTAAAATAAGGTTAATGAGTGGGCTGGCTCTATCAGATATTAAAAACGAGAACCCAAACCAAAACAACAACAACAACAAAAAACTTTTGAAGCTACAATAATTACATCAGCACAGTAATGGTTCAAGAATAGACCATTGTTCAATAGAATAGAATCGATAACCAGATACACACATGTATACACATATATCCATCCACTTAACACATATTTATTGAGCGGGTGTTGTTCTACACACTGGGGTATGGGAGTAAAACAAAAGAAAAACCAACAAAACAGATGAAGCCCTTGCTCTCTGGGATCTTTCACTTAATAGATGGAACCAGACAGTAAACACATATATGATGTTATGTGAGGGATAAACACTAGGAAGAAAACCAGTCAGGATAAGAGGAGGGGGAGAGATAGAGATGGGATGGGAGAGATAGATGGATGGGAGGCCCCTTGGCCAGTGAGTAAGAAGTCACTCAAACATGGGGCATGAGTGTCTGGTCAGAAGGAGACTGTGTGGCAGGTGCAGGTGACCTGTTCAAGGTTGGTATGTTCCAAGCAGAAGGAGGGAAGGAGGCTAATGGCAAAAATGAGGCCTCTCCCCCAAAAGCCTGTGTGAATTTTAAACCATGGTGTTGCCAGATAGAGTACAGAACAGCAGTTAAATTTTAATTTTAGAAACACAGTGAGGGGCGCCTGGGTGGCTCAGTCGGTTGGGCATCCGACTTCGGCTCAGGTCATGATCTCGAGGTCCGTGAGTTCGAGCCCTGCGTCGGGCTCTGTGCTGACCGCTCAGAGCCTGGAGCCTGTTTCAGATTCTGTGTCTCCCTCTCTCCCTGACCCTCCCCCGTTCATGCTCTGTCTCTCTCTGTCTCAAAAATCAATAAATGTTAAAAAAAAAAAAAAAAAAAGAAACACAGTGAATAATTGTTTAATGTAAGCATGTCCTATGCTGTACTGGGGACATACTTATACTAAAACTTTATTCATTATGTCTCCAGTCCAATTTTAACTGAATGTCCTGATTTTTTGTTTGCTAAATTTGGCAGTCCTAATAGAAAAAAAAAATGGTCATGACATAATGTTATGTTTAAAAATCACTATAATGGGCACACCTGGGTGGCTCAGTCGGTTAAGTGTCCAACTTTGACTCAGGTTATGATCTCACGATTCTTGAGTTCAAGTCCTGCATCGGGTTCTGTGCTGATAGCTCAGAGCCTGGAGCCTGCTTCCAGATTCTGTGTCTCCCTCTCTCTCTGCCTCTCCCCCACTTGTGCTTGGGTGTGCCTCTCTCTCTGAAAAATAAATAAACATTAAAAAAAATTTTAAATCACTATGATGGACTGAATGTCTGTGTCTCCCTCCCCCCAAATTCATTTGTTGAAATCCTAACACCCAACATGATGCTATTAGGAGGTGGGGACTTTGAGATGATTGGGTTATGAGGGACGAGCCCTCAGGAATGGAATTAGTGTCCTTGTTCCTCAGAGAGCTCTTTTTCCCCTCCTGCCATGTGCCAACACACCAGGAAGAGCAGGGAGCAGGTTCTCAGTGGACACTGAATCTCCCGGCACCTTGCTCTTGGATGTCCAGCCTCCAGAAGTGTGTTTGGGATGCCCACTCTATGGTATTTTTGTTATATCAGCCCAAATGGACTGAGAAAATCATGACACAAGATTAGGTTTACAGTACAATCTCAACCATAGTAAAAACAGATAGGAAATGTCTGGAAAAGAATACACTAAAAATGTTAATCCCATCGTTCCTTCATAATTGCTGAATAGATTACATTTTAATTTGTTTCTTCTTTGCAAGTTTCAGTAATTTCCACATGCTCTACATCTTGTTCTATTTGTTCAAATCAGTCTGAGGACATAGAAGAATGCCCTTGGTAGACACAGAATGAATAACTGTTGGTTGTTGAAGGACTGGACTTATTGTATATGTGTGAGTCTTATTTATTTATTTTTTTATTTTCTGGGAGAGACTGCCTCTGTGAGTGGGGGAGGGGGAGAGAGAGAGAGAGAGAAGGAGGGAGAGAGGAAGAGAGAGGGGGGAGACAGGGAGAATCCTAAGCAGGCTCTACATCTAGCTTGGAGCCCCATGAGGGGCTCAATCCCATGACCCTGGGATCAAGAGTTGGGCACTCAACCAACTGAGTCACCCAAGGGCCCTGCATGTGTGACTTTTAAATCAGGAAATCTTCAGTTCAAGTGCAGGAAGCAGAGCTCCAGATGGGTTCACTGACTATGGGACCTAGAAAGGGGAGGGAGGAGAGAGTTTCAAGGGGGAGCCCTGGGTGCTCACTGCCATGGTCATCCCGGGAGGGGGAGGCTGGACGATTCTCCAGGAGGCTTCCATGTGATGGGGTGCGGGGTGGGGGCAGGTTTGTGAGGTTTGGTTGGGGATGGTGCTATTCTGAGACCATGGACTGTAAGGGGCCATGAGAGGCAGGAATAGGTGATTGAGGCCCCTCAGAGGTGAACGAAGCTCCCAAAAGCTGGGTGGGTCTCCTTCAGTTTGCAAGAGTTTGTTGAAGCTGCACGAGGGGCTCCGCAGTGGTTGAAGACAGGCTGAGCAAATTGTACTCTCCCACCCCGCTGCATTAAATCTTTGGGGGAAATGGGCCATTCCCCTTCTTCCAGAAGCATCCTAATGGATGCTGGGTTGGTCCCCAGAAAGCATTTGGCTTGAACACACTGACCTCCTCGCGGCCCGTAGTCTTACAGGCACCAGAGATTTGGCGTGTCCTGTTTTAACATGCATCATGCTGCACCAGTCCATCCTCCTGTTGGGAACCACAAGCTTCCAGAATTCCAGACTGCAGTGTCTGTGTGTTCTGGCCATGGAAGAAAACATCACGAAAGGTCAAGAAGCAAGGCTGGGAGAGGAGGAGTGAAATGCTCACTCATGTCCCCTCTGCTGCTCTGTAGGAGAAAAGCCCCAGATGTTTATTGATCAGTTTGACAGTGTTGACAGGGCTTTTGTGTTCTGTTCATGTGGCTGTCTTCTGGTCTAGACTGCTCCTCATTCGGCCTCAAATCCCCGGCCAGTCCAGTGCCTGGCACCTAGCAGGCCAGGCCGTGTTTATCAATCCCAGTTGAACTCTCCAGTTCAGTGTGGCACCAGACAAATGGAAACAAAGCTTAAAAAGTCTACCTTTAAAAAGCAAAATCCGGGGCGCCTGGGTGGCTCAGTCAGTTAAGCGTCCAACTTCGGCTCAGGTCATGATCTCACAGTTCGTGAGTTCGAGCCCCGCGTCAGGCTCTGTGCTGACAGCTCCGAGCCTGGAGCCTGCTTCACATTCTGTGTCTCCCTCTCTCTCTGTCCCTTCCCTGCTCATGCTGTGTCTCTCTCTGTCTCAAAAATAAACATTAAAAAAAAAAAATTAAAAATAAATAAATAAATTAAATAAAAAGCAAAATCCTCTGCACTGCAGAACCAGCTAGCCCTAGTATCAGCAGTCCAGAAGCCTGGGTCCTTGGGGGTAAACTCATCGGGAGTTCCAGACAAAGACAGGGCTCAGGAGCCCCCGGGGCGCCAAATGCCTCTTTATGGGGAAGAAGGTCTGGTTGGTGGCTTAAATGGAAACTTCCCACGTTTCCATATACAGTTTGGCCTCGGCATCCCAGAGGCACATCTTTTCTGCAAAGAGGGACTGAAGTCAGCTCTAGGGTCTCCCAATTCAAAGACCTTCATTCTGGTCTGTTCCTGTCTACTTTAGTGATGGCTCCCTGCCAGGAGAACCACGTGGGGAGCCCACGTGGACCTGGCCCATGTGGATCAGAGGAGGTCCACTATGGAAAAGCCACCGGCATTCGCGTCCCTCTGCCTTGCTCCGTTCATCACTAACCTGGGCCTGCTCCTATGTGTTTGTTCATTCAGCAAGTGTTTATCAAGCACACATTCTGAGCCAAGAACTCAGCTGGGCACTGGCCCACGGCAAAGAGGCAAGGTCCCTCTGGGGTTCACCTTGCCAGCCTGTCTGCCTCTTTGCCCTCACCTCACCTCCTGGCCCTGCCCCCCTTGTTTATCAGGAGCAACCACACTCTCCTTCTGACTGCTTTTCCAGCTCGCCAAGCTTGGGCCTATTTTAGGACTTTTGTGTTTGCTGTTCCTTCTCCCTAGGGCTTTACAAGACCAGCTGCTTCTGCTCACGCAGTTCCAAGGTACCTCTTTCCCTCCTTAGAGAAGTGCCCACGGCCACCCTTGGACGCCCTTATTACTCTGAATCCATTTTATAATATTCATTCAGCACATATTGTTTGTTTCCTTCCGCCTGACGTTGGCCCCAAGAGAGAAGGGGCCCTTTCTGCTTTGCTGATGGTTTCCCCTTCCTGTGTGGAACAGGGCTTGGCAAACAGTGGGTGCCCGGGGAAGTACTGACTGAACCAATCTCTGTGGCTGGGCTTTTGTGACCTCACTTGGCCTCTAGGGGTGCGCTGATCTCCCAGAGGGAAAAACATTTTATCCTCGGCGTGGCCTACATGGTTGATAATGTTTGGAGAGAGAGATTATGAAGCAAAGATGAAAAACTCTACCTATTTCAAAAGTTGGTGAGTTAATCAGATATGTGTCTTGACTGACACCAATCCTGGTTGATCCTGCTTGGATGGGGTGTTAGGCTACCAGGCCCCGCTCACTGCAAGATCCACAGGGACTGCCAGGCTCTGTCAGAGCCAGCTGCCCAGCCCCCTTTCTGGATAAGGATGTGCTTCCTGGCCCTGGGCTGCCATGTGTACATCTGCGGCTGTCCTGGCCTCTCGGGTCGACCCAGGCTTTTGCTATGGGCATAGCAGCTTCACAGAAACAAGCTCTGGGCTCCCCGCTGTCCTGCCCTGAACAGCAGACATCTCCATTGCTTATTGTGGAGGAGTCTGTCACTCCAGTGCCTCTGTTCTCCCTGTCTACAGCATGTCTGCTCGTTGGGTTGATATGGATCACTTTTCCTTCTTTTCATTTGGATGAAGTCTGACTTCTTTCCCTAAAAGTCTAAGCTAGTGCCTGGCCCAGTGGCACCAGTCTCATGGCCCTGAATGAAAGAAGTCCATTCCTTACATGGTTTTCAAAGCTCCTGAGAAAGTGGAGGTCTTTGGTCTTGTCTCTGGTGCACAGACAGCTATGGAATACCCTAAGGGCATGAGCGAGAGAGGCCAGCTTGTCTGCTGGGATTGACCCAGGCTCTCTGGTGCCCCCCTGCCATCACGAACAGTGAGCACACTTCTCTGGCCGGTCCACTTGGCTGCCAGCATCCTCGGGAAGCAGAGTATAAGCAAGCGGGTTAAACCTCGGTTAAAGCAGGTGCTGTAGTTTGATGGGCTGGGGCACCATGGGAGGCATCTAACCCCCACACCCTACTCCCTTCTTCCCTCTGTGAGCTGGGGATAGGGGAGGTGTGTTCATCTTTGTCCTTCCAAAATGTGGGGCATCCATGAGATCAAGAAAGGGACTTCCTGGGGCGCCTGGGTGGCTCAGTCGGTTAAGTGTCCAACTTTGGCTCAGGTCAGGATCTCGTGGTTTGTGAGTTGGAGCCCTGTGTCGGGTTCTGTGCTGACAGCTCAGAGCCTGGAGCCTGCTTCAGATTCTGTGTTTCCTTCTCTCTCTGCCCCTCCCCTGCTCACCCTCTGTCTCTCTCTGTCTCTCTCTGTCTCTCAATAATAAATAAGCGTGAAAGAAAGAAAGAAAGAAAGAAAGAAAGAAAGAAAGAAAGAAGAAAGAAAGAAAGAAAGAAAGAAAGAAAGAAAGAAAGAGAGAAAGAAAGAAAGAAAGAAAGAAAGGAGACTTCCTCCTTTGGAAGAAACAATGTGTGCCTATTGGTATAGCTCTTGGCCAAACAGTGCCCACATGCATTGCCCGAAGAAGGGGCCCTGAGAGAATGACAGACTTACTCACTTCATTGGTTATTTATCATGATCAGGGCTCACATTCTAATTGCCCGCTCTCTCCCCTTAGACAGTGAGCACCCCACTTCCCCACCACATGCAGGTGAAAGGTTTGAGCCCCATCAGCATTCTCCTTGCAGTCCACTCTCCTAGATGTGCTGAGTATTTTATCTCACTCAGTTCTCATGAAGTCGCCCCCTGGGGTTGGTATTTTAAGCATCATTTTGCAAGGGAGAGTGTGGAGGTTCCAAGATGTCTGTAATAGGCATGAAAAGTGTCGGGCACCGAGAGAGGACCTAGAGGTCTTCCCATAGGGCAGACACCTGTCTGCATTTTCATGGATGAGTTGAAGGTTGCTGAACAGACAAGAGACAAAAGTATTCCGAGGAGAGGGAAATGATCTCTCAAAAGCTTCAAGGCAAGAAACAACCACCTGTGCAAGGGAACCAGGGGACGGTTATAGCTGCAGGTTGGAGAAGTCAGGAAGGCTGTATGTACCAGGCTAGGACAGTGTCCTGGGGCAATGCTGAGTGTGTGTGTGTGTGTGTGTGTGTGTGTGTGTGTGTGTGTGTGTGACATGCACATCTGTGCCTGTGCATGTGTGTGCGCACATGCGTGTAAGGTGTTTACTCTGGGCAGAATCATTGATAGGTTCTGGATTTGACCACCCTTCTGATAAGAGGCAGATGATGCAGGAAGGTGGGCCTGCTGGTGGATAGACCAGCTAGGAGGTCATCCCAACTGCCCAGTAATACTAACTGGTGTTTACTGAATGTTTAGCACTCTGCAAGTATCATCTCAGATATCTTGCAACAACCCTTGAGGTGGGTATTAGTATTATCCCCTCATGTTGCCTTCAAGGAAGCCAAAATTTCAAACCATGGAAGAACTTGCCCAAGATCACATAGACTGGGATTTGAATATGGATCTCTCTGACCGGATTCCAAACCCTTGGCTGATAAGGGCTTACATTTGGGCAGGAATAGTGGGATTGAACATAGAGGAAAAGTCTGAGAATTATTTAGGAGTTAAAACTGGTGAATTTGGCAAGTGGAGGGATTCAGGGAATGAGTGGGGGGAGAAGCGAGGGGGAGAGCTCAGGTGAACTCTGGAGAGTGAAGAAAGGAAAGATTTTGTGGAAACGATAGTGGTTTTGTGACCACGATTCAGCTGGTGTGATGGAGCTGGATCCTTAGCAATACAAAGATTGGCCCTCTGTGTTTCCTTCACAGCTGACCTGCCATCCATCTGTGCTCTCCCAGGACAGTGAAAAAAAGGTTGACTGGAATCGATCCAGAAGAGCTCCCTGCCTGAGGCTTCCAGGTTGGTACTGACTCAGCTAATCTGCTGTCTCTATACACGGTTGTCCCATCAGTTACTAAGCCCCATCTCCAGGTTGGTACCAAGGCAGTTAATCTGCTGTCTCTGCACATGGTGGTCTCGTCAGTTATTAAGCCCCTGACAGCATTGTTATCACATCCCACTTCTCCATCTGGAGTCGTGAAACCAGAGATACTGCTCTTTTCTGCTCTTCATCTAACAACTCTATCAGAAAAGGAAACAAGAGATGTCAGGTGCAGCAGGTTCTTGACGGACCCATGCTGGAGACCATGGCAGCTCTTCCCGAAGGCTTGAAAGCTCCCTGTTCAATAAGCAGATCTGGAATTTATCCTGGGTTGGACTCAGGCACACCTTCTGTCCCTTTAGGAAGATTAAGGCATTTGCTTGTTTCTTGCCCCTTACAACAACATTCAACACATTTTAATTGAGGGCTTGCTATGTAACAAGCATGCCTTTTGTCCCTTTCCTTATACTAGGGGACTCTTAGAGGGTTCCCAACAGCACGGGAGCACTCTGCATGTCATCCTCCACCCATCGAATATAATTCTTCTGGGTCAACAGGTATAACTTCATTTCAACAATCTGCATGCTGTGCAGATTGGTAAATTCTCCTTATTGATGTTCATTCTAGATGTTCTTTCTTTTTAATGTTTATTTATTTTTGAGAGTGAGAGAGACAGAGCGTGAGCGGGGGAGGAGCAGGTAGAGAGGGAGACACAGAATCCGAAGCAGGCTCCAGGGTCTGAGCTGTCAGCACAGAGCCTGGCGCAGGGCTCGAACTCACGAACCGAGAGATCACGACCTGAGCCAAAGTCGGACGCTTACCTGACTGAGCCACCGGGTACCCCTAGATGTCCTAATCTGAAGATTTTGGTCCACGATAGGAAGATGGAGGCAATGCAGGAGCTTAAGAGGGCTGCTTTTGTTCATGTTAAACCACTAGTGCTAGGAGGATAGGAGGGACCAGACAGCAGATACTTTTTGAGAAAGTTCTAGGTTTTGTTTGTTTGTTTGTTCGCTTTGAATGCGTCATTCCATGTAATCCTCACAACACACCTGCAGTGTAAGAACTACTAGTCCCATCTTATGGATGGGGAAACTGAGGTTTGGAGAGGTTAGGGAAATCACCCATGGTCGTACACCCAGCCCTTGAGAGGTGGATCTGGCCCTTCTGTTCTCATTGCTCTGACTCTCCTCAGGAAGGTGCTTTATGTCACCGTCCTTGGCTCATTCCGGCCTCAGCCTTGCTAACATGATACTTAAAGGTTTGTGTCACTCCTTTGTAGTCATCCCGTGCAACCACGTTTCTCCCACATCGGAGTCATTTGCAATTGGATTGTCGGAATTTCAGTTTTGAAAGTCATCTCTCCAGAGCTGTCTTCCCGCATAAAGTCATGGGACCAGCCTCTTTCCTGCAGAGGTTTTTGTAATCTGCCTTCGTAATGTCCGAGGTACACGTGAGACCATGCCCAGCTTCTCCCCCTCGAATAGCGTGACCTGTGAGATGACCTGGCTACTATTCCTCAGGAGTTTTTTTCCCTTGTTCTTTCACCAAGCAATTCACCCTCGTTGGAGCAGAATTAGGTTCCAAATAGATGTTGTGCTCTGTCCCCAACCTCTGCTTTCTGAGAGGTTACATTGCTGAGGCAAGCCACGAATGTATTGAATGTTTGCTGCTTTTTCCCTCAGTGATAGGTCCTGCAATGAAAAGTAGTTGTCAATAAGATTGATTAGGCAATTTAGACTGGGAAATATTTCCGTGGGTTTTATTTTTGTTAGGAATTTGGATTTGTCTCTGTGACAGCTTGCGAGGGACTTAACTTGGATCTCCACCTGAGTGTGTTTATCTAATATGAAACCGTAAGGCTCTGAGAAGAATTAGACTGCCGTGTGTGTGCAATTTTACGTGACGCAGCATTAGGAGACTTTGTATGAGGTAGACAATATAGAGGAGTGGTTAAGACCATTTGTTTTTGGAGACAAACACGTGGATTCCAGTGTTTTCTCAACATTTCATTAGCTCTGAGATTTGGATAGACTCCTATCGTCTTTACGCTGTATTTTTTCTCACCTGTAAAGAGGTTGGTGATACAGGTGGTGATATGGGCATATGGGCCTCTCATAGGGCATCCGGGGACTAAAGGGAATAATGTAGGTAAACGCTTAACGCAGTGCGTGGCACATGGTAACATAATTAACTTGGGATACTATTATTATGAACAACGGCATCTGTTCTAATGGGGAACTGTTTCTGTTGCATCTGTGTGTGTGAATCTGAGTATGAAAATCCGAGTACATGCTTCTGGGATATTTTAGTCTCACTGCTAGTGTTTAGCACAGACATTCATAGGTATCCCATAGTGTGCCCTGAGGGCAGGGTGGGGCTGAAGAGTGGAATCCTACATCAAGCATCAGAAGAGCAGGGAGCATCTAAATTGGAGAGGAGAGGTGGCCTCGAAAATGTTGGGTCAGAGCATGAGAGTCCCTCAGAGATGAGAAGGGTCTCAGCAGGGAGGAAGGTGGAGGGAGGGTTCTTGTGTGTTTTCTACAAAGCACAGGACGGAGACCAAGAGGTGAAGGTAGTTTTCTTTCAGAGACAGAGAGAGAAGGAGGTGGAGATCTGACGCGCCAGGTCGCACTGGGCTTTGGGAGGGGGCTCCTCCCCAGGGAAGTGCTCCTGGCTGGCCTGCCAGGAGGTCAAACCAAAAATCTCCCAGGACTCATTTCCCTATCCGGGTTTCAGTGGAAAGAGCAGTGGCCTGCAGAAACTCTAACTTTGATTTCCAGGCAGTACAACATTTGTTTTTAGAAAAAGAAAAAAAAAAAAAACCAGCCCGCTCAGAGGTGACAAGGGTGACAGAGCTACAATTATCACCTGCTCCTCAGCACCTAGTGTATCGTGGGAAAGGGACTGACAGCTCTGAACTCTCTTTGTGTGGGGAGCTGAAGCCCCCAACCTCTGCTGAGAACATTTGACACAGACAGACAGCTGGGGCCGACAAGGGGGTGGGGTGGGGGTGGAGGGGGCTGTCACCTCCTCCCTTTGTCTTTATGCTGTGGGAGTGGGCTGAGAGGCCTTCCACGTATTTCCATTCTTGGGGGGATTTTTGTAATACTCAGTTCGGCGTCACTTTAGAGTCTTCTCAGGGTGTCAGACCTTACACACGAGAAAAGGAGAGAGCAACGGTGTTGAGAGGAGCTGACCTCGGAGAGGGGGCAGGATGGAGGAGTGACCTCCAGAGGGCGCCAGAGTGATTCTATGTTAAGGAGCTGCTGTAGGCGACATTTGTTACTGGCGTAAGGAGGAAGGGCTTTTGGCACAAAGATCCAGGATAAAACCTGATTCTACCCAAAACTAATATAAAACCCTAAGTTAACAGTACTTGAATTTAAAAAATAATAAGTCATATATATGATATATATATTTTATATATGATATATATGATATTTTATATGATATATATTTTATATATGATATATATGATATATATATATATACATATATATACATACATATATATGTGTATATATGTGTGTGTGTGTGTATATATATATATATATATATGATATTTTACTTGAATTTAAAAAATGAATATATACCCAAACTAGGGAGTAGTGCTTGGGGAGGACTTCCAGTTCATCAGAATAACGTTTGTTGTTTGGCCTCCTTCTGCAATTAGTGCTCTTCTCCACTGCCCTGTAGTGCTGGGGCAGGGAGAAGAAGCTCAGAGGCTTGTAGCTGGGAAAATGTGCAAACTCCCGGGGAGAAGGCTTCCTGGCTGGTTCTCACCACCACCACCAGGAAATGAAATGCTCCAGGCGTTCTCTGCAGTTCAGCTGTTTGGCTTCTAGAGGGGCGCCCTAGAGCCACTAGTGTTCGGTTCCACTACCTACTAGCCAGGGGGGACGGGTTCACTAGAGCAGCCTCAACCACGGCCACCCTCAATGTCCACCGGCACTTCCGGTGACCACCCACCCTGGCTGCCCCATGGTCCTTTTGGTACTCATCTTGTAATTGGTGTCGTAGCCTCTTGCTCCTCAAAGAGTGCTCTCTGTATCCTCAGCATCCTGTCATCTGAGTGCTTGTTAGAAATGCAAGATCTCAGTCCTTCTCCCTCAGCAGACATACTGAGTTAGAATCTGCATTTTGGGGGTTGAATGTCAGACTCTGGATTTCAGCTTAGGTCATGATCCCAGGGTTGTGGGATGGAGCCCCCCATCAGGTTCCAGCGTCTGTGCTGAGTGTGAGTAAGATTCTCTCTCTCCCTGGGGCATCTGGGTGGCTCAGTCGGTTAAGTGTCTGACTTCAGCTCAGGTCATGATCTCATAGTTTCTGGGTTTGAGCCCCATGCTGGGCTGTGTGCTGACACCTAGGAGCTTGCAGCCTGCTCGGGATTCTGTGTCTCCCTCTCTCTGTCCCCTCCTCTACTCATGCTCTCTCTCTCTCTATCTCTCTCAAAAATAAATAATATAAAAAAAAAAAAGAATCACTCTCTCATTCTGTCTCTCTCCCTGTGTCCCTCTCCCCCACTCACACGCTCTCTCCTCTCTCAAATTAAAAAAAAAAAATCTGCACTTTAACAAGATCCCCGGGAAATATGTATGCACATTCAAGTCTGAGAAACTTAGCCCTGCTCCCCTATGGGCTCTCATGATAAGGGTGACTCTCAAGATAACTTCTGGCTTCTCAGCACCCGGGGCAGAGAACATGGCACAGAGAAATGGTCACAGGCATCTTGGCCAGAAGTCAGACCCCAGTAGCACCCCTGAGATTTTGCATTTCCAATAAGCATTCAGATGACAGGATACCGCTGATCCAGGGAGCCCTCCTTGAGGAGCAAGAAGCTACAGCCCCAGTTATAGGATGAGTACAAAAAAACCCACGAGCCCTGAGTGTGTGCCAGGCATGTGTAGGCATCCTCTGATCTCAGCCTGTACTCTCTCTGCGAGGGAGGGTGCTAGTCCCCATATACGAAGGAGCAAATTGAGGATCAGAGAGGCTTGGAACTAGCTCATGTCTCCAGAGCTAGCAAAGAGGCCAGATGGATGAGGAGAGAAGGGAGTTCCAGCCCAGAAACAGCCTGCACGGAAGCACAGAGGTGGGAGACTGGATCATCATCGACATCAGGGTTAAGAAGCCCTATATGCATATGCATAATGTGTTCATTCAGCCCAAGCTACTTCCTGAGTACCCACTGTGTGCCATGCTGTGTGCTGGGCAAAGTAGTTACCACGTGGAGCAGGGCAGATACAATCTCTGCTCTGGAGGAGCTTTCTACTGGGGAAGAGTCACTACAAACAATTTGATTACAATTGAGGTAAGAACCACAAAGCATCAAAAGGGAATCTAGCTTCATCTTGGAGGAGAGGATGCTGTGTATAAACCCACAGGAGACATCGCTTCATTTAGGGCCCCTTGCTTTTCAGAGCTCCTAGATCTGCTGTTTTCTTTCTGGGTTGGTGGCTCATCTCCTTCTGCCCATAAGCTGAAATCCTGGCCCACAGAGATGCTGGACAAAGGGAGCAGGGGCCAGAGCCCAGGATATCCCCCTTGGGTCTCTGCATGGAGTGAGTGGTACAGAACACGACTTTGTTTTTTCTCACATCAAAAGCCCTGGAAGGCTGTAGTTAATGCATTTTCACGGCCAAGTGTCCTTGTGAGGAGGTTCCAGAGGAAGGCCACGTCAAGCACGGCCTGATCCTTTGTGCTTCTCCCTGACAAACACCTCTCACACTCAGACACAGCTGGGGCTCTTCCCCATGTTTCTATTCTATGGCTGTGCTTTGATTTGGGGGCTCCAATTTTCTCACTTGGGTTCTGGCAGCCTGCAAATGACCCAGATGATGAATGGTTCCAGCAAATGACCTTGGCATATGGGGCAGCTGCAGTGACCAGCCAGGGCACCGGGGAGGCTGCATTGCCATGGTAGAAGTCATAGGCATGGTAGTTTTCATTGGCTGTTTCAGTTGTCTGTTGCTGCTCAAAAAATCACCCCAAAACTATCAGAACAAATAGCCAAAATGAGCAGTGACGCTTTATATCTAGTAGTTCTGTGTGTTGATTGGGCCCAGCTGGGAGGTTTTTATTTTATAAGATGCAGCTGAGATCACTCATGAGGCCACGTTCACCTGGGGGCCAGATAGCACTGGAGCATCCAAGATGACCTGTCCTCCCTCATCCATGTGGTCTCCCATTTTCAGGAGTTTAAGCCTCTCTACAACATGGCAGGCAGCTTCCAAGAGGGTGCGTTCCCAGAGGACAAGCCCCGGTGTACAAGCACTAATCCAGCTTCTGGTTGCATCATGCTTGCTAAAGTCCCACTGGCCGAAGCAAGTCACATGACCAAGTCCGGCATCACTGTGGGAGGGGACTGTACCAGGGGGTAACCCTCAGGAGTTGTGGCGCAGTGGGGACTTGAGGAGGCAAAGTCTAGAAAATAAGAGCAGTCCTGGGAGGTACATGTAGCTTTAACATATTTCAGTCAGTTATTCAATAAGTAGTAAGTCACTCCAGCCAGTACCAGGCACTGTGCTGACCGTGAGCAAACATACCAAGATGACCAAGACACCAGCCCTGCTCTCAAGGAGCCCACGGATCACTGGCTACAGACAGACAGGCAGATCATGCTATCGTGTGTGTGACCTGTACCTGGGCTGAGTGTTGCCTTGGATCCTCCAGGGTCAAAGAGGAGAGAAATTTGAGTCAGACTTGGGGGGCAAAGAAGGCTTTCCTGGGGAAGGAACACTGGAGCTGAGTTTTGGGGCAATAAGTTGACTGGGTGGATTTGCAGTTTAGGGATTCCAAACACAGGAGATAGAGTGTGGCAAGGCCCAGAGAGAAGAAATGTTTTGACACCACCCGAAAATGAGAGGTAGTTCCTTGTTCCACGTGTCTAGAAGGAAGAGATGAGCAAAGAAAACCTAGAACCTGAAGGCTCGTCTGTCATGCCCTAATCCTTTGAGACCAAGGGAGAGCATTAGAAAGACATCTTCTTTGTGCATAAATGCATTTAAAATTTTCGGTGGTAAAACATGTTTACTTGTGTAGAAAATAATACAACGGGGAAAACATCATTCTGGCCGCTAGACTGTGCCAAAACATAGTTATGATTTGATGGCAGCCTGAAAGGATCCAAGGCAGTTGGAATGAGGACCAGGGGGAGACATGGGAGAGGCGCTTAGGAAGTCACAAATGTGAGATTTGGTGCAGGGGGAATAGGAGGGCGAAAGAGGAAGAGATAAGGATAATACTGTCTCGTGCTGCCCCAGCCCCATTCATGCACCTGTCTACAGGGGGCGCAGAAAGTATAGCACCGACCAGAGGAATTGCTTTGGAGTTTGGGTGCTTTCTTGGAAAGGACAAGGTTGATCTGTATTAATACACCATCCACTTTGTAGGCATTCCACAAATAAATGTGGTCCAGACAGAATGTGTACCTCAGTGGCAAACAGCTGGGGCTTCTGAGTTTCTCTAGTAGAAATACTGGGGTTCTATCCTGGCTCAGGTGCTGGGTGCTTTCGAGCTCTGTGATGTTAGGTAAGCTATCTAAACTCTCTATGCCTTGGTCTCCTCATCTCTGGAAAGAAGGATACTTTATAAGGTTATTGTAAGGGTAATATGGGAATCAGGCTTGCAACATCTTCAAAGGGCACTGAACATAGAAAGCACTCAATAAATCCAAGTGGAAGAATTACTAACAGTTTTGGTCTGTTTATGGAATAGGTACAGCCTTCGAGTGGTTCAAAATTCAGAACATTTAAAATTATGTGCATAAAGAAAAGTCTGTTTCTTTTTACCACTGTCCTCTAAGTAAGTAGGTATTCTCTCTGGCAGTGACAAATGTTACTGGTTTCTCAGGCATTCTTTTAAGACAGTTTATGTATGTCCAAGAAAACACCTGTACTCTCTGTCTTATTATTATACAAGTGGAGATAATACTTTCTAACACTATATTTCACTTCTACCCCCACTTTTTGGCTATAATTTTTCATTAGTGTAAAAACACTTTCTTTAGTCTTTTCCTAATGTGCAGGCTTTTACTGTTACAGTGTTTGTAATGTTACAAGCATTATTTCACTCATGCTGGAGTATAGCTAAAGATAAATTTCTGGAAGTAGAATTTCTGGGTCAAAAGAGTTCATGTGTTTTTAATTTTGTTAGCTATTGCTAAGCTCCACAGAAGTTACACTAATTCACACTTCTACCAACACTGTGTGAGTCTGGTGAACATGTTTGGAAACACGTCATTGGAGAGACTGTAAACTGGGATAAGGTCTAAGAGAGTAATTCAGCGATAGCTAGCATTTTGGTATTTGCCAATGTGATGGGCAGCAAATGGTACTTCTGCACAGTTTTATTTTTCAGTTCTCTTACTGCTGTGCAGTTAAGCACTTTTTTTCCCCTATGCCTAAAACCCATTAACATTTCCCTTTCAGCAAATTGTTCCAAATAATTCTGTTCATTTTCCTATTGTGTTCTTAGGGTTTTTTTTTTTTTTCCTCATTGATTTGTGGACCTTCATTTACTAAAGGAGTTGTAGTATGACTTGCAAATATTTTTTCAATTCTTACTTTGTCTTTTTATCTCACGTGTGGAGGTTTTTGCTATGCCAGTCTCTAAAAACATTTACGTTAATGAATTTTTTAGTTTTTCTTACATGGCTTTTGATATCTGCGTCATTTTTACTTCATTCATACTCTGACACGATAAAGAAGTTCTATCATGTTTTCTTCTGGCATCACTAAGGCATCCGTTTTGCATTTATTTTGTATTTAATTATTTTTGAGAGAGAGAGTGGAGTGCAAGTAGGGGAGGGGCAGAGGGAGAAAAGGAGAATCTGAAGCAGGCTGCGCGCCCAGCAGGGAGCTGGACATGGGGCTCGATTCAACCACCTCAAGATCACGACCTGAGCCAAAATCAAGAGTCAGACGCCCAAACCGACTGAACCACCCAGGTGCCCCTCAGTTTTGCATTTAAAACTGTTACTCATTTGGAAGCGCTTGGATAGCTCAGTCAGTTTGAGCCCAAGCCCTTACTTCGGCTCGGGTAATCTCATGGTTCGCGAATTCGAACCCTGCATGGGGCTTTCTGCTCTCAGCACAGAGCCCGCTTCAGATCCTTTGTCCCCTCTTTCTTTCTCTGCCCCTCTCCCTGCTCACTCACTCTCTCAAAAATAAACAAACATTAAAAAAATAAAACTGTTACTCATTTGGAATTTCTTCTTATGTAGGTACTGTATGAATACAATTGAATGTCTTTGGGGTGGTTTCCATCGTATTTTCCCAGCATCATTAAAAAAAAAAAAAACATTTATCTTTTCTGACTTGAGATGCCTCCTTCATAATGTATTAATTCCCCAACTGATTTGGGTTTATTTCTGGTCTTTCTATACTCTTCCAACGATCTGTCAGAATATTCATATACCATATCACAATGCTTTCATTTTTGTAGCTTTATAATGTATTTGAATATAAAGATTAGGGCCATCTCATTGCTATTTTTTTTTTTCATAGTATCCTGGGTTTTTTGTTCATTTTCCCACATGAACTTCAAAACAGCTGGACAGTATTTTTTACATCAATTTTAATTCATAGATTGAGGAGAATTTACATTTTTATAATCTTGAATGTTGCCAAGACCATAGCATGCCTCGTCATTCGTTCAAGCCTTCTTTTGTGTTTTTTAGTTTTCTTCACACCAGTCTTGCACATCTTGGTATTTCATCTTTATCCATATGTGTATTTTTTGCTGTTGTAAATGGAGTCTTATCTTCTCTTCAGCCTTCAGATTGTTGTTTGCTTCTGTGAAAGCTCTGTATATGAGTTTTGTACACGCCAGCTTAGTGAGTTCTCTTACTGTTCATGATGGTTTATTTGGTGTTTTTATTCCCCATTAGATGGTTGGACCTTCCCATATGACAATAGTGAAAATTTTGCCTTCTCCTTTCCAATGTCTAAACACACACACACACACACACACACACACACACACACACAC